>NC_083709.1:16483214-17103035 GCF_033118175.1 Dama dama | reverse complement strand
CAGAGCCCATTAGCCAGACCTTTTTTTGGCATGTTCAGAACTCTTGCTTATATTTCGTGTTGGGACCTCCATCTTTTTATTATTTGGCAGCTGATAACAGAGCGGCAGAAGAGGCTTGTGGTTGAGGGCATGAGTCTGGAGTCAAGACACCTGATTTAAAATTCCAGCTCTGCTCCCCACTGCAGTGTTCTCCAGTGGTCATGTCCATTGTAGTGAATAGAAGCCACTTCATCAGGTTATTGAGAGTAACAGAAATAATGTTCTTAAAGCATAGCATCCTTAAGTGTTAGTCATCAGTCACCTATTAATAAATATTCACTATTATCACTAAGCAGATATTATTTCAAATAGGATTTTTTCAGTTCTACTAATGAAAGATTAGGTTGCCAGGTGGAATTAAATGGGAGTTTTGTAAATATTTGTTAGGAGTTAACCTTCTTTCTCAGTATTAGTGTACATTTAGGGACACAGTTGGATATATTCAGCTTAACATCTGATTTTTTTCTACATATGGGGGCACATGTATGTAGTGAAGTGAAGTGAAAGTTGCTCAGTTATGTCCGACTCTTTGTGACCCCATGAATATACAGTCCATGGAATTCTCCAGGCTAGAATACTAGAGTGGGTAGCCTTTCCCTTCTCCAGAAGATCTTCCCAACCCAGGGATCGAACCCAGGTCTCCCACGTTGCTGGCAAATTCTTTTACCAACTGAGCCACAAGAGAAGCCCAAGAATACTGGAGTGGGTAGCCTATCCCTTCTCCAGGGTATCTTCCTGACCCAGGAATCAAACCAGGGTCTCCTGCATCGCAGGCATATTCTTTACCAACTGAGCTATCAGGGAAGCCACATGTACATATGCAGATGTTAATTGGGGTTGTAGGTACTTGGAGAGTGACTTTTGTCATAGGTTTGGAATGTTTTAAAAATCCTTCTAAGGAAGTTGGAGCCAGTTGTCTGCCTCCATCGAGAGCTGAAAAAAAGGGAAAAACAAAGAAACCCTTTGGGTTGCACTGAGAAAGGAAGAGAGTATATGCCCTGAGAAGGCCCAGACAGGATCTGTCTCGGGGAATCTGACAGTAAGTGAGACCCCCTTCCTCACTGAGCTGCTTCAGTGGAGTCTTCCTTAGGGTTCAAGTCCAGCATCACTTGGTTCACACCATCATGGTGCTAAGTTGTGGTTGCCAGAAAGCAGGGGGCAGGTCACCTGCATGGTGGATTTCTGCCAGGAAATGTACCTATCCCATGGTGGCTGCTGGATTCTCAGCGGGTTTGGATAAGAATATGAGGAAAAGGAGGAGTTGTGTATTGGTGGTTTTTTTTTTTTTTAGTTTATTTAAGTAACCCAATATATGCATCTTCCTGGACAGTCCTACCTCTGACTGGTTTTGGGGGCTGGAATTGGGATCCAGGGTCTTACAGACCTGGAGGTGAAAACTGCATTGTCCATATGGGCTTCCCTTGGCTTCTGATTGCTTTGTAAAAACAAGTGGATTGGAACTATATGCCTCATGTCCAGCTCTGACCCTCTGAAAGTCAGTGAGAGTACAGTCTTGGGATATGTGTAGGAGGGGGTGGATTTTAATGGCTTTAGCACAAATAGAAATAGAGTGAAAAAAATCAGAACCTCTGAAGGATGATTTATGCAGCTACTGGCAAAAGCAGGGGTCTTTGGCCCATTCCTTAGGTCTGAGGACAACAGCCCAGCAGAGGTCCAGGCAGTGAGGAGGAATATTAAGCCTGGGTCCCCATCCTCATCCATGTCCAATCTGTCCAGTTGGTGAGTCATTTGGAGGAAGTTGTGACGTTTGGTGGTGGCACTGAGGCCCAGCAGACACTCTGAGTGAAAAAAGGAGAAAGAAAACAAAACTAATGCAATAAATAAATATAAAATATATTCTGATATCCATGTGCTTATATCTTGGTTTAGGAACAAAATGTCTTCATCTCTAGTGAAAAGTGGGAAAAAACTCATTCCCCCAACTTTAGAAATACTCTCAAATATGATGGAAATTCAAACCACATTGAGGGAAAGACTTTGAGAACTGATCGTACCTCTCAGATCTCTGGCTGGTGTAAATTTATTTACCTGGTAATAAAATAAATGAGATTGGAAGGGAAGAGGCAATGTTTTCATTATTTGCAGATGAGAGAATGGTCAGCTTTGGTAAACAAATATGTAAGATCACTGTGGAGAAAGCTATAAAACTTAAAGACATATAAAAAAGACGTGAATAAATGGGAAAAGATATTGTGTTCTTGGTTTGGAAAGCTTAGCAGTATTCTTTCTTCCAGATTCCCCCTCAAAGAAAATCTATAAATTTAATGCAGTCCCAAGCAAACATCTCAATAGAATTTCTTAAATACAACTTATCAAGATGATTATAAAATTTATATGGATGAGTTATTGTGCAAGAATAGCCAAGATAGTTTTTATGAATAAGATGTAAGAAGAGAGAACTTGTCCTGCCAGAAATCAAAAAAATTAAAATAAACAGGCACAGAAATTAAGGCAATGATGTCCACTATAGCCCTGCTGTATGTAGCAGGGAAAAATTACTTGCTGAAAGACAGCCAAGACATTAGGAAAGGGGAATCCATGGTATAAAAAGACTGGCAGTAAGCAATGGATCCTTTCAGATATCAAAATGCAGCTAAACAACTGTGGGAATTATGGATTAGAATGTAAATGTACTTTTACCATGTAAAACTAATAAATCCTCTTCAAAGAGTGAGATAGATCTTTGTTAATGTTATATGCTTAGTCGGGCAGTTGTGTCTGACTCTTTGCAACCCCATGGACTGTAGCCCGCCAGGCTCCTCTGTCCATGGGAACTCTGCGGGCATGAATACTGGAGTAGATTGTCATGCCCTCCTGCAGGGGATCTTCCCAACCCAGGGATCGAACCCATGTCTTCTGCATTGCAGGTGGATTCTTTAACCATCTGAGCCACCAGGGAAGCCCCTCTTAAGGCATAGGAGGAGTTATTTCCTCAGGGCAAGAATTCTTAAAGAGAATTTTTTTCAAGCTTTCTCTGGAGTCTAAAGAATATTGTGACTACACTGTCAAAAACCTTATTTTTCCAGGGTCATAGTTTTATAACCAAAATCTAGACCAGAGAGTGCTCAAATTGGCCCTGATAACAAGGGCAGATTGGTTCCAGCAGGGATTGTCCCTCTGGGGGAGTGGGGATCTGAGTTTGATCAGCCCCAGGCTGTTGATTATAAGAGAAAGTCCTGGGCATAAGGGAACTTCAGTCCATTTTCCTATTCTGTGTCAATAAAGACCTAATACTTTTAGGCCTTTTTTGGGGGGAGGGTGGGGGGAGTGTCCAAATATGTGTGCTTCCATGAAGAAACTAGGCTGCAGAAAGGTCTGTAAGGTGTGGACCCATCTGTGTTCAGGGCAGATGGCACTGTTCTTCCAGGTGCCTCTTCCTGGAGGAGGATTGCATCTCCCACCCTGATAACATAGGCTTGCCTGTGAGACTCGCTTTGATCAAGGCCATGTGACTACAAGTCACTTGCGCAGATTCCAAGCACAGGTTTTAAGAGTCATTGTGTAGCACTGACATCACTTTTTTGCCCCTGCCATGAGACCAGCGTGACCCAGGTAGAGGTTGCACCGTCAGCCTGGGCCTCAGGATAAATGGAAGCACACACATAGAACAGAACTGCAGCCAACTTGGGACTGACTGACTTGTAACATGAACGGCAGAAAATAACCCTGCAACATAGTAAGCCACTGAGATTCTGGGGTTGTTTATTACCGCATAATAACCTAGCAAAAGATGATACATTATTAAACAGCACCCAAGCCAAACATAAGTGTTTGTTGAATATATATGTTTCTCTTTAATGCATCTATAATTGTTATAACTTACAAAGCAGATGTGATTTGAGTACTACATTTCCATTCACAAAACTTGCTGGGTTACTTTTCAGAGGCCTTACAATGAGCCTTGTTAGGCTTATAATTTTGTTACTCTAAACAATGTTTTTCTTTGGAAAATAAGTCCTATGGAAAGTTACTCCCATCAAGTTGGTTCAGTTTAACATGCTCGTTTCTAGAGGTCTGACACATGCAGTAGATAACTACAGGGGATGGAAGGTTTTGAACAAGCCTAATCCATCCTAGAGATAAGTACAAGGATTTCTGCTTCAGTGATTACTGTGGCAAAAATTGAAAACTACATAAATATACATCAATAATGACATTGACAAATTAAATACGCCATGTTAATATAAAGAAAAACTATAAAGCAACTCAAATAAAGTAGCTCCATATGTATCAACATAATTAAAACTCAGAAACATATTAACAGGCAAAAATAAAGCTTACAGAAAGATACAAATATCATGTTATTTCTATGAAGCTTAATGAAGCTTAAGACATGCAAAAAAACTATGTACTTTTTTGAAAAACTGTGCACATATATTTACCAGAGTAAAAGCATTCACATGAATTGTAAACATATTCAAGATCCACTGAGGGAAAGAGGAGACTGGGATGAAAGGAATCAATAATCTGCAGTGCTTTATTTCTTTAAAAAATTGGAAGGAAATATGGTAAAATGTTAAGATTTAACAAGCCAAGTGCTGGCTTCAAAAGTGGTGTAATATTCTTTTCTTCTCAATTACTGAAACATTTCACATTTTTAAAAAAGTAAATTTGTAAGCATGATGTACAATATGAAGGTATTCGTGTAAAGTAAAATTTCAATTTATACAAAGCCATGCCTATAATATTCAGAGATGCATATCTATGTGTGTAAGAGGATAAACAGGAATTGGAAGAATATACACTAAATTCAAAATAGTGATTGGATAAGGGATGGTGATAAAGAGTAAAAGGAATTGTTATATTATTTTTGGTATTTTGGGTAATTTCTAAATATGGAAATTATAATTAATAACATAGAAAGTGTCTGGAAATAGAAAAATTGTTAACCTCCATTGCTTCTGGGGAGCAGGATAGTGGTAATGGTGGAGACTTTTATCTTTCCTGTGCCATCTTTCTGTACTGTTTGTATTCTTAAAGCAATAATGATTTATACACTTTAAACATAAATATAGATAAATAAAAAATACATATAACGAATGGAAAGAGTTCCAGTGTACTGTGCCAAGTCAGATGATTCAAAAAGCAGGGAGTTACAGGGCTTCCCTGGTGGCCCAGTGGTTAGGGCTTCACCTTCCGGTGCTTGGGGTGCAGGCTGAATGCCTGGTCAGGGAGCAAAGATTCCACATGCTTCGTGGCCAAAAAAGCAAATATAAAACAGAAGCAGTATGGTAACAAACTCAATAAAGACTTTAAAAATGGCCCACATTAAAAAATAAAAAACAAAACCTAGGGGGTTAGAAATCATCTTTTCCAAATATTTTATTTTTGAGTTTTGGAGATCAAAGCAAGAGAGGTAAAGCTGCTGTTGGTGAATGTTTTGAATGTTTTGGCTTGTAATGCTTCTGGAGCTCATTGCTTCCAGCCTTTAAGTTTGGTAAATGTAGTTTGCGGTATTGAAGCAGTAGATGGATCTCTTTCACACTATTGGTAGAGAGTCCTGGATAGCACTCCTGCAGCTACACTTCTGCATACTCAATGGTTGGAGGACCTCCTCAAGGCCACTGTGTGAATTTAAATATATGGAGGGGGATTTGGGAAAAGTCTGGGCCATCCTTTCACCCCATCAGCTGCACTTCTGTCTTTTTATTTCACAATCCTAAATAAAATTTTCCTTGAAAAAAGGGTTCTGCAGCTTAAAAAAACCCCAAATGGCAGAAAAATCACTGACAGAGTCATTTATACATTTGATCTGATATTAATCTGGATAATTTTCGAACTAGGAAGGACCTTGATATGTGGTCTAACACTCCCATTTTACGAAGAAGATCCTAAACATAGGTGCATAAAATGTGTGTTATCCGGGTCCACTGCCTGGGAGGAACGCAGTCTCCTGGCCCTGCTGTAAGTGATCTTCATCCTTGTTTTTGTTTTATGTTAAGTGAACGCAAAGCTAAACAGAGCCCTCCTGACTCTCCTTAGAATCCACATTTCATGCAAAAAGCTTGCAGGATAACTAGGTGGATTAGCAGGAGAAGAAAATATAAACTGCTGGTGATTGAATTTAACCTGGGTTTGATTAAATAATCCCTAAGAAGCCCCCAGAGGAGGAAAGTAGTCCCATGTATACAGTGCTACACCTTAGCTCCCCTCCCCTTCTAAAAGGCGTAAATCTCCCTGAAATGCCTCCCTAGCATTCAGAGCAATAAAGAGGTCACATTATATCTCCATAAATCTCCCCGGCTGGCTGGCTGGCTGGCTGCTGCCATTCCAGGAGGTGAAAGGGAAGTTGTTTCCTTTTGACGGCCACTGGGCTGGAAGGAAAAGGCTTTTCCCTCCAGACCCATTGTCTGGATCCCTGAGGGAGCTGGTCTGGCAATTTGTTCAGTATTTCCTTTCCGTCCTTCCAACCTGTCACAAACTTGAAGAGAGGTTGCAGAGTCAACGGGGCCCAGACTGGCCTGGTACAAGTCTCCAACAGCCCTGATAAAGGGCCTGGCCGTAGCGCCTTCTCAGTCTTCCTAATTAATAAAAGGATTAATTTTTTTTTAGGATCTAAACAGGCAGTGTGCATGGGTATAGCCTAGCATTAGAAACCAAGCGGGATTTACCAGGGGCTGGGACCTGAGCTGGTCAAGGAGACTGGATTTGGGGGCACCTTGGGATAAGAACTGGGGTGCTCTGAGAGATGGCAGTAGGTCAATTAGACTGAGAACCTGCTTGGGAAATGGTGGGAGATAAGATGTTCTGATGGAAAATCAGAAAAAGGAATCTTTCCTGCTCTAAATTAAAAACATCACTACATGAAACAGTGGTGATGCTGGTGGGGGCTTATTATTTGTTTTATTGCTTTATTTAACCTATAAAAGAATTATTTAATCACAATGAGGAGATAAATTAACATAGTTCAATATTCAAAAGCTTCACAAGGGAATACAGTTGAAAAGTACTCCTGAGTCACCAGATTATAGTCTCCCTAGACGCAGTCAGCATTATCAGTTTCTTGTCTGTCCTCCTAGAGATACTTGGTGTGCATACAAGCAAATGTTGTGATAGTTTCAAGTGAACAGGGAAGGGCCTCAGCCTTGCATATACATGTATCCATTCTCCCCCAAATTCCTCTCCCATCCAGGTTGCCACATAACACTGAGCATAGTTCCCTGTGCCATACCATAGGTCCTTGTTGGTTATCCATTTTAAATATAGCAGTGTTAGACGCCTCTTCTTTTTTTAAGAGAGTCTTCTATGCCCTGTTCTGTACCTTCTAATATTTCATAGCATATTTTGTAAAGAATTCCTTATCAGTGTATAAAAGATTTTCATTCTTTATGGCTACACAGTACACCCGCATTGAGTTAATAAGAGTTCCATACTGATGAACATATAAGTTGTTTTCCCAATCCTCTGCTATTGCAGGAAAAAAAAAAAAGCCACATTAATCATGCTTGTACGTGAACCATTTTATGAAAGTGCCAGTGCATCCACAGGATAAATTCGTGGAAGTGGAGTTTCTAGGACAAATGCAAGTGTGTTTATACTCTTGCCAAGGTATCCTCATGTTGCCCACCTCCCTATCCCCATGTCCTGCTCTCCATCAATGTCTGGTCTGAGTATTTACCCACAGTCCTCTCCCAGGGCACAATTAGGTGACTGAGGCAGGCTGGCAGGAAGCCTGGACTCTGGGGAACCAGAACCAGTGCCAGACTTGGTCCGCAGCCAGATTGGCAGGCAGCTTTTGGCTAGCTTGTCCCGTACATGCCTGTACTTGCTGGTCCTGCCCACTGTGGAAAGGGCCTTCCTCTCTCCATCTGTGGGGTGGGAAGACTGGCCTGTGCCTTAGTGCATACCTGAGCCCCGAGGTCCGTGTGCAGAAGGCATTTGGTCACTGGAATGGGAGGATCCTGGGAAATTGAAGGAATGAAGTCGACATCTCCAATCCCCTGGTGCCTAGGCAGAGATGCTTTTGAAAATTAAATTAAACATAATATTAGTTATTTTGCAACAGCCTTATTAATTTGCATTTTGCCAGTAATATGTAATGTACATGCTATAAATTTCACTCATTCAAAGTGTACACTACAGTGGATGGTAGTATGTTCACAGAGTTGTGTGTCTGTCTCACAATCAACTTGAGAACATTTTCATCACTTCATGAAGAGCCCTGTACCTATCAACAGACATTCCCATTCCTTCTCCCCCAGCCCCTGGCAACCACTAATCTACTCTCTGTGGATTTGCCTGTGGATTCTGAACATTTCATATGAATGGAACCACGCACTCTGGTCTTTGTGACCGGCTTCTTTCACGGTATTAATGTTATTCTTAACCATCCATTTCCCCTGAACTCAGGGATTTCACACTGCTGTTCCCTCTGCCTCCAATGCTGTCCCCCCAAATACAAAGATGCTTGCTTAATTAGCTGCTGACTTAATGAGTTTTGAACTGTGTTACAGGAAGAGGAAATTCTTAACATAGTTTACTAATTGTCATTTAAAAAAATCAACTCAAGTTTGTTTTTTTTTCTTTTTACTGTACCTTAGTTTTCTTACTCATTCCCCTATAAGTGAATATTTGAGTTGTTGCTAGTGTTTTGCCATTAACACCTAAAATATAAATATTTCTCCCTTTCTATCTGTCTCTCACTTTCTCTCCGGGAGCATTGGGGAGTCTTTTTGATGTATTTTAATGAATTATTAGAGCAATTTTATCACTATAGTTGGCTGGTTTTTAATGCATTTCGTGGAGTACTTTCCTGCATCCATCCATCCAGATGGATGTATAATATATATATATATACACACACAGATGGATGTATATGTACACTATGTATATATGTGGATTTATATCTAGGAGAACCTGTGGCCCCGTGTAGATAATTCTCTCAACTGAACTATGATGTGTGTCCAGGAACACAGACCTCAGTGACCAGGCAATCAGGCAGGCCAGGAGCGGAGCCTTCAGATGGGCACTCTCCTACTGGTGTGACTGCCGCCTCATCGAATGCTCTAGGGCGCTGGGTTTTAAAATCTGTTCAGTCAAAATGTTGAGTTTCTGTTGTGTGTGGAGCACTGCAGATGAAGCGAACTGGCCTGAGAGCAGCATGGGGCTGGGGAGGGCAAAGATCAGGTCACAGAATGTTCTGGAAGCTTAGATGACTTACTCACCATCTTCGGACCTTGGTTTCCTCCACCGAATGTCCACCCAGACATCTCTTCTAGTTTCCAAGGCTTGTGTGCCCACCCTCCAGGAGCCAGCACAGGAGTACCAGGATGGGGGGCTGCTCAGAGCTGACCAGGCGCAGAGAAGGCATGGGGGTGTGCTCTGGGCTCAGTACCCAGAGTCCAGGAAGCAGCAAGTATTTTCAATGGCTGATGCCCACCCAGGGCTCCTGTGGCTATAGCCGAGCCAAAGGCTAAACCCAGCCTGACCCCGGGGAGCTGGGAGATGTCAGTGGCCAGCTAGAGGACCCGGCGTTCAGGGCGGTTCTGGGCACCTCTTCCCTTGCATTCTGCATACACCTTGTCTAGGAGGTGCTGACGCTGGGGAGAAACGAGTGTCCGGGGGAGTCCAGGGGAGTGAGCGTGTCAGGGTTGTAGGTCTTATACCTGAGTTCTGCCAAGCGTGGCCATGAGTCTGGTGTTAAGCCAGTTACCTGATGTGAACAGCCGACTTATTGGAAAAGGAGCTGATGCTGGGAAAGATTGAAGACAAAAGAGGGCGGCAGAGGATGAGATGGTTGGATGGCATCACTGATCCAATGGACGTGAACCTGGGCAAACTCAGGGAGAGAGTGAGGGACAGGGAGGCCTGGCGTGCTGCAGTCCGTGGGGTGGCGGAGAGTTGGACATGACTGGCAACTGAACAACAGCAAAACAGTAACCCAGAATAATTAGTAACAGGCACCCTTCCCTTAGAAGTGTTCCACTGTGAATGATGAGTTATGTGGTATCCTAGCCAGTCCAACGGAGTCGGCGGGTAGGGCAAAGAGGAGGAGCCGTTGGTTCCAGGTTTAGAGGCTGGGGGCTGCAGCAGCTTTCAGAGACCCAGGCTAGTCCTCACTCATGTCTGCAGGGTTCTTCCCCCAGCCCCTTGAGGAAGACTCCGGGCAGCTCACCCACTGGGTAAAAATGAACAGGAGGTGGGGATGGGGAGCCCACAGAGGACCAGGAGACCACTGGGCAAAACAGTGTTTGTAAAACATTTATTGTTAGAAGGATAAAATATCAACGTTAGGAAGGGTTTTAAAATCGAAATTATAACATCACACAATCTTTTGAGTGACTCTTTCTTTCTTTATTTGTCTGCTCTGAAGACGGTCTCCTAGCCCATGCATCACAAGTGGAAAGGGGCTGTGGTGACCCTCTCCCAGGTGTCTACATGTGTTCCACTTATAGATACAGCAAACAAAGTAGTATTCTCAGAACCTAACACCACGGATAATCATGAGGTGGTCTGTATCCTTCATGGACTTAACCTCACCCAATGCAGGAGGCTCAGGACATCATGGCCACCAAGGATCAACTGTGAATTCTAAGGCACCCGGAGGGCTTCCCTGGTGGTTCAGTGGTAAGGAATCCACCTGCCAATGCAGGAGCTACAGGTTTGCTTCCTGATCCAGAAAGTTCCCACATGCCATGGAGCAACCGAGCCCATGCACTATAACTGTTGAGCTTGTGCTCTAGAGCCCAGGAGACGCAACCACTGAGGCCCCCACTGTGCCGCAACTATTGAAGCCATTGTGCCCTAGAGCCCGTGTTCCGCAACAAGAGAAGCCTGAGCACTGCAACTAGAGAGTAGCCCCTGCTCTCCAAAACTAGAGAAAAACCTGCGGAGCAACAAGGACACGGCCAAATAAATGAATAAATAAAATTGTAAAGCTCCCAGAAACTTCTCCCTCATCAGTGACTAACGCTTCAGTCATGGGGAAATCTTTACACGGTAATTATATCCCTATACCTGGGGATTCTTGAGAGTCACAAAGAGGCAGGCCAGGAGGCCTTTCCCAAGCTGGTGTGCTGAAGGGCATTGAAACGCACGTGCCTTGAGATGCTTTTGTGATGCAGGTGAGCTGGGTAAACAGGCATACGTGGGTGCTGGACTTCTTGTGGTCCTCGCTGCTACCGTGTCATGTCATGACTGTCTTTCACATAGTGATTTTTGAATTGCTCATGTTCAAAAATCACTGTCTGCTACTGGGAGGAGAATCAGGCCCCCGGCAAGATGGTCAAGCCATCCATCTGGCGGCAGGACCTGGGGGAGCTCCGGGCCCACGGTTAAGAGACTGGCCAGTCTGTCTGGGTTGAAATCTGAGCTCCTCTATTTACTGGACAAGACTTAACTTCTCTGAACCCCACTAACATACCTCTTTCTGGGCCTCCCTCCCACTCTGCCCCTGCTGTGAACGTAGACCAAGTAGGAATGGAGGCAGATACTTGGGAGCTTGTAGAGCTTCAGGAAAGGATCAGTTGGTCCACAGAATGGAAAGGCTTGTCTCTTCCCACAGCTTCTTCAGTGTAATCATTGGTTGCCCCATGGAGTCTTTCTCTGTGTTTCTCTGTGTGATGTGTCATTTTTCTTAACATATTCAGTTCAGTTCAGTCACTCAGTTGTGTCTGACTCTTTACAACCCCATGGACTGTAGCACGCCAGGCTTCCCTGTCCATCACCAACTCCCAGAGCTTCCTCAAACTCAAGTCCATCGAGTCGGTGATGCCATCCAGCCATCTCATCCTCTGTCATCCCCCTCTCCTCCTGCCTTTAATCTTTCCCAGCATCAAGGTCTTTTCCAGTGAGTCGGTTCTTCGCATCAGGTGGCCAAAGCATATTCAGTTTAGTTCAGTTCAGTCGCTCAGTCGTGTCAGACTCTTTGCAACCCCATGAACCACAGCATGCCAGAACTCCCTGTCCATCACCAACTCCCGGAGTTTACTCAAACTCATGCCCATCGAGTCGGTGATGCCATCCAGCTATCTCATCCTCTGTCCTCCACTTCTCCTCCTGCCCCCAATCCCTCCCAGCATCAGGGTCTTTTCCAATGAGTCAACTCTTCGCATGAGGTGGCCAAAGTATTGGAGTTTCAACTTCAGCATCAGTCCTTCCAGTGAACACCCAGGACTGATCTCCTTTAGGGTGGACTGGTTAGGTCTCCTTGCAGTCCAAGGGACTCTCAAGAGTCTTCTCCAACACCACAGTTCAAAAGCATCAATTCTTTGGCGCTCAGCTTTCTTCACAGTCCAACTCTCACATCCATACATGACCACCAGAAAAACCATAGCCTTGACTAGACGGACCTTTGTTGGCAAAGTAATGTCTCTGCTTTTTAATATGCTATCTAGGTTGGTCATAACTTTCCTTCCAAGGAGTAAGCATCTTAATTTCATGGCTGTAATCAGCATATTAGGTGGTATTAACTCTGGCAACATGCTGCAAATATTTTCCTCCAGTCTATCATAGCAAGAGGTTGTTCTTTCTTTCCTCCTTTCCTTCCTCTCTCCCTCCCTGTTTTTGGTGCTTTTGTTCCTTCCTTTCAGGATGTCCTTGCTTACTTGTGATTTTTTTCTTAACCTGACTCATTCTTTAACTTTCACCTCAAGCCCAAAGCCAGGTTCCTAGGTAAATGCTACTGGAGTGTGTATGTGTGTTGGTGGAAATCTATTTCCAGTGCAATTACAGTATTCACCTGAAGAAAAGTTTAAAGGTCTCTCATATTAGTGGCTATTAAGAAATGTAGATCAGGGACTTCCCTGGGGGTCCAGTGGTTACGACTCTGTGCTTCCACTGCAGGGGGCATGGGTTTGATCCCTGGTCCAGGAGCTAAGATGCTGTAAGCCACATGGCGTGGCAGAAAAAAAAAAAAAAAATGTAGGCAGAAAGGAAAAAAAGAAAAAGAAATGTAATGGTCACATGTTTCATACAGATTCTTCTCAGCTTCCTTGTTTGTAAATTTCTAACGCTTTCCCGCCCCTCATGGGTCAGGGTTTGGATGTAGTGGGTACTCTGTGCACCTCCTGCATGCCTGCTGGGCGCTCAGAGGCGGGCCCCCAGCTCCCGCTCCGCAGGGCAGCTCCAGCCCGGCCCACAGGGAACCGCTTCTGTTTAGCAGGAGCTTCCAAAATAGGTGCTGTAATCCTGCCAGCCAGCCGGTCGCTGCCTGAGCTGTGTCTGCCCTCCCCGCCCAGCTGCCTGTCACCGGTTGGGCCTGACGAAGCCCAGAAGACCGAAGGCTCAGTCGCTGCCCAAAAACCTCGGAATTTGTTTGCTGCTCGTGCCTCAAACCGAGGCGCCAGCCCAGGGGCAAAGCCTGGCCTGTCAGGAAATCCAGGCACAATCTCCGCTGAACTTTGGATGGGACTTGGGACTGGGGTTCAGCAGGGGACGTCTGGGTGGGACTGGCCGTCCTGAAGCCCCTTTGGCTCTGTCCCGTCTCTGGGCGGCCCCTCCACTCTCTTCTTCCGGCCGGGCCTTGCACCCACTCTGGCCTTGATTTTGCACCATTGACTTGGCGCCCTGGGCATGGGGAATGTCCACTGTGTTTGTGTGTCTTCCTTCCCCAGACAGACTGCAGAGTGACCTGGGACAGCTGAGGATCTGCTGGGGGTGGGGGTGAGGGGTGGGGCCTAGTGCTGCAGCCCAGGCTTCATTGCAATTTGTCAATAACATTTAATAAAATTGTTTACTTTGAGTTGTGCATCCCCAGCTAGATCAAGACAACGCTGGGCAGAGATTTTGCCTAATATGGGCTTCCCTGGTGGCTCAGACAGTAAAGAATCTGTCTACAATGCAAGAGACCTGGGTTTGATCCCTGGGTTGAGAAGATCCTCTGGAGAAGGGCATGGCAACCCACTCCAGTATTCTTGCCTGGAGAATTCCATGGACAGAGGAGCCTGGTGGGCTACAGTTCTTGGGGTCACAAAGAGTTGGACACGACTGAGCAACGGACACTTCCACGTTTTACACTCTGCCTAATATATCTCTATGTCCAGCACTTGCTTCAAAGGCAAGCAGAGCAGACACACACACATGGCATACATCTGGGCTCTGGCCAGAAACACAAGCACCTGATGGACTCAGCCTCTGAGGACTGAGGGAGAGGAGGGTCTCTTCCCTCCCAGCTCTGGCTCAAGACCCAGTAAGCAGAAGCGCCCCTGAAGAGGGAAGGCATGAGGGGCAGCTTTGCAGCAGAGCAGAGCCAGCTTTGCAGCTCCGACCCAGTGGCTGGCACTCACGTGGCCAGGTTCATCAGCCCAAGCTCTCTCTCTCTGGCTGTAGGGAGACAAAGCAGCTTTCTCGCAGTACCCAGTGGACGTTGCCAACTGTGATCCCGGTCTCGGAGTCCTCTCACTTCTCCACCAACACCTCCCCTTTCTTCCTCTCCCGTCAGCCCCTCTCCCAGCCCTGACTTGCTGGCCAGCCTGTGGGTGGGTTCCCCAAGATTGATGGAGCCGGCCAGGAGAGGTCAGCTCCCAGCCCGTGTTTGCGTCAGCTAGCCATGGGGGAAGTCAGGGTGGGATCCTTCAACCTCCTGGCCCACATTTTTCTTGCAGGCACTTGGGTGGGCGTAGTCTGCCTTAATTCCTAGGAATATCTGTGCTATTAATAAATTGGATGCAGAACAAAGCAGGCTGGGTTTGTGCCTCTCCTTTAAAACATTTTTTTAATTGGGCACGGGTGGAAGTGAGGAGTTAAACCCCCATTCCTGGGGTGAGGAATGGGGATTTCATTTTCTGCTTTTGGTTGCTAAAGTGATCATGAATTAAGAGTCCCCATGAGGAGCAGCCCCAGACCTGTCAACCTGCCTGCAAGTTCACTCTGCCTTTGAGTCTCAAACTGGGTCAAGTCTAAGAGTGATACACTTTACAACTGAGAAAAGGTCAGATTTCCAAATCTAGCTCTTCTATCTGTTCCCTCTCCCAAAATCCCAGCCCCAAGTTTCTCCCTGGTTGTTCCCACTCTCCCCCAACCCCTCCAGCCCTGACAATAACCCATCATTGTTATCTCATTGGGTGTTTGCAGACCTCTTTACAGCCATTGTTGTTTTTTTCCTTTTATTTGCAAAGTACTTTACAACTTTTATTACAAGTCTTTCCTCTGAATGTGGGGTAACACTGACCCATTTCGGAGAGCTGGATTCCCTTTCTAAGTGGTTGGTCCAGATCCCAAGATGCCCAGCACTGGGTGGGTGGGTCTTTTGAAAGTCAAGGCCATGGGCATGGCCTTTCTTATTAGAAATCATGCCCACTTGCCCTCGGGAAGTTCCACCCAGGGCACAGCTATCTAATGAGGTGGTTGTTACCAAGGTTCACACAGATGTTAGTGCTGGTTTGGGGCTCCCAGCCTGTCGCCTCCCACCTCCCCCAGAGTGGGAGCTAAGCAGCAGTGTTTGAACTTTCTTTTCTTCAGTCCAGCGGGTTCCTGCCTGTGTCAGATATAAGAAAATAAAATGGTCCCTTCCCCCATGGCATAGTGGGAGTTGCTGCAGATGATCAAAAATTTTTGTTTTCTTCTTTTTTTTTATCATATTTAAAAGCTAAGCAGTTATAACATTTCAGAATGATGCTTTTAAAAATGAAAAAGCCACACAATTTATTAGCCAAATAGAAGGTCCTTCCAGGTGGTCTTGGCTGCCGTCACAGTATATAGGATGTTTTGCAGGCTGCATGTTTTATTTAACATGGGAGGTTGGCATTTTTCTCTATCATTAGGTTGTCTTCGTCATAATCATTTACAATTGTGTAACATCCCATTGAGTAGGGCAGATGACAAGATCTGGTAGAAGACATGGAGACTTTACCCATTTGGAGGTGTGGTAGGTTGTAGGGAGACGTGGTTCCTTTACAATGCTTTTAGGAAGCTCGTCCTTAACAGCTTTCCTTTGGCTGCTACTGTAATGCCTGACTCTTCAATCTGGGTCAGACTTCTGTGCCTTCTAGGCAAGCAGTCTCTGCCACCATCATACCCACCTTGCTTGAGGTATGTGTCCCAGGGCTTCCTGGGTGGCTCCGTGGTAAAGAATCCGCCTGCCAGTGCAGGAAACATGGGTTCCATCCCTGGTCTGAGAAGATCTCACGTGCCGTGCAGCGACTGAGCTCATGCTCAGCAACGAGAGGCCACCGCGACGAGAGGCCCATGCAAGGCCCGTGCACTGCAACTAGAGACTATAGCCCCCACTCGCCACACCTAGAGAAGGCCCTTGTGCAGCGATGAAGACCCAGCACAGCCAAAAAAAAAAATTTTTTTAAAAGATACATGGCCCAAATGAGTTCAGTTATACTGTTACTCATTACTGATACTCTGGCCCAGTTTGCCCAACCAGGGCATTAGTGTTCATAGCTCCTATGACCTCTATCAGAGTGCTTAAATAGCAGGTACTCAGTAAATATTTGTCAGTGACAAATACATACTTGCCGACCTCCAGTGCCTTCCCCAGCCTGTAAAATAGTTGCTTGCCTGTGTCACCCATTCTGTGTGGCAGGTGAGAAGGTGTTTCTAAGGCAAACCTTGGTGTTGGGTTCTCAACGCGTCAGGCTAGTAACCAGCAGAGAGACCGGAACTGCTAGGGAGGCCCCTGGGATGAGACCCTGTCTGGGATGTCAAACAGTAAGTGTGAAGAGAAAAGGGAACGTCCCCTCCAAAACAAAAGAGGAATGGATTGAGAGACCTCTGTTTGTGCAGCCTTTAGATGAACCGGAACATAGGAAAGAGGTTGGTTTGCTTATCTTTAAAAGGAAAAGAGTGTGAACCTTTATCTGTGAGAGGCACGTTCTGAAATATTCATGAGTGAAATGGCAGAAAGTCTGAGATTTTCTTTAAAAAAAAAAAAAAATCAGGTAGGGAAAGTGGGTGGAGGTATACATGAGACAAGATTGGCCACAAAATGTTGAAAGCTGGATGGTGATTAAATAAGAGTTCGTTTTCCTATTCAGGCCACATTTGGGCCTGGAAAAAAAAAGAATAATTGAGTTGTGCTGGGTTTGGAATGGGAAGGTGCTGTAGAAAGTCCTCTGTCAGAGTTAGACCCGAATGACGAGTATCAATTTTGAGGCTGTAGCGCCATCTAGTGTTGCTTGCAAACACGCTACAAATGAGGACATTGCAAGCGCCTTCCTTGGTCCGAGGGCCTTTTATGAGCTCCCTTGGCCTCTCCAGCCCTCTCATCAGAAGGCTGGGCTGAGGGAGCCAGGCAAGGGTGGGGTGGCCGTGGTGGTGGAGGGTGACATGCCGGTTGTTGACGCCTCCCCTGGGTTTGGGAAAGGAAGCCGAGTACAGGAGTCGTCATGTCATGTGGGGCTCTGAAGGCAGGTGACCTTGCTGGAGGGTTCTCAGTGTGACCTCGTGCAAAAATAGCCTCTCTTGTGACTGTGTGTGCTCAGCTCCCCAGACTGAGCAAACAGCCCCTCACACCTGCACACTATTGACTCACAGTTACTTGTTTGCAGGTGCAAATGACTGTTTGTGTACCCAGAGTTGGGGGGAGGGCCCCCACCATCCTTTTCTCTCTTAGCTCATGTTCCCTTAGAGCAGGTAGTGGGGCCACAGAACTGGCAGAATGTGAGACCCTAACCCCCAGGGCAAGGGGGCCAAGTCCTGATGGCAGAGAAAGGTGTTGCCGTCCTCCTCAAGTCTCCCTGTGAACTAGAGAAAAATCCACTCTTGCTTCTCGTAGTAGGATGAGAACAATCTGGACACCAGAGTGGCTCTATTTAGGGACAGAAAATTAGAAAGAATATAAAATTTTTCAAAATAGGAAGCAATACACATGGAGTCAGAGAGACCTCTGGGAGTTCTCAGCCAGGCTTTATATAGATAACAGGGAATAAGAAAACTGGCCCAACCTATCTCTCCCAACCTATCAGGATGACAGGAGTGAAATGTGTCAATTGTTACATTCTATAGACTTTAGGACTTCCTTGGTGGTCCAGTGGTTAAGACTTGGAGCTCCCGATGTAGGGAGCCTGAGTTCGATCCCTGGTCAGTGAACTAGATCCCACATGCTACAACTAAGACCCAGCATGGCCAAATCAATTAATCAATCAATCAATAAGTAAATATTTTTAAAAATTCTATAGACAATGGAAGACAAAGGTGATGGGGAGGGAGGGGCATGTGAGCGAGTACAGGGGAGTGGCAGGGATGGCCACATTCCTGTGGACAGGTTCCACTCTAAGGCATCACTGCTCATAATATGCACCTTTATTTCTTTGTTCCAATAAGCAAGAAAAATGTCAAACTATGACACAGCATAATCATACAGAAATTGAAATGAGAAAAATGAATTACAACCTTCTCATGCAGGGAAGTTTGAAAATTTCAAGAACTTTCAAAAAAGAGAGTCCCTTTGGCTCAGTAATTCTATATCTAGGGGAATATCCTGAGAAATAACCAGAAATGCTAAGAGTAGTTTACAGAATGAGCTATGTCTACAAAAATCAGAAACTGGGTAATGACAGTAAAAATTCAATGACAATAAAGGATGGTGCATTTCTGTGATGGGATAATATACACTAAGGTTTCCGGAGAATTTCTAATATGGGAAAATGCTTTGATATGAAGTGAAAAGACAGGCTCTTAATGATATAGCCTGACCTCAAGTAGGCAAAGCTATGTCAATATAAAAAATATAAAGTATTAAAAAGGATGTAATAGAACAAACTTAATAACATGGTGATCTTTGAGTTATAGGATTACATGTGATTCCTATATTCTTTTTACACATGTCAGCATTTAACTTTCTTGAAGTAAATATTTATTATATTTTTACTGAAAAGGAACTGAAATCTCAATTCTGCAAGGGAAAAAAGAGAGAAAGAAGGTCTCGAGGGGAGCTCAGCATGGGGTGAGACCCCCAGCTCTGAAGGAGCTGCTGGTTTCTGCCGCTCCCCTTCCCATTCTCAGAACCAGGGAGAGCCCTGCTGCGTCTGTGAGGCCGGCGGTAGGATGTCCACTCCCCAGGACAGGCCTTGGAGCCGGTTCTCCATGGTGAGGGCAGAGTGAGGAATAACGTGGCAGCCCAAGGTGACCCGTCTTCCACTCCTTGCCAGGAAAGGCCATTGTTTCTGTGGTCTCTAGGCTCTCCGATGTGAGATTTCTGGGCCTAAGCAGAGAGCTAATCGTCTGTGTTGTCTCCCACCCAGTAGATATGTTTGACGACTTCTCGGAAGGCAGAGAGTGTGTCAACTGTGGGGCCATGTCCACCCCTCTGTGGCGGCGGGACGGGACAGGCCACTACCTGTGCAACGCCTGCGGCCTCTACCACAAGATGAACGGCATCAACCGGCCCCTCATCAAGCCCCAGCGCCGCCTGGTAAGCCAGGGCCTGGTGCCGCGTGGCCAGGGCAGGGGGCAGGCGGCTTGCTTCTCCACTTCTCTCAGCTCCTGGCTTCGGGCTCAGCCTCGGTGGGAAGCTCCCGGTTTTGAATCTGGGGTTTCAAGTTATCTTTCAAAGAAGGTGCAGGTTGAAGGATTGGGTGGGTGGCAAAGTCATTTCTTCCCCCTTCAGAGTCAGTTTGAACTGTGAGGATGGTCCAGCCCATTTAGTTCGACCCCTTAATTATGCAGAAGTGAAAAGTGAGGCTCAGAAACACTATGCCTTGCCTGCATTGTGTGGTGTGTCTCCTGAGCTCACGTCAGCCCCATGAGGAAAGCTGACTCTTCCTTTTTTTGTTGTGACTTACCCAGTTTTCAGTTGATCCATTGACAAACCCAGAGATTATGTGAGGGTGTGCTGGGCCCTGTAGCTGGGGAGGAGATAGAAGCAAGTTTTTGGCTCCTAGTTTCCTGATCATTTCTACCATGATTTAATTTTGACCAGTAGCTTTCACAGATATTAGGGAAGGAAGAACAGAGGGGATAAACCCTGGCGCTTGCTTCCCTCTCTTGAAGTCAGTGTTTGAAGTCTCTGGGATACAGTAATTGCCAACCCCAGGCCCTGAGGTCCAGGTTAATTCTACTTTGGGGAGAAGATTTTCTGCCTACAGTGCCCAGTGGTCGCTCAGCTTTTCCCTGACGTGAGTGACTGATAATGTCGCTGACGCAGCAGGAACGACCAGGATTTGCTGTCTCCGGCAGCCCAGCCCTTGGTCCCATGCACCCATGAGAGGCTGGGGTACCCGATTCCCAGCATCTGGGCATCGCAGCATCAGAGCATCTCTTGTGGGGGCAGCGAGTCTGAGACTCACGTGGCCCCACCCCGCGATCACTCGCGGTGAAGCAGATGCCATGGCAGCAGCCTTGGGCCTGAAGGGTCTGTCTCCTGTGTTGCAGTCTGCCTCCCGCCGAGTGGGCCTCTCCTGTGCCAACTGCCAGACCACCACCACCACGCTGTGGCGCCGCAACGCCGAGGGCGAGCCCGTGTGTAATGCCTGCGGCCTCTACATGAAGCTCCACGGCGTAAGGCTCCCGCGCACCACGTCCCATACCTTCCTCCACAGCTCGGGTCTCATCCCTCTTCTTGCCCACAGATCATAATTCATTGTCTCCTTCTTAAATATAGTTAAATCTGGAAGCGTCCAGAGACTGTCTTACAGCCGTCTATTAAGGCTGCTGTAACAATGCCATAGACTGGGCAGCTTGGGTCTCCTGTGTTGCAGCTGGATTCTTTACTGACTGAGCAACCCGGGAGACCCACGGGGCAGCGTGTGTGTGTGTGTGTGTGTGTGTGTGTGTGTTAGTCACTCAGTCATGTCCGACTCTTTGCGACCCCATGGACTGTAGCCCACCAGGCTCCTCTGTCCATGGGGGATTCTCCAGGCAAGAATACTGGAGTGGGTTGCCATTCCCTCCTTCAGGGGATCTTCCCTACCCAGGGATCTAACCCAGGGCTCTGGCATTCCAAGTGGATTCTTTACTGTCTGAGCCACCTGGGAAGACCTACTGGGCAGCTTAACCAACAAGAATTCATTTCTGTGGTTCTAGAAGCTGGAGGTCTGAGATCAGAGGCCAAATCAAGGGAGAACCCCCTGTCTGGTGCCATACTTCTTACTGTGTCCTTATATGGTGGAAGGGGCAAGGATGCTGTGGGGTCTCCTGCATAAGGCCACTAATCCCATTCATCAGGGCTCATCCTCATGACCTCATCACCTTCCAAAGGCCCCACCTCCTAATACAATCACCTTGGACTATAGGCTTGTGAACATATCAGAGGGGGATACACATTCAGACCATAGCAGAGACATTGCTAGGGAGCATCACTTCCATCTTTAACACAACATAAGTCTAATTCCCATTTTACAGATGAAGAGACTCAAAAGTAGTCTGTGTATGTGGTAGTATGATATATAACAAAGGTAACAATTCAGTGCATAAAGAATAGCTTTTTAAGAATGCTTATATTGACACAGTCTGGAACACAAAAATGACACTTGGCCTCTGCCTCCTACTAAAAACCAAAAGTAAACTTGGGTGTATTAAAGATATGAAATGTAAAACCTCTTTTAAAAGGCACAGTAAAAATACTAGAAGAAAATGTAGAGGGAGAGGTTATATAACCTTGGGGATGGGAGGAGAACTTTTCTTCAGCAAATTTTCAAAATTCTTAAGCCATAAAAGAGAAAGATATATTTGATTGTATACCTGTTCCTATTAGTATATGGAAAAAGATACCCCAAGAAAGTAAAACCAGGAGGTAAGGGGAGGGGGAAATGGAGTTCTTGTTTAATGAGCAGAGAGTTGTTTTGCAAGATGAAAGTGTTCTGGAGATGAATGGTTGCATAAAGTGTGAATATGCTTGACACTGTTGAACTATACATTTAATAATGGTTAAGATGGTAAGTTTTATGTGATGGGCATTTTATGACAATGTTGTTAAATTGCTGATGTGGGTGGGGGTGCACATGAGGGCAGGATTCTTCTGAAATCAGGATGGTGTTCAAGAAGGTTTGAGGTGGCGGAGGGGAGGAGGGCTGGGAGGGAAGGACACTTTCCTCCAAAGGTGGAGGTGCTGTCTCATCTGACTAGGTTGACTGGAAGGCCGTTCAAGTTCACGTATGCTACTGCCCCCTTTTATTTTTTAGCCACTCTGGTGGCTTAGTTCTCTGACCACAGAATGAACCCAGGGCCATTGGTGGTGAGAGCACAGAGTCTTAACCACTGGACTGTCAGGGAATTCCTTACACTTCTTTAACAATTCCATGTTCATATCTCAAAAGTGGTTGTGGCTTTTCCTTCGGTATTTACAGGTGTGGCCTGTGTTAGTCCCATAGGAGAGACTAGCATAGACCAGGAACTAAAAGATTTGGTTGGCCAGGCCTGAAAGAAGCCAGATATGGGCAAGGCACACTATTTTAAAATACTAAAAAGAGGACCCTGCCAGTCTGCCCCTTTCCCTCCCCCAACCCAAGACAGAGTTCAGTGTTTTCATTTTTCTGTTTTCCCACGTCACCTATAAATCTGGTTATTTTCTATTTGTGTCTTTCCCAACACACTGTGAACTCTACAGGGAAGGAACTGTGTCTTTAAGTCTGTTTCCCCTGGGTCTAGTACAGTATCCCAAAATATAAGTGTTCAACTCATCTTTTTAGTAGAATTGATTTCTTGCTCAAAAGGAGTTCCAGGCCTGATTCACTTAGACTCAGTCCCAAAGTTTGTAGAGGAATTGCACAGATCTGGCCTTCCCAGTGTGTATTTGTGTGTTGTGTAAATACTGTCACAGATCATGTACACCTGGAAAACCATGTATGTTGACTTGCAACCTCCTAGGTCCCCAGGCCCCTTGCGATGCGGAAAGAGGGGATTCAAACCAGAAAACGGAAGCCCAAGAACCTTAACAAATCAAAGACACCAGCAGGTAAGAAAAAGATCTCTGTGTAATTCTATGAATAACTCAGTAGCCCTCAGAGTGAATGAGCATCGTGTATGCTCAGGTGGGCCAGCCCAGGCTGCAGAGGTGTAATGATGGCATCGTCCATTCCCTGCCTTTCAGGGCAGAATGAACAACTTAGTGCAAAAGTAACATTGCCATGGAACATATTGGGAACTTTTAAAGCAGGCTCAACTTTTGTCATGGCCTGATTTTTGCCAGTTGCAAAGATTGCAGAGGTCCAGCTAGACCTCTCGGTCTTGGAGGAAAAAGGAACATTATTCAGTCCCTCCATCTTTAGTGCTGCAGCTACTCAAGAACTCAAGTCCTTTTGGTCCGCTTTGGGCTAAATGGGGTCAAGAAACTCAGGGCCCATGAGTTGTGTTCAGTTAGATTTGGACGTTGATTTGTAAGCTGGTGTATAATTAACATTGTCCTTTGTGCTTTACAAACCTCCTTCCCAAGTACTGTCTCGCTGATCCTTAAAGACCCTCACTAGATCCCATTTATGATCCCCATTTTACTAATGAGCAAGCTGAGGCTCAGAGAGGGCAATGAGCTGTGAATGGGTAGAGCTGGAATTAAAAGCCCAGTGTTTTCACTTAGGAAATATGGATATTCTGTTAAATATCCGTTCTGCCTCTCAGTTTCTAGATTTCAAGGTGAGGACTTGGGTCCCCTACCAAGAGCATTGCCTGTTTGACTGACAGGTACACACAGCTATATTTAAGATGGATAGCCAACAGGGGCCCGCTGTATAGCACAGGAGACTCTGCTCAATGTCATGTGGCAGCCTGGGCGTGAGGGGAGTCTGGGGGAGGAGGGACACGTATATATGTGTGATTGAGTCCCTTTGCTGTCCACCTAAAACTATCACCACATTGTCAATCAGCTATACTCTAATATGAAATAAAAAGTCTAAAAAAAGAGCACTTCCTTCAGTCAGGGCCACTGTCACAGATTTTACTGGAAAATGTGGCAGGGGCAGAGAAAATATGTCAGCTGATCTGATGGAAATTTCGTCTTCTAATGTAAGGCCCGACGAGTCCAGATGACTTTCCCTGTCCCACTACTGAGAACATGGCCAACGTGCTCCTTTTCCAGGCTCCACAGTGGCTTGCCCCTTCTGGCAGTCACGTGTTATTAGAACTTGCAGTGTCTCATATCTGGTCCTCAGCCTCTCTCCCTCCTTGCACATTGGGTGTATGTCCAGCACCTTCCCCTGGGAACTTCATCTCTTTACGTGGTGGAGTCCTGGGGGACCACGGGTCAGTTTGGGTGTATGATCCCCCATCCGAAATTCCAAACCCAGGGAGCTAGATTTGGCAGCAAGACACAATCTGAACTGACACAGGCTATTTATAATCTTTATTTATCCCATGTGTGAACATTCACATTTTGCTGGAGAACTATTAATGTGTTTAACTACTGGGTGTTGTCCCAGACCCTGCCGCAGATATTCTATCATATACAGGTCTTGCCCCATTTAAAATCCAAAAGTTTTGAATCCTGAGACATATGTGGCCCCAAGGATCTGGGATAAGGGGTGGATGAGCCAGTCATCTGAAAAAGTTCCCTTGAAATTCTGCTGCTTCTGCTTCATCATGAGAACTGCCACCTTGCCCTGATGAAGGGCCCTGCTTCCCCTATCCCCAGCAAGTGTAGACAGAGCCATTGGCGCTGATCTGCCCTGGCTGGCTCCAAGGGCCACCGTCCGTGTGTCCCGGCCCCTGGGCTAGGTGTCCTGACTCTGCCTCGTTCCAGGTCCCTCAGGCAGTGAGAGCCTCCCTCCCACCACCAGTGCTTCCAGCAGCTCCAGCAGTGTGGCCACCAGCAGCAGTGAGGAGATGCGCCCCATCAAAACAGAGCCGGGGCTGTCGTCCCACTATGGGCCCAGCAGCTCCCTGTCGCAGGTACTGCCCTTGCGGGAGTAGACTCCGGGTGGCCAGGCCCCCAGCTGAGGCAAGCGGCTGTCCACACAGGGGTCTATTTCAGCATATCTGATCAAGCTACAGCGATTTGGATATACAACCATGATATACTCTGTGCCAGGCTTCCCTGGTAGCTTAATGGTAAAGAACATGCCTGCCAATGATGAAGACGCAGGTTTGATCCCTGGGTTGGGAAGAACCCCTGAAGAAGGAAATGGCAACCCACTCTGGTACTCTTGCCTGGGAAATCCTGTGGACAGAGAAGCCTGGCAGGCTATAGTCCAGGGAGTTGCAAAGAGTCATACACGACTTAGCAACAACTGTGCCAGGACCAGTGAAGACGGGCTGGCACACAGCATGACTGCAACCCAAATCAGACCGTGGGCTTGCTGGGGGAAGTGGTGAACCCATCGCAGGCTGTGGGAGGCAGAATGGGGCTTTCTAAGCAAGTCTGTCTCCTCAGTGAGGGTGGCTTGACCTTGGCGGTAGGTAGATTTTAACAGGAGGATGAGGTCCCTCCTGGCCTGTGGAAGCTGCAGTGGGCAGGTGGGAGGCTTGGGGTTGGTGAGGGGTCACAGGCAGGATGCTATTGTAATGAGAGCTGGCTGCAGGTCCAGCTTCACACGTGTGTCCAGAAGATGGGCCAGCGGGACCCTCGTGTCCCTCTGTCAGATATGATGGCAACCCTGCTCCTCCACCCTCTTCCCTCTGTGGTTCCCCCATTTGGGACCAGAATGCCTCCAAACTTGGTCATGGTCTCCCATTAACTCATCTCTTCTCCTGTACTTGAGGTGAGCATGTCCTAATGAGCTTTCTGCCGTCAGAGTGAAGAGAAACTGATCCTGTGGGACCAGGAGAGCCAGGAGCCCCTTCTGGGCAGGGGGAATGGCCTCTCTTTGGAAAACAGAGATTGATGGTGCTAAGATTGTAGAAAATGTCTGATGCAATCATCGAAGGCGTCTGAGAAACCAGAATAGTCACAGGGTTCCTGGGTCAGTGCTCAGAAGCAGCTGGTCAGTCAGGAAGACCCCTTGCCTCTCATCCTTCAGGGGTCAGGGGGCCAGCAGTGCGGCATGGTACCTCTCCTGCCCTTGTCTTTTGACCCTGTCCTCTGGTCCCCTTCCTGGGGCGGGAGCCAGCCTGGGTATAGCTACAGAGCAGGGCTCCCCTCTCCGGTAGGAAGGATCCCACTGATGGTATCTTATACCTTTCACTTTCAGACGTTCTCGGTCAGTGCGATGTCTGGCCACGGGTCCTCCATCCACCCGGTCCTCTCTGCTCTGAAGCTCTCCCCGCAAGGCTATGCGGCTTCTGTCAGCCAGTCACCACAGGCCAGCTCCAAGCAGGACCCTTGGAACAGCCTGGCCTTAGCTGACAATCATGGGGACATAATCACTGCATAATGTCACCCCTTCCCTGCTCGGATCCTGCCCGGACTTGGGGACACGGGGGACAGCAGAGATGAGGCTCTGGGCTCCGGGGTGCTGGCCTGCTCTGTCTGGGAATGACTCCAGACAACAACTGGGAAGAAACTTGAAGTCAGTGATTTGCTTAGGGGATTTTAGCGCACATACCTTTTTTTTTTTGGGGGGGGGGGGGGGGACTGGAGAGCTCAGACTCTGATCAGAAGGAGCCCACCCCCTTCCCTAGGAGCACACCTCAGCCCCTCCCATGGAGCTGCAGACTTTTCTCATTTTTCTGCCCCATCACCCCCGACAAGAGACGAGAAGTCCTTCTCCCCTGTTTCCACCACTGCACCCACGATGGTGGCCTTTCCACGGTGCTGTGGGCACCGGGGATCCCAGGGCAGGTAGAGCGGGCATCTGTTGGACGTGTGTTGGGATGCCTCGCCCCGCGGCCGGTCCTGCCCTCGGCCAACACTCCCCTTCGGGCCTAGTGCACCCGCCTCCCTCATACTGAATCTTGACTCCAGAAACACTGCGTGTAGGGCCAGTGTTACCAGATGCTGCGTGGGGAGAGTGGCTTCCGCAAACTCGCTACGTGGCAACCTCGCGTCCCTGCAAGTTCCTCCTAAGGCTCAAATCGCTCCCTCTCTTCACCCCCGCCCTCCGCGAGGCCTCTGAAAAGAAACGCCCCTCCGCTGTTCTCGGTGATTCTGCTCTGCCTGCAGTTTGAACTACTCCCCGAATCCTCCTTCCGCCCCATCACGCTCAGGGGCGTTCCTGAGTAAGAACAAAAAAGGTTCTGCTGCTGAAGCGAATTTCACCAGCATTCATCTGAGACTTGAGATCCTTCTGGACAGGATGTCTGGTGGACGGCCTCCGCCAGCGCGGCTGGGGATGCGCTGCGTGGGGCGGGGTTGTTGGCCTGGAACTTGCGGATGCGCTGCGGTTCCCTGGAAACGCACCTGTTGCCTGGGCCGCAGGCTGAGTCCGTCTGAGGGGCGCGCACTGCCTGTACCCGCGTCCTTTCTCCAGCAGAAGGCGTCTGTCCAGGAGGCAAAAATGCTAGGGATTTTCCAATATATATTTAAACACAGCACAACTCATGGAAGAAAGACGACGAGCGATGAGAGAAGATACAAGGGCGGGAGGGGGCGCCTTACCGCTCCCTCGGTTTGGCAGTCGGCCTCCTCTCCGCGTTGCTATCTGCTCTCTACCCGTGACCCGGGGCTCGTGAAGATGTTGCCTTCCGTGCCCTGGCTGCCAACAGAGTGTAGCTGACTAGCCTTCCTCTGTGCTACGCCAAACAGCCAACCCCCGCCCCGCAGTCCTCCCGGCGGTAGCAGAGTTATCTTTAAACCCAGGTTCTGTTTTTAATCATCATTTACATTGGCTTTCTTCTACGAAAGCCGCCCCTCACCCCTTGTATACCCTTCCCTAACCCACAAAACTGCTAACGTTGTCTTAAGGTGAAATGGCTGTAAAATCAGTATTTAACTAATAAATTTATCTGTATTCCTCTTTCCCTTCTCCTCCTCCCTCTGCGGTATTTTCTGAGGTTCACTGCTGCCCATTGCAAGGCAATCCTGAGCCGCCGAGGCCCCTTTGCTGAATCACTTTTCCCTCCGTTCCTTTTGGCAGTTGGCCGAGGCTTCCTCTGTAGGTGCTGGGGGTTAGTGACAAGGACACGCATCCAAGCCCTGCTACTGACTAGTGTGTGACCTCGACAGGCAACCTCTAGGTTTGGTTTCCTAGGGCGGGTTGAACCAGCCCTTAACTGAAGTTCCTGTGGCCTCTTAGAAGTTGCCACCCCCACGAAGGGGGACATTTTTAAAGCTGCTGGCAAACACTGGTAGCTCAGTGTAAAGGAGAGCTGCGAGGTAGTAGCCTCTCCAGTCCATCTTATTTTCAACATGTGCTGGAGGGTCACACTGAGTTGTTTGCCACCTTCTCCATTATGGTTTGATCCAAACAAGCTCCCCGAGGGCTCCATACCAGTAGGAGAGGAGGGGGAAAACCTCTCCTTTGTCCATTTTGTCTTCACTTTTGTAGGCTTACAGACTTGCTTACTTGCTTCATCTTAAAAGTGGAGGCGGGTTGAGGGGGTGACTCTAAGGTTTGTGGAACAGAACCCAGACAGGCACATCTGCTCCTGCTCAGAACTGTTGGTAGCAGCTTCCTGCCTCTCAGATGGCTTATATCCAGTGGGTAACTGAAGGTCTTTGACCTTTCACAGCACCCTTATTATTTTTTGAGCAAGTGAGGATAAAAAACTATAACAAGCATTTGATATAAAATTGGAAAAGCCTTTAAACTGGTTATGAAATAGCCAAACCTATTCAATGCATCTACCATCCAGAAAGATGAGTAGCTGATAACTCTGGCAAAGAGTAGCAGAAAAGATTCAGAAGCAAAAATAAAAGCTACTATGATTTATATTAGCCTTGGGGAGGATGTGTTTTCTGATGATGAAGTCTTAGCTGAAAACATTTTTGCCACTTCCCTTTAGGAATGGCTTTCAGAGGATGGATATATATATACCTACACACACAGTACCAGAAGATTGACCTCATTCCTTATATGGTCATAACTTGTGCTTCACCCCAGATGGTAAAATCCAGCTTTATTCAGCCTCCTTGCTCACCAGACTGGGTTGATTTTTCAAATCAAATGTATCCTCAGAAGAGGTCAATAATAATGTTAGTCGCTCAGTTGTGTCCGACTCTTTGTGACCCCAATGTCTGTAGCCTGCCAGGCTCCGCTGTCCATAGAGTTCTCCAGGCAAGAAGACCAGAGTGGGTTGCCATTCCCTTCACCAGGGGATCTTACCAACCTGGGTCTCCTGCATTGCAGGCAGATTCTTTTACCATCTGAGCCACCAGGGATGCCCCAGGAGGTCAAGAGGAGGTCAGGTTGCTACCAATCAGGATATGTGAAAGGATGCAATTCCCAGATGGTTGGGAAGTGGCTAGAGGAAGGATGGGGAGGTGGGGGTGGGAGGTGGACTCACAGCAATGGCGTCCTTAGAATAAATGCCTGCCCTAATATGGTGAGTGCAGTCTGCAGGGGGTGTTTGTTCAGGCTGAGACATCCCTCATGGTCCCTTTCAGGCTCACCCCTCACTATGACAAAAATTTTGAAGCGCAGATCAAATCATTTTAACATTCAGGGGCATCAGTCCTTAATATCTGACTTTTCGATACCTTTAGAGGGTAAGTAGTAGCAGATTTAACCATGATTATGTGCTTCACCCCAGATGTTTGGCTTGGGGTGACAGTAGTGAACACAAGTTTATATTCACTGAGCGTGCACCAACTAGACCAGGGCTGGGGGTTATTTGATGCCCCCCTCTTCCAGGCCCCCGGAACTTACTGATGTGCACACTAGTGCATGAGAAATGCGGTCATTTGGCAATCTGCTATCAGAGTGGAGGTGACTGGTTTTCAGTTTTAAAGCATTTTCTGACACTGGAGACAACTCTTCAGATTACATCCTTGCCTTGCCTGAAGCTGGAACACAAACAGGCCTCCATCCTTAACCACACAGATAGGTATCTTCCCAGAACCAAGGACAAGGCTCAGAGCTTCCACGTGTAGCCTGGGAAGTGGAATCCGTGCTCCTGGGGGCTCCGGGCCCTGGACACTGTTCCTTTCTGTTCAGTGACTGGGCCTCTTTCTGTGGCCTCCTGGGGGCACAGCTGCTCTGTGCCAGCCTGGCTCCTGTGCGATTATCATCTCCCCTCCAGTAGCTGCGGCAGTCCAATTTGCAAAAAGACATCAGTGACAAGGAGAGCTAAATAATCCAAGCAAAGATGGCACTAAAGCAGACCTAGGTTCTCAAAGTCCAGTTTTCTTTGGGTCTGGGCATGGCTGGATCACTGGCTGAAGCCTGGGAAATTGTGGGTTTAGTTGGACAGAGAGAGGGGCAACCACACACAGCTGTGTTCTGGGCTCACAGGAACAGTGGGAACAGAAAAATCCTGTAAGGTGCCTGCTGGTGCTCTTAGGCCCTGACTTAGGCCTCCTGTGGTGTCAGGAGGTCTTCAGAAGGACCCAAAGAGGGAGCATCTCCAGTGAAGGCTGATAAATGAGAACCATCATCGCCCCCCCAACACACTCACAGTGTATCCCCGCCCCGCTGTGCGGTGACTGCCCTCTGTCCTGCAGCTGTGGTGGCCCTGCTTCACCTGAGAAATAAACATGACCGCAGAGGTTGTTAACCAGATGCACCTGAAGTTCAAATCACTGCATGGTTTCAGTTTCCAAATCACTGAATCTCTGACAGCAAGGAGTTCATCCAGATGAAGTTCAATACTAGTAAATGATACCCGTGAACAATACACATAGGCCCCTCTTACAACAAAGATATTGTAGTCTCTTGTGCTGCTTCTTTTAAGATAGATTTAGTCCCCCCCCCCCAAAAAAAAAAGATTTAGTCCAATGAAATGGGTTGTAATTAGAGATGTGATACATTTAGATTTTTTGTTCCTCTGTCCTTTTGCTTTACAACTCATGAAAATTTTTTTTAAAAATGAAAATTTCATTACTTCTAGGGTTCTTGATTACCTAAGACTTTGGGGCTGGGATGTGGGATAAAAATGCTAAGACTGAAATAACAGAATCCTAAATAGGATTGCTGTTCTCTGCCGAACAAAGCAACGAGTGATGCCAGCTAATGTGCTTTAGAAGGTAAAGTTGTCACTTCGTTATTCAAACAATCCCCAGACTTCGCTGTAGGGATGTGGCCTGGAAACACTTTCAGGAAGTCTTCTGGTCCAGCCCCCCACAATGACATCGTTGCAGAATTCCTTAATGTGGCTTCCAGCCTGACCACAGCTAGTTTCCCCATTCCACCCTGCAATAGTGCCCATGTTTTGAAATTATTTTGCCTGCACAGTTATTGGGCTTCTCCTCACTTTAGCTCAAAAACATAACTACATATAAATTACACTTCAATTTTTAAAGAACAAAAAGCATAACTGCTCATCTCTGCTGACAAGTACTACCAGATCACACAGGGATAAGTGTGAGGAATTCCTGGTAGCCCCTTCCTTACAGGAGGATTTGAGTCTGGGGTCTGCGGGAGTACAGGGGAGTTACAAGACACAAGCTGCTAAATATTAGGGGTAGTATAGCTAAGGTTTCCTCCCAGTAGCTGGTTAGGGAGAGTCAAATGGAAGGGAAACAACCCATCTAGAAACAGGATACCTGGATTGGGAGACCATGCCTGATGCACTTACAGATCATGAGGGGATCTCAGGGATCATTTGGTGCAAACCCTTTTGTCCCACCATCGTAAAAAAAAACAACTCACCCATAAAAAACTCATCATAAAAAAAAACTCACCCAAGGTTACAGAGCCGGCATGAAGAGGGGTGCTTCCTGAGCACCTCCTCACTACTCCCAGGGATCAAACCCGCATCTTCCGCATTGTAGGCAGACGCTTTACCATCTGAACCACCAAGGAAGTCTTCACTAGGCATAAAGGTTGTCAGATACGGCCATTGCAGTTAACACACTCACCATGGAGGGGGCGCCAGCGTTCTCTCTCTTGTATGCAACAGCCTGATTTTCAAACATTCCATCTGAGACCAGCCGAGAAATTCGACTTTAAAAAGTTCCTGCCACTTATTGAGCACTCCTGCACGTCAGACACGCTAGCAGCTGTACATACTTATTCAAGTTTTCCGAAATCCTCAAAGCACTCTTTACACACGAAGAACATAGACATGTACTCTCTTAGGTTTTTTTTTTTTTTTTTCCCTAATATGAACCATTTAAAAACTCTTAATTGAATGACAATATATTGTTTCTGTTTTGTTACGGCTTTTTGGCCGCGAGACATGTGGGATCTTAGCTCCCTGAGCAGGGATCGAACCTGCACCCCATAAGTTGGAAGATGAAGTCCTAACCACTGGACGGCCAGCCTTGGAATTCCTCAGCCCAAGGATTTTAAATAGCTTGCTTAGTACAAAACTAGTACAGGCAGAACCAGGATTCAAATCTGTCTCCAGAATCTGAACATTTATTATAGCCCACCCCCGCCACTCCCAAAGAGTGGAAACCTAGGAGCTGGAAACCCCGCACAACCTGGGTCTAGGTCCCACTCCAAGATGAAGTCGAATTTCAACTTCTCTTCAGAAGCTGGGGAGAATCCTTGGTTCCAAATTCTCCAATTGAGACACGATGAGAGAAGGTCCACTGGGGAATATGGCTCACTATCAACAGTCACAAGTCCAAAGAAGAGGACAACTGGAAGAGACCCCCGCCCGGAGCCTCACTCTCCGCCCTCCAAGTTCCCCTGGAGACACATGAAACCTCCACGACGCGGTTCAGGACCCCCAGCTCTTTCACTGCACCTGTTTGGACCGAGGAGCCCAGAGCCCCGCCTCCTACGCTCACCAGGGGGCGGAGCCCCGAGCGACCCCACCCCGAGGGCGGAGCTTCGCCCTACGCGTCCGCGTCCGCGGTCCCCGCCCCGCCGCCTACGCTCACCAGGCGTCGCTCTACGCGGCCGCAGAGCTCACCTCGCCTCTGCCTCTCCTCGAGGCTGCGTGCGGTCCTTTGGGGTCCCGGGTTCTATGGGCCCAGAGCCGGTGAGTCCAGCCGCGAGCCCCACCGGCGGCGTCGCACGCCCAGCGCGGGTGAGGGCTGGAAGTCGCGTCCTCGTCGGTAGCGCCCCCCCACGCCCAGTTGGAAATGCAGGGCTTTCCCAGCTTTACTCTCATCACCTGTGAGCCGCGTGAACACTCCGTTACCGAACATTTTAGAAGCATCCCTCATGAAAACCTGTACCCGGGTCCAATTTTTCTTTCTTTTCGGCTGTTTACCACTTTTTAACCCACAGCCTACCGCCCCGCCCAACCCCCCACGCTCCTGCAGTGACCGTCTGCCCCCTCTCTGCACTCTCCGCCTCTCCCGCACGTCACCCGGAGGAGGCGTTGGGAAAAGCAGCCATTTTAGACTTCTGGGGAGTGGGGGAGGGGTGGGGAAGGAGGGTCGGTCTGCAGAGCAAAGGGGACGCCGGCGACGCCCCCTCCTCTCCTCTTTTCTTTGTGGTCCGCTAGCCAGCCCCTTAACCAGCGTCGCGCGGTTCGCCGTTCGGGGGAGGGGCTCGAGGGTGGGCGGGGTGTCCCCTTGGAACCGGCGTCCCTTGGGCTTCTAGCCTCTTAAGGCTGTAACTGAGGCAGCTCGCGGCCAAGCTTCCCATCTCCATAAGTAAACCTAAAAAACACATGCCCTTGTGTCGAAAGAGCTTAAGGATCAGGTGCATTTCAGACGGAAGCTTTTCCAGAAGCTTCCTCTGTGGGAGAGGACCAGGGCGCAGAGCTGGCAGAAGTTCAGGTCGACTTAACTGCGGCGGCCGGTCTCCTTGCAGTCGCGCAGTTTTGTCAGGATACTCTGTCGAGTGTCTTGAAGGTCTGATTAGGGGCAACCACACTCCATTTTAGTGAGTCTAAAGCACCATCAAAGTAAAAATACATATTAATGTTATGGAATGTGGTGCTAATTAAACAGTGAGAAAACATGGGTTGTAAGAGACACCTCCATTTCTGAGATTTTTAAATTCTTTTCAGGATTTTGAAATGCAGTAGCTACCACCATGCCAGGAAGCTGCTTAGTTCCTTGGGTTTTCGTCATCATTTGCAGGTTTCTGCAGTTGAGGAAATCGGTGGATAAGAAGTATAAGCGTGGGGGTGAATGCCTTCAGTGTCTTAGAAGCTGGGGTGCTGAGCACTTAAGACTCAAACATGTGAATTCCCCCCACACAGGACCCCAGTGGACTGCGATGATTTGGGGCAGGAAGAGATGGGGGTCCCAGGTGACCTACATCAGGGTTAAAATGAAACCCTAGCAGTTTCTCAGTTATCAGGGGTAATTTTCTCTAGTTAAGCTGGATGTGGCCTCTCCCTGATCTGACCTGACATGACGCCGTGACTTGTCATGGTCCTGAGTTCTGCGTGGTTGTTGCTTACAGAATGCTCCTGCTAACAGGATGGTCCTGGCAGGCTAAATCGACATCTCTGTCCCTTCCAGCTTTCTCTGTCCCAATCGTCTCTCCACTGAAAGAGGGGAGATAAGTACTAGCAATGGACTGGGATGATTTGGGAAGGCAGACGGAGGACGACAGAGAAAGCATGGAGATGAGTTAGGGCTGCAGTCCAGGAAAAAAGTTAACAAGGGCTGGCTTCTGTTCAGGCTGCAGGGTCACAGCAGAGGGCGCTTGTGGTGTGGTGCCTGGCATGTTGTTGGTGCTGCTTGGGGAAAGGTGAGGGTCTGGATGAGGCAACCATCCTTGGGAAACTGGCCTACACCCTGCTGCAGCTGGACTTTCTTTTTTAAAAATTTTGGGGGACATTTAATTTATTTTTATTATTTTTTTGGCTGTGCTGGGTCCTTGCTCTGCATGGGCTTTCTCTGTTTGCAGTGAGCCGGGGCTTCCCTTGTTACAGAGCACAGGCTCTAGGCATTCATACATTAGTAGTTGCAACACTTGGGCTCAGTCGTTGTGATTCACGAGATTAGTTGCTTCGTGGCATATGGGATCCTCCCAGACCAGGGATCGAACCCATGTCCCCTGCATTGGCAGGGGGATTCTTATCCACTGCACCACCAGGGAATTCCTGGGGTTTCTCTTTGAACTGACCACCTCCCTCCCCAACCACATTCCCTTTTTGGCTGTATATGCTCTTAAAGTTGATGGCAAAAACAGTGGCTACTTGAAAGTTTGGAACCCACCAGAAATGCTGGAGAAACCAGCTAAGTCAGCAGTCTCTTTCCCCATTTCTGCCTGCAGGGATGCCAGAGGGGCCATCCGTGAGGAAGTTTCACCATCTGGTCTCCCCCTTTGTGGGGCAGCAGGTGGTCAAGACAGGAGGCAGCAGCAAGAAGCTAAACCCCACGAGCTTCCAGTCCCTCTGGCTGCAGGACACACAGGTGAGTTCACCGACTTCCAGCAGGTTCGTTCCACACCTCACCCCAGTGGGCCAGCTCCATCAGCACAGCCTGCCCCTCCCCTCGGTTTCTCTCAAGACTTTCCCTGCTGTTAGCCCCTTGTCCCTGAGGGTAGCCACGCTGAGAGTCCATGCAACTCCTCCTCTGACGTTTCTCAGCCGCAGGTCAGCGGCCCAGTGGCCCGTGGAACTGTGCATGAGCTGGATATTCACATTCAGGGTCTGAAGTGATTCTGGTGACTCTCGCTGCGTCCATTGTGCACCTTTGGTTGGGAACAGTATTTAATTCTCTGGGGCCAGCAAGGAGGTGAGGAAAGAGCATTGTCTTAAAATTTTTTTTTAATTTACTTTTTCATTGGTGGAAAATTGAGCATAGCCTTTTTTGTTCTGGGTTTCAGCCTGGCTCGTCTTTGCCCTGAACGTCAGTCAGTATTCCCTAAAGGGCTCACATAGCTGCTTGCCAGTCTGATTCATGCCTCCCCCTCTGGCCTGCAGCTCACCCTGCCCTGGATCTCTCCCCAGTCATGTTGAACTATTTGGAGCTCCTCTCTCAGCCCTTCTTGCTCATGGTTTGACATGCTGATCTTCCTTTTTCTCCCTTCTCCACCCCCATTGCTGTACCTTCATGTTACCATGATAATTCCTAGTCTCCTTTGGATTCAGCCTTGCCATCACATCCTTTGAGAAGCCTGTTCTGCCTGTGCTGGGCTGGGGGAGTGACCCGGCTGTGCTTCCAGGGAACCTTATCTGTCCTCCTGTTGGCCCCTCATTCCTGAATTTGTCCTGCCTTTTGATTGGAGGAGACAAACAGGACAGGGGCTGTGACCTCAGCATTATTGTATTCCTGGCACTTGAGTGTCTGGTGCTTAGGAGACTTATAGTAATTGGTGGTCGAGAAACTAACGAGCTCTGCTGCTGCTTAGCTGTGTGCTCCTAAGCAAGTTACTCAGGCTCTCAGCTCTAGTGTCTGCTTGAGTTGTAAAATGGGGTAAACCACCTACCAGGTAAAATTGAATTAAGTAGACTTTATACCTGGCACATAATAGGCACTCAGTAAATACTAGTTCTCTGTCTTCCGCCGTGCCCTTCTGTCTCTCTTTCCTTTCTCTCTCTCTGTCTCACACATACATCCCAGGCTATAAAACCTCAGTTAGAACTGAAAGATGTCTGTGAGAGGTCTGCTGGACCTTCACATGTGTTTTCTGCATTTGAAGGAGGGGCTCAGGGAAGGGAGAGTGGTTGGCCCAAGCTGACATAGGCTGGCAAGGGGCAGAGACTGGAGCCCACGCCCTCTGACCTCCACGTCTGCACGAGGGCACCTGTACTCTTTGTCCACACTGTCCTGCAAAGTTTGCAGGACACAGGATTGATGTCCCTTTGTCTCTGGATCCCAGAGGCCTGCATCTTAGCACCTGCTGTCACAGAGCTGGCTTGTAGAAAGTAACTTTTTTATAACAGACTCAGAAGGCTGGCTAATCCATGAAAAAATTGGAAGCCATTCCTCTTGGGCATTCTAGAGTGTCCCTGCATCCAGCGTGCATCTCTTTCACTGCTGATATGATTGTTCCACTTGCTTCTATCATTTTGAAAACTGTATACTAAGTGCTCATACGACTGGAGCAAAAAGCAAAAGGCAAGTCCCGAATACTCAAGTTGGGAAAGCTTCATAGAAGAGGCAGGAGGGGAGACATTTATATTAGGATAAATGGCTGGATGCACCTCTGCCAGTCTTCCCCTTTCTGGGTCTAAAAGGCTCAGTCTTTGTGGACTGCAGTAGCAGAACACCTCACACTAGTTGGCTTATAAGCAACAGAAATTTCTCACAGTCTGGAGCATGGGAAGTCCAAGGTCAAGGTGCCAGCTGATTCAGTGTCTAGTGAAGACCAACTTCCTGGTTTGTAGACCACTGTCTTCTTGCTGTGTCCTCATGTGGAGGAAGGGTGGGGGAGCCCTCTGCAGTCTCTTTTATAAGGGCATTAATCCCATGTATGAGGGCACCATCCCCATGACCTGATCACCTCCTGAAGGCTCCGCCTCCAGACACCATCATATTGAGGGTAGATTTCAACATGAATTTTGGGAAGACACAAGTAATTCTATACCAAGCCTTAGATCATGTTCATCTTTTTCTAGGTCCATGGAAAGAAATTATTCCTTAGATTTGATCCAGATGAAGAAACTGTGTCCCTGGGCAATTCCCCACTGTCAGAGCCTCTACGAAAAGGAGAGCAGAAGGACAAGGCCAGGCACCACCAGGAAGCCTCTGACCAGTCCTCCCGGTCCCCTGGAGGAGACAGTGCTGTCCCCAGTGGAGACGATGGTCTGCAGTGTTTGGGAGAAGACAGTCCTGCAGGAGGGGCTGAGAGGTGGCTGCAGGTCCGCTTTGGTTTGTTTGGCAGCATTTGGGTGAACGAGTTCTCCAGAGCGAAGAAGGCAAACAAGAGGGGTGACTGGAGGGACCCTATTCCCAGGTGAGGCATGATCGAGTAGGCCATGGGCTGTGACTCTCTGCGGCTGTGCAGGGTCTAGGGGTTTGCCTGGGCCAGACTCTGCAGGCACGCGTGGTCGTCTCCACCTGCGCCCTGGCAGCCCACTTCTCGGAGAGAGAACCCACTACCCTGGCCACCGTGATGGCAGGGAGACTGTGGTTCCCAGGAGAGGGGCGAGAACCACCTGGCAGCTTGGAAAGTGGGGATAATTTCCCCAACGAACGTGGCCCGAGTTATATCTACTTTCTTTGAGTGTTTGGGGTCATTAAGTTTTTAATTGGATTATGATCAGGACAACAGCCTGTACATTTTCTACTTTTGGCATCAAAGTTTGCAGCCAAAAACATAATTGATCTTTGCTTACATTTTATATGCATAAATGAAGATAAAATGTTCATTAAAAGTAAAACATCCTGATAAAAACCAACCAACCAAAAAAAGTAAAATACCCTGTAAATGTTAAGAACAGGTAGTTGTTTTGATCGCTCAGATTTTCTCCATTCTTGCTTATTTTTTGTTTATTTAATATGCCAAACTCGGGAAGAGGAGCATTGAAATCCCCCACAGTAGTTGTGTTTTTATAGTTTCTCTCTGTCTCTCTAAGCACTTTAGGGGCTTTGTTTTGCTGCCCTGGGTCGCAGGCATCAGGGTCCCTGACTCACAGTTTCGTTGCAGCTACATTATTAAATAATCCTGTGCCCTCTGTCTGCCTTTAGACCTAATTCTGTTTCTCGCTGTTCCATGTTTGGTTGGCTCACTTTCTGGACTTTTTTCCACTTGGTTATAGGTTCATTTTTTTTTTTTTCACTTATTTTAGGTATGTTTGTTATCAACAGTGAATAGCAGGCTTCTGTATCTCTTTAAAGTCAAACTGAAGATCCTTGTTTTGAAATTGGGTAACTAGGCTATTTGGATTTTCTTTCATTTGCAGTCTTACTGTCGCTTGCTTTCTTCTGTTGGATTTATCAGGATTTATCATGTTTCTTTTCTTCCTTTTTTTTTAAACCCCTGTTAATTTGGAAGTACTGCTATTCATCTTCATCCTGTTGGTAATAATCTTATCTTTAAATGATATCTGTCCCCCCCACCCTGGGTTAATAACTATCAATTTTTTGATAGCATTAAATTAATAATCTTCTCCTGTATTATTAACACTGGTGTTTCACTCACTCTCTTGCCACCCTCCCTCCAAGTTGAGACTTTTAAAATATTAGTATTTCTACTTCTATACTTTTCTGTCACTTCTACCCCATCTTCTGTGTCTGCTGAGCTAGTTTAGAATTTTAGTTCCAGATTGCTAATTAACTAAATTGTTAGTTATGTATAATTAAATTAAGTGTATTAAAAACATATGAAGGGTGTCCTTTGTTAGGAGCCTGCTTCCCCCATACTTGGTTTACATTCTCAGGAGCTCTGCCATGACTGTAGACCTCAGATCGCACAGTGGAGTCACAGGGCCCTGTGCTGACCTCTTCATCCATCCTTTCCATCTCCCTCCACCTTGAGATCCTGCTGCTTTCATTCCCATTTGGGATGTATTTTTCCTTGAGTAGTCACCTCAGATGCCATGCAGAGGTGTTTTTCTGAGTCCTGTTCCTCTCAAATTGCCCCTTAACTTCCACATAAGGTGCGTGAGTCTTGGAGTCCAGCTGCAGCCTCTCTCCCCTCACAGAGTGACCCCCTGTCACTTATCGGGGTTCATGGAGGTTTCTCCTCTGTGTCTGCAGTTTAGGAAGCCCAGGGGAGCGAGTGTGATCTTGCCCAGGATGGGAGAGGTGTCTCCTTAGCATCGGCTCTCTGCCCTCCTTCCTAACAAGCCCTGCTTTGTGCCGTAGCCACACCTCCTGAACTTGAGACTCTTCTGTACATCCCAAGTTGTCTTCTATGTATTGTTATGGTCAGGAAAAAGGAGAGTATATGTGTTTTCTTTTAATTAATCCATTTGGTGGTGAGAGTTTGACAGTTCTGGCAGAGCCGTCCCTTTTGTCCTCTGGGACCTGAGCTTCTCCAGGTTTGTCCTGCGTGGAGTGGGAGCCGTGTGTGCACGTAGGACCAGATGCCGCTGGCATAACCCTGAGGACTGTGGCCTCTCCTCTCTTCCCAGGCTGGTCCTACATTTCAGCGGGAGCGGCTTCCTGGCCTTCTATAACTGTCAGATGACATGGCGCGTCTCTTCCCCTGTGTTCAGTCCTGCCTCTGACATCTTGTCAGAAAAGTTTCACCGAGGACAGGCCCTGGAGGCTCTGGGCCGGGAGCAGCCCGTCTGCTATACACTGTTGGACCAGCGATACTTCTCAGGCTTAGGTACGGCTGATGGCAGAGGGTGGTCCCCGTGACGGACCTAGTGAGAAAGTCCCTTGTCTGGGAGGTGGGACACTGGGACCCACCGCAGGTGTCAGGGCTCCTGGGCTCTACTTCCCTCTTTTTTTTTTGCCTTGTGGCATGTGGGGTGTTAGTTCTCCGACCAGGGATTAAAGACAAACCATGCCCCCTGCATTGGAAGCGCAGCGTCTTAACCACTGGACCACCACAGAAAGTCCCTTCCCTGTTTTTAAAATTAGGGAGTTGATCAGGCATTTCTGACCTCTCTCCTACCCTGATTATATTGTTAGTCATAGTTGGCCTGACAGCCTCCTGGAGCATGACCATCTAGAGAGCAGGGGTCACATCCCTCCATCCTTTTTTTTTTAAATTGTAGTATATAGTAGGATCATGGCAGATCCTGCACCCAGAGGAGCACAGGCTTCTAGGAGCAGCCTTTGGGGTAAATTAGCAAGAGAAATGCTCTATAACTAGCTGCTATTACAGACAGTAATCATAACAGCTGACTTTTTCAGGTGACTGACTCCACCTTGCCAGGCACACGGCTCTATCCTTACTGTTCTTCTGCAGGATGGCCACTTACCAGTTTTTCCTTCATTCAGATGAAAAAATTGAAGCAGAAGACCCTTTGCTCTAAGGGCACAGCTGAGATACCAATCAGGTAGTCCACCAGTGAATTAGAGAGAAATTTTGTCTGAAGTGATTGGAAAGAGCAGTCTTTTCACCCATCCATCACTCCACACATACTAAGGGCCTGCCTGCCACCAAACCCACTTTCTCTCCTGGAGGAGAGTGTTAATAACCCAGCAGACCTGGACTCAACTTCCTGGAACTTAAGATAGACTGTGATAAATGCCTAGTGGAGGTTAAAGAAAATGCACTGTTGAGACATTTTGAAGAAACTTATTGATTCTGAAAGGAGAGGTCAAGGTTGACTTCACAGCAAATGAGACAGGAGTAGAAAAATAATAAAATAACACCTTCTCATCAAGCCAGTATTGTAAAGCAATCAATTAAAAATAAGTAAATATTTTCAAAAATTAAAATGCAAAAAATAACACCTTCTGAACACTTTCTATATTTCAGGCATTAAGCTTGACATTTTAAATAATAATAGCAGCTAGTATTTATTATTACTCTCCACATACCAGCATAGTGCTCAACATTTGTATGTATGTGTGAGAATTCTCATTTACTCCCCACGAAAACCAGGTAACCCACCCCCATTTTAGAGAGAAGGAGACAGAAGCTGAAGGATGGCAGGAAACTCACTAGGGTCAAGTAGCTGGGTCTGGTTGGGCCAGGATTCATAGCCAGGCACTCAGATTCAAGCCCCTTTTGTTAATCTCTTTGCTATTACATGGGCCACGTGTGAGTTGTATGTCATTTCATCTTTACAACCACCTCTGGGGTGTGTGCATGCTAAGTCGCCTCAGTTGTGTCCAACTCTGCAACTCTATGGACTGTAATCCACTGGACAGGTAAGTGTTAGCAAATCCTTCGCAGATGGGGTGACCGACTCAGTGCAGTGACTCCCTTGAGATTCCCAAGGACGCATGGTTGCTCCTGAGGTGCTCCCTACGCTAGCTTTGCTCTGTTTTATTAATTTTGTGGCCAGCTATTGTTATGGACTTTTGCCTTCCTTCGTCCCCTCCCCACCTTCTTCTAGGGAACATCATCAAGAACGAGGTCCTGTTCAGAGCCGGGATCCACCCGCTTTCTCCAGGCTCCATGCTGGGTCTTCCGCGCCTTGAGGCCCTGGTGGACCACGTGGAGGCCTTCAGTGCGGACTGGCTGCTGGGCAAATTCCAAGGCACACGGCAGCACACGCAGATCTACCAGAAGGAGCAGTGCCCTGCTGGGCACCCGGTGGTGAGAGAGGCCCTGGGGCCCCCTGGGGGCTTCCAGAGGCTCACGTGGTGGTGCCCCCAGTGCCAGCCAAGGCTGTCAGCGGGTGAGCCCAGGCAGGTGCAGCCCTCCTAGAGCGTCCAGCCTCCTTCTGCATGGAGCTTTGCCCTGAAGGGACTGTGATGCCTGAGCACTGCAGACAGAGTTGTGGGCAGAGGTTGGGACTGGGCACAGGAATTGGGTGGTTGGGATGCGAGTACTGTTGATGTCCATCTCACTGGAGTTCAGTCTAAGGCAGTTTTCACGGAGTTTGATTTTGTTCTCTGCTGGTTTTGGTTAATTCTTTCTATTTGATCCCCATTGTGAAAGATGAGACAAGTCACAATGGCATTTTAGGGGAGACCTCACAAAATGACAGTGTGGCAGAGAAAATGGGAGACAGCCCGGCCCAGCACTGCTTTGCAGATGTTTTATTTGGTTTGGTTTTGGTTTTGAAACACTGGCTGGAGTTAAGATCCTCCATTTGAGAACCAGGAAAAGGGAATTATTATCTTCCTTTTTCCCCCAAGAGGGATCCAGGGCTGAGGAGGAAGTAACAGGAGAGTAGTGCTCTAATTTAGCCTCCCGATTGGACCCTTTCTGTGGGACAGAGACCCCAGGAGGTGAGAGACAGGATCAGGGAGCTGGCCACCTTCCTGGTGTGTCCAGTGGGTTATAGAAAAAAACAAAACAAACCTGCTTGTTTCCTCCTCAAGGTGATGTATTTGTGACTGTTGACATGCTCACCAGTACAGGGATCAAAGTTGTTAGTGAAACCTCGAAGAAACCAGGGCATGAAAATAAAGCTGTTTGTTACTTTGTGTTGTCATCTTTATTTGGCAGGAAAGATTCTTTCACCGTACGTAACTGAGCTCTTTGTGAACGCACCGTGTGAGACGTGTTGAGTTGGTCAGATGGGTCTACTTACAAGGAACGGGGCTGGGAGGAGGGCAGCCATGCACTCTTCACTCTTGTCTTTCTGAAGTCATTGAGTTGCCCACGGTGGGGTGGGGAAAGCCACCTGATGGCAGGCATTGGCTGGGGGCCAAGGTGGTACCCACAGGCCATTTGCTATAAGTCAGTGTCTGTGAGGGGCTGGAGTACAAGAAGGGCTGGGCTGGGCAGACATCACAGCCTGCATGTGAGTAGACACTCAGTGAGATTAATAGAAAAGGGAAAGTGCTGTTGGCAGTTGTTGAGAAAAGAAGCCACAGAACTAGAAACAGCAGTGGAAGTGGAAAGGAGGAGAGATGGGAGGGTCACCATGGTGATGGATGTCAGCTGACCGGACATGGAAACAAGGCTGGGGACGGGCTGAGGATGGCTCAGGCCTGGCAGCTGAGAGCTAGAGGAAGCCACCCCCACCTTGCCCTTGAGATAGAAGGTTGGGGGAACTGAGCAGGTTCCATGAGGAGACAGACCTTGTGCACTGAGCTTGGGGTACTTGTACCTAAGCAGGGGGACAACAGCCAGGAAGCTCCCTGCTAGTGCAGGCTTGCAGACATGGATTTGGGAGCTTTCCTTAGAGCTGAGGGTCAGTTTGAGAAGGTTAACAAGGGTACTTGTCCAGCATGAGAAGGATGGAGGTCACAGGAGAGCCTTAAGATCTTTTGCATAAGATGCAAGAGATGACAGAAGCCAGCTGGAGATCAGATGGAACAGGAGGAGAGAACTGTGGGGGCAGCCAGTGGTGCACACGCTAGAGGAGAGGCCTCTGAATTTGACAGTAGGGCAAGTTTGAGGTCATGACCTTCAAGAGCCAGTTGTGCAGAATGGCAGCCAGTCTGTAGGGGTGGAGGACTGGGTGGGAGCCCAGTGAGCCGTGAGGGAGCCCCACTCTTCAAGAAGGTGGTCCTTGAAGGGAATGAGAAAGAGGGTCACAGACATAAGTGATGTGAGGGTGTGTGTATGATCAGGTGAGGGGGAAAACGGGAGGAAGAGAAATACCAGTGCCAGCATGTAGAGAAGCCTGGGCTTGAGTAGGAAAAGAGAAACAGACACAGAGAGAATCAGCTGGAGGTGAGGTCTTTTGAGGCACAGAGTAGGAGTTAGGGAGCTTTTGTAACAGCTGTGAGCGGAAGTTAGAGCTCAAGGGAAGGTCGTAGAACCATGCTGGAGACCAGAGTAGTCGCTCCATTTCCCAACCTGTCTAGCAGTCTCCAGTAGCTTAGGGTCAAAAAGAAGAGCTATGCTGGATGAACCCACAGTGGAAGGTTGTCAGGGTATGAATGGTAGAAAGACAAGAGGGCAGAGGAGATTCCTTATTTTATCATTTAAGTTGTTGAAATTCAAGCCATATAAAAGTTCATAGAGCAAAACATGGGAGAAGAATCCTCAGTCTACTCTGTCCTCTCAGGAACTGACATCATTTCTCTGACTTCAGTCTGTAATGAGGAAAATAGTAACACCTAGTTGTGAAGGTTGATGACTACATTGTCAGTTCTGCAGCAGAACTGCATGGACTGGATTCCACGTGGAGGTGACAGGGAAGCAGAAACATGAAAGAAACAGAAGCACAGAAAACATAGCTGCCATGCCCTCTCTGAGATATCATTCATCCTCCATCCGGCACCATCATGATCAGTCATCCGGCAGGAGGTTCTTGGCCGAAAGTCTGAGGTAGGTTCTGCGAGGAGGAAAGGAAGAGCCAGTAGAGGCCGACTGAATGAGGATGAGAGAAGATGGTGTTACAGAACCTGCAGGGCTAGGGTGGGGTGAACAGTGGGAATGACTCCTGTGGCCCGTGTGCCTGTTGGATGGGAGGAAAGGCTTTGCTTGATAGGCTGCAGGTGAGGGGTGGGGAGTCCAGGTTTCACTTAGAAGTAAGAGGTGAGATATTTGAACTCCACAGAAGTTAGAGAAAAGATTTACTTAAGAGCTGGAGTTTCATGATGCTTGACATTGTAAAAAGCTTGGAATTTAAATGTGAGGCTTCAGTGGCCTTCAGTTCAATTCAGTCACTCAGTCGTGTCTGACTCTTTGTGACCCCATGGACTGCAGCACACCAGGCTTCCCTGTCCATCACCAACTCCTGGAGCTTGCTCAAACTCATGTTCTTTGAGTCAGTGATGCCATCCAACCGTCTCATCCTCTGTCGTCCCCTTCTCCTCCTGCCTTCAATCTCTCCCAGCATCACAGTATTTTCCAGTGAGTCAGTTCTTCATATCAGGTGGCCAAAGTATGGGGAGTTTCAGTTTCAGCATCAGTCCTTCCAATGAATATTTAGGACAGATTTGCTTTAGGATTGACTGGTTGGATCTCCTTGCAGTCTAAGGGACTCTCAAGAGTCTCTTCTCAGTGACCTTAGCCATTCAATGATTATTTAATTTTTTAAAAAAATTTTTGGCAAGTAAGGATTTGTTAAAGAGAAGGAAAGTACAAAGCTCTCAGCATGGACATTGAGGGTGGTAAAGAGTCCCCCCAAATATAGCAGTTTTATATCTTTATTAGTATTTATTACATTTTTGGTTGCTTCCCTGGATCTGATTGCTGATAATTTATCAGACCAAAGACACATTGAAAAGCAATGACAACCCTAGACAGTATATTAAAAAGCAGAGAAATTACTACAAAGGTCCATATAGTCAAAGCTATGGTCTTTCCAATAGTCATGTCCAGAAGTGGGAGCTAGACAATAAAAAAGGCCGAGTTCCGAAGAATTGATGCCTTTGAACTGTGGTGCTGGAGAAGACTCTTGAGAGTCTCTTGGACAGCAAGGAGATCAAACCAGTCAATCCTAAAGGAAATCAACCTTGAATATTTATTGGAAGGACTGATGCTGAAGCTGAAGATCCAGTACTTTGGCCACCTGATGCAAAGAACCAACTCACTGAAAAAGACCCTGAAGGCAGGAGGAGAAGGGAATGACAGAGGACAAGATGGTTGGATGGCATCACCAACTCCACAGACATGAGTTTGAACAAACTATGGGAGATGGTGAAGGACAGGGAAGCCTGGAGTGCTGCAGTCCATGGGGTCACAGAGAGTCAGACACAACTGAGCGACTGAACAACAACAAAAGGACACATTCCAAGAACTCAGGACAGAGGGTATAGCTTTAGGCTAATGGGGTGAGATGGTTATTGAAAACAAGACCAAGGTCTCAGAGTCCTACACTGACTGCCTAGCAATTTCTACCTCAATCCCCACCTCTAGAGATGGAGACTCTAAATGCCATTATGGGGAAAGGGGCAATGACCAATCTGGCTTCTCCAAGCTGTGTAGGGGCACCATGAAGGATGGCAGTTAGATCTTCACCACTGGGATGATCTAGTGAACCTCGGTATGTCATCTTAGGCTCTATTTCCATAACCATTTGAAGCTTGATAGCTTCAACGTGAGACATTACAAAGTGAGTGAGACAATTTAGAATACAAGGGCTGAAAAACAATATGAGCAAAATAAGACTTCCATTCAGGACCAGGGGTTTCCACCAGGTGGAAGTTGATACCCAGTTCCATAAGGTGGTCCCAAAAGGAGGAGTGGAATCAGCCATTGCCTCAGCTTGACTTTTCAGATCGTACATAGGTGTTGAAGGATCCCAGATGAGCCCCCAAAAGATGAAATGAGAATCTGAGTTCTTGTTCACAGAGCCGAAGAATGAACTTCATGAACACACAGAAACTCATGGTAGCAAGTGAATAGGATTTATTAAAGAGAAGGAAAGCACAAATCTCTCAGGATAGACACTGAGAAGGGATAGAGAGTCCCCAGTTATTATTTTGTAAATGCCTCCTAAATGCTAGGTCTGGAAATACAATGATAAACAAGACAAGAAATCTTCTATACTAGTAGGAGGAGGCCAGCTTGTTACAAGAGTGTTGGAAGCATTTTAGTAGGTTACGAAAAAGTGCTTTATGTGTCAGGGTGGGGGCCAAGTGACTGCCTATCCGTGGTGTAAAAGTTCCAGTACAGTCTCTTATTTCAAGCCTTGGTATTCCATAAAAAGTAGTGGAGACTTGTGATGTGGCTAGTACTGTGCCAGCTGCCCTGTTTCGACACAGCCCCTGACCCTGAGGGGTTCAAGGTGAGGTGAAGGGTCAGACAAAGGATACTTAGCATACAGAAAGTTCAGGATGAGAGTAACCAGTAAACATGACTGAAGTAACGAGGTCTGTGGAAATAGAAAAGTCCACTGGAATAAGAACAAGCAAATGAGGCTCTTTATTCAGAGCGTGCTATAGCAAGGGCCTCAGCCCCCATCACTGGCATGTGGCTGAAACTCAGAGGCAGGCAGGGAGTGGGAAGGCTTTATAGTCCAAAACAAACAAACAAACAAATGAAATCATCATTTTGCTCTGATGGGAGGAGGTTGGCAATGGGATGCTGGAAGCAAGCTAACTAGAAGTGGGGGTGTCTTACGTGACTGGTTTGGGGAATATATTCGGCTTTCTGTGGTTGGTCCTGAGTCGGAAGCAGGGACAGAAAATAGAGAAGTAGTTGATCAAGTCCTGACTATTCCAGGCCGACTGGTGCAGAGGTCATGGGTAAGAATTCTTTTATCTTCTTTGCTCTGGCCATTGTCCATTTGTCCATACTCAGTTTCTGGTTGGGCACCTGGATCAGACTGGGGGAGCTGGATGAGGCTCCAGGTGTGTCTCTAGTGAACAGCAACATCACCACATCAGACACATCTGTCTCTTACTCTGGACCGGACTTCTGCCTCTCCCTCTTTGGGGTAGAACCTCATCCACCTTGTCATTATTCCAAGTGTCTGCCATGTTGTTGGTGTTCAATGGATGCTTGTTAAATCTGAAGAACAGACAAAGGAGAGGCCAGGGAGCTTCAAAAAAGCTTCAAAAAAGGTTTCAGAGTAGTCAAGTGACTTAATAGGAAGCTGAAATCCAAAGGGAATTTAGGTGCCAAATGATGAGGGAATTTTTATTCTATGCCAGAATCCTCAATTTTATCTTGAAAACATTTCCTTTGTGGAATTTAAAATTGAAAGAAGGGAATGTTTTCTATAGGATCCTTGTAACAGGGAAGTGAGGGAGTGCTAAAACCCTTAGCTTTGTGTTTTCTGGTGAAAAGCAGTATGCAAGTAGAGATATAAAGTTACAAGTTGACAGGAGTTTTTGTTACTCTTGTTCAGTGGCTCTTGTGTCGGACTCTGTGACCCCATGGGTTGCAGCACACCAGGCTTCCCTGTTGTCCTTCACCATCTCCTGGAGTTTGCTCAAACTCATGTCCATTGAGTTGGTGATGCCATCCAACCATCTCATCCTCTGTCATCCCCTGTTCCTCCTGCCTTCAATCTTTCCCAGCATCAGGGTCTTTTCTAATGAGTTGGCTCTTTGCATCAGATGACCAACGTATTGGAACTTCAGCTTCAGCATGAGCCCTGCCAATGAATATCCAGGGTTGATTTCCTTTAGGACAGGAGTTTCAAGCAGGACCAAACACCAGGTAAGACGAAACTAAATTGTGGATACATGAGCTCTCTGTGAAAACTCCCTTCAGTTTGTTTTTCTGTGTTGCCAGACTAATTTCATGGAACCAAAGTCTAAAAGCCCACAAGGTCTCACCTTAAGCTAATTAAAATCATAATACCTTATAAAATGAAAGATGGTAGGCAAGAGAGTAATATAATCAAATATATGTTTTAGATACATTACCCAAACTGTCACATGGGATTGGATGGAGAGAGAGAGATGGGAAACTGTCCTCAAAATATTTGGAGAGAGAAGATGGGGCTTGAACTTTGATGGAGCAGAGGTTAAGATAAGAGATGTGTGTTTCTTGGACTCCAGAGACTTGATGAATGACTGGGTGTAGGGAGAGCAAGGAGGACTTAGGGATGACTTGTGGATTTTGTAATTAGGCAACCGGAAGGCTGTTAGTGGAGAAGGAGGAGTTTCAACAGGCAAGAGATTCCAGTTAGGGACAATGTTAAGTTTGCAGTGTTCAGAGGACATCAAAGAATTGCACTGTAAGACTTGAGGCTATGTTAGTGAACTAAACAAAGGTCTGTCATCGTTGAACTTACAGTTTAGCGAGGAGGAACAAACAGACACTAAACATAAGTAAATGATATATTATATATCAGAATGTAATCAGTACTGAGATAGGCCGGGACCTGGACCCTTAACTGTAGTGCTTAGACCTGGACAGATGTCTCCCCAAGCAGCAGAATGCAGAGAGACTAGAAGGGACTAAACATAACTGCATGTTTGGGCAGTTTGGGCAAATTATGAACTGTTGTGGTCCATGCATGGGTTGGAAAAGAATTTCCAGATAGGAGGCAGAATGAGAGGAGAATAAAGTTTAATAGAGTGGGAGACGCTGTTAGAATGGTGGGCTGGCTCAAGGGAGAACCGAAACCCTTTGCAGGTTAGCAGCCAATTTTTATAGCCTCAAGACAGAAAATTCCTACTGGAATGGTGGCATTAGGTGATTGGTTAGGATGCTATAGGGTGGAGAGTAGGGTGGGCATTTTACATAATGTGGGGTCAGAGAACTGGCTGGTTTAGATCTGGAGGCTGAGGGCAACAGTTGCTATGGGGTTTGGTCATTTCCAGAGATTTTTATTCTGTGACCTTGGTACAGGGCTCCACATGAACAATAAGATACAATAAGACCAAAACCCAGCTAGCACTTCTGAGGTGCCAGGAACAAAAGCAGGTACTAAATGATCCTTGCACACAGCACCATCAGAGGGGTGAGCCAACCACCTAAGCCACCCCCTCCCCTTCCACTCACCACCCACCGATCTGCCCCTACCCTCACCCCATTTAAGGAACAAGCTCGGCCCCCTACAGAGAATGAACTAGGGAACCTACTACTTGTTTTCTCCCCCTGGTGTCCCAGTAAAGCCTTGCCTGAATTCCTGGTCTGGCCTCTTATCAATTCTATTGATTAAAGAGTCCAGGGGAAAAACTAGAGCAGAATGGGGCATCAGCAGTGGTGGGGGAGGAATCGGGCAAGATGCCCTGTAAAACAGGGTGATCAGAGTGGGCCTAAATGAGTTAGCAAAGACTTGAAGGAGTTAGCCAACTGCATATCTGGGGTGGGAGGACATACTGCAGGAAAAATGAACTGTAGACAACAGGAGGGAGGGATAGAAAATAAAGGTGAGAGAGGTAATGAGGATGGGGCGCTACTCATACATATAGCTTTTAGACTCTCATAGGAACTTTGGCTTTTATGAGTGTAATGGAGAGACACTGCAGGTTTTTAGGCAGTGATCTGATCTGCCTTAAAATTTTAAAAGGATCACTGCTGTTAAAATAGATATGGGGTTTCGGGGCTGGGATAGCAAGCACCTTCTAGGGCTTGTGAGAGCACTTTCCATATCATCTTTGGATACGGTGTAGAGATTCTTAAAATCTTTTTCTGGGACTAAATTTAAGTGTGCTCGGCAGCCTCAGGCTGATCCCACCCAGCGAGGTGCGGCTGCGCCGAGTGCTTCCGGGAAGAGCGAGTCTGGTCGGCAGGACGAACATGTGGAGGGCTTATTGACAGTCATATTGGACTCCCACCCGCTGCGCTTTAAGATGAAGCCAGGCCGGTGCCGGTCTCCAACGCCTTGAGCTCCGCCTCGGGGTTTCGCAAAGCGAGGGTTCACCACCTCAGGTCCGCGGTGGGCAAGCAGAGGAAAACAAAGGCCCGCCTCTATTACGAGCGCCAATCCCGCTCTCCCGCCCCTTTCTCATCCTCCATTTAGCGTCTAGGATGTGGTCCTCACGCCAGACTCATGCCGCCGCCGATTGGCCAGCGTCTTACTGGTGCGAGCGGCCCTAGCCAATCGACACCCGTCAGTCCACCCCGCGCGCCCACAGGGAGCGGCGCGAGAGCTGGAGGCCCGTTGAAGCTGGTGGGGAAATGGGCGTGGCGCCGCCGCGTTGGGCCCGCCTCCGCCCCACCCCGCCTTCTCGCCACACCTCCGCAGCCTAATCCTTCCTAGAGTGCGGGAAGGGGCCGGGCTGAGGTATCGACGAGGTGAGCTCAGGGATCCGACCGTCCGCTGCCGCCAGCATGGAGTTCGTGAAGTGCTTGGGGCACCCCGAGGAGTTTTACAACCTTCTGCGCTTCCAGATGGGGGGCCGGCGGAAGGTGATACCCAAAATGGACCAGGTGGGCTGAGCATCCCTGCATCCTCGCGGAGTGGGGAGGCTGCGCGCGACCGCTGACTTCTGGGTCTGACCCGCAGGGCCCAGAATCGAGCGCAGAGGTGGCGGCCAGCGAGTGCCAGACCCCTCTAGCTCCCGCCTTCTCTCCGGGGAGCAGACCCCTATCACGTCAGGCGGCCCCACCTGCCAAGTTTGGTTCATCTTCCGTTACCCCAATATTTGGCCCGGCTGCCCTTGGTCTCCTAGGCATTCCCCCAACCCCCAAGTTGTCTTGTTGCTTAAAATGTGTATATTCGTTCAAGGCATTGGTTTTCAAGTAGTTTGGCTTCACATTTCGTTCTGTCCCTGAGATTGATTTTTTTATGTGTTTTAATACGTGGGTTACACAACCGAGACTATGTGGGTAGATTAAATGGGAGAGGACGTGTGAAAGAATTTTGTGAACATAATGAACTGTGCAAATATCGTCAGGAATACCTTTTCTGGAATGAAACCTTACTCATTCTTACAGTTTTCAGTTGCACCACCTCCGTACGCTTCTCCCCCCTCTTTCCTGCAGTCTGAGCAGTCCCTTCGTCCTCTGTGCCCCCTGAGTTTTTTAGAACATTTATCTACTCTTGCAAGTTCTAATTAGTTGTCTGTCTGTCGATTAGCTACACCGTTGGCTCTTTGAAGGCCAGACTTGGTTTTGTTTATATTTCATCTGTCTCACTCCTGTACCCTTTGTTCAGTGAATTTACAATGAATAAATACGGTATTTATTCCAACAAGAAACTCATTAAGTGATTTTTAAATGAATAGACACATTCAACTGAATTAGTGGGGTTATATCAAAAGTTATAAATTCTTTTCCCCAATGGAAACATCACAAATACTGTTCTTTGTTTAAATCTACTCGTAGTTGTCCTTTATTAAAATACTGTAATTTTCCATCAGAAAAATTTTCCCTTGGTGATGTAACTCAGAATTCTTCTTCACAGTCTAGCTTCTGTGAATGCTACCTCTGTTGACCACTCAGCAGACATTTATTAAACACACATTCTCTTTTAGGCTTTATGCTGGGGGCAGAAAGGCAGGATAACATGTGTAGACAAATTAGACACCCAAAGAGCTCATTGTCTTGTCAGGTCGATAAAATGTTATAAAATTGTTCATAGAAAACTTAGGCAGGCACCATAATGAGATGCCTTTTCATGTTACTTCTGACCCTCCCTCAACCATTTTCTCTAGCACTGTTTAATCTTGTATCAGCCCCATAGTCTTGTATCCTGGTTATTTGTGGATAGGTTTATGTTCCCAAAGTCCCTTTCAGAGTTAAGAGTCTGTTTGATTCCAGATTTTAAGCTGTTTGAAAACAGGAGTCTTGTTTGATGTACCTTGATGCAGTGCCCTCAAGAAACCTCTAGCTTTGAAAACAAAAGAAACTCAAGTAACTATGGCAGATTATATATAGTACATGCCCTAAAGAAATTTACAGAAGGGAAAAGTCACCTCTGATTGGGAAAGGGGGTTAATTTTTTAAGGGATGCCTAAAGGAAATACAGCCTTAAACGGCCCCTATGCCTTGGTTGATATTTGTTTAATTAGGAGATTCTGGCTAAGAGCTCTCAGGTGGTCCTTTACTGAAATTGTTTGGAAATATTTATTTTATTGTATATTTGTGTGTTTTGAGGGGGTAGAAAAATTCTGTTCCCTATTATCAGATGCTGCCAGGGATCGGTGACCCAAAACAGAAAAATAGCCACTGCTTTACAATCCAAGATGTACAGTTTCTGGATACTTCCTGGGACAGGTAATTCACTACCTCTGGAGACTGACAGTTCTGGTTTTTACAAAGTGTTTCTTAACAATGAGTTGAACTTTTACTCTTTGTTCACCCTCTGGAGTCAAGAGAGTCTAATCCTTGTTCTGTAATATGCCACTTGAAGTATTTTAAGACAAGTCTCATTCTCTCCAAGAATACTGATAAACAAGCCAAATGTTCTGTGTTCTGCCTGTAGTTATTCATTATATGTTACTTTTTCCAGGTCATTAACCAACCTGGCCTCTCTCACTTCATAAAGTCTAGTATTCAAAACTGAACAATATTCCTTAGGTGTGATCTGGTTATTTCAGAACTTTCAATTCCTTTCTTATGGATGCTGTATTTCTAATTAACATAACTCATAATTGCTTTAATTTTTTAAAATATACTTTATTTATAAAATGTTTTATTTTATTTATTTTTTTAGGCCATGTTCTGCAGCCTGTGAGATCTTTGTTCCCCAACCAGGGAGCAGACCCATGCCCCCTGCATTAGGAGCCTGAAGTCTTAACCACTGGACTGCCAGGGAAGTCCCTAAAATATTTTAAGTGAAGAAAAAAAATACTGAAAATACTATAACAAACTTTTTCATTCCATCATACTGACAGTCATTAAGGTGATGAGCAACAGATTCACATTACGCAAAGGGTGGTGCAGATTCAGCTGAAAGCTGAACACACTTTGTGTGATGGACACCGACAGGAAACTGTGTACCCTCAGTCCATCCCTGATGGAGAACAGGTTACAAAGGTTAACCTAGGGAACTTCCCTGGTGGTCCAGTGGTTAAGACTCTGCGCTTCCAGTGCAGGGGCTGAGAGTTTGATCCCTGGTCGGGGAACTGGGACCCCAGGCACACGTGCAGTTTGGCAAAAAAAAAAAAAAAGTTAACCTAGGAAATGCCAAGTCTTTTTAAGTTCATTGAGATTTCAGGAAATTTTAGTGAAGTAGAACCATTTTACAGCAAAAAGTTTTACGGAAAAATGCTTTGTAATGTGTAGGGCCTTGAAGAAGTATTAGATTTAGATTAGTGGTGGGGATCATCCGTGTATAAAGCCAGTATGAGCCAAGTCATTTGGTAAGACTGTGCACAGTGTGTGGGGCTGAGGATTCCAAGTTAGAAGTACATTGTAAAGGGTGTCGGTCCAGTGGCTAAGACTCCTTGCTCCCAGTGCAGGGGTCCCAGGTTCCAGCCCTGGACAAGGAACTAGATCCCACATGCTGCAATTAAGGTCCAGAGATCCCATGTACTGCAGCTAAGACCAGGCACAGCTAAGTAAATAAATAAATGCTTTAAAAAATAAATAGATAAAGGGGTTTAGAAAAAAATTGTTAAAAAAAGAAATACATTGTAAAGCAACTGTACTCCAATATAAATTAACTTTAAAAAAAAAAGAAGAAGTATGAAGTGCAGTAGGTGCATGTGGGAATCCTGGAGCTGAGCTGTATTCGTGGAAGCAAGCAATGGTCAAATGCACCCGTGACATGATGAAAGCAGTATTTTGGGAACAGTGATTTGGCAGGTGAATGGGATTAGGGGATTATACTGTGAGTTAAACTAATCAAATTAATAATAGACAGCATTTGAGTTCTTCTATGTGCTAGACTTGAAGTCTATTATCAGTTAGCTTTCACTGGGTAGCCACCCCAAAACAGGGTGACTTAATTATGGAGTCTGGTTGCACAATAGTATGACTACACTTAACACTGCTGAAGTGCCTGCTTACAAATGGCCAAGGTGGTCAATTTCATGTTATGTATATTTCACCACGGCTTGCCTGATGGCTTAGTGGTAAAGAATCCACCTGCCGGTGTGGGAGACATTGGTTAGATCCCTGGGTCTAGACCATCCCCTGGAGAAGGAAATGGTAACCCACTCTAGTGTTCGTGCCTGAAAGATCCCATGGACAGAGGAGCCTGGTGGACAACAGTCCATGGAGTCGCAAAAGAGTTGGAAACGACTTAGTGACTAAACAACAATGTATTTCACCATAATTTAAAAAACCAAATTCAGTGACTTAAAATAACACCTGTTATTTAGTTCACAGTTCTCTAGGAGAGCTGGGGGGTTCTGGTCTGTTCCAACTTGGGGTTGATTTCTCCCGGGTTTGCTCAGTTGGCCAGTTGGCATGTGGCTGGACCATGTGTGATTTACAGGACGTAGGCTGGGGACTCTGTGTCACATGCAGCCTGTTAGCCTGGGAACTCTCCGTTCTTGACTGGAATTGTGCAAACCCTCGTGTGCACACACTCTTGAGCTTTATGCTTGACTCACAGTTCCTACTGTCTTATTGGCCAAATAAAGGGGAGCCCACATGCAAAGAGGTGGAGAGAGACTCCTTCTGATGGAAAGAGCCACAAACTTTATGGCCATTTTGTAATTTACCACACTTAGTTGATCTTGACAACAACCCTAAAGACATAAGAGCTATTGGTACTACCATTTTACAGGTTATAAAACTGTGACATAAACTGGTTGAATTTTGAAGACCTTCCTGCTTCCACTCTGAAGGTCACCCCGGGATAAAGAGCACAGGCCTGGACTGGCCCCAGACAGCGGATCACATCCCAACACTGTCATGTGTGCTCTGGACACATCACAGGCACGCAACAATTTCTGGTTTCTTCCCTTTCCAATTCTTTGCAATTCTGCTGTATAGTCCCTCCCTCCCTTACTCCCTTCCTTCTTTCCTTCCTTACTATATTCATCTAACAGACATGGGACCACTGGTTGCGTGCTTGATATTGTTCTAGGAGCTTGAGATTAAAGTGAACAAAGTAGGTGAAGACCTTGCTTTTACAAACCTTACATTCTTGTAGAAGAGACAGAATGAAAAAAAAAGCAAATATACAGTATTTCATGTGGAGAGAAGTACTACAAAGAAGAAATGATAGCAGGACAAGGGAGCTGAATGTTTGAAGTCAGGGGACATCATTTATAAGGTTGTGATTTGGGTTTTAACTTTTTGAAAAGTGAGACCCGGACTGTTGCCTCTCCTAGCTCTAAGGTCTGGTGAGCACAGAGCACGATATTTTACTGTGCTCAGTGGCTGAGTTGTGTCCGACTCTTTGCGGCCCCATGAACTGTAGCCCAGCAGGCTTCTCTGTCCATGGGATTACTGGAGTGATGGCAAGATTACTGGAGTGAGTTGCCATTTCCTTCTCCAGGGATTATTTTGTTAGTTGTAGGTTTTCTGAGCCAGTTTTAATCTGTATGAAGCATTTTTTTTTTTTTTAAATGGCTGAGTATACCTCAGAGAAAACATAGGAATACCTATGGGACAGTGAAAAACCAAACTGAGGTGGGCAGTCTCCAGAGGTAGTGAATTACCTGTCCTGGGAGGTGTTCCAGAAACTGTATATTTTGGATTGTAAAGCAGTGACTCTTTTTCTGTTTTGGGTCACAGATCCCTGGCAGCATCTGATAATAGGGAACGGAATTTTTCTCCCCCCTCAAAACACAAACATATAATAACGTGTGTGTGTGCTGCTTAGTTGCCCAGTCGTGTCCGACTCTTTGCAACCCCATGGACTCTAGCCCACCAGGCTCTTCTGTCCATGGGGATTCTCCAGGCAAGAATATTGGAGTGGGTTGCCATGCCCTCCTCCAGGGGATCTTCCCAACCCAGGGATCTAACCCAGGTCTCCCGAATTGCAGGCAGATTCTTTACCGTTTGAGTCACCAGGGAGACCCATTAATACTGGAGTGGGTAGCCTGTCCCTTCTCCAGGGGATCTTCCCGACCCAGGAATCGAGCCAGAGTCTCCTGCATTGCAGGCAGATTCTTTACCAGCTGAGCTATCAGGGAAGCCCATAAAATTAATAACAAAATATTTGCAAATAATTTCAGAAAAGGGCCACATATGACTTCTTCACTAAACATTATCTTAGTTTTTCTCTTAGGTAACAAGGACGCTGGAGAGAAAGATTTATACTTAGCAGACTTGGAGGGCTGAGATTATTTTAATCATAGATTTGGTTGTAGGAGTTCAGGGTTCCCTACACTTGATTTATCCTGAATTTTTAGAAGCACACCAATAAATCTGGAGACATACTGCCAGCTGCATGCTGTGTGACGTCACTTAGCACAAAATGGAAAAAGTGTTTTCTAATCATGAAGTTCTGGCTTCCATCAAGTCTAAATACTATTATTTAGACTAACATCTTCTCTATTAAATCAAATCCTGACTCTATTACTTATGGTCGCTTAACTTTCAGCAACAGTTTCTTCATCCATAAAATAGACATAGTGGCTCACAATCTCTCAGTCACAATTTCCCAACTCCAAAACGGCCTAAAAACAGGTTTTTAATAAGTCTGGCCCAAAGTCATTTGGTGGTATAATGTGCTTTGATTTAAAGTCATCCCACTTAGGATAATTATTCACTGTTGAAAAAATGTTCATAATCCTAGTTACAGGGAGCCACTCCACAAAGACACGATATGTATGCATTTTATTGCCTGTCTTCTAAAACACTACAGATTCTGAGTTCTGCTACACATCTGGCCTTGAAGTCCTTGGGTGGACTGCAGGTCTGTATGTTATCTTATTTAAAGGATTGTGTGAGGATCAAGGATTTTGTTTGTATTGTGATTGACATATAGTTACTGCCCAGTAAGTGGTAGTTACTACACTTGTTTCGTAACTTCAGTTCTCAAGTTTGTGGGGTTTTCCCTCCCTTCTGAGGAAACCTCTGTTGCATGCAGTCTGAATGGAAGGCTGTGGGCAAGGTTGGTCACCGTCCACTTGTGTCCTGGGAGTACAGTCCTGTACTTCTCACCACTGCACACTCTTCCCCTCAATGCCCTTCATCCCTCTTCTCTCTCCCTGGAGAGTTCTTGGGAGCATGCTCATCTCAGCAAAGGAGAACAACAGGAAGCTCAAGGGACAGCTTCCCACTCCCTCCCCCAACCCCCCTTAGCTCATGGGAAGCAAGCAGTAGAAATGTTTGTAACAGTGACTTTTTCCATAGTGTGTTTTTTAGTTATATCTTCCCTGTATCTTCTTGGTAATTTGAGGAAATTGTTACAGATGTATTGAAACAAATAGGTGCCAAGAAAAAGACTGATGGTAGAAGGAGATGAGAAGTGATTTAGTGACCTGGGTCGCTTTTAAAACTGGAGAGGGTGTTTTTGGAAAGGAGGGGCGTGTTCTTAAAGAGTGTTGCTCTTCAGAAGGAGTGCAATCTAACTTTGACATCAGCCCCCAAACCCTTAGGTGTAGCTGAGGATGGAAACATTTGGCAGAGCAGGGAAAGGAATCAAGTTGTTTGTGAAGAGCTGGCTCAGAGCTCAGAAAAGAGCTCCTTTTATTTATTGTGAAGTCTTTCCTCTCCACATTTTGAGAGAGGAGTTGATGAATTGCTCTTAAAATACTCTCTGAACTAATTAATTTACTCATCAGCCCTTCACTGAGTATTTTTATATGCCAGACTGTATGTCCAAAATGATTTTACTAATATATGGTGCTTAGTAAATACTAATTTTTACTAACAATTTTAAATTGAATTTCACAATAAAGTGAAATTCTTATGATTAAAAAAAAAGCTTTATTCTCTTGACAAAAGAATATGTATCCATGTTTGTAAATTTAGGAAATACACACAAATGAAAAGAACATAGGTTACCTGGACCCTAGCAAGGTCCCAAGTTTCACTGTTAACATTCCAAAGTGACTATGGGATTTACTTATACACACACACACACACACACACACACATATTCTTTTTTTTTTTAAACAATCCCCTTGTTGTTAGGTATTGCAAATTATTTCCTGTTTCTCTCTTAAAAAGAGAGTGCAGGGAGACTGGTTGGGGGTGGGTATATGGGAACTCAATTCTCTCTGAACCTAAAACTGCTCTAAAATAGAGTCTCCATAAAAATAAATACAAAACAGCAATTCTTTCTGATAAGGTGGCTTTTTTTTTTTTTTTTTTTTAAGAAACAGTTTCTGTCTTCCTTTAGTTCAGTTCAGTTCAGTTCAGTCGCTCAGTCGTCTCTGACTCTTTGCGACCCCATGAAAGCATGCCAGGCTTCCCTGTCCATCACCAACTCCTGGAGTTTACTCAGACTCATGTCCATCGAGTGGGTGATGCCATGGGGGTAGAGTAAAAAATAAAAAGTTCATAAAGATCATTACAGTTCATTGATTTGAAGGGGAAAGATGATTAGAAATGTTTATAAAAGGAATAATTAGCTTTCCAGAGGATAATAGAGGTTTGTGTGTGTGTGTGTGCGTGCTCAGTCGTGTCCAACTCTTTGCGATCCCTTGAACTAGTACCCTGCCAGCCTCCTCCGTCCATGAAGTTTTCCAGTATACTGGAATATAAGATATATTATAATATGTAATATATATAATATACACATATATAAATAATATATACAATTATATATAAATAATATATAATATACTGGAATGTAACAGTATAATACTGGAGTGGGTTGTCATTTCCTCCTCCAGGGGATCTTCCCGACCTAGGAATTAAACCGGTTTCTTTTGTCTCCTGCATTAGCAGGCAAGAGTTTTTACCACTAAGCCACCTGGGAAGCCCCTAATAGAGCTTTAACAGGTGTTAAAGTAAAACTAGAACAGGACAGTCGTTAAAGAGGTCAGAAAAGATTTTATTCAGAAAAGCGTTTGCAGTAGAGGAAGACTTCAGGATAAAACTGGGCTCAGTTCCGAACAGAGTGTAGGGGCGGGTGGATGGAAAATTACTAAGAGGAAACCTATGGGGTAAAGAGCATTCTGCCTGAACTACCTATCGATTTTTACTGGAGGCAGGCTGGGGCGCTAGGATAAGTGGGGGAAGAGGAACCCCGCCAGATAGTGAGGGTGATCATATATGGGTTATGGGGGATTCTGGCTAAACCAATTTAACCGCGTTCTTGCTAGAGCTGAGCGATGCAAAGATAAGCACCGAAGTACAAAGGTTGAGGATTCAGAGGAGCCTGGCTAAAGTTTGGCCGAGGGGAGGTTCCGCTGAAGGAGAAAGAGCCAACTTCTCAAAAGAGGACTGGGTTCCCTTAAGCAGCCTCTGGGCTCTGGGGAGAAGGGGAACTCAGAGGAAGGCGCAAGGTGGCCGAGTTTTGAGCCGGAGGCGCGGGGCGGGGCTTACATCTGGGCGGGCGGCGGGCGGGGTTGTGGGGTGAGAGGGGCTGGCCGCGGGGTGGGCGGGGCGCGCAGGGGGCGGGCGGCGGGCGCCTGCTCGGTGCTGGGGAGCCCCATGCCTACTGCGGGGGAGGGAGAGCCCGTCCCGCCCCGCGGTGGGCGCCTCTTCGCTCGGCTCGGGTCTATGGAGGAAAAACTGCGCTGGCCCTGCGATTCCCATGGCCGCAGTCGCCTGCAGCACCAAGGCCATGTCCCTCTTCAAGAGGACCTTGGTGCTGAGTCCCGGCGCGGCACCCAGGGGCGCGGGCACCCCCTCGCGCGGCTGCCCCTTGCCTCCCGCCGCCTGGCCGTCCAAGGACCGGCCGCGGGGAGAGGGCGTGTGCGGCCGGCTGCGGAGCCCCGCGGCAGCCGGCCGCTCGCCCCAGCCCCACTCCAGCACCTCCGTGTCTCCCACCGCCGTGTGTCTCCTCTGCCCGCAGGACTCGCTCAGCAGCAGCTTGAAAACTTGCTACAAGTACCTGAATCAGACCAGTCGCAGTTTCGCAGCTGTTATCCAGGCGCTGGATGGGGAAATGCGGTGAGTGGCAGAGGCTGCAGTTTTTTACTTGGGGGAGGAAAACTTTGCCAGAGGCCTGCAGAGTCATTCGAAGCTACTTTTTGGCAGAACTCGTAGCGTTGCAGTCTTGGTGCTGTGGCTTTGCCAGAACGTGCCCCAGTGGGTGAAGGAAATGTTGGCGGTTGAAACGCGCCTGTGTTTACTTTGGGCCCTTCCAGGCACCTGGCCATCTCATCGTGTCCCTGCCCAGTTCTTTGGGGCGGGGGTGGGGGGGGGGTGATGTTTATTAACTTTTTTTAGTCCTGGCCGCTGGACCTGTCTCTGAGCGGCTCACTCATGTATTTTCCTTGGTTTCACTTAGGCTACTTTGCATTTCTAGTATATTGGGTTAATTCTTCTGAAATTACCTCTGTGCAGATTATATACATGATTTAGACCAATTGCCTTTAAGTATGATAGTATCTGGGCTTCCCAGGTGGTGCTAGTGGTAAAGAATCCACCTGCCAAGAGACTCAGGTTCAGTGCCTGAGTGGGGAAGATCCCCTGGAGAAGGAAATGGCAACCCACTCCAGTATTCTTGCCTGGAAAATTCCATGGGCAGAGGAGCCTGGAGTCCATGAGGCTGCAGAGAGTCAGACACTACTGAGCCAGCCAGCCATACATGATAGTATTTAGACTTGAGATGTTATTGTGTCTTTTGAGTTTATTTTATCTGCAGAATAATGGTTCTGTCTATACATTTGGTCTTTCTACAGTTCTTCAGTAGTTAAATGTAACTCATTCTGGGAGTAGTAGTGACATCCAGCTGATACATTTTTTATTTTTATTTTTATAAATTACAGAAGCCCATTGCTCCCATCTAAGAAAGGAAAGCTAAGAAGTTGCGTTAATTAGGAAAAGCTTTGGATATCCTTTCAGTGGTCTCTAGAGTTAAGAGTGTAGGAAGGTTTTCAAAATGGCCTGGCAAAAATGAAATGTGATTTTGAAACAGTATCTTTGAATGTTTGTTCCAGTGTATTAGTAGTTGTTCCTTTCTTACAGCCATGCAGTATGCATATTTTATCTGGTTCTCCGAGCTTTGGACACGCTGGAAGATGACATGACTATCAGTATAGAAAGAAAAGTGCCACTGCTACACAACTTCCACTCATACCTTTATGAGCCTGACTGGCGGTTCACGGAGAGCCAGGAAAAGGACCGACAAGTCCTGGAGGACTTTCCAACGGTAGTAGGACTAGTGGGGTGCAGTCGTGTGCATGATTGGTGGGGTGGCTGTCAGCCAGCTTGTGTGCCTGGTTGTCACTGTTTACTTGCTAAGTTGCTTTTGTGACCCCGTGGACTGTAGCCCACCAGGCTCCTCTGTCCGTGGGATTCTCCAGGCAAGAATGCTGGAGTGGATGGCCATTTCCTCCTCCAGGGGATCTTCCCAAACCAGGGATCAGACCTGTGCCTCCTGCATTGGTAGGCGTATTCTTTACTACTGAGCTGTGAGCCTACAGGGAACTACACACCAGCAGTCTCAGGACAGCACAGCATAACGTGGCGATGGTGCATCAAGCCAGACTTTCTGGGTTGGCGGCCGCACACTCTTGCTCACGACTGGTGCAGCATCACATAGTCTTGCCTGGGATTCCATTTCTTCATCTATGAAATAGATTAAAAGTCCCTGCCTCCTAGTATGTTTTTGAGGATGGAAAGAGTTAATGAAGTGGCGCTCTTAGGCAGATGTTATTTGCTGCTATGGTTACCAGGATGTTGTTGGTAAGTCCAGCCTTTCTTCCCGTGGAGAGAGCTCTCAAATGCCGGTGTCCTGAAAGATGCGTTGTCCAGTCTGTGCACCCACGAATGCAGCCTGGGTGTGTCACACTGCTGGCCTCTGGAGCACCGAGTCTGGTGGCAAACCGTGCAGCTCACAGTGGGTGGCGGCTGTGGAGTAGGGAGGGGGCTCTTTGCGCCTGGACTGAGTGAGCACTGAAGCAGGATGACCTCTGTCGTCCGCAGCTGTGTGAGCTTGGGTGCGCTCATTAACTTCCTCATGCCCGAGTTTCCTCCCCTGTAAAGTGAGAGCTGTGAGTCCTGAATGAGTTTAGACATGGAAAGTACTTAGAGTAGTGTCTGGTACATACTGAGTGTTCTGTAAACATTAGGTACGTAGTCCATTCTGTTGGAGTAAAGTGGGTACTAACTAAAATCTTGAGCTTTAGAAAATTCCACAGATTGCTTTTATGCATGTGCCTAGATCCTACTTTTCTAGGATTTGCCTATCTTATCACATAAATAAGCGATTCTTCCATACCTGATAAATAAAGGTTTGATTTGGCAACATCTCAATGTTCCGTAGGGGCTTTCCAGGTGGCTCAGTGGTAGAGAATCCATCTACCAATGCAAGAGTTGCAGGGTTTGATCCCTGGGTCCAGAAGATCCCCTGGAGAAAGAAATGGCAACCCACCTCAGTATTCTTGTTTGGGAAATCTTCCGGACGGAAGAGTCTGGTCGGCTACAGTCCATGGGGTCACAGAGACTCAGACACGATTGAGTGACTTAGGATGAGCAGCAGAGGCTTTCTAGAACAACCATTGTGTGTGATGGGTTACATTACAGTGCATCTTTTTCACCTGGTGCTAGTGGAGACTTGTAGTCTTAGAGATCTACCTCCAATCATAACTTGAGGAATAACAAAGGCTTGCTTTTAAATGATAATAGCAACAATAGCATTCATTTATTGAGCTATGAGTTATGAAATGCATTTCATTATCAATTCATCATCTTCTTTATTTTATATTAATGGAGTTTAACATGTAATCTCTATGATACACTGTTCCCCATGTTTTGTATATATGAAGAAACTGAGGCACAGTTTTAGTTTTAAGCCCCTTGCCTGAAATTACCTGTGAAGTTAAGTGGCAGGACCAGGATTCAAATCCAGAAGGCCTGCCTCCAGAACCCTCGTACTCAATTCCTGGTACACTTTACTGTCCCTTTAAAAGATGGTTAAGAGGAAAATTTTGTGATTTGAGATAGTAGCATTGAAACACATACATTACCATATATAAAATAGATGGCCAGTGGGAATTTGCTGTATGATGCGGGGAACCCAAAGCCAGTGCTCTATGACAACCTAGAGGGGTAGGCTGGGGAAGGAGGTTCAAGTGTGAGGGGCCATATGTATACCTATGGCTGATTCATGTTGATGTATGGCAGAAACCATGACAATATTGTGAAGTAATTATCCTCCAATTAAAAATAAAATTTTAAAGAAAGTAAAACTTTGCATATAGGTGAAGTGTTTTTATCATAACATCCCATGGTTTATTATTAGGGAGGGTTCTGTTTACATGCTCCTGTTACCCCTGCTGGGGATCTGGCCTTTCTCCATGATAACAGTGGGCTCTCTTTGGTGTTTTCTCTTCTCATACTTAGCATCACTAGAGAGTAACCTGGGGACCAAAAAGTGTACTATGGGTGGGAAACGGAATTACCTGGAGGGACAAGAGGAAGCACCTCCTGGCTGACCTCGCTGGGCAGAGGTCCCTCCCTCAGATTTCTGGGAAAATGGAGAGCTCTTCATCATCACTCCTTCCCAGACATTTGTTTTCATGTTCTATACAATGACGTAGTAAGTACCAAAGAGCTGAAATTGGTTCACATTCAGCAGTGAAGTGTTTGTCTCGGAGGGTTTGTTTTCAAGCCTAAGCTGCCCCTCCCCCAGCTGGCTGTCCTTGCCCCTTTTATAAATAGAACTGATCCAGCCCAGTTAGCTGTTGAAAGACCAGGTCCTCCCGAGATTCAGGGATTCAGATGACCTTTGGTAGAGTCGCTGATATGCTTCAGTCCACGTGGGAATTGCCTTTGGGCTTTGTCTTGGAACAGCTGTTCTGGAAAGAACAGTTCTGGAGAGATGGGATTGATTTTACAGATTTTAGGGGTTTAACAGTCAATCTTCATCAGAATAATCCTTAGTATCTTAGGCTTCTGAGCTCTTTCAGTGCCCTGCAACCAGCTGAGTTTCCCTCAGGTCCTTATATTTAGGTGTTTCCTGAGGGAGTTTTTCTAACCTTTCTATAAATGTAGACCAAGTATTTCTCACTCTTCAGATCCTTAGCAAAGTCTGTTCACTACTTTTCATATTTTGTGGATAGTATATTATTTGAGAAGTGTCATGGTATTTTGTATTTTGACAACCTACAAGCACTTCTTTGAACTTAAGCAAGATACTTATGCAGTAGCAATGAATTTTAAAAGCATCAATAATACTTTTTGATATTAAACCTTGGGCTATGGAAAAAAAAAAAAAACATTTGATAGCCTGTCTCAGATTGAACTAAACTGAGTTGTTTAAGAAATTAGAAAGTGTAGCCTTTAAAATGGGGAAGACACTATAGCTTCATGGCATGAATTCAGAAACTGATGATGGAAAATGGTTGTCTGGTCTCCTCAGGGGAATATAAGCTCTTAGGGCAGGTCACCTGCCGACTGTGCACCCCAGCACCCACAAGTGCTTGTTGCATAGGGAGCACCCAAGACTGCACAAACGAATCTTCATTATAATGAGGCTTGTCTGAAGATGAGGTGTTCTTCCTAAAATTCTTACACTTAGGTCCAGTTTTATGTTGAAGCATCTCGTTTCTCATTAATGGGGAAGATGAGCCTATAATAAGACTTTGCATCTTCTTTTGAGTCTAGAAACTAGCATTTTTATACCTTTCTATTTTAACATTTGTGAAGTTTGCTGGGCTTATTATTCAGTATGTAGAAACATAACATAACATAGATTTAGGCTTATAGCGGGATCATTTGGGAGTCTTCACTAACAAGTTCTGTTACAGCTTTGCTTTACGATCTGTAGGTACCATGTTGGTTCCCAGTTTTACTACGTGTTTCATGTTTTCTGTTTTTTTATGACCTCCATTTCAGATCTCCCTGGAGTTTCGAAATCTGGCTGAGAAATATCAAATAGTGATTGTCGACGTTTGCCGGAAGATGGGCTTTGGGATGGCGGAGTTTCTGGATAAGCACGTGACATCTGAACGGGAGTGGGACAAGGTTCGTGTCCCTGTGGAGCATTGTCGGTGTGGGTGGCACCGATGAGCTGGCAGTGCCCACCATGGTGTTTAGGATGAAGAAGAAGTGGTGATTTTACAATCCAGTGGTAATGTCTCAAAAACACTTAACAGTCTTATGTTACCATTGGGTTGTTTCTGAGGACTTAATACATAGAGCTTAAAACACATCCTCATTATGTTAAAAAAGAAAAGCCAAAAAGCAAAGTACTACCATGACATTCTACAAAATGAAGATTTTGAGACACTGCAAGATCTTAAAATGTCTTCAAGATTAAACTCTACTTAGTATTCTACTTTCTGTTAGAATATTCCTTATTCCCTCAGGGCCTTCACTCCCAATTTCAGATATCAGAAAGTTTACTGTACTCGGTTATTTTTCCAATAACCTCTTATTCTAGAAGCAGTGCATGTGCATTGTACAGATACATGTTTTATATATATATATATATATATATATATAAATATAGAAAATATAGTAAAAAAAAAAAAAAAGAAGAACTATCACATGAGCTAGAGATCACAGATCTCTGATGAGCCAGAGATCATTTTTGTTAAGTCTTTTGTGTTCATCCTTCTTGGAATATCTTTTACTCCTTACATGTACATGGTATATAATGTGTGTGTGTGTGTGTGTTTTTAAAGCAAAGTGAGATCTTTTACACTCTCTTTGGAACCTGGTTTTTCACAGCTAATGATTTCTAGTGTTTCCAGTTTAGTAAAAGCTTCATTATTAAAGTACTCTACAAATTCTTTTACAGTACTGTCACTATGTTGCTGGGCTAGTGGGAATTGGCCTCTCCCGTCTCTTCTCGGCCTCAGAGTTAGAAGACCCCTTAATTGGCGAAGACACAGAGCGAGCCAACTCTATGGGCCTTTTCCTGCAGAAAACAAACATCATCCGTGATTATCTGGAAGACCAGCGAGAAGGAAGAGAGTTTTGGCCTCAAGAGGTAACAGCTTCAGGGGGTTTGGGGAGAAAGAATTTTGAACGCTGTCTGACAACAAACCATTAAATCCTGTTGGTTGCAAGTGACAGAAACACAAATCAAGGTCCCTTAGACAACACAGGAGAATGTGTAGACTAGGATAGGATTTAGTTTGCTTCAGGGAGACTGGCTGCATCCATCTTGGGGTTCAGGCTGTGTCCCCTTTCTCTTGGACAGGCTTTCTCCTGTGGTGGGTATAGCGTCCCGTGACTCACTCAGAGGCTTCGTTCCTATGTCATTGTTTTTGGATTTTCCCAGGTTCTCACCAAAGGGGAAAAAAAAAAAGATGAAAAACTCAAGCTATACCCAAAACCTAGCTCATGGATAACGTGTCCAAAAGCACAAGTGACAGAACATCCCCAGGAACTCTAAGACGCAAATGGGTGCAGACAAAACACCAGCTCCACAAACGAAACTGGCAGAATCTGCGGAGGACAAAGCCAGAGCTCAGATCAGACAGGTGTTCCTGGTCAGACTGGGTGTGAGTCCACGAGGGCCGTGGCCAAGCCTGGAGGAGCCGGAGTGGACTGGCCCCCTTGAACTGGACATGGACACTGACCAGCCAGGGTTCTCTTCCCGGATTGGGCCACATTGAGGAGTGAAATAAAAACTGAGCAGCTAGGCCTGAGAGAGACCTAAGTGACATCAGCCAGATATAACGCATGGACCTTGTTTGTTTAAGATCCTTACTGGAAGAAACTAAGTGGGAAAAAGTCAGACAGTGGGACAGTATGGCTGCTGACTGGATAATCTGTATTGAACATTTATCTTTAGTTAACTTTTAGTTGTGATAAGATATATGTGCAAGAAAGGTTCCTGGTCTTTTAGAAATTCATAATAAAGTATTAAATGATAACATAGCAGGATAAAATGATAAATACAATGATTATCGGGATTTTAAAATAATTTGGGGGCTGGGGCGGTGGAAGCCAAGTGTCAGTAACTGTTGAAGCTGGCGAATGGTTACATAGGTGCTCATTAACCTTTTTCTCCAGGTTCTGCAGGACAGTTGAATACCATCAATCTGAGTGAGTTTAGGTGCAAGTTTAAGAATGGAAAACAAATTTGACTTTCCATTAAATCTGTTAGTCCTTTTAGGCCCAGTCATTTCTTTTGGGGAGTGTATAAATTTACAGTAAGTGTTATTCTTTAGGAAGCTTAAGAATACCTAAGAATAAAAGTAAAATATTTGCTAGCTTCAGAGAACCCTCTAAATAATATCATTAAAGATCATCAAACCAATCCTTTTGTTCAAGTTGAGGCTGTTATTTCACTTTCAAGTTACTAAGATCAAGGAGGGTAATGTTGTTATAGTAGACGCTCGGCTCGTTTCCGCGAGATATGCTTGTTCAGTCGTATTCTTATCAGAATTGGGAACATAACGTTAATCATTAATTATTTTGAGGCCTGGCCGCCTTGAGAATGTTTAACGTTTATCTTACAGTGCCGTTGTAGCTGATTTTGTCATAGCTGGTTATTTTTTCAGGAGTAGACAATTGCCTTGCGAAAATCAGGAGGTCTTTTTGGCCTGAGGTCATCAAAGTATTGCTCCATCTGTGCTGTACTAATTGTCCCAAAGGGACACTTTCCCAAACACATAACTTACTCTTGGTTGTGGTTAGACTTTTGAGTGTAGTTATAACAGCTGTTGTGTGGTGGTTAAAACAGATTCGGTCTTGATGAAAGGTGAGGCAGCGGCAAGACGGACTTTGTATATCATAGTTCTTATTCGCACAGGTCCTTTCATGTGGCTTGCACATTGTTCCGTTATGCATATGCTGACTTGTCTGTAATCTGCTTATATGTCCAGACTTGGAGCAAGTATGTGAAGAAGCTGGGTGACTTTGCTAAGCCTGAGAACATTGACTTGGCTGTGCAGTGTCTGAACGAACTCATCACCAACACACTGCACCACATCCCCGACGTCATCACCTACCTGTCCCGACTTAGGAACCAGAGTATATTTAACTTCTGCGCTATTCCACAGGTACGGAGCGAGGAGGCTGATGAGGAGAGGGCGGGATGCCGGGGGTGGGGATAATGGAAGGCATTTACTGTTTTGGTCTGTGTATTTAGGAACGGAGAGTTCCTTAAAAGATGACTCTAGTGTATTTTCTTTCTTTGCCCCACAACGGCCACACTCAGCTCAGCCTTGAGGTGAATTTAGTCTGTGCTTTTCCAGAACCTTCTAGAACCTATTTTCCCATCAGCTACTCTAAACTAGTTACTTTGATTCTTATCCTCACGATTTAAATCGAGGGCTTCAACTCCAGATTTTATGAGGAGTGCTGGGTGAAACACAGATGAAGCTGTTATTAAAAAGTCATAATTAAATACTTAACTTTTGCTGTCCTTTTCCTAGATCTTGGGATAACAGAACATGAAACCTGAGCCTTTGAAACCTAGGAACTTAATTTTTAAATCCCTTCACCAATTGTTTCAGTTTTTAACTCGAAGAAAGTTACAGGATTTAACTGATTTGGAAACTGGGTTTAGTCTTATTCTAATGACCAGTCTTGCCCAGTTGATGGAACTGAAATCTCTATGCTGGACTTATATATGTGTGTGTGCTTAGTCGTGTCCAACACTTTGCGACGCTATGGACTGTAGCCTGCCAAGCTTCTCTGTCCATTGGATTTCCCACGCGAGAGTAACAGAATGGGTTGTCATTGCCTTCTCCAGGGGATCTTCCCGACCCAGGGATCGAACCGGGTTTCCTGCATTGCAAGTTGATTCTTTACCACTGGGAAACCATATGCTGGACTTAGGTTTCCATCTATCCTAGAAATAATTTACCTTTACGTATGGGAGACCATACCCCCTCCCACCCTACTTTTGTCCCCCACAACCCCCTGTACTTTTTTTTTTTAATGTATAATGATTATGTTCATTGTAGGAAAAATAGAAAAAAATAGTGAAAAATTTTCAGATACTATTTTGGAATATATGTTTCTCAGATCTAATAACTCATTGCCTTAGCATGGAAAATGTTACATTGGATTGCGTGTTTTTTTCAGATAGAAAAGAACTTTCGTGACCAAATTATAGAATTATTCAGGACTGCAAAGGGCGCTTGATTCTGTGTGTTGCTGAGAAAGGGAGGTGTGGGAGCCGGGGTCGTCTTGACATGCTTTCTTTATGGGTGTTTTCTCTTGGTTAGCTGCATCTTGGCCCTTCGGTGCTCTCTGCCCATGTTCTCTTCCCGTCTCACGATGACTGGTTACAGTGCTGTTTCTCACATGTATTCATGAAATGAGATGAATGTGTTTTCTGTCTCTCATTATCCGTAGGTCATGGCCATTGCTACTCTGGCTGCCTGCTACAATAACCAGCAGGTGTTCAAGGGGGTGGTGAAGATTCGCAAAGGGCAGGCAGTCACCCTGATGATGGACGCCACCAACATGCCAGCCGTGAAAGCCATCATACACCAGTACATGGAGGAGGTGGGCTCCGTGCGATAATGTTACCGCCCAAGCCTTTCTTCACAGTGGGGTGCTAGACGGTCTTAGCTGCTCACAACGTTACGGCACAAAGACCTGGGTTGGTGGTCTTTATTCCAGAAGAATATGCACAGGGAGCCGACAGCTGGGAGCCTCCTGGTACCCTGGTCAGAGGGGATAAAGGAAGCCAGGTCTTAACGATGGGGCTCCTAGGAGAATCATATTTGAGCTGGAACATGAAGTTAGAGGCCAACCAGGCTTCTCCTCTTACGGCGGAGGCATGTGAAGCCAGGCCTGTGGCTGATGACATAGCTTCTGAGGGGATCCAGGATTGCAGGCCACACTTCCTGACACCCCGTCCAGTACTTCATGTTATGGCAAGGACCTCAGTGGAAAAGCTGTCGTGGGGGATTTTGACAAAGGAAAACCGTCAGGCTGCACCTATTTCTGAATTTTGTAATGTCGATCTCATTTCATATGCCACAATGCATCCCATAAAACAGAGCATGCCTGTTCTAGGCAAATCTCCCAGCACTGGAGGGTGTAATATATGAATTGGTTCAAAAGAACTTTTTCTTAGAGGCTGGGGCTCTCTACTTGTCAGTCCCTGAGCATTACTTCTCAAGTGAGGTGATTCAGTTTCCTCCTCTTCTAAGGACATTTAGTAGCGTCTGGAGACATTTTTGATTGTCACAGGGGGTGTGGGTGGCTACTGCCTTCCTCTGCATAGAGACCCGAGAGGCTTCGGTTTGTTCTGATTGAAGGCTGAACTACTGCAGAAGTAGATGAAAACGTAAGACCTCCCTCCCCACAGGTCACCACTGCCCCTAGTTTTCTGATTCTTCCAGTCCCTGGGTTATGTTTTGATAGGGATAAGATTTATAAGAGCGGTTTTATCTAAAAATTCTATAAGACAATGATTTCCTCTGATTTCCATTGCGTATTACACATTTTCCTTGTATTTCTTCCCTGTCTTCCATCTGCCAAGTTTAGACCTCTGCATTTCTGCGTGAGGCACTTATAAGGTATAAGAGATCAGGTTTTTTTAAAAATCCCAAATTCTTTTACTGACTAGATGAACATGTCCAGCCATTGACCAAAAAATAGCTGCTGATGAGACTTGGGACATTGGGGTTCACTGTTTAGCCAGCACTTACTTGGGACTTACTCTGTAACTGGCATAGCAGCCAAATAGGTGGGTACTGTTAGTATCAAGGAAATTTGAGGCCCTAACGCCATGGCTCGGGCCATAATTTGGACCCAGGTCTGGCTGACTTCAGAGCCACTATTCACCACAATTCTAAAGGCTTGAATTACCCTTTCTAAATAGTGACATTTTAGGTACTGTTCCCATTTTATATAAATTAGAAACATGCTATGTAGTTTATAGTTCAGAGAATAGTTTTATAATTTTATTCCGATCACTGATTTTAGAAAACCATGTTTTTAAAATGTAGGCAGTTCCATTGCTGTATTAGAATTCATATTTTATTAGGTATTTTCCATCACTGCTGGAATTAAAGCCTAGTTGGGATTCACAGTTTGACTTAGGGCAGAGCAGGGCAGGCCGCACGCAGCTGGCTGACCCCCTGATCTCATAAATGACTTGATATTAGGACACAGCCCCATCCATTTGTTCCTGTTATTGTTCGTGGCTTCCAGGGCTGCCCGGCAGCAGGGCTGAGCAGCTATAACGGACAGGGCCCACAATGCTGAAAATACTTTTTTAGGCCCTTTAAGAAAAGTTTGCAGGGACGTTCCTGGTGGTCCAGGGGCTAAGACTCTGTGCTCCCAATGCAAGGGGGCTCAGATCTGATCCCTGGTCAGGGAACTAGATCCCACATGTTGACCCGTTGACTTGTCACAACTAAGACCTGTTGCAGTCAAATAAATAAATAGAAAAAAGATAAAAAGTTTGCAGACCTTTCATCCAGGGTATCGATTATTTTATTTAAAATTACTCTAGTGAAACTTAAGGTATTTTAGAGGAAATATTAATGGCCATAAGTTTATTTGACTTAAAAAAAAAACTGAAGATTTCTGAGTCTCAAGGAATGGAATGTGAAATGGTTTTAATGTCAGCCTTAAGGACATTTTGTCAATAAAGTTTCAGGTGAAGACTTTTAGTATGAAGTGCACAAGTTGTTGGGCGTTTTGCTGGTGGCCGGATGTTAGCTCACATCCTGTCTCTCCTGGCTGAGCACGAAAGACGGGAAGACGTTTACTCCTGAGGCCCCTGGTTGCAGCAGCAGTGCACATTCGGGGAATCCAGGGCTCTCGCAAGTCTGAAGTGTGAAGGACGAGGTGGAGCGAAGCCCAGACCCCCTGAGCAGGGCAGCTGCTCCTCAGGGCCTCGTCCCCTGCAGCTGCCTCCACTGGAAGGCAGTCTGGCTACCTGGCAGCTGGTGAGAAGCTCCACCAGCTATTTTGGGACAAAAACAAATGCTTGGGCAAACAGCCAGAAACTTTTACTTCCTTCCCTGCTAAAGATGATTCCTTTGCAAGGACCAGCTTTTTCTAGCAGGTGGAGCTTCCTGTTTGGCTGTGGTCCGTGCTCTTCACACCCTGTGGATCCTCTCGACTCAGAGCGCGGTCCTGTGGCCCCCACCCGTGTCTTCCGCAAGTGGGCTAGCATTTTCCTTCTTGAGTCAGAATGTGTCTATCGCAGGATGCCCAGGTGGCGCCTGTGAGCACAGTTTGAAGAGCAGGCAGGGGATTGGACGTCTGAACTCTTCATCCCAACCCCCACGCTTGTGCCCCTTCCCTCCTGCCCTCCTCCCTGGCTACTCCACCCCAGCAAGGGTGATGGCTGAGAAGGTACCCGAGGAGGCCCTTGGCCAGACCTGGGCATTCAGGGCGGGTGTTCTAGAAAAACTTAAGCCGAGACTTGGGCAGGAGGTGGGGCTCAGACTGGGGACGGAATATGGGAGCAGCGTTCCTGGGCAGAGGGAATGGTGTGAATAAGGAGGGGAACAGGAGCGGCATCACAGTAGCATTTCCCTGCACCACGTCACTCTGCTTCAGCCTCAACAAGGAATGTGGATGCCACTGGCTCTTCGGGGTGCTGGGATAGAGCCCAATGGGGCGGCCCTGCTGCTCTGGGAAAGGCTAGGGGATCACACAGGCTAGGCTGATATCCTGCCTTACTGGTGAAGTGGTTTGGGGTTGTTACTTTTGTATTCTCCGAGCCTCAGTTTTCTCATTGGTCAAATGGGCATGAAATGCCTAGCTGTTGCAGATTGTCGCAAGAAGTGAGCACAGATGTTTATAAGGTTTCTAGGATTTATTATGTTTTCCTCTTGCTTCCACAGATTTATCACAGAATTCCCAGCTATGACCCCTGTTCCACTAAAACTCGGCAAATCATCTCCACCATCAGGACACAGAATCTCCCCAACTGTCAGCTGGTCTCCCGGAGCCACTACTCACCCATCTACCTGTCATTCGTCATGCTCCTGGCGGCCCTGAGCTGGCAGTACCTGAGCACCATGTCCCAGGTCACGGAGGACTACGTTCAGACCGGGGAGCACTGACTGGCTCGGTCTGGAGACTGAGCGCCCCTCCTCCCCAGCCCCCATCTGGGAAACAGACTGACCTTCTCTTCAGGGATGGATGTGGGCTCCTCCTCTTTTCTCCCCTCCTGTTTTAATCCCTCAAAGAGTTCTGTGGGCCTGGACCTTTAGAAACTGTGACCTGTGGTGGAGAAAAAGATAGGATTAAAGGGAAAGGACACCTCACCTGTACTCACCTGTGCGGGGTGACTGACGCTGAACGTTCACGGCTGCCATCAGGGCCTGCAGAGGAGATCATACTTAGTGTGAATACAGGCTAGAGTTACAATTAAATGTATTTAATTCGAAACAACTTTGGAATACCTATCGAAGTAGAAAGTGAAGTGAGTTTTCTTTCCATTTGGTTCTTGCTTTTTTCATCATTTTGTTTCCTCCAGTGGACTTGAATGTAGCAGGTGTGAATATTTGTAGAGTTCTAGGAAATATTCCTAAGAATACAGTCTGTCTGCTGCACATGAAGCCTAGGAGGCAAGTTCTGGTGAAGTTGGCATCATTTCCTTGTTTAAAGGGAGTTTAGGTTCCAGGATTGCCGTTGGTCCCTTCGTAGCATGTGGGTTTCCAGTCAAAGCTAACGTTTTTGAGATTTTTATAATAAAGAATTGAATTATTTAGTGTTTGTCAAGGGTAGTTCACTTGAAGCCTGGACAGGCATGGCAGGCGTGGGACTTCAGGTATGGAGTTGGTGGTTGAGGAACGGTGGCAGGCTGCTGCCCCCAGAAAACTGGAACCACCGGGCTGCCCAGCCCTACACTGTTCCTGCCAGGAAGGGAGCAAAGGCGTCCCCTCCACTGGCCTGCTGTGCTTCTGGCCAGTTCTGTTAGCTGTGTTCAGACATTTTATTGAATTCAGAGGTTATTTTCAGCTTTGGGCTTTTCTTGTTTCTCAAGAAAGGCAGATGTTTTTCTGGTTACTGGCTTGAAAGCTGAGTGGCAGTTAGCCCCACTCCCCCAGCACAACGGTCTGTCTCCCTTTTCCCCCAGACGTTGCTGGAGTTTGGGCCGTGCCCATCCAGTGACTCCATGAGTCTCAACACAGAGCCCGAGAATCCCTGTTGGAGGGCATGATAGAACTTTCCAGAAGCCGGGCTCTTGGTGTATACAGTGCATAGTCCTATTTTGCTTTGGTTCTTTATATAGTGAGTCGCCAAAAGAGGTTTGTTCCAGCAATAACTGGGTTCGCACTGCTCCACACATACCCACACTGATTCTGGTCATGTGGCCGCTGCTGGCCGTCTGATGATACACTGATGGTTAGTTTGATGATAGACTTGGGGTTCATGGAGGCTGCAGGTCCTCAGTTCACTTGAGACTAAAACCAGTCATCACGCTGACTCAGTTACTTGCCACTTGGGAGCACGGCTCTAAGCCAGACTCAACAGATTTTCCAAGTATGTGTAATTTAAGCATCAAAACTTAGTCTCGATATTCCAAGGTAGGTTGTTAAGAATTGTATGTTGAAACCTATTAGTTCTGCTAAAGTTCACACAGGACACGGGACAAGCTGGTGGCAACAACCTTGGTCTGAGGATGCACTGGAAGATTCTCTCCTTGCTCAGCCGTGGGCCATGGGGCTTTCTGAACCTCTGGGTGGTGTGGGTCCCTCCCAGCTGTAAAGCTATGGGGGTCTTGGCTCTGGTACACGCTCCTAAGCTCTTTGGAAGAACATTTCCCTTCTAAATGTTTATCTACTATTGATGTAATTCCCAGGTAAACACAGGATGTCCAGTTAAACTTGAATTCCAGATAAACTTTTTTCTAGTATAATTATATCCCAAATATCACACAGGACATGTTTATGCTTTAAAAAGGAGTTCTGGGACTTCCCTAATGGTTCAGTGGTTAAGAATCTGCCTGCCATGGAGAAGGAAATGGCAACCCACTCCAGTACTCTTGCCTGGAAAATCCCATGGACCGAGGAGCTTAGTAGGCTACAGTCCATGGGGTTGCAAAGAGTCAGACATGACTGAGTGACTTCACTTCACTTCATGGCATGTGTGAAACATGTTCATCTTAATTTCCATGAAACAACACTCTGCAGTCTAGTAAAACTTTTATCTATTGTACATAGAAGAAAAAAAAAAAAGAATCTGCCTGCCAGTGTAGAGAACACTGGTTCAATCCCTGGTCTGGGAAGATCCCACATACTCGGAGCAACTAAGCCCATGCACCTCAAAGAAGAGTAGCCCGCCCTCACTGCAACTACAGAAAGCACGTGCATAGCATCAGCCAAAAAATAAATGATTTTTTTAAAAGGACTTCTGAATTCAAATTGAGCATCCTGTATTTTTAGTCTAACTCTGCCTGCCCTGCCCTCTTCTCTGCACTGTGATTATATGTCCTCGGTATAGTCTACTTGGCTCCTACTTCCAGTGAGAAATTTTAAGTTGTCCTCACAGGAGTTTCTGACAAATCTGAATCTAGGGCTTTAATTCAAGAAGCTCACAGAGCCCAACCCCATTTGGGCAGTTTCTGGAGTTGTAACTAAGACCTGCACCCACAAACACACCCACCCTTCCCTTGGAAACTGCTTCGAAGCCCCCCTCTTCTATTTACTGGGCCCCTTCTCTGGAGCTGCGGGTGTAGCAGGAGGAGTGGCTGGATGTTTGTTAATTAACAGGCATTCTAGGTTCTTAGTTTTGGGAACAGAGCTCTAAGGCTGATTCTTAAACTTCAGTGAACTGCCTGAAGGTTCCAGATTACTAGGACCACGCTTTCTCAGTTTTTTCCTAGTCATGTATGGATGTGAGAGTTGGACCATAAAGAAGGCTGAGTGCCAAAGAATTGATGCTTTTGAACTGTGGTGTTGGAGAAGACTCTAGAGAGTCCCTTGGATTGCAAGGAGATCAAACCAATAAACCCTAAAAGAAATCAAACCAATAAACCCTAAAAGAAATCAATCCTGAATATTCATTGGAAAGACTGATGCTGAAGCTGAAACTCCCAGTACTTTGGCCACCTGATGTGAAGAACTGACTCCCTGGAAAAGACCCTGATGCTGGGAAAGATTGAAGGCAAGAGAAGGGGATGACAGAGGATGAGACGGTTGGATGGCATCACCAACTCAGTGGACAAGAGTTTGAGCAAGATCCAGGAGTTGGTGATGGACAGGGAAGCCTGGCGTGCTGCAGTCCATGGGGTCACAGAGTTGGACACGACTGAGTGAACTGAACTGATGCTTTCTCAGATCATCTGGGGAGGTGCCTCAAAACCTGCATTTTAACAGGTCCCCTGGCAGTCTTCTTTAACTGCAGACTCAGATCTGGTCCCAAATTCTGCATTTCTTATAACCTTGGAGATGCCAATGCTGCGGGCCCATGGGCCAGTCCTGAGTAGCAGGGCTCTTAAGTGTAGTGTTCTGATGCATGCTCTGAGTGGGACAGGCTGATCAACGTTTGCTCCCACTTCTAACAAAAATATGCCCTCCTCCACCTAAAGAACGAAAAGGCACTGTCACTTCCAACCGTCCGTCCCCTTGCTTGGAGCTACCCAAGAAAAAAATGAGCCGAGGTGACAAGGTGGTATCAGTGTGGCAAATTTTTTACTGAAGTAGTGACATCAGTCCCAGTCGTAAATTCTTGTTTCCTAGCAACGATTCCTTAGGCCAAACATGGAGATGCCCCAAAGTCCATTTTGGTCCACTTAGTGCATCTCTGCTAGCTTCTGGGTGAGGATGGAGATGCCGGTGGGTACATAGCATGGATGGGAGAAAGTAGGAAATGGAATTATTCCACACAGCTTGGGAGTGGGCAGAAAATGTTAGAGCCAAGGTTATGCATGTTTCCCAGTTGAAATTGCACAAACAATGTAAAGCCATATTTACAGCTTTAAACCTCAGTAAACATTCCGTAAGTACTGGGTTCCACCAGTTTTTCTTACATGTTAACCAGAAGTTTAAGAGCTTGTATGAGGTAGTTCTAATCCTAACTTCTGAGGCACATCCAAAGTCCAACCTCCCTGCTTCTCAGAAGAGCAGTGGTCCAGCTCCCAGTCGTGGAAGGGAAGTGATCTGCGGTATCAACAGGCCAGTGATGGCGGTGATGGCGGGCGGAGTGGATGTTGCCAATTCTAATGGCCTCCTGATCCCTCAAGAACTGGTGTCCTTCGTGTATGTATGTTCCTGCGATGTTGGGAAAGATTGAGGGCAGGAGGAGAAGGAGACGACAGAGGATGAGATGGTTGGATGGTATCACTGACTCAATGGACATGAGTTTGAGTGGACTCCGGGAGTTGGTGATGGACAGGGAGGACTGATGTGCTGCAGTTCATGGGGTCACAAAGAGTCGGACATGACTGAGTGACTGAACTGTTATTGTGTACTATCTAGGACAATGCAAAAGAATACAAAGGAACATGTAATTTTCAAAAAAATTTATTTGGCTGCACTGGATCTTAGTTGCAGCATGTGGGATCTAGTTCCCTGACCAGGGACTGAATCGGCCCCCTGCATTGGGAACGCAGTCTTAGTCACTGGGCCACCAGGGAACTCCCAGAAATAAGTAATTCTTAACCAGTAATGTAAATCCAAGAGACCAGGAGCTCATAAAACCACAGATTGACTCTGCTCTCACCCAGATCCAACGCTGGAGGGCCCCAGTCCTTCTAGGACTGGTTATACCACCAATACACCATGCCTGCAGGACTCCTCAGGTCACTGCTGGTGTATGGTTGCTAAAAAAGAGGTAAGAGTTCTTACCTTAACATAACAGGGACAGAGCTGCTTAATCAACAGAAAAGGGTTGATGAGAATGACAGGAAAATAAGAGATGAGGCACCATGGTTTGAAAGTACAGCAGCAGCAATGTAGTTAAAATTAGGTATTTATTTTGTTCCACTCAACTGAGGCAAGACATCCCTGGTTAGAGGTTCGAGGGCACTCAGATCCATGGGAACATGATTCTTTCTGGGGGATAAGGAGAGACAGCAGCTCGAAGTCCAGACAGTGACACACAATCTTGGAGATGCCACCAGAACACAGACTTCACACTGAAGGAGAGGCTTTTTATTGGCAGCCATCCCTTGTATTTAACAGGGTGAAGCAGTGATTGTAAAAGGTAAAAGTTGGCTTCCTGCCAAACTAGTTTCACTGTGGATTAGAGGGCAGTAAGGTCAGTCAAGTCACAACCGCCTAGTTTGAAGGAGACAATCCGTACAAGTAGCACAGCTCTTCCAAGCAGTAGACTCTCACTCACATGATTAGCCAAGGTGCACAAAAACAAAACTTAGAGGGTCACAGCAAGGACGGGACGAGAGAGGGTGAGCCATGCTGCAAAGCTCGACAGATGCAGGGGACCTGGCAGAACAGGGCTTTCTCCAAAGGGCTTCCCCACCGTCTCTTCTCAGCCTATTCCAGATCTAGAAAGCTGCCTGCTTGTGCAGGGATCTAACTAGGAACTCTGCTTTCCACTCTCAGAAATCTACAAACCCTTTAAGGTCTTGCTCCCTGGTGATGCAGAGGCGGGGCTGGGTGGGGGGTTGGGGGCAGGGGGCAGTGTAGAAGTGGTCAGGGCAGAAGCAGGGGTAGCAGGCACTACACAGCTCGTCTACAGGGAAAGGTTCGCTCTGCTTCGGCAGCGGCTTTTGTGTCTACACGTTCGTGTTGGGGCAGCAGTCTGTCCCTGGGCAGGCCTGGCTGTGTGTCCTTGGAAGACAGACCCGATGGCAGACACGCAGCTTGGCCCAACCCAGTCTTCTTCAGACCCTGTCTAAAAACCCTTATATATTATCATAACTCAAAAAATAAAAGACATCCCTACCCCACCCCCCACCTCATCCCCAGTCTAAGTGGCCGTATTTAGGGGAAAACTGGCCCTGGGCCAGCAAACAGGCCCCCACGCAGATCAGATCTTCTAGTACCGATGAGTACACGGCATTCCAGCCACGATTTCCGACTCGATTCCACAGTGATCCTGTCCTCTGAGGATTTTGAAGAAGCCTGGAGAGCAGAAGTAAGACCCATTTAGTCTGCTTGGATTCTGACCTTTGCCAACATAGCCAGCGTGCATGCTCAGTCGTGTCTGATTCTTTGTGATCCCATGGACTATAGCCTGCCAGGCTCATCTGTGCATGAGATTTCCCAGGCAAGAATACTGGAGTGGGTTGTCATTCCCTTCTCCAAGGGATCTTCCCGACCCAGGGATCCAACCCACATCTTCTGTATCTCCTGCACCAGCAGGCGAATTCTTTACCACTGAACCACCTGGGAAGCCACAGACCCGCCTCTGAAAGATGGGGGAGTGGAAGTCACAAACCAGCCCCAAAGCTGTCACCAACTGGGACACAAGGTGCTCGGTGGGCTTCCACGTACCCTCCAACCCAGCCCTGTATCAGACTTCTGGACGGTATGGCCCCCCGCCCCCTGCACCTGTTGCCCTGAGGAACCAGGACGAGCACATGTGGCTCGAGGCCATGCCCCCACCCACACCCCTTCTTGGGATCAGAGGCTGCCCTTGTGGCAAGTGGAAACCCCAGCTCCCCAGCACAGCGGGTGGACACGATGCCCACTGTGCCCTGGCTTGGGTGCCCTCTGAGCAGGGACTGTGCTCACCATTGTCACCCCAATCAGTGTTCCAGGAGTTGCCGACCAGCCAGTAGGGGGTGCCATCCTCCACTCCCCAGCCCAGAATGCGGATGGCGTGGCCTCCCATCATCTCTCCCGTGACGTGCTGGTACACCCCTGGGGGACGACAAGGCCCTTCAGACTCAGCCTGGGCACCGCTGGTCTCCCAAAGCAGCCCAGCCGCTCAGCTGGCCAACTCCACACAGGACAGATGGAGCCAGAGGAAAGGACAGCCAAAGGAAAGCCCTGGGTGTTCCATGGGAAGACTCCAGGGAGTCCCGTAACATCCGGGAATTATTTAAATGTATTTTTGAAAGCCCAGCACACTCAAACACGGGGGATAAATACTAAGATGGAGTGCAATGCAATGTGCTTGTTGCCTGCCTCTTAAGTTAGAAATTCTGATACATTAAAACATCAACGATCATTTGTTTTCCATACTGGGACTCCCTGCAATGACTTGTCAAAGGCATTCTGTGGCTTAAGAGTTTTAAAGTGCTACTCTGGGGCACACCGTGCAGGCTGGGCGCCATGGGAGAGGACTGGGCTGGCAGCTGCAAGGCTGACTGACGGGAAGAGACACCCGCTGAGGTGCTCAGAGGACCACCAGGTTACTGATGAATGACTGTCCAATCGGAAATGTGTTCTCTTATACAACGTTGGTGGAAGTTAAGAACTGCCAGGTTCATAATTTTTTTCTCGCCAGGCAACTTGGTCTTTTTTTTTTTTTTAAATGACTGGAGAGCTTTGAGTTTTTGAACAAGCAGAATACGAAATGAGACAGAAGTCCTCAGCACAGACCGTTTGTCTGGGCTGGGGGATTTCTAAGACAGCTCTTGGGCGGGGACCATCCTGCCCCCGTCCCCCTTTGAGTCCTCATAGGAAGGTGCTCCCCGTTTCCTCACCCACTGGGGGCGGGCACAAGGCTAAGACTTTATCAAGACAAAGACGACGGAGGAGGTCACTTGGTGCAGAACGGGAAACCTACAGTTACTTGCGGACGTGATGGGGAAGGGATGGAGGTGGAGAGATGGGGCCGGCGGCTCCAGAAGGAGCAGAAAGGAGGGGACGCTTGGGAGGAGCAGGAGTTGGCCATGGACAGGGCGGGCGAGGGGCCGAGAGAGTGGGCAGCGGCGGGCGGCGCTGCTGGAGGCCCGGCGCCCATCCGGGACGTCCTGCCAGCCAGGAACCCACACGTCCCTCCCCGGGGGCCGTCGGTGGGGTCAGGGGGATGCACACCAGACTTGTACAGCAGGAAGTCCGAGTACACAGAGAAGGCCCCCTCGACTGGGCCATTCTTGTAGATCTCTGCCATGATCTCCTTCTCGCTGCTGGAGACGCTGTAGGAACTGCATCCTGCGAAGAAACCAGCCGAGTGGGTGCAGGGGGCCTCCTGCAGGGGGCCAGCCACCTCCCGATTCGTGGGGACGCAGCAGGCGGGACCTTGCCGTGTGCGTGCGTGCGTGCGTGCGTGTGCGTGCGTGCGTGTGCGTGCCTGCGTGTGCGTGCGCAGTAAGCATGAGGCCCTAGAAGCAGGCAAGGAGCAGAAGGCTCGCAGGCAAGGAGCAGAAGGCTCCTAGGCCAGATTACTCCCCATGACTGAGGGGTTTGGTCTCTTCCTTCCGAGTCTGAGGGTCTAAGGCTCCAATCCCACGGGCGCCAGGGTGGAGACGCGCAGAGAACAGTGTGCTGCTCCCTCCCATCAGAGGCATTAACCGCAGCGCTTCTCCTGACCTGTGACTCCAGCGCCCTGGCCTCCTCCCCTCAGCTTCCCTGGGCCCAGGGCCGGGGATCGCCCACCCCGCTTACCAAAATGCTTGTCTTCTTTGTAGGACGTGCTGTAGCCGGGCTCACAGGTCTTGCTGCACTTGGGGGTGTCCCCCTCACCGGTGCATGGGGGCCGGGAGCCATTCACGTGGTGCTCACAAGGAGGGATGGAGTACGGTCTGCAGCCTGAGGGGCCAAGGAGAAAGGTGGGCGTCAGCAGGAAGCCCCTCAGAGGCCCGAGAGAAGAATCAGGGCGCAAGCTCATGAGCACAGAAGTCACCCAGAGTCTGTGGCGCCAACACTGTCCTCTTCCAGTTGCTGCCTCTGTGTACACAGGGCTGCCCTGTCTTCTACCTGAGTTTTCAGCCCAGCGTTCAATGTACCCTCAACCCTGATCTTCACTTTATAGGGGAAAATGAGACCACTATTATTCCTGCTTATAAAATCCATCTGGCTGGATGGGAGCTAAAGGCAGACACTCACCTACATGGGAGTTATAGAGGCCCCCAGACACTAAGCCTTTCTTTGTCCAGAAGTTCCAGGCTCCAGAGGGGAAACCGCCATTACAGCTGAGAAAAGAGCCACTCATTAAACAGTGTGAGAGTTGTCCTGGCTGCTCCCAGACCACCACCCAGTGCACCCATCACCGCCTTCAGCAACTGGCCCATCGGTTCTCCCAGATCCCCAAAAGTCCCCAACTCTTCTCCTGATGGTCACTTCCTGCCGGGAATCTCCCAGGCCTGCCCACCAAGTACTTTCACAATCAGAAGTACTTTCATAATCAAGTGCTCACCAGGAGGCTGTCTCTTCTGTCTGGACAGGGGTTCTCAAAGGGCAGCACATGGGAATCCCTGGGCTATGTTACAAATACCAGTTCTAGGGATTTCACTGCTGTGGGCTGAGACCTAGGCACTCCCTTTTTACTTTCTTTTCAACCCCAGATTTTTCTCATCTGCAGCCACATCTGAGAACCAAACCAAGGCCAGAACTGGCGGAAAACAGGGAGCTGTGTTCCTAATGTGGCTTATCTGGGAACCCATCAACCTCAATTACAGAGAAGACAGGCCCCAAGCTGTTCCCCAAGGAACAGGAAAGGAGAAGAAGCAGAATAAAACCCAGAAACTAAACCAGGAACATCTGTTTTCCCCCCCGACCAACCCCCAGTCCAGCCCTGTGGGGGGCCAGCCTGGTTTCAGGAGCCTCCTAAAAGCAGTATCTCCCAGGGCCTGCTTCCAGATGCCCGGGGGCCCCAATGTGTCTCAGTGGAGACATCGTCCTGCCCGAGGGAGTATCACGCCTGCCCCCTACAGGGAGCCCTCCGGTCCAGTCCACCCACAGGTCTCCTGGGGCAGCTCCCAGGGGCTCCGACTCACCCTTCTCCACACTCGAGACCACAGCAGGTCAGCATGTCCTCAGCAGACACCTCCACGTTAACACGCCCATTGCTGTGGATGCAGATCCGGTCAGAAATGGCTTCCACAGCCCCGAACGCCTGCAGGAACAAGCCCCACGAGGTGAGTCCCGCTCCACGCTGCGGTCCCTCCAGCCCGCACCCAGGAGGCCACAGCTGACACCTCGGGCCTCCTGGTGGCTGGTTTCTCTCAAGGCAGCTGGGGGTCCCGGGGCTCAAGCTGGGCTTTAAAGCAAGAGACCAGTTCACCCCAGACCTCTACCTGGGCATTTGGTTTATTTCTGAAACATGGCAGTTTTGGGATTTTTAACATAAAAGTATAGCTTGCACAAAGGACAAATACTGTTATGATTCCACTTATATGAGACACCCAGACTAGTTAGTATTATAAGAGCTCCCCCACCCAAAATAACAAAGTCAGGGGTGGAGTGTATGACTGTTGACATAAATGATGCCACGTTGGGCCCGTAGAGCTTCTCCCGTCCTTTTGCTGATATACCTTGACTGCATGATGCAGTGAAATCACTTCTACGTCATCAAAGGCTTTAGTATTTAACACTTTGTTTCATAATCATTAGGACCATGTAGCCTCTATGTTCTGTTAGTCCCCAAACAATGATGAAAGGCTTGACTGACATAATGCCTAGTTACCCATTCATGAATCTTGACTTAAGAATGTACTTCCCATTTTCAAGCTCCTAACTACCCCTTCCCATACCCTAGATTAGCTATAAAAATGCAGAGGCTCCTCAGCGGTGTGGAGTACAGCTGCAAATGGTTCCGGACTCTTGTCCCCACTCACATCTCCCATCCTGATCCTACCCTGTGACTCACCCTGTAATCAACTGATTTGCTGATTTAAAAAAAAAACAAAACAGAAAAATCATAGTACAGGGAACTTTACTAAGGGCTCTGTGGTGACCGAAATCAGAAGGAAATCAAAAAATCAGGGGATGTATGTAGCTGATTCACTTTGCTGCACAAGAGAAAGCAACACAGTATTGTAAAGCAATTACGTATATGTGTGTTCAGTCGTGTCCAACTGCTTGTGACCCCACAGACTGTAGCCCACCAGGCTCCTCTATCCTGGGATTCTCTAGGCAAGAATACTGGTGTGGGTAGCCATTCCCTTCTCCAGTGGAGCTTCCCGACCCAGGGATCAAACCTGGCTCTCCCACACTGCAGGCAGATTCTTTATTGTCTGAGCCATCACTCCAACAAAAATTAAAAGAAACAAAAAAAAGTCACGAGAGACAGAAAGTAGAAGAGTGGTCGCTGGGGACTGGTGGAGGCGAGCAGGAGTTTGTGTTTTGTGGGGATGGAGTCTCAGCCCTCCAAGGTGACGGGTTCTGTGGACGCAGGTGGTGATGGTTGCACAGCAATGGGAATGAACCCAGTGCCACTGGCTGCCACATGAATGACTAAGATAGTTACTTTTATATCACGTATTTTACCCACACAAACACAGTCAAGACAGCTCACTGGTACAGATGCACTGCTACTTCATGAAGCAGTGCGGGCATGCCAAGTCGCTTCAGTCGTGTCCAACTCTGTGCGACCTTGGACTGTAGCTAGGCAGAGCAGGGGTCAAAGCTAATGGTGTCTGCTGATGGCCCAGGACAGACTGTTCAACAGAAATCAAAACTGCTTCACAACCCATATGTGGGACATGCCTTGTACAGGACACTCTGCCTGTCAATTCTTCCACCTGGTCCTGCAGTGATTCACAACCGCCAGGGGTCTGTCTTTTACACTAGGGGAGACTGAGCCTCGAGAAGTTTATGTGACTTGCCTAAACTCAACCTGTCTAACCTTAGATCCCTGGTTGATCCCGCCCTTACCCAGCCCCTCGCCTCAACCCTCCCTTCTGGCCAGCAGGGCCTCACCCAGCAGGAGCCACAGGATCCCTGGTCTCTGATCTCTTTGATGGTCGGGCAGTTTGGCCACTGTTCTCGGGCATCGAAGCTTTCAGGCAGAACCATATCCGCAGCAAATGCATCTCTGAAAAAAGAAAGGTCTCCATCACAAGCCGTCACCCTATAGTCCGCGCCCCCAACCCCTGTGGCCTCAGCTGTCATTTGCAGGGAGAGGCATGACGATGTGCAGAGGAGGCCATGTGCAAGGACCATGTGCAAGGATGTCCCCTTGGAATTTCATTAGAATTTTTTTTTTTTTTTGCTGCGCCAAGCAGCATGCAGGATGCTGGTTCCCCAACCAGGAATTAAAATCATGCCCTCAGCAGTGATAGCATGGAGTCCTAACCTCTGCACTGCCAGGGAACTTCCCACTTGGAGCTTGATAAAAACAAAACTGGGTTCTATTCCTCCAAATAACTTACCATTCTGTATACTTCTGCCTAAACTTATTTTATGCTTATTTTTTAAGAGTTTTAACCTCAGGGTCCAGATAATTACATCTCTTGCTTTCCCCATGCTTCCCCGAATCAAACATCTGCCAGATGTTCATCTTTTTTTAAACATCTTCACAACTGTGTAATGGTCCCATCACTTAACTATCCCAGCCTCACAGACTTTTCTAATGCTTCCTTCAAGGGAAGTATCTACGTGAAAAATGCAACATTAATGATAAAATGAAGAAAAATAAAACATTAATGGCAGATCACATGGCTGTTTTCAGATTTTCCTTATTCAAGACCATTCAGACCTGGGGCCTCTCCCTCTGCAGCTGGGACACCCGAGAAGCAGAGGAGGAAACTCTGGTGCTGGGAGCTGGCCCTGCACCTCTGGCAGGGTCCCTGCAGCCTGGTGGGGGGGGCGGGGCAGGGCGGGTGAGGCCTCTGGATGCCAGGGAAGCCTTCCTGTCTCCCCCTTTCCCCTGTGCCAGGCAGAATCTTGCTCACACGGCAGTGGTGCTGGTGCAGCCGGGTGCCCCACCCGGGAGCGGGTACCCACCTCTGGGGCAGCTTGGGCCCGCCCAGGATGGTGCCACACAGCTTCTTCACATAGCTCAGGTCCACGTTGTAGAAGTTGTGTCCGGCCTGGAAAAGAGCCCCACCCAGAGCAGTCACCCACCAACCTGGGGGGCTGGGGGTGTGGAATGTGCACACCACCCACACAGGGCCTGACAAGGCCAGGGGGCCCCTCAACCCCAGAGAGCAAGGGTGCTGGGGCACTGCTACAGAATGGAGTCTCCCCCCCAGTTCATGCTGAAACCTAACCCCACCGTGATGCTGTTACACAGTGGGGGCCTTTAGAGATGGTCAGGTCATGAGGGTGCAGCCCTAAAGAATGGGACTAGTGCCCTTCTGTAAGGAGACCCCAGAGATCAAGCTTGCCCCTCAGGCCAGGTAAGGACACAAGAAGTCACCACTTGCCACCTGGAAAGGACCCCCACCAGAACCTGGCCACGTTAGCACCCTAATCACGGTGGGCTCTCAGCATCAGCCCAGCTGTGAACTCCACGGGCTGGTTTACCCCCCATGCACCTGCCCGTACTCTCACTGACACACACACACACACACGGAAGGGCCAGGGCAGTGGGCTGGGCCTAAGCAAGCCAGGACCATGAATCAGATCAACTGTCCAGGACACACCAGCCCGTGGGCCACAGCTGCAGCCCCTCCCTCAGGAGTCAGAACGCACAAAAGGGGCCCCCAGCCTACCTTCCAAGTGGTGTTTTGCTTGTTAACAAAGTTGACCAGCTCATCGGACAGAGGAGGGAAATGCACATTGCTCCGGGCACTGGTCAGCACCAGCAGGCAGCTGAGGGTGGCCAAGAGCTGCCACATTTTGGAAACTGGATTAGAGATTCACCTGGAGAGGAAAGGACACAAGACATCAGTATGTTTCTTCGTTCGGTTCAAGGGCTTGACACACACCAGGCGTCACCTCAGGATGTGCTGTTCTGGGGGCCTCGTCCCATCCTCTCTTCGCCGCCTGCCCCCTCATGCTCCTCGGCTTCCCCTTCTGGAGCCAGGCTGTCGGCAGAGTGCCTGCAGGGACCCCGGCACCCGCGGGCTCTCATGCCTTGTCTCAGAGTCCCAGCCTGTGCCCACAGCACACAGGACTGCACGATGGACTGAATGTGCGTCCCCCACCCACAAATTCAAGCAGCAATCCTACCCCAGAAGGTGATGGTGTCAGGAGGCGGGGCCTTCGGGGGAATGATGACGTCATGAGGGCGGAACCCCTATGAGTGGGATTAGTGCCCCGATTATAAAAAAGACCCTACAGAGCTCCCTTGCCTCTTCCTCCATGTGAGGACACAGGGCAGTCTGACCAGGCAGGGTGGACCACACTGGCCCCTGATCTTGGACTCCCAATCTCCAGAACTGAGAGCAGTAAGTTTGTTTGGAAGCCACTGCCTGTGGCGCTCTGCTGCTCCTGTCTGGCTGGCTAAGAGAGACCGTGCCGTCCAGGAACACAAGACAGCGAGCCAAGGGCGGGCTGTGCCACGCGCGTAAGGCCCCCTGACGTGGGCAGGACACCGTGTCACTTAATCTCCAAAGCTGCTGAAGGGCCAGCTAAGGGCTCACGGTCTGAAATGGTGCTGGTCACTGCATGGTCTGTGAACCAACCATCTCGTGAGCTATGAGGCTGGTGCAAAGGCAGCCTGCTGTCTGTCAGAACCCACCCCAGGGCCCAGGCGACAAGCCGTGCCAACAAGTCCATCCCAAACAAACAGATGAAACCAAATCTTCACGCAAAGTCAAGTCCACTGCCCCTGATGCCCCTGCCTCTCCATGCACTTCTGGAACAAGTTTGGGGCTTTTCTCAAGTCTGAGCTCCCAAAGAGTACACACCTTTCCCCACAATCACGTCTCAACTGGAAGACCAGTCAGAGAGAGAAAATGAAACTGAAGATATATCTCACGAGCCACGTTTTGAACACCAGACAAGCAAACACAAGTCCACCTCCAGCTCCGCATGCCTTTCTCAAGAGCCGGGAACCAGAGCTGGGAACCAGAGCTGGTTTGGCCGGTGGCACAGGTCTCCTGGAACTGTCTGTGGTTTTTCCAGTCAGACAAGGACTCTGCTTCAGAGACGGGGCTCCTGAGAAGGTAAGCCATCCCATTACCACTACGGCCTTGGATCCTGGACTGGCCTACAGCTCAGGAGACAGGCGAGTTCTAGCTAGGCCTCTGAGTCACATTCTTAGGCAAGAGGCTCTGATGAAAGCAAGAAATATGATCCAAGTGCCACAGCACCACCAGGCCTGGGGAGATGCCCTCTCAGTGAGTGTGTCTATGCGTGTGTATGCACGCGCATGTGTGCACTGGGGACCCTCCTGTCCCCAACCTCAGGAGCTGGTCCCTGCGTCACCTCCTCAGGTCACAGGCTGCCGTGAGTGGAACAGGAAGATGAGGTGGCTCACAGCACTGAACAGGCTGCCTCCCACACAGTGAATTATATTTAAGCAAAACAAATCTAAATTTATCTGTTGCTTAAGTAACAAGCCACTGGGAAGAATCCATGTGTGAGGCTAGCCAGGCAGTTCTGGAAAACAGCAGTGACGGAGGCCTGAACCCCTGGAGTGGAAAGGTATGAAGAACTCCAAGTAATGCCAGCTCAGGAAGGGGTCCATCAACACAACAGGCCACTTGGAGGCACAGGCTATGTGTGGCGGAGGCAGGGGAGGAAACGCACATCTACCTCTCGGTGGATGGGGTTTGCACAACTGGTTGTGCATTCAGAAAAAGGAAAAAAAATAAGACTGAATCTTTACCCTCAAGTTCTTACACACACACACACACACACACACACAAATGCTACGTGGAACAAAGATCTTGCATAAAAACACAGAAGTTGTATGAGAAAATAAGCACACTTAAAAAAAAGTCATATTCGGACTATCCTGGTGGCTCAGGGATAAGGAATCTGCCTGCCAATGCAGGAGACACATGTGCAATCCCTGAGCTGGGAGGATCCCATATGCCGCAGAGCAACCAAGCCCGTGAGCCACAACTACTGAGCCTTCGCTCTAGAGCCCGGGAGCTGCAAATACTGACCCCATGTGCCATACCTAGACAGCAGCCCCGGTCTGCCAAACACGAGAAAGCCCGTGCACAGCAAAGACCCAGCAGAGCCAAAAATAAAATAATCTTTAAGATTATTAAAACAAACAAACATAATAGTGGAGTGAGGAAGGCCTAAGACTGACATCAAACAGAGCCCTTAAGGGGAAAATGTTTGATTACATGAAAGTAAAGCCTCCCTTTAGAAAAAAAACAAAATGCAAAGTGACAGACAAAAAACAGCCCTTACACATACTTAAGGCTTTGCTTCCCTAGTAGGCAAAGGACCCAAAATCAGAAGAGAAACAGCATAACAGAAAAACAGCTAAAGGATATACACAGTACATGTACAGAAAAAGAGCTACAGAGGGCCAATAGATATTTAGAGTTGCTCATCAAAGAGGTATTTAACTTCCACCACACTGCCAGGAGCTGTAGGGTTTGATCAGTTTCCGTGGGGTTAGAGGTGGGGAACCAGGCGCTGCTGCTGCTTACCCATCAGTAGGTACCGCCCAGCCTCTATCAGCTCTTCAGTCCACACACCCTTTGACTCAGCAATCTGACCTTTTGAAATGTATCCCACAAGCCTCAAAACGCAAAGACACAGGTACACTAAACAGTCTTGGTGTTCACACAAGACCAGAAAGAAAAGCATCTATAATAGTAACTGTTAAGTTGCAAATGGTTAAATAATGAAATACAAAAGCAGCCATTAAGAAATGAACTTGTGGAAGTGAACCATATCGTACTGACAATAACATATATGTGTGTGTATACATGTATGTATATATATACATACAGTAAGTGAAAGAAAGCAAAGGAGCAGGTGAGTCATGGCAAGTGTGGGCACTCAACCCGCATACACGTTTATTCCTGTCACTACATGCAAAACGTCAAGAAAACCATACACAAGTCACAGGGAACTGCTTACGTTCGCTATATGTGTGCGTGCTCAGTCGCGTCCAACGCTGAGACCTCACAGTCTGCAGCCTGCCAGGCTCCTCTGTCCATGGGACTCTTCAGGCAAGAATACTTGAATCTGTTGCCATTTCCTCCTCCAGGGGATCTTCCCAACCCAGGGATCAAACCCACGGCTCCCAAGTCTTCAGCACTGGCAGGTAGATTCTTTACCACTGAGCCACCAAAGAAGCCCATGTTCACTATATAGCCTTCCCTCTTTTTTTTCCCTATTAATTTTTCTTGAGTGAACATGCTATATTCTAAGTTTTGTTTCTGTAGGAAGAATAATACTGGTGCTACCAAAGACCGAAAGCCACCCAACTGAAAGAACATGTTCTGAGGAGGCCCGAGATGCATTTCCAGTCAGAGGCCGCCTCTGAGTGACTTTCCGCTCAAAATGCTTACCCTTCCCATGTTCAGTGACTCATAGGGAGGCTGCTGCTCACGTGACCCCGAGTCAGGGAGCCTCCAAACTGTCAGGAAATATTTCACTGTACACGCATGTGCCAGGAAGGGACACAGGGGCTCTCCAGGGCTTCTTTTAAAAAGGCTTCTGGGCAGAGACGAGGAGGGCTCCTATCGATGCCCTGACTTACACTTGCCATCTCAACACTGCCCTGAGAAGACAGGTGTGCCCCCTGCATACTGACCCACCCCTGCAGCTGGAGGCCGGGCCGACAGGCCCATCAGAACCGTGGCTGGAAGGGTGGCCACCCTCGGCCTCAGCACAGCCTGTCCGGGTCCCAGGAACACAGCTGGGTCCCCAGGAAACCAGAGGCCATCCTTGTGAATGCTCCATGTGTGTCAAACCGGAGTGTCCCCAGGAACCCTGCGGGCTTAGCCGGCTGCCTGATGCGCAGAATGGGGTGCTTCCGTGCAACCTGATCACACCTAAGATTTCTCTGGTTTCCTGGTGGCAGGAAACGCGGGCAGCTCCCAGCCTGAGCCCGGGACCCCACCCCGCTTTCCTGCTCTGTGGTCCTACCCCATGGCTCCTAGCAACTGTTCTCCCAGCTCAGCCCCGGCCTCAGTGAGAACCAGACACGTGAACCTGGGGATTACAGCAATGTACGAACCACCGCCAACTCGCCCACTGGGGCTGCAGTATCACATGACAGCATCTGGGCTGCGGTTCAAGGATGAGCTCCAGGCGTGTAGTCCGGAGACCTGGATTCCACTTACTTCCTAACTGTGTACCTGCTTTCACTGAGCCTCAGTCTCACCACCTGTAAAATGGGGCTAATGACCACTCGTGTTCCCCAGTGGAAGTCCAGAGTGAGAGGAGGGTACCTGCCACAGTCAGAAGGCAACAAAGCCTCCTCCCTCTTCTCTTCTCTCCTTTCCCCATTCACAGCCCGTGCCAGACAAGCCCAGTTTGCACAAACCACCTACCTACTGCCACATCACAAAGAGCCCGAAATTAAAACAGGTGTTAACTCCAGCTGACCTCCCAATGGGCCCCCCTTTCTGAGGGTCGGGAAGCTACTGAGATCCCAGAGAATATGGAGTCAAGTTTCTCCTCCCAAGGGGACAGACCGATGTCCAGGGCACTGGCAACTGCATTCCTGGGGGTGCCGACCTCCATGGGCATCGTGAACATGGGGCAAACGACGCGCAAACAGCTGGAGGCCCAAGCTGTGCTGTTAGCCAGGGTCACCGCCTCAGCACGAAACACAGTCAGTTTTCACTTCCCCTCTTTCGGGCAAACATTTCCCTTTTCTCATTCTGTGGGGGTATTCTCCCCCTTAAAAACCAGGGAGAAAGAACAGAAAGTCCTTACGGTGAGGGAAGAGGCCCCCATGCAGGATTACACCACCTGCAAGTCACCAGACCCCGTCAGGGTGTGGACGGAGCAGGAGCAGCTGTGGGCAGATGTGAGTTCCAGCCCTCGGTCAGCTGACTTCCTGGGAAGCCAGGGCATGGGCTCCTCTACGCCCTCTGGCCCTTCTCCAAGCTAATCTCTAGCATTTAAAAATACGGGCTGTCTCATGTCTTTCGGCTCCAGACCCCAGAGCACTTTTGTGTCCAGCTTCCCGAGAGCACAGCTGCCCGCCACACCTCCCTGCAGCCAGCTGTGGGCTCCGGGGACCGGGACTCAGGAAGGAAGGGACTGCACACGGGAGTCCTGACATCCCAGGGACATGCAGCCAAGCCTGATCTTTTATTTATTTTTTAATTTAGTTTTATTTTTGTTGGTGTTGAAATGTATGGAGTCATTTATTTATGAGTACAGCTGTGCAAACAGCTGGGCAAACAGCCCTCCCAGGGCTTACAGATGCACCCTCTGCCCTGGGTGCCTCCATGAGAATGGGGAGCTGGTGGAGTTGGAGGCGCACAAAAATGCTGATAGAACACAGGCCTTTAGGACAAGAGCCCAAGCTCGATTTTTTAAACAGGTTTCTTATGTGGTTAAGAGCCCTCTGCAGACTGGATTCTAAATCCTAAGGAGACAGGACGTATATACCTGAAATTTCCAAACTGGCCACCTGCAATCCACCGGCTAATCCAGAAAAAGATGGATGCACGTCCAACCAGTCTTTCATCTGGTCCTGTGTTCCTCCTTATCCACTGCTGTTGTTTCGTCTCTGAGTCATGTCTGACTCTTTGTAAACCAAAGGACTGTAGCCCGCCAGGTTTCTCTGTCCACAGGATTTCCCAGGCAAGAATACTGGAGTGGGTTGCCATTTCCTTCTCCAGGGGATCTTCCCAACCCGGGGATCGAACCCCTGTCTCCTCCATTAGCAGGCGGATTCTTTACCACTGAGCCACCAGGGAAGCCCCCTATCCATTGCTGCCACTCAAATACTGTTGACAGCTGGCTTTCACAGTCGGCTCAAAAGAATTGAGTGCCTACATTCTGCCAACAGCTACAAACGGAGGCTGTTTCTTATGCAGCTGAGTGGCTCTAGGTAGGGGTAAGGTGGAAGGTTTGGAGGGCTGTGAACATTCAGTGGGGCCACGTTAGAGCCTGTGTTTCTTTCTCTCCCACAAAAGCTACTCCTGCTTCTCGCTCTCGTCATGAGCACTTGTGACCTCAAAGCTGGGGCCATTTCAGGGCACCCACCAAAGCCAGGCACCCCTTCGTGGCCCCTGGATGTCAGCTGCTCACCGCCACCTCCACGCTGGAGCAGCTCAAGCGCCTCGACTTCAAAGGGGCTCTGACTGCACTGAACGACACCGGGGACCCCTCCTCTTTGAATCTGAATAACAGCCTTGATGTGGTCTTTCTGTTTGATGTCTTGGTTTCTAACGGAAATGCGCTTAGCTGCTTTGAATTCAAACTGGAGCTCCCTAACACCCTAGAAGGGTGAGATGGAGGGTCAAGTGGGAAGGGGCATGGGTAAACCCACAGCTGACTCATGCTGATGTTTGACAGAAACCAGCACAATACTGTAAAGCGATCATCCTTCAGTTAAAAATAAATACATTAAAAAAAAAAAAAACCAAGCCAAAAGGGCTGCCAGTCTTCATCTTCACAGCGCTAAAGAGACAGATAGTCAGACACAAGCTGGTTATCTGGCCCCTAGAACCAGGCCCCCTGCAGCTGAATGCCCCTAAAAGCAAGTGCTGTGAGACCCAGAAAAGGCATCTATCACATCACTGCAGGCTCCATGGGATCCAGGAGCCATGAGAGGGATCCCACCACCCTCACCCACCCTAAACTCTTTAGGACACTCATGGGGACTCTCTCTGCTCCCCATTTGCCAATTGTCTGCCCAGAATGAGTGACTAATTCACACCAAGTTCCATGGTGTGGCTTTCTCAAGCTGCTCTCCCCTGGTGCCTGAAAACGGTATGGCTGCAGTGCCCACAAATGGAACATTACTTAACACACCATAGACCAAAGATGTATTACGGTCACAGGCATCAGTTTCTGCAAAAATTCCCCAGTCAATAATGTGTTAAGATCAGTCACAGCAGCTCATACCCTACAAAGAGAAGAAAAATACTAGTCTAGGGCTAAAAAGGGCTTTCCAGGTGGCTCAGTGTTAAAGAATCCACCCGCCAATGCAGGAGATGCAGGTTCGATTCCTGGGTTAGGAAGATCCTCTGGAGGAGGAAATGGCAACCCAACCCATTATTTTCGCCTGGGAAATCCTATGGACAGAGGGGCCTGGTGGGCTATAGTCCATGGCATTGCAAAGAGTCTGGACACGACTGAGCCACTAACCAACAGGCCTAAAAAAATGGACCCCCAGAAAGGTCCCTGGCAGTCAAAAAATGTTGTGTTTTTGAAAAGCAGGACCATTTGGGCAAGGTTCTGGAAAGCTGTAGAAGCTTCTGCTTGCCAGCTTGCTCCCAGATTCAGACGCTGACTTTCTGAGATGCTGAAGGGGTCACTCCATCCCCACTTGGTCTCAGTTACTGACACGGGCATGCTGCCTAGATTCTCAAGGACCTTGAGGCTACTTTATAAAAGCTTTCAGAAATCCTTGAAGATTCAAACGAAATTAGTGTTCCAAGCCTCTCCAGCCCGCAGGAACGCAGCAGCTCCCTAATTTAATTCGAGGCCAGACGACATCTCCCTGCTGGCTGGGCACTGGGGGCACAGAAAGACAGCAGGTACAAGAGCAGGCGGCAGAAGGGCCTCACCTCTCTTACGTGGGCCTGCTTTCCTTCCCCGTGGCCCTGAGAAGACACTTGCCCCTCAGCAGGGTGCTGCCTGGCTCGGAGCAGACAGCCCTAGAGCCACCCAGGAAGACAGTTTCCTGGGGGCCACGTGAGGACAGTTCCTCATGGAACACATCTCCCTGTGCACACGCCGGTTAACTCCTCCCTCCCCAGGGTAATTCCTTCTGTCCTCAAACACACCCCAGTGGGCGGTGGGGGGGATCAAGATCTTCCTCAAATGATGGTTTGTGTGTGCCTGCATGCTCAGTCGCTCAACTGTGCACGATTCTGTGTCCCCGTGGACTGAAGCCCACCCGGCTCCTCTGTCCATGGGATTCTCCAAGCAAGAATACTGGAGTGGGTTGCCATTTCCTTCTCCAGGAGATCTTCCTGACCCAGGGAACAAACCAGTGTCTTCTGCATTGACGAGTGGATTCTTTACAACTGCACCACCAGGTAAGCCCAAATGATGGTTTATCTTGCTCTTAACCACCAGAACACAGCACCCCCTAAATATCTGCAGAGTTAAGTAGATGCAGAACAGGTGGGGGCTGAAGGCTCCCAGTGGATGTGTGACAAGGCCTCAACCCTGGAGCAACCTCTAGGCTGATATCGCCTTCCCAGGTCTTACACAAGCCCAGAAGCCATGGGACTTGTTTGTTCCAATGAACACATCTTGCCCAACTCCAGGTCAGGAGGTCATGGAGAAGCCCAGCCTCGCTGGGTCTCTTGGCAGAATAGCTGTTCCCACTGTGCTCTATACGGAGTCCTTTCACTATCTAGATATTTGTCCCATTCTCCTTCCCGTACCCTTGCTGGCAATTCTAGGTTATCCTGATGGCCACACTGAGTGACTTACCAGCCAGGTAAGAGACATGTAACCACAGTCAGACTGCGGGCACATCCCTCCTAGCACCCAGCATTTCATAACATAGTAACGCTGGAAAAGGGCCCCTGGTCCTGATTAAGGCTTTTGTTTCCCAGGTGAGGGGACCTGGAGCTTGAGAAAAGACCAATGGCAAGCTCTGGATGGTGTACCTGGATAGGGACAGAACTGCCAGGAAATGGAATTGCAGAGATTTCTCCACCATCATCTGGGTGATCCAACCCCCCCCATCACGTCACAAACCTGCAGATGCCTCAGTTTTCTCAGAAGATTCAGACTGCCAGTACCCCAAACCCACACGTGTCCTCAAAGTTAAAAAAAACCAGAGAATATTATCTAATTGAAGACGAGTCCAGATGCCTAGGTTAGGATCAAAAGAAACCTTCTTAAGTTTCAGCTGTTGACAAACATACTAAAACCCACAAATTACCACTGATCAACAACAAAAATAGAAAAACCTCATCATCAATTTCCTAGGGCAGAGAATTAAACTGGAATTCCCAACCATGCAAATTAAAACAAGGACAGCTTTTCAAACACAACAGATGGGCAGAAATTAAAGTCTGGTAATACCTAGTGTTGGTAAATATGAGGAACAAGAACCCTCACGGCCCTGAGAATATGTTGGTAAAACCTCAGTGGACAGCACTGACATCTATAAAATGGATGGTGCACACACCTTAGGACCGAGCACCTTCCCGACTTCTGCTTCTCCCCCAGAGAAACCCTTGCAACTGTCTGAGAGACAGGATACTGTAGCCTTGTGAGGACAGTGAAAAAGCAAAACCCACCTAACTGTCCCTCAGGAGAGGAATACACTGTGCATTTAAAATGAATGAACTGGATCTGTACGTATCAATGTAAATCAATTTCATAGACACCAGTGGAAAAGGAGACATGCGATATAATTAAAGTCATGTGCATTTTGATAACACTATTCATAAACTGATACAGATACAAGGATTAAAAAAACAATAAGGGGATTAAAAAAAATCATGCAGGAAAATTAGAAAGAGAAGAGCAGGGACATCCCTGGCAGTCCATCGTTAAGACTTTGCCTTCCAATGCAAGGAGGTAGGGATTTGAAATCCTTGGTTGGTTGGGGAGCTAAGATCCCACATACCTAAGTGGCCCAAAAGCCAAAGCATAAAACAGAAACAATGTTGTAACAAATTCAATAAAGACTTTAAAAATGGTCCACATCAAAAGAAAAAAAAAAGAGAGAGAGGAGAGAAAGCAGATAGGAGTTACAACGGCCCTTAGGAACTAGACACAGACTTGCAGAAAAGAAGCTGAAAGTTGCTGCCTGCAGAGGGGGTCTGTGACCAGGAGGGAAGGCTCTGACTCCACCACCCACCCTCCTTCCCACCCAGACACACAAGGCTGAGACAAGGAAGCTGTGGGTGCTGCAGAAAGCAGCTGGGGATGAGGCTTGGGCTTTAAAAAGGGACTGAAGTCTAAATATTTAATGGTGTTTGATCCCTAGATCCCCCGCCTACCCAAACTAGGGTGGAAGGTGAACATATCAGCCATGGAGGGACTCAGGAGTCATTTCTCAAACACCTGGCTTAAGCAGCCCTGGAGTGGGCCCTGAGTGTTACCCAAGAAAGATGAAGATCCAGGGCACTGAGTGTAAACCTAAAAAAATGAAGACCCAGGACCAAGGGCAGAGTGACAACTGCCTCCTAATACCCAGTGAGTCCAACACACATCTGCATGTGGCTCAAGTAGATCCACCAACCTACTGTCAACCCCGACCACCCTACACACAAGACTGAACTGTATCAAGGTGCCTGATCTCAATGCTCCTTGACCTACAAAAATTACCATTTCATACAGTTCAACCTCTCATATTTCCAATACTTTCCTTCTGCCAAACTGTCAAAAACAAACAGCAGACATTGTGTGTTTTCATCCTGAAACATTTCAGTCCTTCTCTCCTAAGGACAGGGATATTCAACACAACCACAACTCATCACCACATTTAAGAAAACCACCCAACCGACATTCCAAGGTTCACCTGAAAGCACTCTTCCTTCACCCCGAAATGCAACTACCAGTGGTAACAAAAAAAATCTTAAGCCCTAAAATGCATGCAACTTCCTACTCCCAACTCCCAGGGCCAGCAGCTGGGGAAAAACCCAGTCCACAAGGAGGGCCTCGGCTAAAGCTGCTGAGTCAGCAACACACGGGCAGGTGCCTCCTGGAGACAAAGGGCTTCCACCCTCACTACCTGACCAGTTCAGAAAAAGGGCTGTCCTAACGCTGTGGCAGTAATTGGAGTCAGAGCCCTTGTCTGGTCCGAGTTGCCTCCCCCTGGGCCTGTGACGCCCCCAGATGAGGGATCTGCACCTTTCCACTGGGCAGTACCCCAGCTCTAGGACAGATGCCCCTAAGAAGGTCTGAGTAAACCCAGGGCACCTTCAACTCTCTTCGGGAAGGCCACACAGGGTGGGGCAGCCCAAACTCTTTCTCCACAAAGCTTACGGGTCACCACTACCAGTGCCAACAGGAAACAATCTTCCATGAAGTTAACAACGTTATGAGAGAGGAAAAGGAAAGTAGCCTTTAACCAAACCGACACACCCCTAAGGCTCTTTGTCTTATCACCTTGCATCACCTAAAGATTCAACTAGATGAAGGTACATTGGCAGATATACTCCTAGTGAAAACGCCTGAAGGGCAGTTTTTCCAAGATAACCAAAGGTGCTAGGTCTCCCTTTGAACCCCATGCCCCTCCAACTGGGTATGAGTCTCAGTCAGGTAGAGGATACGGGCCTCTCCTTCCTCTGTGCCTGCCCACTGGCTTCCTCACTGCCTGGGGAAGGGGTTGACCAAGGCCCATAAAGAAAGCAACTCCAATTCATATCTACCAGAACAGGCTGGCTGACCCCCAAATACAGTCACCCTACAATGCTCCTTCTCCCAGACCTCCAGAGTCATCAGCTGAGGGGCAGGCGATGCCCCAGGGACTCTGCCCTGCCTCTCCGCTCCCACAGCACCCTGGACCCAAGCCTGACTCCCTTCCTCAGCAGTGCAGGGTTGGGGCCGGCATTCCACTCCCCTCACACTCCCAGGGAAGGGGCTGGCACCCCGTGCCCTAAAGTTCCCTGTCCTCCCCTCTACTTAGCTTCTCCTCCATCTATGGATTTAAACTTCCTGTGGCTCCCACCCCGCTCCACCCAGTTCCAGATTCCGGTTTTCCAGTTTCTGTCTTCTGGGGCCCCTGAAATTGTATGGTGGTGTGCAGAAAGTTGCCCAGGAAAATCATCGACAAAAAGAAAACAAGTAAGACAGATGTTGATAGTATTTACTATCAACTCAGTGATCTGCTGAGGAAACAGGACCAGAAGCTCACAAAGGGCTGGGGAGCCAGGCTGAGGTCGAAAGCTAGCAGGGATCCAGGCCAAGCTCTTCCGCGCAGACTCCTCCCTCGGGAGCGCCGGCAAACTCCCCGCCTCCTGCTCTGGAGACGGCGGACCGTGGGGTCGGGTGACCCGGCCCGGGGTCCGAACAGCGCCCGAGAAGGGGCACGAGCCTCCCGGCCAGACTGGCAGTGCATTCCGGCCGCCCGCGCGCAGAGCTTGCTTTCCTCATCACAACCACGTCCCGGGGTGGGGGGGGGCGCGATGCCGCTCGGCTCGCTGGGCTGCGACTCCCCGAGGGTCCTCGCTTCCAACGGCCCGGGACGTTCCTCATCCCGTCGCCCGCCCGCACTCACCGCGCTCCGCAGCCGCAGAGGGCCTGGGCCTGCAGCCTGAGTGTCCGGGCAGCCGCTGATGCTGGTGCCTGGGCAGCCGCCGTAGCTTCCCGCAGCCGCCCCTGCGCTAAGTACAGCGCCGGGCCCCGCCCCGTGACCAGCTGACTCACCACGTGACCACCCACGCGCGCGCTCGCGCCCCCCCCCCCAAGCCCTGGAGCGTCACGTGGCCTCCCGCGCCCAGTTTCGCTGGGGTTCTGCTTTGACCCGGCGCCCTGCAGGCACCGGCTCATCGCAGGGCCCGGGAGCAGGGGTTCTGAGTTCCCCCTGCCTATCCCCGGCGCACTGGGACCCTTGCAGAGAAGAAGGGGGCTGCAGGCGGCCCTCAGGGCCTCACCTTGCCTGGCGAAATTCCCTGGGGCCGCCCTGGACGGGACGCAGCGTATCAAAGCCTCGATCCCTACTTGTGTGGAGAGGATAGTTTTTCCTTATTTCATTGATCTAGAAACCACTGCCAGAGATGGGGGCATCGAAACCTCAAGCTTCCCAGAAGAGCCTTAAAAGGCTGTTAGCTTTAATAGAATGTCCCTATCAGATATGTAAGATTTTTTTTTTAAGTAGTCCTCTGTCCATGGAATTCTCCAGGCAAGAGTACCGGAGTGGGTAGCTGGTTCCCTTCTTAAGGAGATCGTCCCAACCCTGGGATCAAACCCATGTGCCCCGCGTTGCAGGCGGGTTCTTTACCATCTGAGCCATCAGGGAACCCCAACAAGAACACTGGTGTGGGTTGCCATGCCCGCCTCCAGGGGAGCTTTCCAACCCAGGGATCGAACCCAGGTGTCTCACATTACAGGTGGATTCTTACTTACCGCCTGAGCCCCCAGAGAAGCCCAAGAATACTGGAGTGGGTAGCATATCCCTTCTCCAGGGGATCTTACTCAGGAATGCAGCCGGGGTCTCCTGCACTGCAGATGGATTCTTTACCAGGGAAGCCTGAGTTATTACCACCGAGTACTAATTTCAAGAACTGCATCAGAATTTCTATAAAGGCATGACAGGCAAAAATCCGTTTCGGAAAAAGGGTGCCAGGTGGCCTGTCCCAAAGAGGACGTACATAGCAAGCACAATGTTGTATTTGGAGTTTACTTCAGGATGGGGGTGGTGCAGAGGCTGATGGAGATGTTTGAGGGGAGAGGTCAAATCCCACCCTGCTCCATGAATCCACAGATGTTTCTAATGCGGATGACAACCTTGCCAGGTTGGTATCATCCCAGTTTTGTTCAAGGGACTCAGGGAAAGTCTGACATTTTATCCTCCTGCTCCTTTAGTAAGAGAGCTATAGGTCTGACCAAATCCAAGAGGCCTTGACTGGCTGCTGCGTCTTGCAGATGCCTGGCCATAAGCTGTGACACTCTCCCTGTGCCTTCCACGGCCCTTCAGACAGCTTTGTGGACACGTGTGCTCTCATCTGTTTGGTCCCAGTTAAGGATAAGAGGGGAAGGAAAAAAAGACTCGTGTGGATGTGAGAGATGGACTATAAAGAAAGCTGAGTGCTGAAGAATTGATGCTTTTGAACTGTGGTGTTGGAGAAGACTCTTGAGAGACTCTTGGACTGCAAGGAGATCCAGTCCATCCTAAAGGAGATCAGTCCTGGGTATTCATTGGAAGGACTGAAGTTGAAGTTGAAACTCCAATACTTTGGCCACCTAATGCAAAGAACTGACTCATTTGAAAAGACCCTGATGCTGGGAAAGATTGAGGGCAGGAGGAGAAGGGGAGGACAGAGGATGAGATGGTTGGATGGCATCACTGACTCAATGGACGTGGGTTTGGGTGGACTCCGGGAGTTGATGATGGACAGGGAGGCCTAGCATGCTGTGGTTCATGGGGTTGCAAAGAGACACGACTGAGAGACTGAACAGAAATGAACCCATGGTTGGTATACCCGCAAGTGCGTGGAGTATCCAAGGAACTTAGTGGCGACAGGGGGGATGAAGAAGCTCCAGCCTTGGGCTCCAGACTGCAAGTCAATGTTTTGCCAAGTCACATTCGTATGACATCAGTCCTTCTTGAATTCCGTAGAAGTGCTCATAAGAGGAGGCATGAATAGGGAGGACACACACATGATGGTGATACATCTCTGTCTCATTAAGAGGTAGAAATTCCTTTTGAAATAGAACAAAAGAAAAATAAACAAGTACTGCAAGAGTAGACTTGAACCCTTCCTGGGAGATCCAAGAGTGCTTCTTGGAGAAATACACCACAGAATTTATTTTACTTTTCTCTTTGCTCTCACTGGCTGTTAAGCTCCATGAGGACAAGGAGTTAGCCTGTGTTGTTCCCTCACCATCCTGAGCACATAGCAGTGTGCTCATGTAATACATCATAGCTCATGTAACAGAGGATGTACACGTGTTCAGTGAGTGAATTCATAAATGAATGAATAATAGAAGGATTAGTAGAATTTTGGCTTAACTTGCCAGGTCTGGGTCCAGGGTAGAGCCCTCAGAACTTATAGAGGGCCTTGGCCTGTATGTGTAGAAGCTATTTGACTTCTGAGTTTCTGGAAAAGAGGCTAGGGTCACACCAGAAGAGATGTAAACATGTCCTCACAAAAGCTCAGATTCAGATGTTCATTGCAGCATTATTCACAATAACCGAAAAGTAGAATGACCCAGTGTCCATAAACCCAGTGTGGCAGATTGATACACAATAGGCCATGTGCCCATACGATGAACTGTTACTCATTTATAAAAAGGAACAAAATACTGGTACATGTTACTCATTATAAAAAGGAATGAAATACCAGTACATGTTACAGCATGGAAAAAATCTTGAAAACATTTACGATAAGTGAAAGAAGCCAGTGAGGAGTACTACATGTTGCATGATCCCACTTACATGAAGTGTCCAGAACAGGCAAGTCTGTAGAGATAGAAAGTTGATTAGTGAGTGCCTCAGCCTGGGGACACAGACAGGGAGATGGGAGATTTGGGAGGTGATAGCCAAAAGATATGGGAAAGACTTCCGAAAGATATAGGAAAGACTTCCCTGGAGATCAAAGAGTTAAGACTTCACCTTCCAATGCAGGGGGTGTGGGAGCTAAGAGCCCAGAAGCTTGGAGGCCAAAAGACTGAAACAAGAAACAGAAGCAATATTGTAACAAATTCAATAAAGACTTTAAAAATGGTCCACACCAAAAAAAATCTTTAAAAAAAAGTATGAGATTTCTTGAGTTACAAAAGTGCTATAAAATTGACTCTGGTGATGGATATATAGTGTGCTGTGCTGTACACAGTTGCTCAGTGGTGTCCGATTCTTTGCGACCCCTGTAGCCCACCAGGCTGCTCTGTCCATGGGGATTCTCCAGGAATGTATCTTGTGAAAGTGGCTCAGTCATGTCAGACTCTTTGCAACCCCATGGACTATACAGTCCATGGAATTCTCCAGGCCAGACTACTGGAGTGGGTAGCCTTTCTCTTCTCCAGGGGATCTTCCCAATCCAGGGATGGAACCCAGGTCTCATGCCTTGCGGGCAGATTCTTTACCAGCTGAGCCACCAGGGAAGCCCCAAGATACATTTCTATGTATCTTTTACACATAGGGAAAAAAAAAAAAAAAACCATTTGTTCACTTAACATGGATAAATATTATGGTATGTCAGTTATATCTCAATAAACCTATTACAAAAAAAAATTTTAAAGTGGGTTGATTAGGGAAGTACTGCAAAAGAGCAATCCTTTTTGCCCCTACTTTTTTTGGCTATCCTTTAAAAAAAGTTCCATTTCTAAAGAAATGCCTGATCTTCCCCCCCTTATTTGTAAACACTAGTAAATTCTGTTTTTCTCGGATGTCTTTCTGCCAGCTTCTAAATCCAGAGGGTTAGGCTGGTGGTGGAGAGATTTTTAATGGATGTTCTGTTGATATTTACTGGGTTCTTTAGTAGCTGACTGGAGAAGGGAATGGCAACCCACTCTTGCCTGAAGAATTCTTGCCTGGAGAATTCCACAGACAGAGGAGCCTGGTGGGCTATTGTTCATGGTATTGCAGAGTTGGACACGACTGTGCAACTAGCTTTCACCTTTTTCAGGTTGGAAGGAGAACGAAAAATGAATGATCAATCATCTATTTAAAAAAAATCAAGTCTTTGTCAAAATTGTTACAATATTGCTTTTTAAAATATATATATATTGGCTTTTTGTCTTCGAGGTATGTGGGACCTTAACTCCCCAACCAGGGATGGAATCCACACTCCTGCATTGGAAGGTGAAGACCTAACCACTGGGCAACCAGAGAAATCCCTGGATCACCCATCATGTAATACACACCTTTTAAAGAAAATTCTCAACAGCCTTGTGATACAGAAGAGTTTCCTCCATGAAGAAGGAACTCAGAAAAAACAAAAAAAAAAGAAGGAACTCAGAGAAGTCCTGATACATCCTATGTTACCCTGGCTTATTAAGGGCCGAGCAGCAGTTTTAACAGGACAACAGTAGTGTGACCCTGAAGCCCTGGTCCCTCCTCCTTCCTCAGGCAATAGGAGGCACCATAACTCACATCTGTGGTGGGGTTTTAGGAAGAGTGGCTTTTTTCTGCTTAAGGCATTTTGTCCTCAGGAGATTGCAGTTAAAATGCAAATAGACCACCTGGAGAAGTAGCCCAAGCCACAGACAATTCCTGTCAGTCTGGTGTAGCTCTGAAGTTTGCCATGTGTCCTTTTGCAGGACAGCTCTTCTACTTTAGGCTCTCATCCCTCCTGCTTGGAAGTTTCTTTTCTCAGATCCAAGAGCTTCGGCATTTGTCTCAGAGGTGGCAACTTGACACAGAGTGGGTATGGTTGATGCTCAGGTTGCCTTGTTGAGAAAGTTATCTTGGCATGAGGGTCTCCCATCTGGGTGGGAGCACTCTCAGCATGGCCGCTCTGAGCCTGTGATCATGGAGCCCCTGCATCAGTGTTTCTGGCTGGGAGGAGACAGAGTTTGGAGCCTGCCACGTGGAACTGAGTCCAAGCTCATACTGCTTGCACAACAAGCCAATAATTCAGTAAGTCAAGAGCTGAGTTGTTGGGGCAAGAAATAGGAATTTTATTCAGAAAGCCTGCAGGCCCAGAAGATGGTGGATTAGAGTCCCAAAGACCCATCCTCTGCGAGTTGGAAATCAGGTTTCTTTTATACTAAAAGGGGAGATGGTAAAGCCCTGGTGCTGGAGGGCCTCCCGAGAGGATGCGTTAAATGTGTTAAATTTCTTCCTGCAGCAGTTCACTGGTGGGTCTGGTCAAGATGTGTCCTGGGAGCTAAACAAAGTTATTTTTAGCTTAATGCTCATTACCTGGGAGGAAGGGTTCCAGAGAAGTGCTATTATAATTTAAGCTTATAGGCAACATCCCTTTAGTGATTAACTTGTAATATAATAGAATACAAAGCTTCTTCCTTATTGTTTTACTTGGTTAAGTGACTCAAGCCCTCTGTTCTTCAGGTTCCTCTTTGGCTAGTAAGATGGTTGTATTTACTGCATACAATTGTAAGGACTAGGTGAGTGGGGATCCATTCATTCCCTTAGGATTTACATCCCAAACCCCATGCAACCCCTCAAATAAATCTGGGTGCTCCCAATGGGCAAATTAGCTCCCACTGGGTCAAAAAGCCCATATTATTTAAGCCAAGCAGAACTGTAATTGGAATTTGTGTTGCAACCAGCATCCTTAGCACCAGAGGTCCCTTTCTTGGGAGGCTGACAGCACAGATAAGTTCTTCCTTTAGGGCTTTTGTGAGCCTGAAAGCTTAATCCTGAAACCTCTAGCAAGTAGAAGGAAGGATTTGAAGGAGGATTTCTTTTCCCCCCTTAGGCCCTGTCTCCAATTCATCCAAACCTACAGTGCAGAAGCACTGGATTCTACCATGAACCAGAATCTTTTGAGCTTCCCAGAGGGCCCTGACTGATGGGAAGTGTTGACGACAGTCTCCTGCACAGAGATCTTGTTACATGAGAACTAGGTTCACCTCCTGATGGATGTTGAGCCAATAGACACAACCAAGCCAAAGATCAGGAGGAGGATGTGTTATTACTTGAGTCAAAGGTGAACACAAGGGATCTTCCCCAAAGTGTGTCTCCCAGAGCAGCAAAACTGGTACATGCATATTCATGAAGGGGCTTGAGCCCAGGTAAATTAGTGTAGAATCAGAGCAAAGGCTGACAGAGTCCAGGTCTTAGCAGACTGAAGTCAGGAGGAGGATCAACATTACCATTCCACCCCTACTTAGTGGAGGCCTTAGTTCCTGTAGAACTCAAAGATTTATTATTGTGTATTGCCTATTATCCGTATGTTATATCATTATGTATACTTATTGATTATAGGTAACACATTGCATTGTTATGTGTCCTTTAAGGAGGAACTAGGGCTCTGCTTTACCCTTGCACTGTCGTTTGACTGCCATTTCTCTGTTCCTGGATTCCTTTTTTTCCCTTAATTACTGAGACCTGTTCAAAAGCAAGCATTGTGGCCAGGCTTAGATCACAAAATGACTTAGACCAAAATGGATTCTCTTATGTCAGGAAGGCCATTCCTGTTTCTCTTTCTCCAGGAGCCCCTAACCTATCTACTTACGACCTGCCTTCTCAACACTTGAAGAATATACACTTCACGTTTGTACACTTCATCATTATAGATATTAATACATTTTATTTATGTATGTGTGTTTAGTTGCTAAGTGTTGTCTGACTCCTTGCGACCCCATGGACTGTAGCCTGCCAGGTTCCTCTGTCCATAGGATTTTCCAGGCAAGAATATTGGAGTGGGCTGCTATTCATCCTCCAGGGGATCTTCCCAACCCCGGGATGGAACCCTCATCTCTGGCATCTCCTTCACTGGCGGGTGCTTTGTTTACCACTGAGCCACCAGCGAAGCCCAATACCCTAGATAGGGAGGCTTAAATAAAGTGACTTGATTTCTCCCTGTTCCGGAGGCTGGAAGTCTAAACTCAAGGTGCCTGCAGGGCTGACATCTGGCGAAGTGCTCTCCTTGGGTTGTAAATAGTGAAGTGAAAGTCACTCAGTCGTGTCCGACTCTTTGCACCCCCATGGGCCGTCCATGGAATTCTCCAGGCCAGAATACTGGAGTGGGTTGCCTTATCCTTCTCCAGGGGATCTTCCCAACCCAGGGATACAACCCAGGTCTCCCGCATTGCAGGCAGATTCTTAACCATCTGAGCTACAAGGGAAGCCCAAGAACACTGGAGTGGGCAGCCTATCCCTTCTCCAGGGGATCTTCCCGACCCAGGAATCAAACCGGGGTCTCTGGCATTGCAGGCAGATTCTTCACCAGCTGAACCACCAGGGTTGCATATGGCCCTTCTTTCTGTGTCCTCTTGTGGGCTCTCCTCCACACAGGTAGGTGGAGAGAGAGGGGAGGCAAGCTCTCTGGCTTCTCTTCTTTAAAAAAAATTTTTTAATAAATTTATTTTATATTTGGCTGTGCTTGTCTTCATTGTTTTGTGTGGGCTTTCTCTAGTTGTGGAGAGGGGGGGCTTCTCTTCATTGCAGTCCTCGGGCTTCTCATTGCTGTGGCTTCTCTTGTTGCGGATCACAGGCTCTAGGTACACGATCTTCAGTAGTTGCGACCCACAGGCTCTAGACCTCGGGCTCAGTAGTTGAGGTGCTCGGGCTTAGTTGCTCCATGGCGTGTGAAATCTTCCTGGACCGGGGATTGAACCCTGCACTGGCAGGCGAATTCTTATCCGCTGCACCAGCAGGGAAGCCTCCTGGTTTCTCTTATGATAAAGGCATCATCATGACCCCATCTAAACCGGACTACTTCCCAAGGATCCCATCCCAAATACCATCCCACCGGGGGTTAGAGCGTCAACTTGTGAGATCTGGGGTGACACGATTCAGTCCACGGCAGGAGTTGTTAGTACATGGACGACACTGAGCACCCAGCACCAGAAACATGATCGAATTCAAAAGTGCTGACAACACACGTGTGTTAGTACTCAGACAGCTCCTTACGGTTCACAGCGCATCCTCACCCTCAAAACTCTTCCACTGGGGGCCTTTTAGCAACCCTGTGAAGTAGGTTTTTTCCAGATGAGAAAGCCAAGGAGAGGCTGGGCTATTTGCCAAAGTCACATGCACTCAAGCAGTTAAGCCTCCTGACTCAGCCCACGCATTTCCTGTCTCTTTTTCTGAGGTCACCGGCACCACTTTAGTACAGTGTGCCCCCTGGACTCACTCCAAGGCTGCCGAGAAGCTCACAGAGAGGTCTAAGTTAGAAGTGACCAGTCTTCTTGGGGTCCCATACTTGGGGGCCTCCTGGACTGCGTCAGACTGTTTCTGTCCTCGGTACTAAGTTTCCCCTAGAGATAAATCAGTTGACTTCACTCTCTGTGAAAAAGCAACACCATGCCGTGCAGTCAATACGGAACATATAGTCAGTGAAGTCATCAAGAAGAGTGACCACAGGGAAGTACCCAAGTTTAGGGTTCTCCATCATTTGGGGGTCAAATGGGAGAAGAGTTTTATTTCCATACGCCAGCAGAAATCGTTTCTGAGTATGAGATTGTTTTTTGCGAAGAGGAAGTAAAGAGTAAACTGTTTCCATGTAAATGCAGAGTCATTGCCCTGGCTGGTGTTAGAGGCCAGTGAGATCACCATGGAGGATGGTCTAATTTTTCTATGGATTACAGAAGGCTTGCTTGCTGTAGATGCCCAATAAGTACTTTTCAAAAATCAACTAATCTTCCAAGAAGATCTTTTTTAAAAAATATATATATATATTTTGTTCATTTGGCTGCACCAGGTCTTAGTTGTGGCATGCAGGATCTTCAGTTATGACATGTGGGATCTAGTTCCCTGACCAGGGATCAAACTCGAGCTCTCTGCATTGGGAGCATGGCGTCTTAGCCACTAGACCACCAGGGAAGTCCCCAAGAAGATCTTTAATTTCTCATGAATTATTCTTTTGCTTGAGAATGTCTTCAGATATTAGAAATCCACAGTGAGAAAGAGTCCTTTGTTTCCTCCAGATGTTGACCTGTGTGAGCTCTCCAACCTCTGTTTATCTTGGGTTCTGTGTAGGTGAGAAAACCTCCTCTAATTGGCACATGTGTGTGTGACTGGATGAATAAAGTATCTTTTGATTGTTAATCATCTAATTTGTGTGTGTGCGAAGGGAAATAGTGGGTCAGTCATCAGGGAGGATTTTCCAAATTTTGTGAATTTGCAACAAGAGCTGAGAAGGGCTTGAACAAGAGCTTGAACAAGAGCTGAGAAGGGCTTGAACATTTGTTGGGGGCAGGATATACAGCCCAAGTCCCCGCTCAGTTTTCTGCCTTCCATTCAGCCAGGAGCAAGTCTTCCTTGATGGCTTAGTGGGTAAAGAATCCATTTGCAATGCAAGAGACGGGAGATGGGATTCCATCCCTGGGTCAGGAAGATCCCTTGGAGAAGGAAACTGTAAGGCGAGTGCAGAGAAAAAGAGAGTGAGCTGCGCAGTCAGACAAGAAAAGGGAAATTTATTAGAGGGAAAAGAGAGGGTGACTAGCTCTTAAAGAGGACCAGCACCCTCCGTTTCTGACGGAGTCCTTTTTATACCCCACCAATGAAAGATTCTCTGAACGGATGGTCAAGTAGCCGGAGGTCTGAAATCTGGTGGTCTCGCAGCTTTGAGAAGATAGGCACCAGTGAGATAACAGGATGCCATTTGGGCAATTTGGTCAGTCTCAAGGATCACTGTGATTTATTCTTTATTTGCAAGGTCGACATAATGAGCCATCTTATCAGTGAGACCCCATGTGGACCCTATCATTCCAGCCTTTTTGATTTAGGATAAGGGCCGAAGGTCAATCTTCTGTAACTGCTTCCTGCGGAACAGGGGTATCATGGGGATGAGATAAGAAAAGACTGGAATGTGGGTCAAGGGGATTTGTGTGGGGTCGAAGTTTTTGATAATCTGAGTGAGTTAGAAGTAGCTTGTGGATAGTTCAGTTGGTAAAGGATTGTAAACGATCCTGAAGAAATTTTGAAAAAAGACACATTAAACATGGACTGAAAGTTAGAATAAGGGTAAGTAGAAGGAGAGGGCCTAGAAAAGATAGGACACAGGACATCCAATTCCAATTGCTTAACCAGTTTTCCCATGAATTACTGAGGTGGTGGGGTATTCTTGAGGCCCTGATTGTCAGATTTCTTGCTGCTTCCTCTAGAACGCCTGATTTATTGGCATAGAAACAGCAGGCTTCCTCCAAAACTAGGCATAGGTCTCCTTTTTCTGCTGTGAGGAGGTCTAATCCTATGCCTAGTTTTGGAGGACCACGGCTGCCAGGGAATCTAGCTGGTTTAGGATAGTGATAAGGCTATTAGCTACTTCTTCTAGACTGTCATTGAGGTCTTTAGAAAGGCTTTTATAGTAATTTAAAGAGGTTGTGAGTCCTGTGGCCCTTGTCCCAATCCCAGCAGCTCTTCCTAAACCGATTAATAGAGGGATGAATTGAATTGCCCATCTGTTAGTGGATAGGAAGGGTCTGACTGTTAGGAGCAATATAAATATCTGGGAGCAGATATACCAGGGCACATGTTCCTGCCCAGTTAGTGGGAAGACATAAATAAGTAGTGGTTCCACATGAGAAAAATATTCCAGGAGTAAGAAGACAACAGCTGAAATCAAAAGCAAATAGAAGTCTTTCTGGGAACTTGTTAGTAGTCTCTGAAACTGACAGTGAAGTCACCATTTAGCCCCTACAAGAGGAGTATTTACAGGATATGCGGAAGTGAGTCTCCCTGAGAAACAAAAGAATGCCCTGCAGTTCCTGAGACATGATAGACAGATCGGCCTGAAGGGAAGGAGAGGTGTGAAGTGTAATTGCAGAGGTGTGGCGGTATAGTTCCTAGTTGGGGTTAAGAATTGTTGATGGAGTTTTGTCTGGAGAAACAGAAAGAAGCCTGTTGTAGACATCAGAAGTGGTGGGTGTTAAGGAGCAGTAACCAGGCTAGATCAGAGGGTGGTCTTGGGATAGTAATAGAAGCTTTGAATTTTGAGAGAGGTCTCTCCCAAGAATAGGAGTGGGGCATTTTGGGAGTATGAGAAAAGAATGGGAAAATGGAGTATCTTGAAGTGTGCAAGGTAGAGGTTCGGTTATTTGTGGTGTAGATATTAAACCGTCAACCCCCATAACAGAGGCCTGGGAGACCTTGGTTTTTCTGGAGTAGGCAGGCATAGCAAAGCAAGTGGCCCCGTGTCAATGAGAAAGGAGGTCGGCTTACCTGCCACTGTAAGAGTTAGCCTGGGCTCCGTGGCGGTGATGAGAGTCGGGGCCTGGGGCCCTGGGCACCTTCAGTCTTCAGCGGCGAGTCCGAGGAGGCTGGGCAGAACTGGGTCGGAGGACTCCTGCTGGGAACCAGGAGGGGGTGTCCGGATTCCTGGAGGGGGTTTTGGGCAGTCGACATTCCAATGTCCCTTTCTGCCACAGCTGGAACGCGGACCTGGAGGGGCCTTGGTTTAGGCATGAGCAGCCCAGGGGCCTTCGTTGCCGCATATGAAGCAGGGCCCAGGTGGCTTCCTTTCTTTGTTGGTTGATGGAGGCTTGGAGCCACGTAGGGCAGTGACTAAAAGGTGGTACTTGGCTTGATCTCCGTGGGCCTTCTCTAGTTTTGCCTGTTCGTCCCAGTTATTGAAAATCTTAAAGGCTAACTTTAAAAGGTCTCGTTGAGGGGTTTGAGGGCTTTCTTCTGCCTTTTTTAGTTTCTTGCCGATATCTGGGGATGACTGGGAAATAAAATGGGTGTTAAGAACAATGGTGCCCTCTGCTGAAGTGGGGTCTAATTTCGTATATTTTTGTAGGGCTTCTGTTAACCTGGCTAGAAATTGTGCTGGGTTTTCATCTAGTCTTTGAGTTATTTCTTGGAGCTTATCAATGCTGATGGCTTTATGCCCTGCCTTTTGACGGCCCACAGTGAGGCAAGCAACCATGTGATTACCAGCTGCTCATCCGGGTCTCCCTGCCTGATCACCCCAGTTGGGGTCTCTCGGGGGACAGCCGTGGCCCCTACGCCTTAGTGTCCTCCGTCCTGAGTATCTCAGCAGCAGGCACCTGAGCGGCTTGCCTTACTCATTCCTTCTCTTCCGGGAGAAGAGTGGAGGAGAGGATGATGTAAATACCATGCCAGGCTAAGTCGTAAGACTGGGTAAGATACTTGAATTCTTTTAGATAATTCTCAGGGTCTGAGGAGAAGGAGCCAAGATGCTTTTCAGCCTGAGACAGATCGGTGAGGGAGAATGGGACATGAACCCGAACAATACCTTCTGCTCCAGTTACTTCCCCTGAAGGGAGGAGAGGGGCAGGGGCAGGGGCGGGGCCCTGCGGTGAAGTTTCCTGCTTTAAACTTGTTCGGGACCCTCGGCGAGGGGATCTAGGGAGGTCGGGGTAGAGGATGGGGCTGAGGTCTTAGAGCTTATCTCAGGCACAGGCTGGGGAAGGGGTTTGGGAGCTGGGGTGGGGGAGGCCTGCTCTTGAAAAGGAGAGGGAGGGGCACATAAGGTGGGGGTTGTGGAACTGGATCTGGAGCAGCTGCAAGGGGATTGGGAGCGATAGGGGGTGGGCTGTGGTCGGAAGGGTCGAAGGAAGAAGAAGAGTCTCAACAGGGATCAGGAGACATTGTATTAGGAGGATGTGGCCCAGAGAGGGCTAAGAGTATTTAAGAAGTACAACAGGATTCACAGAGAGCGAAGAGCAAAGAAAACCTGAACATAAGGGATTTCTAACCCCTTGCCACTGTGGTGGCAGAAGTTATCGAGGTCCTGTAAAGTATTATAATCAAGAGTTCTGTTTTCTGGCCATTGGAAGCCATTGAAACCTGTTACCAAGTCTGTATTGTGGACAGACAGTGTTAGAATAGTAAACAAGTCATTTTGGTCTTATCTCCCCTTGGAAGTCTGAAGCTTTCAGGTTTCGGAGAAGGCATCCTAGAAGAGTAGATTTTGAGGGCTGGGATAGAGAATTTCCCTTTGTGGCTGAATAGGGAGGTTAGAGTCAGACACGATGGAGCGACTTCACTTTCACTTTCATGCATTGGAGAAGGAAATGGCAAACCACTCGAGTGTTCTTGCCTGGAGAATCCCAGGGACGGGGGAGCCTGGTGGGTTGCCATCTATGGGGTCGCACAGAGTCAGACACGACTGAAGCGACTTAGCAGCAGCAGCAGGAAGGTTAGACATGGGCGAGAGAAAGTGAGGAGAAAGGTCCAAGAGAAAAGGCGTCCCTGTTCTCAGGACTTTCCCAGACAGTAATAATAGTCTGCTTTGAAATGGGCATCCCCTATTTCAAAGTCAGACGGGGCACAAGGCCGAGGGCCGTGGGAATCCTCCCGCCAGCGCTAGGACTTAGGAAGCAAGAGAGAGAGTGTCGGAGGGAATGGGATTTCACTCACCCTTGTAACTGATGGATGAAAAGTGGGCCGGGGTGTGGATGTCAGTCCAGCAAGGCAAGTGCAGAGTCCTGTCCCGGATCTCATCTCAGGGACCCATCGCAGGGTCCCAGGGAGGGGACCACGGGAGGTGGGCTCAGGAGAGGAGCTCACCCAGGTGTGGTGATCTTCCCTCCCGGGTTTCGGCACCAGAGTGCAAGGCGAGTGCAGAGCCAAAGAGAGCAAGCCCTGCAGTCAGACAAGAAGAGGGAAACTTATTAGGGGGAAAAGAGGGTGACTGGCCCTTAAAGAGAACCAGTGTCCTCCTTTGCTGACGGAGTCCTTCTTATACCCCACCAATGAAAAATTCTCTGAAGGGATTCGCTGGAGGTCTGGAATCTGGTGGTCTCGCAGCTTTGAGAAGATAGGTACCAGTGAGATAACAGGATCCCATTTGGGCAATTTGGTCAGTCTCAAGGATCACTGTGATTTATTCTCTGTTTGCGAGGTCAACATAATGAGCCATTTTATCAGTGAGACCCCAAGTGGACCCTATCAGAAACAACAACCCACCCCAATATTGTTGCCTGGGAAATCCCATGAAGAGAAAAGCCCGGAGAGCTACACTTCATGGGGTTGCGAAAGACTTGGACATGACCGAGCAACTAAGCACGCATAAGCACAGTCAGGAGTGGCTTTCAGTCCAGGAGCAGGAGATTTATGGAAGACTGGCTAGGGTAGTGGGCTCCTGAACCCATAAAAGCGTGGTGCCTCCTGCCAACAGAGGGAGCAGAACCTGTGGGAGGCAGGGTTCTGGCTGCCATCAGTCTGCTGATAGCATTGGGCCAGATGTCGGTCAGGAAATCGAGGGCAGGAGGACGGGTTGAGCTTAAGCCTGGGGCCTGCTGTCGCTGTGAACCAGCACATCAGCTCAATACCAGGGACAGGGACTTTCCTGGAGGTCCAGTGGTTAAGAATTCACCTTCCAATGCAGGGGACGAAGGTTTGATCCCTGGTTGGGGAACTAAGATCTCATATGCCATGGGGCAACTAAGCCTGTATAGCACAACTAGAGAAGCCTGAGCTCTGCAACAAAGACCCAGCACAGATAAAATTGAAAAAAAAAAGCCAGGGTGGAAGAAGAACCAGGGTCCTTATGTCTGAGACAAGCGTGAGTTAATCAAGGCAAAAATATCTGTGCTCTGTTAACTTATCCCTTTTATACTTGGTCATTCTTTTGCACTTTAGGCTGTCAATCGGGGCTTCCTTTCCCTTTAAATGCAGGTAAAATGGATGGAAACCTTCCACTGTGACAATCTTTGGATGTTAAAGGTGTCCCTAGATGTTATAAATCCCCAGGTAAAGGAGGATGCTGGGGGAAAAGGTTGTGCTTGCTTTCTGAAGACATAAAGCTCCACCATTGTTTGATTTCTTGACTGTTATTATTTTTATTTATTTATTTATTTGGCCATACCGTATGGCATGTGGGATCTCAGTTCCCCGACCAGGGATTGAACCTGCACCCCCTGCAGTAGAAGAAGAGTCCTAATCATTGGACAACCAGGGAAGTCCTGCCACCCTTGTTGATTTTTGAAGCTCCCACTAAACCTGGTGAGTTTAGTAAACCCACCTGCAGGTTTAGGAATAGATGGTGAGGCTGGCGGAGAAGCCACAAGGAGGGCTCTACTTTGCAGAAACTCACCCAGAACATAGGGTTTCTTCTTCCAGAATATGTTCTTTGCCGACCCCACCATGCTGGACTTCATGTCTACCCCGACCCCTCCCTCCTTCTTCAAATCTGTCTTTCCTTCCCTTTCAGTGGCAGAACAGCAGCCTCCCCCCTGCTCTGATGTTGGGGTCCTTGCTGACATTCATTCATCCCACAATGTCTCACATGCCCCAGCCTGACCTAACTCAAGATCCTTCCTGTATTGGTTGGAATTCTGGGTTCAGTTGTATTCTTTCTCTTTTTAATTTCATTTCTCCAGAGAGGTTTCATTTGGAAATTCCAACCTTGCTCGGCTGATGTAAGGGAGTCAGAGGAGGGCCGCTGTGGGATCATCCTGGCCTCCCAATTCTGGGTGCACCTGGGGAGAGTGGGGGTGCACCCCTGGGGAGCCCTGCAGCTGGCGGGAGGTGAAGACAGCTCCTTGGTCCTCGGCGCAGTGGAGGTGCTGGTGTGGCGGAAGCCCTCCCAGCTCAGGAAACATATTCTAGACACTCCTACCAAGGTTGTCCCGAAGGTTTCTTTAGTTCTTTTTACATTTATTTTTTTTTAAAATTTTTTTGGCGGTGCTGGATAGTTTGCAGGCTGCTGGTTTTAGGGCTTTGGACCTGAGCTGAATTATGCCACAGGGTTTCCTAGTTCTCTAGCTTGCAGACATCAGACTATGAGACTTCCTGACCTCTGTTACCACGGGAGCCAGTTCCTAGAATAAATCTCCCCTCCTCTCTCCCTCTCTGTTCATATGTACACCTCTTGGTTTATTCTCTGGAGAATCCTAGTGATTATGTGAGCTGTACACTCACTCCAGGCTAGAGATGAAATCCAGCAAATGGAATCCAAAATGCTGGTCTTTAATGATCTTCAGAGATGATGTGGCTGAACCCATTAGTGGGGAGTAGAGGAGGGTGAGGAGAAATAGCACGGACGTGAGCTCATCTGGACTGGAGCTGATTGGAGCCTGAGTTTCATAAGCACCACAGACCTGGACCCACCCCCTGTGACGCCCGCCCCTCCAGGACCCACAGGACTGACATCACCACTTGTCGCAGGTGCCGACAAAGGTGATGCAGGCATCGCCTGCGGGGGCTCATCGTCACGCTGGTGTTTCCAGGGCCAGAGTTAGCAAATGCCAAGCTGATAATGTGCTGACGGCTGCTTCCCCAAGCCCCTGGCTTCAGGTTGGAGTGTGGGGCTAAGAGAAACAAACAATTTGCTAGGAGCCGGGGAGACGGCTGGGCAGGAATGAGCTATCTGTAAGCTGCCTTTGGTCTCTTCCCAGCTGGTCCCCCCCTTTTAAACTGATTGATTAATTAAAAAATTTACTTGGCTGCGCCGGGTCTTAGTTGGGGGCATGCAGGATTGTTAGTCGTGGCACGTGAACTCTTAGTTCACGTTAGCATGGGGGATCTAGTTAGCATGGGGGATCTAGTTTCCTGATCAGGTCTTGAACCTGGGCCCCCTGCATTGGAACCACAGAGTCTTAGCCACTGGACCACAAGGGACATCTCTGGGTGCCCACTGTAAACAGGCGGGTAATGGGGTGGCCCCCCTGGAGTCTCTGGCTCTTGTAGTGGTCCCTGCACTGAAGGTGTTTCAGTAGGGAGGGGTCTCCCCAGGGGTCCCAGGAGCAGCTATGTGAGGTGCACAGGCATCCCCGTGTGGCCCTTGACCTTCCTTGGGGTGAGGCCAGCCAATGTAGAGGAAAGACAGGCTTAGGCTTTGGGTGCTGGAATTTGCCCCTGGCCTTTAGTCGGTGTGTGAAGTCACTGGGCTTTGATGAGCCTTGGTTTTATCCTCTGTGTCATCTGAGTGATGGGGATGGTATTTGCTGGAGGTCTGACTCAAGGCATCAGCAGGGTTCATTTCTTCTGATACCGCTCTCCTTGGCTTGCAGGTGGTTGCCCTCTCTCCCTGCCCCGACATGCTTTCTCCTCTTTGCTTGAGCACCACTGCAGTCTCTCTGTGTTCAAATTCCACTTTCTTTACACAGGTCAGATTGGATTAGGGCTCACTCTGGAGGCCTGACTTCATTTTAACTTCATCACATCTTTAAAGGCTCTGTCTCCAAACAGTCACATTCAGAGGGCATGGAGCTTAGGGTTTTGACATATGAATGTTGGGGGTGGGGTTGGGGTGGAAATTCAGCCCATAGGGCTTTCCTGGTAGCTCAGCTGGTAAAGAACCCCCCCTGCCAGTGCAGGAGACACAAGGATTGATCTCTGGGTTGGGGAGATCCTCTGAAGAAAGAAATGGCAGTATATTGCTCCAGTATTCCTGCCTGGAAAATTCCATGGATAGAGAAGCCTGGCGGGCTATAACTCCTGAGGTCACGAAAAGTCAGGCACGACTGAGTTTGCATGCACACACATTCAGCCCATGACACTAAGTGAAACTTCTAGCCAAGTAGTGGCCTCCATAGATCCTCATTATTCTATATCATCACTTTATTTTTGGGCAGGCCACTTGGCACATGGGAGCACGTGGGATCTTAGTTCCCTGACCAGGGGTCGAACCCATGTACCCTACATTGGCAGCACAGAGTCTAAACCACTGGACCACCAGGGAAATCTCCCTCATTATTATGAAACCCTGCCATTTCTTTCCCCCGCTTCTTTCTCCCTGCTCCTCATTCTAGAATGTTTCCCTGGTTTGGGAGCTGATAATTATGCTGGGATAATAGCAGTATTTTTCACAGAATTGATAGTGAAAGCTAATTAATCGAAGGACAAGAGGTTGTTCAGTCACTCAGTCATGTCCAACTTCCATGACTGCAGCACGCCAGGCTTCCCTGTCCTTCACTATGTCCCAGAGTTTGCTCAAATTCATGTCCATTGAGTGGGTGATTCCATTATCTCCCCATCTATTTGCCATGAAGTGATGGGACTGGATGCCATGATCTTAGTTCTCTGAATGTTGAGTTTTAAGCCAACTTTTTCACTTTCTTCTTTCACTTACATCAAGAGGCTCTTTAGTTCTTCTTTGCTTTCTGCCATAAGGGTGGTGTCATTTGCATATCTGACGTTATTGATATTTCTCTTGGCAATCTTGATTCCAGCTTGTGCTTCTTCCAGCCCAGCGTTTCTCATGATGCACTCTGCATATAAGTTAAATAAGCAGGGTGACAAGCCTTGACGTACTCCTTTTCCTATTTGGAACCAGTCTGTTGTTCCATGTCCAGTTCTAACTGTTGCTTCCTGACCTGCATACAGGTTTCACAGGAGGCAGGTCAGGTGGTCTGGTATTCCCATCTCTTGAAGAATTTTCCAGTTTGTTGTAATCCACAGAGTCAAAGGCTTTGGCATAGTCAATAAAGCAGAAGTAGATGTTTTTCTGGAACTCTCTTGCTTTTTTGATGATGCAATAAATGTTGGCAATTTGATCTCTGGTTCCTCTGCCTTTTCTAAAGCCAGCTTGAAAATCTGGAAGTTCACAGTTCACATACTGTTTAAGCCTGGCTTGGAGAATTTTGAGCATTACTTTTGCTAGTGTGTGAGATGAGTGCAATTGTGAGGTAGTTTGAGCATTTTTTGACATTGCCTTTCTTTGGGATTGGGATGAAAACTCACATTTTCCAGTCCTGTGGCCACTGAGGAGTTTTCCAAATTTGCTAGAAAATTGAGTGCAGCACTTTCACAGCATTATCTTTGAGGATTTGAAATAACTCAACTGGAATTCCATCACCTCCACTAGCTTTGTTCGTAGTGCTGCTTCCTAAGGCCCACTTGACTTCGCATTCCAGGATGTCTGACTCTAGGTAAGTGATTACACCATCATGGTTATCTGGGTCATGAAGATCTTTTTTGTATAGCTCTTCTGTATATTCTTGCACCTCTTCTTAATATCTTCTGCTTCTGTTAGGTCCATACCATTTCTGTCCTTTATTGAGCCCATCTTTGCATGAAATGTTCCCTTGATGTCTCCAATTTTCTTGAAGAGATCTCTAGTCTTTCTCATTCTATTGTTTTCCTCTATTTCTTTGCACTGATCACTGAGGAAGGCTTTCTTACCTCTTCTTGGTATTCTTTGGAACTCTGCATTCAAATGGATATATCTTTCCTTTTCTCCTTTGCCTTTAGCTTCTCTTCTTTTCACAGCTATTTGTAAGGCCTCCTCAGACAACCATTCTGCCTTTTTGCATTTCTTTTTCTTGGGGATGGTCTTGATCACTGCCTCCCGTACAATGTCACGAACCTCCATCCATAGTTCTTCAGGCACTCTGTCTATCAGATCTAATCCCTTGAATCTACTTGTAACTTCGACTGCATAATTGTGAGGGATTTGACATAGGTCATACCTGAATGGAAACAGTGAGAGGCTTTATTTTCTTGGGCTCCAGAATCACTGCAGATGGTGACTGCAGCCATGAAATTAAAAATGCTTGCTTCTCGGAAGAAAAGCTATGACCAACCTAGACAGCATATTAAAAAGCAGAGACATTACTTTGCCAACAAAGGTCCATCTAGTCAAAGCTATGGTTTTTTCAGTAGTCATGTATGGATGTGAGAGTTGAACTATAAAGAAATCTGAGCGCCGAAGAATTAATGCTTTTGAACTGTGGTGTTGGAGAAGACTCTTGAGAGTCCCTTGGACAGCAAGGAGATCCAACCAGTTCATCCTAAAGGAAATCAGTCCTGAATATTCATTGGAAGGACTGATGCTGAAGCTGAAACTCCAATACTTTGGCCACTTGATGTGAAGAACTGACTCATTGGAAAGACTCATTGGCAAGAACTGACTCATGCTGGGAAAGATTGAAGGTGGAAGGAGAAGGAGACAATAGAGGATGAGATGGTTGGATGGCATCACCGACTCTATGGACATGAGTTTGAGTAAACTCTGGGAGTTGGTGATTGACAGGGAAACCTGGCGTGCTGCTGTCCGTGGGGTTGCAAAGAGTTGGACACGGCTGAGCGACTGAACTATGTGAGGCTGCACCATGACAGGCAGCCTAGATTAGGAGTAGGCCTGGTTTTCCAGGGTAACATGATTATCAGGCCACCTGGAGCCAGCCAATCAACATGCGCCTAGCAAGAAAAAGGGAACCTATCAGGGGAAAGCTGAAAAGCCTGCGAACGCCCAAGTTTGAACAAAAGCCCGCGAAAGTTTGTACCAATAAAATTGCTTTGCAAACATGTAACCAATCTGCTTAAGCCAGCTACTAACCGCTTATGCATACCTTATAAATTTGGGTAACTGCCTCTGCTCAGGGCTTTCTGACCCTGCGCCACTGCGTTGGTTGAGGCAGTAAGCCTTGACTTGAGTCAGCAATAAACTTCCCTTTTTTGCGAGTTGCATTGTCTTGGAAGCCTTCTCTCTTCCCACTCGGGGATTCGGACATCGGGCATAACAAACTGAACTAAACTGAACTGAGTAGGTGATGCCATCCAACCATTTCATCCTCTGCCACTTCCTCTCCTTTTGCCCTCAATCTTTCCCACCATCAGGGTCTTTTCCTGTGAGTCAGCTCTTTGCACCAGGTGGCCGAAGTATTGGAGCTTCAGCTTCAGCGTCAGTCTTCCCAGTGAATATTCAGGGTTGATCTCCTTTAGGATGGACTGGAAACAGTGACAAGCCTGCTCAGCATTGCTTTACCAACAGTCCATCCTCAGGGACTTCCCTTGGGCTAGTCTTACTGAGACATAGTCTGCTGGCTCTGAATCTGTGGAAGATGCATTGCTCCCAAGTCAAAAACATGCTGTGATTACAGCTCACCTATTGTGCCTTTTGTGATGGGTTGTTTGCTGCATAGATGAAGAAAGGGTGTTGAGTGGATATTTATATATCAATATTAGGGGAGCCTTTGCGGTGAGAAGTTTTCTCTCAGCAGAAATCTTATTATTATTATTATTTAAAAAAACATGTGTTTTGATCACACCTATTGGCATGTGGGGGCTTCCCAGATGGTGCTAGTGGTAAAAGGACCCACCTGCCCGTGCAGCAGACATAAGAGATGCTGGTTCAATCCCTGGGTTAGGAAGCAACCCAGTCCAGCAACCCACTCCAGTAGTCTTGCCTAGAGAATCCCACAGATAGAAGAACGTGGTGGGCTGTGGTCCCGAGGATTCCAAAGAGTCAGACACGACTAAAGCGACCACGCACACATGCTCATGTTGGCATGCGGCATCTTAGCTCCCCGACCAGGGATCAAACCCTCATCTCCTGCTTTGGAAGCTCAGAGTCTTAACCACTGGACCTCCAGGGAAGTCTTGCATTATTATTTCTTTTTATAGTGCTGAAAGAGTCTAAGTAATCTTAAAATTGAAAGGCAGCTAAACATGATGGAGGGCCTGATAAGGCTGGGCACTTTTCTGGGTGTTGAGGATACCGATGTGAAATGAAAATGTCTCCTGCCATATCAATAAACAAGAAATGTCACAGCCATCAGTGGTTTCTGGCCTCCAAATGTGAATGAGGCCTCCCCAGATTGCCATCTAGCAGATGCCGCCACCGCCCAAGGTGATTGTAGAGGAACTGGGGGAATGCAAGAAGCATCCTTCTGCCACTCCTTAAGGTGAATGAGGAAACTGGATTGGCCGCAGATAACTGAGGTGCACGTGAAAGGAATGAACTCAGTGAGTCCAGAGTCTAGCCTCTTTGCATACCGCGAATGTTGATACCTGATCTTTGACGTTCAGATTGCCTGCTCCCTCTGTTGTGCGCTTGTCCACAGCTGACTGCCCTCCTCCATTCTAGGAGCCGTCTCTCAGAGCTGACTGGTGAGGTCTTCCTGGGCTGCAGTCCTCATTCTGCCCCACATAAAACTTAACTGACAGCTGTCAAGTTGTGCATGCTTTTTCGTTGACACAGAGAAGGCCTTGACAGGCTCTTTGCTCTCCAGGAGGCCAACCTTCTCCAGTGTCCCGAACGCCCACCACCGAAGGTGACAAAACAGTAGCACTTTGTGTCTGTAATGGGAACCCCGGCTCGTGGTCGCTGGCCGCGGTCCTAGAGAGAGGGCTCCTGGACACTGGCAACTGCACCAGGCACCCTGACGTCTGAATGCAGAGTGAGCTCTCTGCCCTACCTGTCCCAGCCTACCGTTCAAATATCGCTTTCTGCCCACATGAGGCTGCCACATCCCTCGATTTGGGCCGAAGGCCTGCATTCCACCAGCTCATGCTCTTGGGGTTCAGTTCCCAGACCTGACCTCCCCCTGCCTGGCTGGGCTTCTTCCTGTCTGCCACTCTTTTCCTGAAAGCATGGCCTCTGGAGAGGACCCCACGGAGAGCAGTGCAGTGCCTGGGGTGGCCGTGGGGAACAGTCCTCCCCACCAAGACCCAAGTGCCATTTCCTCCAGGAGCAGTGGGTCATGGCTGGTTTTTCTAAAGGCAAGAGTCTTTTTTCCCAGGTTTGTAATGTTCAGACTCTACATGAAGCCACTTGACTTCTCCCTACGCTGCATTAAGTTTGGGGTCAGGGGTAGGGCAACAGAATGGAATCATGCCTCTAACCCCTTTTGCTGTTATGAATGATAATATTCATTTATTTATAGTAATGTTGGCCAGCTATGGAAAGTCTGGTGTACCAAAGTGTGCCTTAAATATTTTATAGGGTTCTAAAAGCCTGATCTGTGGTTTGAGCTGCAAAGAGGATGACAGGAATGCCTTTATCTTTCCAGAACAGCCCCAGGTCGCTGTGGGCCCCAGGCCAGTGCCCTGTGCCCAACTGCAGTCGCTGAAGCAGATTCCTATCACTGCATCCCAGTGAAATGGACTTTGGAATTCTCAAAGACAGATTTTAAAATGTATGTTATACATATATGACAAGTAAATACAAATATTAATAAAAAGGAATTCCCTGGTGGTCCAGTGCTTAGGACTCCAGTCTTTCACTGCTGAGGGCCCAGATTTAATCCCTAGATGGGAAATAAGATCCCTCATTCCTTTTGGCTTTGCCAAAAATAAAAAAAATAAAAAACTATAATATTTGTCCCATGCACTTTCATTGCACAATATCATTCAGTCTTTACATCAACCCTGTAAGATCTTTTAACAGATGAGGAAACTGACATAGGGTAGTGAGGTAATCTGTCAGGGACCCACAGCTGGTCAACACTTCAGCTGGGACATGAACTCAGCTCATTTGGCTGCAATTCAGCAAATCAGTCAGGAGCAGTGACCAAAGCCATTCAGGGCAGAGATTCTCTTAGAGCCAAGTGCTGGGAGAATGAAGTCAGCAGAAAGCAGAGGAGCCCCAGGGCCCAGGCAACCAGGGCTGGTATTTTACTGAGGAGCTGGATGAGCTGCACTGCAACACACACAAATACATATGCGTACACACACAGCACAAACACACATGTCACACACAACACGCACACTCCACACACAGCCACACCCCCCATACACACATACCATACACACGCCACACACAACCACATACCACACACACACACACATACACACCACACATACACACATACACACCACACATACACACATCACAAACCACACACACCACACATACCACACACACATCCACACCACACACACACACACACACACACACACACCACACACACATCCACACCACACACACACACCACACACACTACACACACATACACTGTACATACATCACACGCCACACACACACACCACACACACACCACACATACCACATACACATGCCACACACACCACAAACACACACCAGCACCACCCATCCCACACACACATGCCTTGTGGAACAGAAGGGGAGAGGGACAGAACTATGATTAGGAGAATCTGGGAAGGCTTTACCCAGAGAGACCTCTGAGTGAGACTTGGAAAGAGTCCTTTCAGTAGGAGGAGGAGCGTGGGGTGGCAGGGGAGCAGAGGAAGGACTGGGTAACCAGGAGACCCAGTGAGGCTTCTGTTTCGAGGCCTCCTGAAGGCTCTATCCCAGCCAGCCAGCCGTGCCTTTGGAGTTTGGAGTTTGTCTTTGCAGCGCCCTCCATTTCCCAAGCCCTCCAGCTCTTCATCTCCACTTAAGCTCCAGGCTAAGAGTAAATGCATCTCTTCCCTGAGCATTTATTGACCTGTGGCAGGAGAGACCTTGCCCTCTCCGCCCCCTGTGCTGGAGCTGATGCCTTGTGGTCACTCATGATCAGTGGCCTGGGAGCTCCCCAAGGGAGGGATGGCGCCCTGCTCACCTCTGTCCTTTTTCAGACCCTGTTTCTGGCCCTGCCATGGTGGTCATCCCAGCCATTCCTTTGAATTAGTCCATAGACTTGCCCTGGGGGTCACTGGCCGCTCCCCAGGACCCCAGGAGGCCTCAACACTCACCGTGCACTCAGCTTCTCTTCTCTGGGGGGCAGATGGCGCTAAACTGTGACCCTTGTCGAGTCCTGACCAACCCCCCACTCCCAGGGTCTGTGTTCCCCTTTCCCAGAAGATGTGCCAGGCAGAGAAGGGGAAGGCCACACCTCCTGCGGGGGACCTCTTGGGGAAGCCTCTCAGGGTCTGCAAAGGATGCTGGCAGTCGACTGTTTCAGCTGGACAGCTCACACCCAGGACTCCTGCCCTCCATGATTACCGATGCAGGGCATCTCAGGGGGCCCCTTCCTGTCCCGGGGCAGGACAGAGCGGGTCCAGGCTACTCTCTGGCAGCTGCCCCAGAGCTTGACCACAGGGCCTGGGCACCCGTCACACCTCACCCTGTGGCCCAGGGAGGGCCCGGAGGTCAGGAAGTGAAGGGAACACAAAACCATTTGGCCTCTGTCTCTTAGCGCCTCTCACTGTGACAGCAGGCATGGATAGCAGGTCTCTCCTCCGAGACCCCAGTCCAGCCACTGCTCTGGCAAGTGCAAGGTGCACATTGCTCATCTTGGATGTCAGAGGCTTCCTGACGTTTGCTTTGCTCCCGCCCTTCTGAGGGTCACATGTTTTGGTGTAGACTAAAGCTGAAAGCAGTTAAAAGTCTTTGTTTCCTGCGTTGCCATCACAAGGGATCCTCTTCTTTCTTCTCGAACAGCTGAAAGACCTCCTATGTCAGCCTTAGTGCACTTCCCCAGTCCCATTTGGGGGCCGCCGTCTGCCCGCTGCATCTGGATCTTTCTTGTGCCTCCAGAATGCACTGAACAGTTGTGCGGGTTGTTCACTGCACAACCCCAGGGGGCACCATCGCAGAGATGAGGAGGTGAATGGCACACAGGTCCACAATAGCCTCATGGGCCCCTAGAAAGGGTCCTGGGTCCTGGGTCCTGTCTTTGCCATATTGGAGTCCATGAGAGACTTCCTAGAATTGGTGGCTCTGAGGATCTTTTCCTGTTTTGGGGAAGAACCATTAGAGAACCATTTCTCTATCTTAAGAAAAAAACAGCTCAGGGATTATGACAGTGGTGATTAATACCTGGCCTGTGTGTTGGAGAGAAACAAAGAGGGTGGTGAGGAATAGGGAGAAATAGAGCATGTAAGCCTTAAAGAAAGGGATAACTTTTACTCAGTTCTGGAAGATCCTTGGCATAAACCTGAGTAATTCTCACCTTCCTCACAGAGAAAGAAAACTGTAGTCAGAGGTTCTACCGCAGGTGATGGGGACACTCTTTCCGGCAGGAACTGCAGGATTTTCCTCTTAAGATGGTACCACCTTTCTTGCCTTGACTCCATAGTTTCTTTTCTTTCAAAAATCTACTTTTTTGAAGTACAGGCTTCCCAGGTGGCTCGGACAATAAAGACTGTGCCTGCCAATGCAGGAGACGTGGGTTTGATCCCCGGGTCAGGAAGATGCTCTGGAGGAGGGCTTGGCAACCTACTGCAGTATTCTTGCCTGGAGAATCCCAGGGACGGAGGGGACTTGCGGGCTACTGTCCATGGGGTCCTAAGAAGTCAGGCACAACTGAAGCAACTTTGCTTGAATGCACGTATTCCTTTCTAGATTCATATGTTGAAGCCCCAGTATCTCAGAGTGTGACTGTATTTGCAGATAAGGTCTTCAAAGAGGTGACTGAGCTTTTTTAAAAAATAATTAATTAATTAATTTTCCTCTGCTGGGTCTTAGCTGTTGCATGTGGGATCTAGTTCCCTGACCAGGGATCGAACCCGGGCCCCCTGCATTGGGAGCACAGAGTCTTAGTCTGGACCACCTGGGAAGTCTCAGGACATGAATTTTTATTTTAAGTAAGGTGGAAGCCATCTGGAGGCTGACATTATTGTTCATAGCTTTTAAAAGGATCCTTGTGCTTCTTTAATTGTGGAGGGCTTTAGGGTGGGCCTTCATCCAGTCTGGTCAGTGTCCTTATAAAAAAAGAACTGTAGAGACCGTGTGGAAGGCACATGAGAACGTGGTGAGAAGGTGACTGTGATAACGTGATTTATAAAAAAATATATTTGGTCATGTAGATGACCAAAATATATATCTCATATATATCACGTCTCACTCTTTGCACCCCATGGACTGTAGCCCGCCAGGCTCCTCTGTCCATGGAATTTTCCAGGCAGAAATACTGGAGTGGGGTATGACTTCCTACTCCAGGGGGTCTTCCTAACCCAGGGATCAAACCTGTGTCTCTAGCATCTCCTGTGCTGGCAGGCGGATTCTTCACCACTGTGCCACCTGGGAAGCCCCTCATGTATAGTTGGTCTCTGTCCACAGTTCCTGGCTAAAAGCTCCCCAAAGCCTTGGAATTTCCTAAGTGAGAGTGATAAATGTTAATGTGGTGACTTTTGGATGGGGACTGGTTGCCTTGGAGACCAACCAAGTGACTGGAGGTTTGGAAGTTTTCAGTCCCACCCCGGACCTCTGGGCTGGAGATGGGATCAATTTCTATCAGCCAATGATTTGGTCAGTCATACCTATATAATGAAACATCCCCCAAACCCAAAGGGGTGGCGTTTGGAAAGCTTCCAGGTTTGTGATCACTTGGAAATTCAGGGAGATCAGTATGCTTGAAGAGGGCACGTTCTTTGCCCTGTGCGTCTCCTCCACCTGACTGTTACTTGCGTTACATCCTTTTGTAGTAAACCAGTCATCTAGTAAGTAAAATGTTTCTCTGAGTTCTGAGAGCTGCCCTAGCAAATCGACAGCATCTGGAGTGGCAAGGAGGGACAGTTTTGTAGGACCAAACCCTTACCCTGTGGGGTCTGGCGCACTCTCTGGGTAGACAGTGTCAGAACAGAGTTGAATTGTAAGGCACCTTGCTGGTGTCCGAGGATTATCTGTTGGTGTAGGGGAATACCCAGCGCCCCATTAGAACTGGGTTCAGGAACCTAATTTAGTAACCATCTGTAAGCCAAGGAGAGAGGTCTCAAAAAGACCAAGGTTTCTGACACCTTGATCTCATACTTCTAGGGTCCAGAATTGTGAGAAAATTAATTTCTATTGTCTAAAATGAATTTCTGTTGTCCAAGTCACCCAGTGTGTGGGGAGGCTCACATGGAAAGAAACTGAGGGTGGCTTCCAGCCAAAAGCTAGCTAGGAACTAGGCCCTCAGCCTAGCAGCCCCACAGGAACTGAATCCTGCTGACAATCCCGTGATTGACTTTGGAAGTGGACCTCCCTGAGCTGAGCCTTCTGATAAGACCTTTGCCTTGGCTGAGTACAGCCTTGTGAGAGACCCCGAGCAGAGGATAGCTAAGTTGTGTCCAGATTCCTGGCCCACAGAAGCTGGTTGATGATAGACATGTTTCAAAGTGCTGTGTGCTAATGTTACTCAGCAGTAAATAATTAGTTCAGTCCTGAAAAAAGCTCTTTGAGGTGGAGACCGGAGCTAATCCTAGGCCCAGTCAGCACTGGCCTGAGGCAGACTCCTCAACTGTACCTGGAAAACTTGAGGCTCCTGGGATGAATCACATCTTCACCTACTCTCAAACTCCCCACTAATGAGCTGAGAAGTTTGGACAGATCTCCAAGGTCTCTTTTGGTGTCAACTTCCTATAACATGATTAAGAGCTCACAGCCAGCACACCTGGGTTGGCTGGCTTACGGCAACCCACTGATGCTTCATTTAAAAAGCAGTGTTTGAGGCGCTTCCCAGGTGGTTCAGTGGTAGAGAATCCACTCGCCAATGCAGGAGACACGGGTTAGATCCCTGGTCCGGGAAGATCCCACGTGCCAAGGAGCAACTAAACCCGTGCATCACAGTGGCTGAGTCTGTGCTCTGGAGCTGGGGAATCCAAACTATTGAGCCCACGAACTGCAGCTACTGAAGCCCGAGTGTCCTGGAGCCCGTGTTGTGCAACAAAAGTCACAGCAATGAGAAGCCTGCTCGTCACAACTAGGGAAACGCCCGAAGAGCAGTGAAGACCCAGCACAGCCAAAAATAAATGAATTTAAAAAAAGGTTTTGTTTTTTTTTTTTAAAAAGCAGTGTTTGACTTCAGAATTTTGCAGACAGCAGCCAGAGTGTCAAATACTGTCTCCCCAAATTCATGTCCATCTAGAACCTCAGATATTCATTGGAAGGCTTGATGCTGAAGCTCCAATACTTTAACCACCTGATGTGAAGAGTTGACTCGCTGGAAAAGATCCTGATGCTGGGAGAGATTGAGGGCAGGAGGAGAAGGGCACAGCAGAGGATGAGATGGTTAGAGAGCATCACTGACTCAACCCACAAGAATCTGAGCAACCTCCAGGAGATCGTGAAGGACAGGGGAGCCTGGTGTGCTGCAGTCTGTGGGGATGCAAAGAGTCGGACACGACTGAACAACAAGCTAATATTATACAGAAGTCATTGAGATTCTTGGATTTCCATGAAGTATCAATATGTCACTATGCATCCATGAAGAAGGATGACTTTGAAGATTTTAGATAATGTTATAAACAGTTTTCTAAATTAAGAACAGAAAGCAAAAGTATGTAGAGTGTGACTGTGATTTAGTAGAAAAAGACCCCCTGCAGAGGGAAAGCTGAAATACAAATAAATGGTAGGACTGCAGCGGCTTTTCTCCCTTTTAATTTCTCAGAATTCTTTGATGTGTTTACATTCACTTCTATGGAAAATATTATAGCAGACTGTGTAAAAGGAATTCAGATTTTAAGAGAGGCTGTGAAACATACTAGTGAAATGAATTAGTGACACCACTACCCACGTCAGTAACAACACTGTTAGCATGAATGTGCATGCATCACCCGTATATTTTTTTCTCTATCTCCTACCTTCCAGAGGGAACAAACACTCAACATGAAACTTATATTAGGACTTCCCTGGTGGTCCAGTGGTTAAGACTTCCCCTTCCAATGCAGTGGATACACGTTCCATCCCTGGTCAGGGAGCCAAGATCCCACATGACTTGTGGCCAAAAAACCCAAAACATCAAACAGAAGCAATATGGTAACAAATTCAATAAAGACTATAAAAATGGCCCACATCAAAGGTGAAAAAGTGAAAAGTGAAGTAGCTCAGTTGTGTCCAACTCTTTTCAACCCCGTGGATTGTAGCCCACCAGTCTCCTCCCTCCATGGGATTCTTGAGGCAAAAATACTGGAGTGGGTTGCCATTTCCTTCTCCAGGGGATATTCCCAACCCAGGGATCGAACCTGGGTCTCCCACATTGCAGGCAGACGCTTTAACCTCTGAGCCACCAGGGATCACATCAAAGGAAATCTTTAAAGAATTGAACATATATCACTATTTGGCCTTTAAAAAAATAGTACTGTGAATTACAAATCTATAAATGGTGATTATTTGGTTCTACTTATTATGAGGTTTATTAGAATGGTTGTACATACTAGTTTTGTGACATGCTTTTTTGATTCAATATTACACAGCTAACATTCATCGATATCCATTTCTATAGCTGTCTTTCACTCAGTTTCTTTGATGGATATTGGGCTTAGCTGCTCAGTTGTGTCCGACTCTCTGCGATCCCATGGACTGTAGCCCACCAGTCTCCTCTGTCCATGGGCTTCTCCAGACAAGAATCCTGGAGTGGGTTGCCATGCCTTTCTCCAGGGGATCTTCCCAACCCAGGGATTGAACCCGGGTCTCCCACAATGCAGGCAGATTATCGACTGAGCCACCAGGGAAGCCCTTTGTTGATGACAGCCTTGCTTTTAAAATGTGTTCATTCAGGGCTTTGTCCAGGTATTTTGGAATACAGGAATGGGGGTGGGGGGAGGAAATTCAGATTTTGAGGCAAAATTTTCAGAGAGTTAAAATTTTTAAAATAAGACTTGTGGTATGATTTGGCCAAATCATATTTGGTCAAATTTGGTCATTATTTTCTTTCCTCTTTCCTTCTCTGGTTTTTGCATTTCCTTGTCTGCTGCTGGGATGTGATTTAAGAGGGTTGCTTGTTTACCATCCCCGAGCCCCCCAGGCCATTTCAGCAGGACCCGAGGGCAGGAGGGGGGTGGAGGGCAGAGTCCCTGGATGACTCCAGGCAGGGAATAGAACTCACAGCCTAGCGAAACGCCCCTGTTTTCTTCAGAAGTGGTTAGGAAGGATTTTTTTGTGTGTGGCATTTTTGCTTCCTCTCTGCATCTTTGGCCCATGAAATGACCTCAGCATCTCCTGACTGTGGAATCACATGCTTTTCTCTATTTTGAAGTTTGAGCTTTTTAAAATCCCTAGCTTTGGCAGTAGGTAAGGTGGGGGTGATGTCAGCAGTGGGGACAAGGCTTTCAGCTGCTTGCCATCTGTCCATGTGAGCTTGATGAGTCCTAGGGTGCCCCGATTTGACCCTCCCTACAGGAAGCCACACTGCACATTGTCCCAAGATGGGCCCTGACCCGCTAGGACAGCACCCACGTGATGCGTTAGCTGACAAAGCCTCTCCAGATACACTCCCATCTGACTTTCGCAGCAACCCTAGGGGAAGACCCTTCAAGCGCATTTGGTGGAGAGGATGGTCCATTGCTAAATGGGACAATAGGGTGGGGGAAAATGTGGTTAGAGAAGATGCTGGCATTTTTTTAAGTCTCTTCCCTGGGTCTCACCCTGCACTGGTGCTTTGTACATGCCTGACCCTTCACATAAACTAGATTGCCATCCTGAGTGAAGCAAGTCAGACAGATAAAGGCTAATGTTGTATGGCATCCCTTATATGTGAATCTAAAAAGAAATGATACAAATGAACTTATTTACAAAACAGAAACAGCCTCACAGACTTAAAGAAGGAAATTATGATAGCTGGCAGAGAGCGGGACGTATGAGGAAGGGATCGTTGGGGAGTTTGGGATCAAGGTGTACACACTGCTTTATTTAAAGTGGATAAACAGCAAGGTCCTATACTGTACAGCACGGGGAACTCTGCTCAATGTTATGTGGCAGCCGGGATAGGAGGGAATTTGTGGGAGAGTGGATGCATTTGTATGTATGGCTGTGTCGCTCAGCTGTGCATCTGAAACTATCACATTGTTAATCAACTATACTCCAATTTAAAATGAAAAAGTTAGATAAAATAAAAAAGAAATTCTACTTCTGTATGGGCTTCCCGGGTGGCACAGCGGTAAAGAACCTGCCTGCTAGTGCAGGAGACATGAGAGACATAGGTTGGATCCCTGGGTAGGGAAGATGCCTAGAGGAGGGCATGGCAGCCCACTCCAGTATTCTTGCCTGGAGAATCCCGCGGACAGAGAAGCCTGGCGGGCTACAGTCCACGGGGTCACAGAGTCGGACACGACTACAGAGACTTAGCATGCATGCACAGTAGTGGCTCCTGGCCCAGATTGGTTGCCCTGTCCTAGATGGTGGTACGAGGCCAGGTCCTTCTGTCCTGGGAACTAACACAAGACTTTCTAACTGATTCATATAAGGAGGGCGAGCTGGTCCAAAGCTTCCCGAGCCCCAGTGTCTGGGAACGGAGGCCAGATGGTAACTGGAGGGGGTGGAGGAGTGGGTGGTCCGGCATGATGGCTGAAGCGGCTGGGACAGCTAGCTCGGCCAGAAGTTGGAGCAATGTATTCTCACCCTTGTTCCTCTGTCTGCCTACGTCACAGATTTTCCTTCAGGTTTCTTGTACCATAAGGTGACAACTGTCAGACTTTTCCCCACCCTGATGTAACGGCACAAATGCTTTCATATAGAGGATTGCATCATTCTTCATCCTTCTTCACAGAATAGCTATAGAACCATTCAAAGACCACCGTAAAATGATCAATAGCAACTGATTATCTCTAACCATTGAAAGGATGCCTTTTTGCCTTGGCATCAACCAACTGGGCTGGATTCTGTGACGGGCTTTTGGTGATTGTAGGAACCAAGTGGAAGCATTCTCTTCTCCCGGGAAATGCTCCACTTTAGGACAGGAGCAGACAAGGTTTTTTTGTTTGTTTGTTTGTTTTCTTCCTTTCCTCCATTTGACATCAGTCTGTAAATGGAGAAATGGTACTGAAGCAAAATGAATGAGGGACTTCCCTGGTGGTCCAGTGGTTACGACTTAGACTTCATATGCAGGGGTGTGGGTTCTATCCCTGTTCAAGGAGGTAAGATCCCACATGCCTTGCAGCCAAAAAACCAAAATATAAAACAGAAGCAGTGTTGTAACAAATTCAATAAAGACTTTAAAAAATGGTCCACAGGAAAAAAATCTTTAATTAAAAAAAAAAAAAGAAATGAGGAACCCAAAGAACAAACAGGAAACCCTAAGCAAACCCTCAAGTTTGGTCTTGGGGTTTTATCTACCCCAAGAACCATCCACTCAGCCCCCATGCAATGTGAGTCCTTGGCCAGGTCAATGACACAGGAGATGCAAACGATGTAATTAACACAGAAGGGATGACAGTACATAGTGCACTGGGTCCCAAGATAGCCCTGCCTAAACCCCTTGCAGAGATCCTACAGGTACTGTGGCCACATATTGTTAGAATAAAATATCTTCGTCTCCGTCATGGGTTCATAGATATAATCAGACCACTTAGCCAAAATGCACCCCAGAGTACATTCTTTAGGGACAGTTAAAATATTCCTCAATTTTTAAAGACACAAATAGCACACATGCATGCCATCATGCAAAGAAACTAATGAACTGGTTCACAAATCAAGCAAAAGGCCAGTAACTCATTCCTCTCTCCAATAGGATAGCCCACTCAAATACAAAGCAAACTGGCTTATTCTGGAGAAAAAGCCCCAAACAGAGAGGAAATAAAGTTTCTGGCTGTACACCAGAGCGACTTTATTGAGCCTGTCGGCTGGCTCCCAGATGTCAATTCCTTGCTCTAATTGCCAAGCTGCAGCCAGTGCTGCTTCAGGGAATTCTGAAGGGAAGATTCTGAGGACAAGTGGTCCCAGCAGTTGCTCAGGCCTTGCTGGACAATTCCCCAATCTGGGGGCCTCTGGCCACGAGCAGCAAGGCTCCTGGTTGGTTTCGGAAGGTGAGCGACTTGTGCCCTAAGGAGCCATCTTCTGAAAGGTAGAGTTCAGACTTCCTCTGTACTCAAAGGGGAAGGGGTAAAGCCCTGGTTCCAGCCAGCCTTCAAAGGGGATGGGTTAATTTCTTCCTTCCTGTAGGCATCCATGGGTGTGCCTGATCAGGGTGCTTCCTGTGAGCCAAACAAAGTATTTTAGTTTAATACTCACTGTCTGGGAGGCAGGGTTTCAGAGATGGTCCATTATGCATCATTTAAGCTTATAGGCAGCATTCCTTCAGTGATTGACTTGTAACAGAAAAGCAAGGTTCTTCCTTATGCAGCCACCTTCATGAATGATCTTAACTGGATCTCCTGGGTGACTTGCTGCAGCTTCCACATCCGCACGGGCTGCTTCCCTTTGCACTTTCCAGCGGCTGGAAAGGCGGCTTGGGGCTGGATGAGAGTCCTGGAGCGACGCATGTTTTCATTATTTTGATTAATGTACCGGTTTTCATGGTGCATATTCATGGGTAAAAATTTATCTTCTTTCCTTAAGCCTTATGAACGAACTTCTGCTAGCTTCACTTTTCTTCGGCAGCTTCCTCACTTCTCAGTAATGTCTCTTTGTGATCCCATGGACTGCAGAACTTCAGGCTTCACTATCTCCCAGAGTTTGCTCAAACTCATGTCCGTTGAGTCAGTGATGCCATCCAGCCATCTTATCCTCTGTTGACCCCTTCTCCTGCCCTCAATCTTTCCCAGCATCAGGGTCTTTTCCAGTGAGTCGGTTATTTCTATCAGGTGGCCAGAGTATTGTAGCTTCAGCTTCAGCATCAGTCCTTCCAGTGAATACCTCCATTCCCCCAAACGTTTCCTTATGCCCCCTTGTAATTAAATTCATCTTTACTTTCACACTTGTCACCAGTTAACCACTGACGTGCTGTTACTGAGAATTAGTTTCCATTTTTAAGCGCCATACAGTGCATTCTCTTTTATGTCTGGCTTCTTTCATTCAACATAATGATTTTGAAAATTACCCGTGTTATTATGTGTATCCATACTTTGCTCTTTTTACAAAGTTAAACAACTTCTTTTATCGAGCTATAATTGGCACACAATAAACTGCATGTTTTTAAAGTATACACTTTGATAAATTTTTACCCATGAATATGCACCATGAAAACCGGTACATTAATCAAAATAATGAAAACATGCGTCGCTCCAGGATTCTCGCCCAGCCCCAAGCCGCCTTTCCAGCCTCTGGAAAGGCGCCCTCCATTAATGCCGACGGCGCCACCCAGCGGTCCCCCTGGGAACAGTCGCCACTACCTGGAGAAAGGGAAGGATGTTCTGGGCGTGGAGAGGCGGGGAGCGCCCCGCTTGGGTCCGGATCGGATGGATCAGGTGGCAAACCATCCCAGGCCGGCCGGGGGGCCTCCCCACATGGAGGTCTGAGGGCGACACACAAGCCAGCTAGAGTCACCTCCACTGCTTCTGCTGTCTTGACTTTAATTTTTGAAAATGGGGTAAGAAAAACTAACCCAACATTGTAAATCAACTATACTTCAATTTTAAAAAACGAAAATGAAAAATATGGTAAGACACACTTTATTCAAAACTATTGCAGGGCTTCCCTGGTGGCTCAGTGGTAAAGAATCTGCCTGTCAATGCAGGAAACATATGTTCCATCCCTGGTCTCAGAAGATCCCAGATGCTGCAGAGCAGCTAAGACTGTGCTCCACGAAAAGAGAAGCCGAGCAGCTAAGACTGTGCTCCACGAAAAGAGAAGCCGGCGCCCAGCACATTACACAGAGAGCTGCCCCTGCTGCCTTCACGTAGACAAAAGCCCGTGTAGCAATGAAGACCCAGCACAGTCAAAAATAAATAACATTATATTAAAAAAAAAAGACTATTGCAAAAGGGGGCCATGACTGTAGCAGCAGGAGAGAGAGATGTTGCTCAATTCCTACTACAACAAGGACAAGGGGATTTCTACCCAAGGAGCAGGGTGGGGGTCATGAATGGAAAATGACCAAGAGGAGACATCAAGGTTAGGGGGATTCTTGCTAAACTGATGTAACAGGATTCTTGCAAAATATAGACAAGGACTTAGATAGCAAGGGTGGGGCATGAGGAACTTGATCAGACACTCGTGGTGATAAGATATCAGGGTGCTCAACTATCAAAAATGGGGGGATTCTTGCTCAACTGAGGACAGGATGGGGGCCAAGGTGGAGACCCAGTTGGGAGGAGGGCTCAGAAGATCCTGGCTATAAAGTTTGGTCAAGGAGAGAGTCTCGGTCACAAAACACGTCCATTGAGTTTGCATGTATTGAAGTCAATAGCATACGTATAATTAAACCTCTGCATCTTTTAAGCTGTCCTCTAAAAGAGCAAAACTCGTAATTTCCTCTCTAGAGTCTGTAAACTTGAAAATAGGAGTTTGCCAAGCCTTCTGTAGAACAGAGGAGCTTTATGAGGACAAGGAACCCCCAGTCTGGCTTCTATTCTGATATCGCATACTCCCCAAATCCATTATTTATTCAACAAACATTTATTGAGCACTTACTATGTGACAGATACCATTGTAAGTACAGAGAATATAACTGATCAAAACAGATCCCTGCCTTCTTTGGGGTTCACACTTTACTGGAGGGAACCAAGTAATATGCCAAATAAGTAAGTAAAATATATACTATATCTAGGGGCTTCCCTGGTGGATAAGTGGTAAAGAATCTGCCTGCAAACCCAGGAGATGCGGGTTTGATACCTGGGTCAGGAAGATCCCCTGGAGGAGGAAAGGGCAACCCAACCCAGTATTCTTACCTGGGAAATCCTATGGACAGAGGACCCTGGTGGGCTACAGTCCATGGAGTCTCAAAGAGTTGGACATGACTGAGTGACTGAACAACCTAGACAGCATATTAAAAAGCAGAGACATTTACTTTGTCAACAAAGGTCCATGTAGTCAAGGCTATGGTTTTTCCAGTGGTCATGTATGGATGTGAGAGTTGGACTATAAAGAAAACTGAGCGCAGAAGAATTAATGCTTTTGAACTGTGGTGTTGGAGAAGACTCTTGAGAGTCCCTTGGACTGCAAGGAGATCCAACCAGTCCATCCTGAGGGAGATCAGTCCTGGGTGTTCATTGGAAGGACTGATGTTGAAGCTGAAACTCCAATACTTTGACCACCTCATGTGAAGAGTTGACTCATTGGAAAAGACCCTGATGCTGGGAGGGATTGGGGGCAGGAGGAGAAGGCGATGACAGAGGATGAGGTGGCTGGATGGCATCACTGACTCGATGGACATGGGTTTGGGGGGACTCCGGGAGTTGGTGATGGACAGGGAGGCCTGGCGTGCTGCCGTTCATGGGGTCGCAGAGTTGGACATGACTGAGCGACTGAACTGAATTGAGCTGAGTGACTGCGCATGCACTGTATCATACCACATGGGAAAACTAAGCAAGGAAGGCACAGTCACATCCCTAGGAGGAGCAAAAGGGACCTTGCCCTCAGCTCCACACTTTAGAGGCCAGCCCTGCCTCCTCCAGGCAGAGGAGTTTGCCAGTCCAAGGGAATGCACCCCTAGGAGCCTGAATCCCAGTTTCAGACCACACTCTGGTTACCAAGAACCTCAAAAGTTCCTGCCCAAATGGTGCAGTGTCCATGTCCAGGACTTGCAGGGATTCCCCTGAAGTCTGACCTCAGCAGGTAGAATGGAGCACAGGTGTGTGTACCCCTAAGCCTGCAGTGTGATCAGAGGCCACTTGCTGGGGACACAGTTGGATACTCACGTGAGTGTGTGAAGCTCTTGAGGGGCTGGGTGGAAATGGGTGTGGGAGGAGAAAAAAGGGGCTATATTTTGGGGACCACCATTTTACTCTGTTCTAGCTTCCCTGGTGGCTCAGTTGGTAAAGAATCTGCCTGCAGTGCAGGAGACTCCGGTTCCATCTCTGGGTTCCATCTCTCCTCTTTGGAGGAGGGAATGGCTACCCACTCCAGTATTCTTGCCTGGAGAACCCCCTTGGCAGAGGAGCCTGGTGGACTACAGTCCACGGGGGTCACAAAGAGTCAGACACGACTGAGTAATTAAGACTTTCACTTTCAGACTCTACAGATGTTAGGGGCAGGCCCCTTAGAGGACCTTTAGGTGTGTGTGTAGCGGGGAGTGGCGGTGCACCACTGCTGTTTTAGATCAGAAGGCATCACGGAGAAAGTGACATTTTACTGAAGACCAGAGGAAGTTAAGGGAAGGAATGATGAGAGGTGGAGAGCATTCCAGACGGAGGAAAAAGCAAGTGCAGAGGCCCTGCGGCAGGTGTGTGCCTGGCATGTTTGGAAAAAGTCACTTCAGTCCACGGGGACCTGCCACATTTGTGTCTGTGCAAAATGTAACAGGCATAAATGTCTTTTTTTTGTTTGTTTTTTGCCATGGTGCATGGCATGTGGGATCTTAGTTCCCCAACCAGGGATTGAAGCCACACCTCTCAGTGGGAGCACAGAGTCTTGACCACTGGACCACCAGGGATGCCCCATAAATGTCATATTGAGTAAGTGAAGGGCCAGGGTCTGCCTTCGCTGCCCAGAGTTCCTGGGCCAGCTCTGCTGTCCCTGTCGATGACCAGCAACAGCTACTCTTCAGGCCAGGATTTCTCCAAACCTGCTGTTTTTAAGTTTTTTTCTTGTTTGTTTTCCCCCAGTTCTCTCAAGACTCTGTCCTTATCACCCCACCTTCCTGTTTTCTTCTCCCACCCATGCCCTTGATCTCCCAAAGGTCTCCCCACATGTCTGCCTATCCTTGGAGACACCCGGGTGTCGGATGTGGCTGCAGACACAGGGCTGTGAGATGGATGGCCGGGGCCGGGGAAGGCTGAGGCCGAGGAAGGAAAGACTCAGGGGTCGCTTGACCTGGTCTCAGTTGCGGGTATTTACACAGATAAGTTATTATTGTTGGTTAGTTGCTCAATCATATCCGTCTCTTGCGACCCCAGGGACTGTAGCCCGCCAGGCTCCTCTGTCCACGGGATTTCCCAGACAAGAATACTGGAGTGGGTTGCCGTGCCCTCCTCCAGGGGATCTTCCCACCCAGGAATCGAACCTGTGTCCCTTACGTCTCCTGCATTGGCAGGTGGGTTCTTTCCCACTGTTCCCCAGCTCCTCCCTGCTAACCCAGGCAGTAGGCACGACCCTCCTGGGACTACATGGAACCTGCTAATCAAATTCAAGTCCCGTCCCAATTTTCTTTCTTTTAATGTACTCATTCACTTGACTGTGCCGGGTGTTAGTTGGGGCATGACTGAGACACAAGAATAAGTAGAGGGGCTTCCCTGGTGGTTCAGTGATGCTGACTCTGCACTCCCAATGCAGGGGACCCAGGTTCGATCCCTCTCCGGGGAACTAGACCCTGTATGTTGCAACTGAGTTCTCAGGCTGCAACTAAAGATCCAATGCAGCCAAATAAACAAGTTTTTTTTTTTTTTTTTTAAAGGACAGAGATCCAAGTGAATATGTGAGTAAATGTGAATGAATATACACTGTATAAAGCAACATCCATAATTATTCATGGTCTTTGAAAGAAGAACTGGAAAAACAGACACACACAGCAATAGCAAACCAGCTGGAGGGATAAGTGGAATTGAAGTGTTAGAGGTTGTTAGACTCTCTGGGAGTGGGATAAACAAAGTTAATTCTGCATGCTGTGATCTCCAAGGTAATCATGATAAAAAATAGGGCTTATAACTTCCAAGGTGGTAGAGGGATTAAAAAAAGGAATGATAAAATTAATCAAGATCAAGTGATGCCAAGAAGAGAGAGAAAAACAAACATAGAGGAACCAAGACAAAAGGGAGTCACAAAAGAGGTGACAGGTGTCAACGTGGATGTGTTAGTAATCACATTAGATGTGAATGCCCCAAATGTTTCTTTTTAACAAAGGTTTAAGACTGTGTAAAGGGACTCTGTGTGAACCAGAGAGAGGTAATTAACCTGCCCAGGCTCCCAGCAAGTTGGGGAGGTGGAGGGTGGGCTGCGTTCTTCCAGCCTCCCAGTCCAATCAAACCCGGTCCCTCTCTATTGAGCAGCCCACTGTGTGCTGGGTGGCATCAGATTCTGGAACATGCAGATGAGTAAAAAGCAAGGTTTCTACCCTTACAGTATTTTCCTCAATGAGGAGCAACTATGTTTTAGGACAAATTCTTGGATGCATTCTTTTTCTAGGGGTTTGTAGTCACAGCAAGACTTCACAGGGATGGGGACAGTTTTTTTAATTTATTTATTTTTAATTGAAGAGTAATTACAACATTGTGTTGGTTTCTGCCATACATCAGCATGGATCAGTCATGGGGTGTGAACAGGTTTGAGGCCGTGTCTGAGAAAGGCCCAGCCTGTGAACCTGAATGTTCCTCAAAGTGGGACCACGTGAGCACAGAGGGGAGGGCAGGGGAGGGGGGCACTTTTCTCAATGGAAATTCATCAATGCGTTTCTGTCTGCCCCGGTTATCAGCGTTGCTATTTCAGTGAGTAGCCATGGAGCCTCCACCAGGCTCTGGCCAGACGCTGGGGGCGGGGGTGCAGGGCCACGATACGGCAGGGTCCTCTCTGTCGTCAGAAAACATGAGCTCATGCCAGGGTTTCGGCAGGTCACTGAGATAGCACGGACTCTCTGGAGACAGGCGTGACCCTCAGGTCGGCTCCTAGTCATTGAACTAAGTGGGCCCAGATAAGGGCCAGATAATGGTAGCCAAACTCCCACGGCCTGGACAGGCTTCCCCCAGGGCCCCCGGGGCCAGAGAGGGGGCAGGTCTGGGAGGGGCCAGCCAGATGGAGCCTGAGACCTGGGCAATGCCACCAGGGCCCAGGCCTGTTGGGGCTTAGAGCCCTACCCTTGGTCCATGACCCTGTCTCTAGGCCAAATCGTTGTTAGGAAAAACGGATGTCTGCTGGGAAGACCACTGGCCACAGTAACTCCTGGAAAGATGTCAAACTGGCAGCACTCTCTTCCCTGGACTTTTTCTTGTTTCATCACCATTCGCTGTGTCTGTTGGCAGGTTTTAGTGTGTGGGGAAGTAGACTAGTGCATTTGGGGCCCTGCTGTGGATGGGGTGGAGGGTGGGGAGGACACGGGGTTAATTGGCGCCGTGGTTTCAGGGAAAGCCAAGATCTGACCATGGTCCAAACAGTTTCTCAGTCCCTGTTGTTCAGCCACTCAGTCGTGTCCCCCAGTCTTTGTGACCCCATGGACTGCAGCATGTCAGTCTTCCCTGTCTTCCCAGAGCTTGCTCAAACTCATGTCCATCGAGTCGGTGATGCCATTCAACCATCTCATCCTCTGTCGACCCCTTCTCCTGCCTTCAGTCTTTCCCAGCATCAGGGTATTTTCCACTGAGTCAACTCTTCACATCAGATGGCCAAAGTATTGGAGCTTCAGCCTCAGCGTCAGTCCTTCCAAAGAACACCCAGGACTGACCTCCTTTAGGATTGACTGGTTTGATCTGCCTCTGTGCTCTGACCCTAAATCGGCCACCTGAGGAGGCTTCAGCTCAACCAAGCTATCCTGGGACCTAAGCCACAATTGCTTCAATGATAGAATGACACCTGTGTAACTACCATGGCAGATGGTCATAGCCCAGGCCTGCGAGTCTCTGGGGGCTGCTCTACAGCACCTGGGGAGTGTGCGAGGTGGATTTAGAGCCGGGAGGACCCCGGAGCTCGGTCTCCTCCGGGGATGGCAAACATCAGGCTGCATGGGTTCCCCTCTGTCCTTGTGGATTTAGGGAAGCTTTCCTTCCTTTGCCCAGAGTAGCTTCCAGGGAGCTGCCATCAAAGGACCAGAGTGCCTCCATGAGATGCAGCGATTTGCTACCTGTGATTCTCTTGGGGGAAGGCTTGGGTTGGAGTGAGGGGACCCGACATCCAGGACCGGAATCGAAACCTGCCTGCCCAGGTTGGCGCAGCTGAACGCATCCTCTGTACCAGGGGGCTCACAGGTCTTGCCTCTAGGGAAAGAGCTCAGATAAATCATCGGAGGCATCACGGCTTACGGTGCTGCCGCTCCGGTATCTTGCCTGTAGACAGCCTCCAACTGCAAACTTAACAGTTAAAACTTGAGTTATAACTTGCACAGACGGAAATCCCAAGCAGGTCAAGGAGAAAGGAGAAACCGGATCCGCACGAGTGGAGTCCTCGCGACATCTAGCGGCCCATGTAGGCACTGCAGGCGCCCCGGACAACTAATCATCCTTTGATTCTAACACATTTTACTGTGATAAAAATGTAAACGCATGCAATTCACATGTTGTTTACGAATATAAGTACATTCAGAAAAGTATAAAATATGCTCGCAAATGACAAACATAGCTTCAAGATAGAAGTTACCTCTGGGGAGGGGAGAGATGTAGAATTTTTTTTTCCTTTAAAGAAATCTGAAGCCAATATGACAAGGTCCATCTATTAAATCCTGGAGGTGGTAATATTGGAGCGTTTTTCTGCACTTATCTCTTTGTTTAAGAGTTTGTAATAATAGTAATGATTATTTTATTTATATATTTTAGTATATAAATATAGTATATATTTAAAATACATACTACAAAATAAACTATAAAATAAGTGCAATAAATATATAATAAATATTGTATATAGTACAATATGTATCTGTATTATATATATTTATTGTACTGTATTATATGGTATGAGTTATATATTCATGATGTAAGTTACATATATGTAAACACAATACAAAATAAAAATGTAAAATTTGGGGTCCAGGTTTTGGGCCCTGATGGCAGCAGTGTTAATATTGGTTGGCTGCTATTGTTATGATTAATAGGTTTACTGGAGTTGATGCAAATAATTGCATAGCAACCAAAGAGTCATGCATAGGATAAAAAGAAGCAGCACTCTTCAGTAGAAGTGACAAGATGAAGATGATACATACATTTGCTATTAGCAGTTTGACACTGGACAGACTCATTTCTTTTGTTGAAAAATGGTCCCTTCCCCATAGGAAGAAGTGGTGTGGAACCACAAAGTGTCAATCTCATGTAGGAGAATGAAGGTGGGTAGTTTAAATCCATAGTCAATATTCTCTCCAGAAGAATGTCACAGCCTAGGTATGATCACAGACCACAGCTTCTCACGGTTGGGACTGTAACTCAAAAGCTGCCTAACAAAGCCATCAGGACTACAGCGGGGGTCACCATAATTTGGTAATTTGGGTTCACCTCCGTAATTTTTTGCATAGTCAGGTGCTTCTTGTAGTTTATTTACATGGCACAATTTTAAGTAAACTCACTTTTGACTACCAGAGAGTTGAATGTGATTGGTTTAGGTTGTGTGCTGGGATTTTAAAAATGTCCCCAGTTGATTCTCATGTAAGCCAAGGTTGAAAACCACTTCTCCAAAGCAAGAAAGGGAAACCCTGAGTTTCTGGGGGTGACAAGGGAATTGAAAGCCACAGAGTTGGTGTGAAAGCTACAGAGTTGGTGTGAAAGCTGAGGGCGTGGGCCTGGGGTCTGACTGGGTGGATTCTGACCAGGAAATGGATCTGACTGGTTAGAGGCTTGTCCCTCACAGGGCCAGGCTTGTGAAAAGGGGAAGCTGCACCTGAGACCCCTGTTCAGGGAAGGTGGGGACTAGAAACCCCCTACCCGCTGGTGAGGGAGACTTTGTGTGTCTGGGGCCTTCGGTGGGAAAACATCTCCCAGGATAACCCTAACCCCAGCTGAGAAGTTCACTTAAAAATCTGTCCTAAACAACTCAAATGTCCATCCATGGATGAATGGATAAACAAAATTAGGCATATACATACAGTGGAATATTAGCCAGCCTTAAAAAGAAATGAAATTCTCTTTATTTAAAAAATGGAGATATAATAACATATAACATTGTATTAATTTTAGAGTGATATCTAAAAATTCCTAAATCCCTAATGATTCCTTTACAAGGAATGAAATTCTGACACATGATACAATGTGGATAAACCTTGAAGACACTACATTGAGTGAAACAAGTCAGTCACAAAAAGATAGATACTGTGTCATCCCACTAATATGAGGTAACCAGAGCAGTCAAGGTCAGAGAAACAGAGTCACACTAACAGAACGGTGTCTGCCTGGGGCAAGGGGGAGCGGGGAGTAGGGAGTCAGTGTTTAATGGGAACAGAGCTTCAGTTTGGGATGATGAAAAAGTTCTGGGGATGGATGGTGGTGGTGGTTGCATAACAAAGGGAATGTACTTACTGCCACTACACTGTACACTCAAAAATGGTTAAATGATAAATTTTATGTATATTTCACCACAATGAAAAAATTGGTCCGAAGTTTATGGCATCCCTGGAGGGTTTGGCAGAATCAAATAAAATACCTCTTGGAGAAAACAATCCTCTTCCTAGAGTGTATTGGTTCCCCCAATAGAGTAAGGAGACGGGGTGGGCTAGGGTGAATTTTTACTGAAAATAGTTTCATAGTAATAAGTTACAAAACACAGGAAAACTGCATACCATGATAGAGAATAACACAGAGAAAGAACAATGTACACACACCCACACAGTGGAGTCATAAATGTACACACACACAGTCATAAAAAATGAAATCTTGCCATTTGTAGCAACATGGATGAATCCAGAAGGTAGGATGCTCAGTGAAGTAAATCAGGCAGAGAAAAGCAAATACCACACTATCTCACTTGCATATAGAATCTAAAAAACACAAAAAGCAACAGAATGAAAAGACTCATAGACACAGAAAGTAAACACATGGTTGCCAGCAGAGAGGATGGTGGGGTGTGTGTGACATAGGTGTAGGGGAATAAGAGATACAAATCTTACATGACATAATAAATAAGTCATGGGGATGCTAACATCCAGCATAAGGAATATGGGCAATAATACTGTAATAACTTTGTACGAGGATAGAGGGTTACCAGATCATTTCAGGATGTATGTAAATATCAAAACCAACATTTAACTGTGTATCAACTATATATCAATTTTTAAAATGATAACAGTGCCTATTTCTTCCTCCTTTCACCAAAACTGGTTGTTTTCATCTTTCTTTGAAAAACATTATTTGGCCTCCTTGGGTCTTGGTTGCAGCACGTGGCGTCTTCCTTGTGTCATGCATGATTTTTCACTGAGACCCATCAACTCTTTAGTTGTGGTCTGCAGGATTCAGAGCTGCTGGGCTCAATAGTTGAGGACTCCTTGCTCAGAGGCATTCAGGATCTTAGTTCCCTGACCAGGGATCAAACCTGGGTCCCCTGAACTGCAAGGCAGATTCTTAATCACTGTGTCACCAGCGAAACCCCTGTTTTCATCTTTTTAATGTTTTCTCCAGTGCTGTGTCTCACCAATCTCCCCGGTCTCTTCCTTTGTGCCATTAAGTTCTTTTCTGACACACCACACACAGACACTCTTCAGAGACTCACACTTTGTACTCAAGTCATAAAATCACACGGACATAATCCATATGGTCAGAAGTCATGCAGTGAACCTCACTCAAACAGGCATCCACGGAGTTTGTAAAATTGCGTGCACGCACGCACACGCACGCACACACACACACACACGTCTTCACACACAAACTGTCTTCTTTCCAGCTAAGATAAGACATTGGTGGGAAAAGTGCCGCCAAACTATCTCATTTCCCCGTGTGGGCGTCCCAGATAAGCGGCCTCGCAGATCTGGACAATAACACGCCGACTGACAGCTTCGCCGCCCTCCGCCTCCCCCACCTCCCCAGAAGTCACCATGGTCACGGCTGTGCCGGGGCGGGCTCAGGCCAGCAGCTCTGAGCCGATGGACCGGAGTCGGCGAGGAGGACCCAGGAGGAGGGACCACAGCCGTGACGGGCGTGGCCGCAGATGTGCGGGTGCCGGCCTCACCTGGGAATGGGGGCAGCCAATCAGAGTAAGGAGCGGAGCCACTGGGGGGCCCAGGTCATCACTGTGGCCAGGAAGTGAGGATGCAAAGTGGCCAAGCCTGAGGGGGCGTGTCTAACAGGTGCGTAAACTTCCCTTTGCTCCGTCTACCATCCCCAGGTACTCTGGGCAGGACAGTCTTGATAAAACAACTCCCTCTGACCTGTGTGAGGTGTTGCCCCATTAGAGTTTCGATTTGCCTTTCTTTAATAATGAATCACTGCAGATGGTGACTGCAGTCATGAAATTAAAAGACGCTTGCTCCTTGGAAGAAAAACTATGACCAACTTAGACAGTATATTAAAAAGCGGAGACGTTACTTTGCCAACAAAGGTCCATCGAGTCAAAGCTATGGTTTTTCCAGTGGTCATGTGTGGATGTGAGAGTTGGACTATGAGGAAAGCTGAGCGCCGAAGAATTGATGCTTTTGAACTGTGATGTTGGAGAAGACTCCTGCGAGTCCCTTGGACTGCAAGGAGATCCAACCAGTCCATCCTAAAGCAGATCAGTCCTGGGTGTTCATTGGAAGGACTGATGCTGAAGCTGAAACTCCAATACTTTGGCCACCTGATGCAAACAACTGACTCTGATGCTGGGAAAGATTGAAGGCAGGAGGAGAAGGGGACGACAAAGGATGAGATAGATGGACATGAGTTCGAGTAGACTCCGGGAGTTGGTAATGGACAGGGAGGCCTGGTGTGCTGCAGTCCATGGGGTCAAAAAGAGTTGGACACAGCTGAGCAACTGAACTGAATAATAAGCGATGTGAGTCTTTCCATGTGTTTATTGGCCATCTGTATGTCTTCTTTGGAGAAATGTCTGTTTAGGTTTTCTGTCCATTTTTTAAAATTGGGTTGTTTCTCTGGTATTGAGCTGTGTGAGCTGATTAAATATTTTGGCGATTAATCCTTTGTCAGTTGTGGACACAGTGGGGGAAGGAGAGCTGGGATGAACTGAGAACGTCGCACTGACATATACACACTGCCATGTGTAACGGAGAGAGCTAGTGGGAAGTTACTTTACAGCACATGGAGCTCGGCTCCATACGCTCTGTGATGACCTAGGGCGGTGAGGGGGGTGGGGGTGGGGAGGGAGTCTCAAGGGGGAAGGGATTTATGTATACATAGAGCTGATTCACACTCTCGTATGGCAGAAACCAACACCACATTGTAAAGCGATTTTCCTCCAATTAAAAAATAAATTAAAAAAAAAAAAGACTCCCTCCACCATCACCGTTTAATGCTCCTTCCTTTCCCACACCTCTTGGCCTTTATTCCGTGACTTCTACCACAGGTGAGTGCCAGGATATGAAACACAGTAAGGACCCACTTCAGCCCTCAAGGACCTCCTGGCCTGGAGATGATCCTGCTGGTACTACAACCATATTATCATCCTCGACCACGTTTCACCGTCCCACGCGCCTCACTGCTGTGTTTGATGTTCACGGTCTTGATGCCACTGAGCTAGCAGCTCGTGATGCTCATTTTGAGTCCTTACTTCTGTTAAGTGAAGGCATGCTGCTGCTGCTGCTGCTGCTAAGTCACTTCAGTCGTGTCCGACTCTGTGTGACCCCATAGACGGCAGCCCACCAGGTTCCGCCATCCCTGGGATTCTCCAGGTAAGAACACTGGAGTGGGTTGCCATTTCCTTCTCCAATGTGTGAAAGTGAAAAGTGAAAGTGAAGTTGCTCAGTCATATCCAACTCGTAGCGACCCCATGGACCGCAGCCCACCAGGCTCCTCCATCCATGGGATTTTCCAGGCAAGAGTGCTGGAGTGGGGTGCCATTGCCTTCTCCGAGTGAAGGCATAGAGACAGGCAAACAGGGGACCAGCTGTGATGGACCTGAGGCCAGAGGAACACACCCAATATTCCCCCATCTGGGGCTGGGGATGAAGGCTGGAAGCCTGGAGACCTTGTCAGACTCTGCAGAGCGTGAGGGTGGCCTGCCCTACAGACGTCCTCTGGTCCTCCCCCCTGGGAGGAAGAGGCAGACCTCCTTAATCTGCTACAGAAGAGTAGAAACTGAAGGTTACGAAGGTTAAATGACCCCCTCAGGCTACACAGCCTGGAAAGAGAGAGCCCGGTCTCTGGACTTGAAGAAGATGGGCCCAACCATGGGTTGTGTCCGAAGGGGCTTAGCGAGCCAGCTCCACACAGCAGTGCCCCCTCAGTGAGCGGAGGAGGTGGGGGCTTTTGTGTGGTTCCCTCCCACCCCGCTGCCATCCAGGTCCCTGTGGGCGTCCTTAGGGAGGGGAAGACAGAGCAAGTCACATTTATGTCCCACGCAGCCCCCAACATGAGCCTCCAGATGTGATGGTTATAAACGGGAAATGAAATACTGAGGGTGGACTTACTGGGTAATCAGTCCACAAGGTGGGTTTATGGGGGGCGGTGTCTGCACCCTGGTGGCTCAGATGGTGAAGAATCTGCCTGCAATGCAGGAGACTCGGGTTCGATTTCTGGGTTGGGAAGATCCCCTGGAGAAGAGAAAGGCTACCCACTCCAGTATTCTTGCCTGGAGACTTCAGCCTAATATTTTCCAGCACTAGTTGATGAAGCTACTGGCTCTTGCCTTAGAAACAGTCTGAGCCTTTTGTTCTCCAATCAGATCGAGACCCCACAAACCTCAGACATTTTCACTTGCCTATTTACTGCGTGTTGATATCCTGACCACAGTCACAGCCACGGTACGAGGCCCTGAGCTCTGATGTGAGGGCCACACACAGCTTGAGCCAGTCCAACCGGAGCCTGTCTGGACCAGGAAAAGTCACACACTTGGGTCCGAGGCGGAATTTTGTAAAGAATCTAGGGTTGAATATCAGATGGTGGGAAAACCAAATGCAAAAGAATGAGCCAGGAACAGGAATGAAGCTTTAGTGTGGAGCTGGGGTTCAGAGTCTGGTCAAGAAGAGGTTTGGAATGAGAAGGGAAGGTCAGGGAGAAGAGATAGAGTGTTCTGAGAGCTTTTTTTTTTTTTTTGGATGTGGACATAAATGGTCTGGAGGGTGGGGACCCAGGATAGGAATGGACTTTTATTTCAAGGGATAAAGGGAGACTCCCTCTGCTCTTCTGAGCCTTGCTAAGCGGTGGCGCTGGTCGCAGCTGCCCTTGTCCCCAAGTGCAGCTCAGAGGAGGTGGAGGCTGGGCTGGGAGACATGGCCACGTGCTCTCACGGCCAGGGCGGCTCTGATTTGAAGGCTGTGGCTGACAGTCCACAGAGCCCCAGGCTGCGCCAAAGTAACCATGGCTCAGGCTGTCCGCTGCCTCCTGGCCCCTCCCCACTCCAGTCCCAGGGAGGCCAGAGCTGATAGGAGCTGGGTCCTGCCATGAAGTCATCTGTTATGGTGCCAGGGAAGGGAAGGGCTGGGGGCAGCAAGCGGAGGGGCCACAGGGTCCCCGCTCTGTCTGCCTTCCCCACACTGGCGCCGTAGGTTGGAAAGCTTGAGTCTTATCTAGGGAGTGCCCACCGGGGGGTGGGGGGGGGAGGCGGCGGTGGGTGGGAGTGGGGGCCCTTGGAGGGCAGGGGCTGGTGGGGAGCGCCTGTGCATTGTCAGCAAATCTGGAAGAGAAAATGAGGGTTTGGTGGAAATGTCAGGGATAGGGGCATTTGTAGGTCTCTGCAAAGTTTGTCTAGCTGATACTGGGAATGCTTCAATCATGATTGGATGCACACACTCCTTTGACTGTGTGCCATTCTACAGCAAAAGGAAAGAACCTAAAGAATATTCCAAACTGCCAAGGTGGGGGTGGGTGGTGGGGGTGGACCAATCCAGCTTTCCAAGGGGGGAGGGATATCCTGGAGGGATTGTGCTGAAAGTTACCTCCTTCTGCCCAAAGGAAACAACAGAGAACGTTTCAGGGCAAAGAAACAGGGATGACAGGGGTGTGTGTGGGTGCACTCAGGGCAAGGGCACCCATGGTCATAGGATCCAACCACCCAAGCATCAAAAAGTCAAGACCAGGGGAAGGATCATCTAAGCCCAGGGCCCCGGGCACAGGGAAGGATGAGTCTCTTGGGGACAGTGAGGCTGGAGATCAGCTCTGGATGGGAGGTGAACGAGAGTTGGCAGAGCCTCGGAAAGTGGAAGCAAAGAGCCTCAGAGGAAGTCTCACTGTGTCAGCCACTGTTCCTGATTAGCAGAAAATGAGGGAAATGGAGTCCAGTGCTGGGTGGGTCAATGGGGCTGGACCGAAGGCCCATCTCTGGGTTCTTGGCAAGACAGAGGAAAATGTGCTCTTCTCAGGTGTGGGATATGACTTGAATGTACTCAGTTAAGGAGTCAGAAATAGAGAGAAGTTGAAAGACAGCAAGAAACAGGCTGGAACCCAGAGCCTCATCCCCTGTGCTGTGGTCTGAATTCTGTGTCCCCTAAATTCACCTGCTGACACCCCAACCCCCAGAGGAGATGGTGTTAGAACGAGCAGCCTTTGGGAGACAGTCACGAGGATGGAGCCCCCTGGGGATTAGTGCCCTTAAAAGAGAGACCCCAGAGAGCTCCTTAGCCCCTCTAGCATGTGAGGACACAGCCGGGACCTGGTGGTCCAGGGGCTGAGGCTCTATGCTCCCAATGCAGGCGTCTGGGGTTCAATCCCTGGGCAGGGAAGGAGATCCCCCATGCCTCAACTATTTAATAAGACTTGGTGCAGCCAAATACATACATAAAATAAATAAAAATGAATGTTCAAAAAAGAAGGCACCAGATGTAAGTTAGAAAGTGAGTTCTCAGACACCCAGTCTGCAGGCAGCGAGGCACCTTGATCTTGAACTTCCAGTCTCTAGAACTATGAGCAGTGAACTTCTGCTGTTTGTAAACCACCTGGTCGGCGGTATCTTGTTAGAGCAGCCTGCATGGGTGAAGATACCAAGTTGATGGCCTTAGGCCCGGACTTGGGGCAGCATAGCCGTGTCAGGACACTGGGCAGGCCGGGGTTCCAGAATCCTGTTACGCGCCTCCCGTGGGCCGCCCAGATCCAGAGCTGGCAACTCTGTGTTAGTACAAAGAGTGGAGCAGGAGGGGGACCCCATCCCTGTTACCTACCTGAGCTGGGGGCACTGGAGGGGGCGGTGCTGCGGGCACCCCAGTGCCAGGTGTCCTGCTAAGATGTGGCTGGTAAATGGTGGGAGGGCAAGGCTTTAGGTGGCAGGGTGGTACTCAAAGGTGAGACTCTGAAGCTGTCTTCACCTTTTTCAGCTGCTCTTGACTAGTTGCAGCTCATACGCTCTTTAAGTAACACCCAGTCAGCGGATGGTGACTGTTCTCAAGTTAAAGCTTCATCATTATTTTGAATCACACCTTCAAAAATCAGAGCATCATTCTTTTGAAATATTTCCTAGAGATTCAAAACCCATTCTCACTGTTATAAACTAGTTGAACATTTGTTTGTATTTGTTAGTAAAAGAAAAGGAAGAAGTATATTGAAATATAAAAATGGATATGAAAAATAAATATTCAGAGAACTTCAAAGGCCTTATTAAAATTAGAAATAGTATATAGGAAAACACATATGTGCCTTGGAACATGTCTCTTCTTACCTCTTGTCAAACAGAATTTGGGTACAGACCTGGCCTGTCCCATTGATACTAATTATCAGTGAATAGATTCCACATCTATTGACTCATACCATGACATGGTGCCAACCACATGAGCCTCTTGAGTGATTGTTATTTTCCCTTTTACAGATGTGAGTAACTGAAGTTGAGAGTTTTTCTTAATATCACTTTTTGGGCAGTCTCATTCAAGACCGTAACACTTGAGGGCTGTTCTCATCACGGACTCTCCATTACATTTGCTCTGCCTTTCCTTTTTTCTCCAAATTAGTTTCTTTCCTTTTATATATGTTTTCAGTTCAGTTCAGTTCAGTTGCTCAGTCGTGTCTGACTCTTTGCGACCCCGTGAGCTGCAGCACGCCAGGCCTCCCTGTCCATCACCAACTCCCAGAGTTTACCCAAACCCATGTCCATCGAGTCGGTGATGCCATCCAGCCGTCTCATCCTCTGTCATCCCCTTCTCCTCCTGCCCCCAATCCCTCCCAGCATCAGGGTCTTTTCCAATGAGTCAACTCTTCGCGTGAGGTGGCCAAAGTACTGGAGTTTCAGCTTCAGCATCAGTCCTTCCAATGAACACCCAGGACTGATATCCTCTAGGATGGACTGATTGGATCTCCTTGCAGTCCAAGGGACTGCATGTTTTATATATGTTTTAATATATGTTTCATATATTTAATATGTTTATATATGTTATATATATTTATGTTATATATGTTATATATATCTTTATATATATAATATGTTATATGTATACATATATGTTTTAGTATACAATTAACAAACTTCATCGCCAATTGAGACATCTTATCAATTTATATTTGCTAATGATTTCCATGTTCTTAAACATTCAGAAATTGATTTCCTTCACAAAACTGGAATAAATTCTTCCTCTTTCTGTTCCCCACCAAATCCCCAGAACCAAACAATGTACTATTTAATTCCTCTGGTTCCTACTGTGTGATGTGAGGTTTATATCCAAGTTCACACGCATCCAGTTTTCTGTCCTGCTCTTCCAAAAGTTGTTGAAAGTTGCCTCCTACAAGTGGAAAAGTGGCGAGAGAGGTCGTCTGGGCGCTGCAAAGACCCCCAGGATGCGAGAAGCGCGGACATCCTCGCTGTTCGCCGGAGTGAGAAGGGCAGGCAGGCTGCGCCCTCTGGTGGTAAGAACAGGCTCTGGCTGCTCGCCGGGAGCGTGGGGCTTGCTTGCCTTCCTGCGGGACGGTCACCTCTCACCTGCGTCTGCGCGGAACAAAGGCTCTTAGGGGCTTTTCAGCGATTCGAGTCCCTTTTGGACCATCATCGGATTGCATTTAACTTTGATTCAATGTCTTTTGAGTCCTACACAAGTTGGCACATATCTAATTTCCCAAACAGGCAAGGTTAAAAAGATTTTAAACATTTAAAGGGTGGTTTGATCCATTTTGAGTGGCTCCCTCCCTAAATACACGTGGTGTGGAGCACGGAGCACAGAGCTGCCTCTCAGAAGACCCGAGGCCGTTTCTGGGTTTTGGTCTCACTAATGGCTGTGGTCTTGAGCAAGTTCTTCCCCTCTCTGGGCCTCTGTTTTCTCGCTCGTGATGATGATATCTAAGGGCCTTTCCAGACCCAAACGTGGGTGGTGTTTCCAGGTGAGCGGGCTGCCTCCTTGGCCCGTGCTTGGGTCAGACCCAGCAGTGCAGGAGTGACCCCTTTGTTACAGCCCGGTCCCACCTCGCTCCCTCCCCCAACCCGTGATTAGGACTCTGATTGTTGCGGTCCTTGGCTTCAGTTTCCCACTCGCTGTGTAGCTGGGACCACGGCTTTAACCTGTCTGTGCCCTTATTTCTGTAAACTGTCATATTCTGTAAACAGAGTCCGTAAAAAGCGGACAATATTGCGGAGAAATCACAGCCCAGAGGAAGCTCTGCTTTTATTCGTCGACTTTGCTTTTGATCGTCGCGCTGATCATGAAGACCTCAAAGGAAAGGAAGCAGCTGGTTATTAAGCAGGCCATTGGAGAAGGTGCTGGGCAGCGGTCAGGGCGTGCGCCCAGAGGCCTCGGAGTCGTGGGAAGGCTGCAGGAGGAAAGCGGGTAGAGTCTGCCACCTGGTGGCAGGAAGGAGTATTGCTCCCCAAGGGATGCTCCGTGTGCAGCTCCTCCCAAAACAAGCAGGGAAAAAACAGAAGCGCTGGCTGGCCACAGGGAGCAGGAGGAACTGTTCAGGAAAGGAAAACGGCTTTCGCCTTGGTATGGCTTGGTTTCCTTTCATCTTCTGATCTAAACCTGGTCTATATGACAGGTCCAGATTATTCATTTATGTAATCATAACGAGCCCCTTTTGAGCCCCCCCCCCTTTTTTTTGGGGGGGGGGGTCAAGAATACTGGAGTGGGTTGCCATTCCCTTCTCTAGGAGATCTTCCCGACCCAGGGATCGAACCCAGGTCTCCAGCACTGTAGGCAGACGCTTTACCGTCTGAGCCACCAGGGAAAAGATATGCAAAAAGGCAAAATGGTTGAGGAGGCCTTACAAATAGCTGAGAAAAGAAGAGAAGCGAAAAGCAAAGGAGAAAAGGAAAGATATACCCATTTAAATGCAGAGTTCCAAAGAATACCAAGGAGAGATAAGAAAGCCTTCCTCAGCAATCAATGCAAAGAAATAGAGGAAAACAACAGAACGGGAAAGACTAGCGATCTCTTCAAGAAAATTAGAGATACCAAGAGAACATTTCATGCAAAGATGGGCTCGATAAAGGACAGAAATGGTATGGACCTAACAGAAGCAGAAGATGTTAAGAAGAGGTGGCAAGAATACACAGAAGAACTATACAAAAAAGATCTTCATGACCCAGATAATCACGATGGTGTGATCACTCACCTAGAGCCAGACATCCTGGAATGTGAAGTTAAATGGGCCTTAGGAAGCATCACTACGAACAAAGCTAGTGGATGTGATGGAATTCCAGTTGGGCTATTTCAAATCCTGAAAGATGATGCTGTGAAAGTGCTGCACTCAGTATGCCAGCAAATTTGGAAAACTCAGCAGTGGCCACAGGACTGGAAAGGGTCAGTTTTCATTCCAATCCCAAAGCAAGGCTATGCCAAAGAATGCTCAAATTGCTGCACAATTGCACTCATCTCACACGCTAGTAAAGTAATGCTCAAAATTCTCCAAGCCAGGCTGCAGCAATACGTGAACTGTGAACTTCCAGATGTTCAAGCTGGTTTTAGAAAAGGCAGAGGAACCAGAGATCAAATTGCCACATCCGCTGGATCATCGAAAAAGCAAGAGAGTTCCAGAAAAACATCTATTTCTGCTTTATTGACTATGCCAAAGCCTTTGACTGTGTGGATCACAATAAACTGTGGAAAATTCTGAAGGAGATGGGAATACCAGACCACCTGACCTGCCTCTTGAGAAACCTATATGCAGGTCAGGAAGCAACAGTTAGAACTGGACATGGACCAACAGACTGGTTCCAAATAGGAAAAGGAGTATGTCAAGGCTGTATATTGTCACCCTGCTTATTTAACTTATATGCAGAGTACATCATGAGAAATGCTGGGTTGGAAGAAGCACAAGCTGGAATCAAGATCGCCAAGAGAAATATCAATAAACTCAGATATGCAGATGACACCACCCTTATGGCTGAAAATGAAGAGGAATTAAAAAGCCTCTTGATGAAAGTGAAAGAGGAGAGTGAAAAAGTTGGCTTAAAGCTTAACATTCAGAAAACTAAGATCATGGCATCTGGTCCCATCACTTCATGAAAATAGATGGGGAGACAGTGGAAACAGTGTCAAATTTTATTTTTTTGGGCTCCAAAATCACTGCAGATGGTGATCACAGCAATGAAATTAAAAGACACTTAATCCTTGGAAGGAAAATTATGACCAACCTAGATAGGATATTTAAAAGCAGAGACATTACTTTGCCAACAAAGGTCCATCTAGTCAAGGCTATGATTTTTCCAGTGGTCATGTATGGATGTGAGAGTTTTACTATAAGGAAAGCTGAGTGCTGAAGAATTGATGCTTTTGAACTGTGGTGTTGGAGAAGACTCTTGAGAGTCCCTTGGACTGCAAGGAGATCCTAAAGGAGATCAGTCCTGGGTGTTCATTGGAAGGGTTGATGCTGAAGCTGAAACTCCAGTACTTTGGCCACCTCATGTGAAGAGTTGACTCATTGGAAAAGACCCTGATGCTGGGAGGGATTGGGGGCAGGAGGAGAAGGGGATGACAGAGGATGAGATGGCTGGATGGCATCACTGACTCGATGGACATGAGTTTGAGTAAACTCTGGGAGTTGGTGATGGACAGGGAGGCCTGGAGTGCTGCGATTCATGGGGTTGCAAAGAGTCAGACTCGACTGAGCAACTGAACGGAACTGAATTATAACGAGACGTGTTAAGCGAGTTACGTATGTCTTCCAGTACCTAGTCCATGGTAACAACTCAGCTGTTCATTGTTTTAAAAATGAGAAGATTAACAGCATTTTGTGGCACTCATTTTCCCCCCACCTTCCCTTTCATCTTCCCCTGGGTACATGTTATAATATGTTAGGGAATAGGAGACACAATGTAATGCAGTTTTAGGAAACCCAAGCTCTTGTCTGGGCTCCTCCGTCTTTAACTTAGTGATGGGCTCATGGCTCAGCTGTGGCGTGAGGACTGTGGAGCTCAGTTTTAAAGCAAAGATCAATTCATTACCATACATGTATTTGTCAACTCAAATGTATTAGAAGTCCTCCAAATCAGTAAAGAAATGACAAACAGCCCAATAAGAGTGGACAAAGGTTTGAACAGGTGTTTCATAACTGAGGCTCTCCAGATGGCCAATGAGTCCGTGAAAAGATGCTCAATTTTATCTTTATTAGAGGAATGCAAGTTAAAATAGCAAGACAGTAGATAAACACCAGAATGGTGGGAATGTAAAAGACATTGTTAAGTGTTTGTGAAGATAGGAGGCAACCTGGACTCTCACACATTGATGTTGGGAGTTAAATTGGTACACCCAGTTTGGAAACTGTCAGCATTCACTAAGAAATTGGTATATAAATACATCATGGTATGTACACAGTAATAAAAAAGAATGAACTATCATGACAGGCAACATAATGGATGAACTTTATAAACACAGTGTTGGATGAAAGGAGTCAAACACATAAGATTGCATGCAGTATGAGTCAATTTCCACAAAATTCAGTCGGAAGCAAAACGAACTGATGGTAATGGAATTTAGACTAGTGGTTCCCTCTGGTGTGGTTATTGGTGTAGAAGGGCAAGAGAGAGTTTTCTGGGGGTGGTGGAAATATCCTATATCTTGATCTGGGTGTGGTTACATAGATTGTGTAGTACATATGCACACTTATGATGTATATATGTATATACACACATGTATAGACTGATGTGCCCCTACACCTTCCTTCAAAGCAATTACCATTAGTGTGATTTTTTATAACCGAGTAGATAATTTCACCAAAATGTATTTTATTAATACAAGGCTATCATAATTTTCCATTTCACTTTTATGAGAATTGGTGAAGTCATATAAACTCCATTAAAATGTATAGGGGAAAAAAGAAAAAAATTGTTTAGGGGAATCGGTTTTTATAAAGACAATTTTACTGTGATTTTTCCTATAGACCCTAATGATTAATGCAGCATTTAAAAGTGATAACCCAATAAACATTGGTACAACCCATTCCAGTGTTCTTGCCTGAAAAACCCCATGGACAGAGGAGCCTGGTGGGCTACAGTCCAAGGGGGTTGCAAAGAGTCAGACACCACTGAGTGAGTGAGCAAAAAAGCATTTAGAAAGATATGGAAAGTGACCATTTTTATGATCATTGATTTGTTTGCTTTTCGAATTCATTTACTTTTGGTTTATCACTTCTGAGTGAGTGAGTGAAGTCGCTCAGTCGTGTCCGACTCTTTGTGACCCCGTGGACTGTAGTCCACCAGGCTCTTCCGTCCATGGGATTCTCCAGGCAAGAATACTGGAGTGGGTTGCTGTTTCCTTCTCCAGGGGATCTTCCCAACCCAGGTCTCCCGCATTGCGGGCAGACGCAGGCAGATGCTTTAACCTCTGAGCCACCAGGGATGCTCCCTCCTATAAATTCAATGAACATGGTGAACACAGTGTTTTTTTTTTTTTTTTTTTTGTGCCTATTCCTATAGTAGCCATGAATTATATTTTTGTTAGATGAATAAATGAATACAAAAAACAAATGAAGACATGAATGAGTTTTTTGCATTTTGAATGCTTTGTTTTTGCCTTGGAAGGAATAAACATAACTCAGAACTGCATAGAATGGTCAAAAATATTGTTTATAAGGAAGACTTTTTTGAATCAATATAAGTATGATTTATTAAGCATCTAATATATGTAAGGCCTTGCAAATATCTCACTTAAGCTTTATAACAATCACTTGAAGCAAATATTATTTTCTCTTTTTGTTTGACATCAAACATTTTTAATCCCAAATCGACATTTTCAGGGCACATGAAGCATTTTTTTATGCTTTAGTAGTACAGTATTACGTTTTTCTTTGCTGAATAGTTCTGACTCCATTGCATCTTAATATTGATTTTTTTTAAGAGGAGAAGCTGAGGTTTGGAGTTTAGTAAGTGGTCCAAGGTCACAATGATGGATAAAGAAGTCTGGGGTGACTTGGGGGACCCCACTTCTTCTTGCTGTTGTCCTCCACCTTCTCGTCCATGTGCTCCCTGACATAGCCCTGGGGTCAAAGTCCCAGAAGCCTTGCTCACATAGCTGGTAGTGGGAGCAGGGGTCCCCGGGGCAGTGCTGGGGCTCTGTCTCCACATCCCCCACAGGCTAGTGCAGTGGCTGGCACACAGTGGGTGTGCAACTGATATCCAAGGAACAAATGAAAGAATAGTGGTGATACCGATGGATACCAAGACATGGTTCCATTTGTGTACTGATTCATCTGTCTTGAAGATGTGTAGATTATAAGCCCCTTGGGGGCACATACCCTGGTCCAAGCTCTGTGGCCTCGACACTTCCTGCGGCCTCCACAGCTAGCCAAGGGCCTGAAACCTCCCCTGGAGCAGAGGTTGGCAAGCCCAGCCCTGTGGGCCAAATCCTGCCCACTGCCTGATTTTTTTAAAGATTTTTTTTACATGGAAAAATAATTTTTTTAATTTTTAAAATCTTTATTGAATTTGTTACAATATTGCCTCTGTTTTATGGCTTGGTTTTTTTGACTGAGAGACATGTGGGATCTCAGCTCCCTGACCAGAGGGAGCTTCTGGGCTCCTAGGCCAGGGCTTTGCTTGCGAACCACATGGTTTCCTAGTAGGAAGTGGTGAGGATGGGGTGTGGCCATGCCTGGGGTGGGGGGATTTACCAGCTGGGGGAGCGTCTTCCCAGGAGCTGGACCTCAGCGCTATCCTCTCCAGCAGTGGGTACCTTTAGGAATAGGTCATTGTGTTAATGCACCTAGATTGTAGGGGCTTCTGGGAGCTGTTGCCCTGGCTGTTTGCCCCATCACAGTGAGGAGAGAACTTGACAAAAATCAGGGGGAAGCAGGCCAGCTCCAATAGTACCACCAGCAGCAATAAGTACTAGTCTGAAAAAAAATATAACTGATTTGTATTGAGTACTTGGGCTCCCTAGATTGTGCAATGGTAAAGAATCCACATGCCAAGCAGGACATGTGGGTTCAGTCCCTGGGTCAGGAAGATCTCCTGGAAAAGGAAATGGCAATCCACTCCAGTATTCTTGCCTGGGAAATCCCATGGACAGAGGAGCCTGGTGGGCTGTAGTCCATGGGGTCCAAAATGAGTTGGACAAGACTGAGCGATGAAGCACAAATGCAGACATTGGAGGCTTACCTGTGAGTTAGTAATTGCCCAGTGTTACTGTGTGTCGGGCTCCATGCTAATCGCTTTTTATCTTACTCACGTTCCCAACCATCCTGTGGAGACTAACTTCTCTGATCATTCCCTTCTCTTCTCTTCCCCCCTTTTCTTCTTCTCCCCTCCCCCTCCCCTCTATCCTCTTCCCCTCCTCCTACTTCTTTCCTTGGTACTCCCTTCCCAGGGAACAGAGCATGGAGGCTACCAGAGGTTAAATGACTTGGTCAAGGTCACCAAGCTAAGACATGGTTCTGGAAGGGCCTGAATTGAAATCCGCATTGTCTGATACTGAGGCCCATTCTGAGTGAGTACACAGCCCTGCTCCCATTAACGAGTCCCGATGGCGTCAGAGCCCCTGATCTGAGCCAGGCGGCCGGCAGCCCAGGGAACATCATGAGCCCTTAAGCTTCAGTGGTTTTCTTCAGACTCTTACCAGGTCCTGCCCCAGGGGTCCTGCAGGCCCCGATTGAAGGTGGGGGAGGCAGTCCTCATGTAGTTGTTCACCATTGGCAGGAACAGACCTAGCATGACTAGCATCTTTCAGAAGAGCCGCTCCAGGGCCAGACCTGGCCTTAGGTGACCCCAGGCCGGCAGAACCCAGGATGTATTAGTCATTACCTTCTTGTACCCTCCCAGATTCTACTTTACTTAGGAGAGAGAGACAGAGACAGGCAGAGACAGAGTGGAGAATCTGGGACCCTCTCCATGACTGCTGTGGGACGGGGAGCCAGGACTGGATGCTTTGGTTTCCCTGAGTGGGTGGCTGCCACCCATGGGCCCCGGGTGAATCCATAATGGCCTTTGTGTGTGTGACAACTTACTCATTTCACATGCAGTTTTCAGCAAGAATGATCTGAACATTCAGTCTTATCTAAGCTGCAGGGGAGAAAATCAAAGACAAGGTCACGTCTTCTTTGATGTCTTCTTTTGTCAAGGGAGAGTTGTTCCTCCCCTCAGGCAGGTGGAATGATGGCCTTAGGAACCACAAGAAAAGGGTAGGGATTTTTAGTCTTTTTTGGGGTGGGGATGGGTTCCTGTGGACCCTTTTGAAATTCGGTGAAAGAATGTTTGCTTTTTTCCTTCACCTAGTTGTCTGTCTTATTTTCTGCTTTTATGTTAATTTCACTGCATTTATAGGCATTTGTGAGCTTCACACCTCTTCTCCCTTTCTTTTGGTTAGTGGGTGGGCTTATGAGAGCAAGTACAATAGCCCAATACCTGGAACCTCTCTAGACAGAATGCAGTGGGCAAGCTAAAATACAATACCCTGTGCACCAGGGATGACTTCTGGCTTTTTTTTTTTTTTTTCCTGAAATGTTGAGGATCAGAGGCAGGAAAGAGTCTGAGCAGATATGTTTCCTTCAGGCCTATCCTTGGAGAAGGGAAACTCTGAAATTCAGCTGCTGGGTTTTATTTTCCTAAGCAGATGGTGACAAGGGTCTTTATTTATTTATTTATTTAAAATTCTTGGGGTAAAGCTGATTAACAGTATTGTGATAGTTTCAGGTGGATAGCAGAGTGACTCAGCTATATATACATATACCCATTCTCCCCCAAACTCCCCTCCCATCCAGGCTGCCACATGGCACTGAGCAGAGGTCCATGTGTCTACAATAGGACCTTGTTGGTTATTCATTTTAAATATGGCGGTGTGTACATGTCCATCCCAAAATCTCTTGAGTATGCCTTTCCCCCATCCTCCCCCCCACAAGCCCCCCAACCCCCACCCAACCTCAAGTTCCTTCTCTAAGTCTGTGAGTCTCTTTCTGTTTTCTAAGTAAGTTCATTTGTATCATTTTGAGAGTGTTAATAGCCTCTGTAGGGAGGTCAGAGGTCCCCAAGTGGCAGGAGGAAATAAAAACTGCAAGTGGCAGACATTTTTATTTCTTTTTTCTCTTCTAATGCTGTGTTGTCATGGTGACACCTGGTTCCACCTGAATTTAACTTTATCTCAAACCTTGAGCTAACCGATGCGTTTTTCTCATGGAAATGTCTTCCTGAAGCTATGTTAATGAACTATGTATTTGTCCTTCTTCAAGATTCATGACAATTGTTTTATGGTCTGGAATGACTCACCTTGGGCCAAGGCTATCTCAAAATGCATGTTGTGGGTGAGGAGCCTGGTGCAGCTCTCTTAGTTTTGAGATGTTTCCTCTCTAATTAGCAGCTTGCTGATAGGTATATAACTCCTTGCTAAAAACTAGCAAGGGAGTGCTCTTTCTGTCCCCTTCTCATGTCTATGTCAGAAGCTTTCTCTATCTCTTTTATACTTTAATAAAACTTTATTTCACAAAAAGCTCTACGTGATCAAGACTCATCGCTGGCCCTGGATCGAATTCTTCTCCTCTGGAGGCCAAGAATCACAGCATTGTTCATGGTTTGTAGCAGCAACCTTTCAATTTCTTTTTAGATTCCACACGTCAGAGTTGTCATACAATATTTTTCCTTCTCTGTCTGACTTAGTTCACTCAGTATGAGAGTCTCTAAGTCCATCCATGTTGCTGTAAATGGCATTATTTCATCTTTTTAATGCCTGGGTAATATTCCATTGAATATATGTACCACATCTTCTTTACCCACTCCTCTGGATGACAGGGGTCCTGATGAAGACCTGTGATGTCTGCCCCCTGGTCAGGGGTGCTGGAGGGGAGGTGAGGAAGGGCTGCTGGGCCAGCACCCCCCATACAGAGCTAGAAGTTTTGTGTGGGTATGGATGGGCCATTGCTTCCACTGCAATGGTGAAAGCAGCAATGTTTGGGATATGAAATCTTAAGGCCACACTGGTCTTGAATCATGAAAGTTACTGACTAGCATCAAAGATACAGCTTAACAGCCAGAGACATTATAGCCTGAAGTCATAGGAAGTTTTGAGGGACTTGCTATTGGATCTAGTTGGATCCTTGATTCCTCATTTGACTATAATCTCCAATCAATACATCCAGCTAGAAATTACTAGAGAAATGCAAATCAAAAGTATATAAGGTATTACCTCACATCAATCAGAATAGTTATCATCAAAAAGTCTATGAATAATAAACACTGGAGATGGTGTGTGAAAAAAAGAACCTGTCTATAGTGTTAGTGGGAATGTAAATTGGTGCAGCCACTGTGGAGAATAGCATGGTTGTTCCTTAAAAAACTAAAAATAGAGCTACCATATGATCCAGCAGCCCCACTTCTGGGCATATATCCAGGAAAGATGAAAACTCTTATTCGAAAATATACATACATTACCTGATGTTCATTGCAGCTGTATTTACAATAGCCAAGACAAGGAAGCAAGTATGTATATGTAAAATTGTATATTACATAGCCATAAAAAGGAATGAAATAATTCCATTAGCAACAACATAGACGGACCTAGAGATTATCATGTAAGTGAAGTAAGTCAGACAGAGAGAGACAATTATCTTATGATATCACTTATATGTGGAATCTAAAAAAATGATACAAAGGAGCTTATTTACAAAACAGAAACAGATTCACAGACACAGAAAACAAACTTATGGTTGACAATGGGGAAAGGGACAGAGGGATAAATTAGGAGTTTGGGATTAACAAACACACACTACTATATATACAATAGATAAACAACAAGGGCATAACACAGGGAACTTTATTCAATATTTTATAATAATCTATAATGGAAAAGAATATTAAAAATTGTGTCTGTATATATATATATATATATACACACACACACACATATATATACATATATATATATATGTAATGGACTTTCCAGGTGCCACAGTGGTAAAGAACCTGTTTACCAATACAGGAGACACAATGCATGCGTTCAATCCTTGGGTTGGGAAGATCCCCTGGAGAAGGAAGTGGCAACCCACTCCAGTATTCTTGTCTGGGAAATCCCGTGGACAGAATAGCCTGGCGGGTTACAGTCCATGGGGTCGCAAAGAGTTGAACATGATTTGACTGAGCACACACACACACATGCATGTGCACACACTCACATGCACACACACGCACACACACGTGCACACACATGCACACACGCATGCATACACACGCACACATGCATGCACACATGCACACACACATGCACACACATGCACACACACACATAACTGAATCATGTTGCTGTATACCTGAAACTAAGACAACACTGTCAATCAACTATACTTCAATGAAAAGATGCATGCAGTTACTTCATACTTTACTTCATAACTGAGAAGTGGCATACCTCTTGACACTGGGTCAAGACTGTTTGGGTTCAAATCCAGTGCTAACTAATTTACCAGTTGTGTGACCTTGGAAAAGTTTCTTTATCTGCAAAATGGGAGAAATAATAGATTTTTTGTGTGTGTGAGGATTAAGTGATTGAATATATGTAAACCACTTAAAACATGGACCACAGCCTTGTTGAACTTAATGAAACCATGAGCCATGTAGGGCCACCAAAGATGGACAGGTCATGGTGGAGAGTTCTGACAAAATGTGGTCCACTGGAGAAGGGAATGGCAAACCACTTCAGTATTCTTGCCTTGAGAACCCCATGAACAGTATGAGAAGGCAAAAAGATAGGACACCGAAGATGAACGCCCCAGGTTGGTAGGTGCCCAATATGCTACTGCAGAAGAGCAGAGAATAACTCCAGAAAGAATGAAGAGATGGAGCAAGCAAAAATGATGCCCAGTTGTGGATGTGACTGGTGATAGAAGTAAAGTCGATGCTGTAAAGGGCAATATTGCATAGGAGCCTGGAATATTAGGTCCACGAATCAAGGCAAATTGGAAGTAGTCAAACAGGAGATGGTAAGAGTGAACATTGACATTTTAGGAATCAGTGGGCTAAAATGGACTGGAATGGGTGAATTTAACTCAGATGATCATTATATCTACTACTGTGGGCAGGAATCCCTTAGAAGAAATGGAGTAGCCATCATGGTCAACAAAAGAGTCTGAAATGCAGTACTTGGATGCAATCTCAAAAATGACAGAATGATCTCTCTTCGTTTCTAAGGCAAACCATTCCATATCACAGTAATCCAAGTCAATGCTCTGACCTGTAATGCTGAAGATACTGAAGTTGAATGGTTCCATGAAGACCTACAAGACCTTCTAGAACTAACACCCTGAAAAGATGTCCTTCTCATTGTAGGGGACTGGAATGCAAAAGTAGGAAGTCAAGAGGTACCTGGAGGAACAGGCAAATTTGACCTTGGAGTACAAACTGAAATAGGACAAAAGCTAACAGAATTTTGCCAACAGAACACACTGGTCATAGCAAACACCCTCTTCCACAACACAAGAGAAGACTCTACACATGGACATCACCAGATGGTCAACACCGAAATCAGACTGATTATATTCTTTGCAGCCAAAGATGGAGAAGCTCTATACAGTCAGCAAAAACAGACCGGGAGCTGACTGTGGCTAAGATCATGAACTCCTTATTGCCAAATTCAGACTTAAATTGAAGAAAGTAGGGAAAACCACTAGACCATTCAGGTATGACCTACATCATCAAATCCCTTACAATTATACAGTGGAAGTTACAAATAGATTCAAGGGATTAGATCTGATAGAGTACCTGAAGAACTTTGGATGGAGGTTTGTTACACTGTACAGGAGGCAGTGATCAAGACCATCCCCATGGAAAAGAAATGCAAAAGGAAAAATGGTTGTCTGAGGAGGCTTTACAAATAGCTGAGAAAAGAAGAGAAGCTAAAGGCAAAGGAGAAAAGGAAAGATATACCCATTTGAATGCAGAGTTGCAAAGAATAGCAAGGAGAGATAAAAAAAGCCTTCCACAGTGATCAATGCAAAGAAATAGAGGAAAACAAAAGAATGGGAAAGACTAGAGATCTCAAGAGAATTAGAGATACCAAGGGAACATTTCATGCAAATATGGGCACAATAAAGGACAGAAATGGTATGGACCTAACAGAAGCAGAAGATATTAAGAAGAGGTGGCAAGAATACACAGAAGGACTGTACAAAAAAGATCTTTACAACCCAGATAATCACGATGGTGTGATCACTCACCTAGAGCATGATGGTTTGATCAGTCACCTAGAGTCAAGACATCCTGGAATGCAAAGTCAAGTGGGCCTTAGGAAGCATCACTATGAACAAAACTAGTGGAGGTGATGGAATCCCAGTTGAGCTATTTCAAATCCTGAAAGATGATGCTGTGAAAGTGCTGCACTCAATATGCCAGCAAATCTGGAGAACTCAGCAGTGGCCACAGGACTGGAAAAGCTAAGTTTTCATTCCAATCCCAAAGAAAGTCAATGCCAAAGAATGCTCAAACTATCACACTATTGCATTCATCTCACATACTAGTAAAGTAATGCTCAAAATTCTCCAAGCCAGGCTTCAATGGTATGTGAACCGTGAACTTCCAGATGTTCAAGCTGGTTTTAGAAAAGGCAGAGGAACCAGAGATCAAATTTCCAACATCCGCTGGATCATCAAGAAAGCAAGAGAGTTCCAGAAAAACATCTACTTCTGCTTTATTGACTATGCCAAAACCTTTGTGTGGATCATAACAAACTGTGGAAAATTCTTCAAGAGATGGGAATACCTGACCACCTGACCTGCCTCCTGAGAAATCTGTATGCAGGTCAGGAAGCAACAGTTAGAACTGGACATGGAACAAAAGACTGGTTCCAAATAGGGAAAGGAGTATGTCAAAGTTGTATATTGTCACCCTGCTTATTTAACTTATATGCAGAGTACATCATGTGAAATGCTGGGCTGGATGAAGCATAAGCTGGAATCAATATTGCCAGGAGAAATATCAATAACCTCAGATACCCAGGTGATATCACCCTTATGGCAGAAAGCAAAGAAGAACTAAGACGTCTCTTGATGAAAGTGAAAGAGGAGAGTGAAAAAGTTGGCTTAAAACTCAACATTCAGAAAACTAAGATCTTGGCATCTGGTCCCATTGCTTCATGGAAAATAGATGGGGAAACAATGGAAACAGTGAGAGACTTTATTTTTTTGGGCTCCAAAATCACTGCAGATGGTGACTGCAGTCATAAAATTAAAAGAGGCTTGCTCCTTGGAAGAAAAGTTATGACCGACTTGGACAGCATATTAAAAAGCAGAGACATTACTTTGCTGACCAAGGTCCATCCAGTCAAGGCTATGGTTTTTCCAGTAGTCACGTATGGATGTGAGAGTTGGACTATAAAGAAAGCTGAGCACCAAAGAATTGATGCTCTTGAACTGTGGTGTTGGAGAAGACTCTTGAGAGTCCCTTGGCCTGCAAGGAGATCCAACCAGTCCATCCTAAAGGAAATCAGTCCTGAATATTTATTGGAAGGATGGATGCTGAAGCTGAAACTCCAATACTTTGGCCACCTGACTCGAAGAACTGATTCATTGGAAAAGACCTTGATGCTGGGAAAGATTCAGGGCAGGAGGAGAAGGGGATGACTGAGGACGAGATGGTTGGATGGGATCACCAATGCAATGGACATGAGTTTGAGTAAGCGCCAGGAGTTGGTGATAGACAGGGAAGCCTGGTGTGCTGCAGTCCATGGGGTCACAAAGAGTTGGACACGACTGAGTGACTGAACTGACTGAAACCACTTAAAAATGGGACTGGCATGTGGTCAGCTATTGTTATTAAGGCTTGTGTGTATATGCTCAGTTGCTCCTCTGTCCATGCGAGTTTTCCAGGCAAGAATACTGGAGTGAGTTGCTATTTCCTACCACAGGAGATCTTCTTGACCCAGGGATAGAACCTGGGTTTTTGCAATTGGCAGGCAGATTTTTTTACCACTGTGCCACCTGGGAAGCCCATTATTAGCTTCATTGGATGTCTTATACTTGGGCCTGTAGTCATGTATTAATCAACTGATTTTGAATTAGATGTAGGGATTACTTATTGGAGATTGGAGGGCAGAAAAGAGAGTAGGAATGCATATTACCATAGTGCCCCTTTAAGAAAGCACACCTGGAATTTTGCCAGTAAATTGGTTAGACTCTGGCCCCCTTTTGTTACCCAGAGCCCAGTTAACCGTGCTTACACACAAATTGGAGATCTCATACTTGTAGCCATTTGTGTACCCTTTTAATTGCACACATGAGGTGAGGGTCATGGTAGCTTGGTCTGAGGGGGTTTATTAAACTTCAGTTCCACGCAGCAGGACAACACGTTGTGACAGAAGGCGACCCACTTCCACCCCAGCTTACAGCCGAAGCTACAGTCGCCACCGAGTTTGGTGCAGGTGCGGACTGTCGCGCCATTGTTGTTAAACAAACTGCTCCCTGAAGGAGAGAAAACACATGCGCACAAAGGAAAAATCAGTCTTCAAGGGCCTGGGGGAAATCTCAGGGCTGTCCTCTTTGTGGTGGTGAACGGCTTCTCAGTTTGGCGTTTTCCTTCTACACTCCGTCCTCTCATCTGCTGTTACATTTTGGCGAGGCCACTGAGTCCAGCGCTCATCAGAGGAAGCTGAGGGACACAGGATTGTAAATAGCTGGAGAGTGATCTATGCATATGGTGAAAAGGGCTCCCCTCTCTTAAGCTATGGCAGACTTTCAGGAGGTAGCAACAGATGGTCAGGGCAGGGGCTGAATAACACTCACACACCTCTTGCCTCTAGCAGCTCTGCTGACTGATCCCATGGTCTCCCTGCTGGGCTCACACCAACAGGGCTTTTCAAGTGCCTCAGTCCTCGGAAGACCCTCAGTTTTCATGACCCATACCCATCATTATTTACCTGAAGGCAATGAGATCACCAGGAGGAAGAGTAACCCAGAGAGACGGAGTCTCATAGTTGATGAGGACACAGAACTACAGCTCCCTGGGGGTGGTTATCTGGGAGGCTCCTTTATAGCGCTGGGCAAGGCTGGGTGGGGCTGGACACTGGCCTCATTCTATCTGGAGGGATACCCAGGGGAGACAGGCTTTTTCAGGATTACAGGAAAAGGAATCCCTGGGCCATTCTGTGCAACTTTCTCTTTTACAAATCATGGGAGAGGAAAGGACTTAGTCAAGGTAGAAGAAAGGGAGAGACCAGGCATCATCATGCTCAGGGCTGGGCACTATTCCTGTGTCACTTCAAATGGACACTGATGGGAAAATGGCAGGGAAATGTCTGCTTGTTCCTCCCATTCTTTGCAGTCCCACTGAAAACATGGGAGCCCAGAGAGGTGATGTGACAAAACACAGGCTTAATTGAAGGCCAGAAAGGATGTCAGCAAGAATTTACAGTGTTCCAAGAAGCAAAGAATCTCAGGGTGTCAACTGTTGGCCTGACCAAGAGTTAGGTAGGTGTTCAGACACAGTGAAGAAGGGAAAGCTTATTTGCCTGTTGGAGGCCGTGCTGCAGGGAACCTCACCCCCCAGAACAGTTCACTGAGCAACTTTGTTTTCTAGATGGCTGATGTAGAAAGTCAGCTGCACTTTGGGAACCAGTTCTGAGGAAGGTTTGTTTTCGGAGTGGGTGAGTTAGAATTCTCTCCTGGCCCCTGAGACCAGGAAGAGCTGGTTCAGGGTTGGTTGCCCTCTCTCAGGAGGTGAGCAGAACAACGCTTCCCTGGAGCTAGAGGGACGCGGTTCCCGGGAAGGGTCATTAGGTCTGCCTCCCTGGAGGGATGGTGGGACAGAAGAAGATGTGCACTTAGGCTTTATTCTTGCCCCCAAGCCAGGCTTGTACCCGAATGATCCAAGACTGTAGAATTCTGAGTCTGTAAAGTGGCAACAGAGCATAGTTTTATTGGTTACACTCTGTTTTGCTGTCACAGGCCTTTGGATGAATTATTTAGCATCTCTGAGTTTCAGCTTCCTCTTTTCTTTGTTTTTTCTTTTTCTCTTTCTTTCTTTCCCTCTTTTTTATTTGTAAGATTAAAAAAAACTGAGGTAGAGTTGCCGTACAATATTATGAAAGTTACAGGCATACAATATAGCGATTCACAGGTCCATTTCTAGTTATTATGAAATATTGGAAAAAAAATTGGCTAGATTTGCTGTGTTGTACAACATAGCCTTGTATCTGATTTTATACCTGTTTGTACCTTTTAATTCCCTGCCGCTATATTGCCCCTCTGCTCTTCCCTCTCCCCACTGGTAACCACTATATATATTCTATCTGTGAATCTGCTTTATTTTGTTATATTCATTAGTGTGTTGTATCTTTTTATAAAGATTCCACATATAAGTGATATCATACCATATTTGTCTTTCTCTCTCTTTTTTTTTAAAGAAACAGTTTATTTTCCATTTTGGTGGAAGTGTGTGGAAGAACAGCTTACGACCACTCCGTGGTGGTTCCTACCCATTCAGTGGCCTGAGGGTGGGAGCTGCAGACCAGTCTTCAGCGGAAGGCTGAGCACCGCAGTCTTCAGTGGGGAACCGCTGAATAGGCGCGGGAGGCACCCGCACACCCTCGGACCAGTCTGCCACCTCGGGCTGAGGAGCAGTGAGCTCTGGAGCTGCAGCAGTCCATTCTCCCTGAAACTCCTCCTTGGTCACAGCCTTCTCAGCTGCTGCCTGCTCTTCTTTTTCAATCTCTTCAGGATCTCTGTAGAAGTAGAGATCCGGCATGACCTCCCAAGGGTGTGCTCGGGAGATGGTGCCACGCATGCGCAGAACTTCCCGGGCGAGCATCCACATCAGACCCACTGAGTGCGCTCCCTTTTTAGGATCTCAGAGCAGGATACATCAACTGAGAAAACAGAAAAGTCAAGTACTGCCTGAAGAGTTAGGAATATTGAAGAGAATAAAAGCTATTTTTTAAATGTTTTAATCTCTCCTTAAATAAGCTCTCATTCCTTAAAATCATAGTTTTGTAGCAAGTATTATTATCCAACCCCACTCATTGGGCCAGAGACCCTTGTGGTGTTAGCGAAACACTTGCCCCTCGTGTAGCACACTACCTTTTTTTTTTTTCTTTCAGATAATCTTCCTTTTCTCTAAAAGTGCACTGTAAGAGGTTTTTTTTTGAGGATGAAATGAGCTAAGGCTTACAAAATGCATTGTGCTCTTTCCTTCTTCTCCTCTCCCTTATTCTTTATTAAGTTCTACCACTATAGCTGTGTTTCTCTTCTGTGGACCCTCTCCAAGAGACTTCTTAGTGAATGCAAGACATCACTGGGAAAGTTTTATTCTGGTTTACAACAATGGGTATGGTTGAGAACGTGGCTGTAGGTTGGAATGGGGATGGGAGAGAGATGGTGGGCTAGTGGACTAGAAGTACCGAGGTCAGTGCTAGTTCAGGGCTGAGGATTCCCTTGCAAGATCCCAGGAAAGGCTCCCAAGAGACCCTTCGGTGAGCATGTGATTCTGGCCCATAGAGCCCAGGCCATATGCTAACCATCTGCTATCATAGACATAGTGTAGACCATAGCTTAGACATAGACAAAGCATAGACACCTCATTCTTTCAGAGATGGGGAAAACAAGGCTCAGATGTGAATGGACTTGCACAAAGGAAGGAAGCAAGCTGGGGGCTGTGCTGGCATCAAATATTCAGCTGTCTTGATACTCAGTTCAGAACTCTGTCCTTCATATATTTTAAATTGTTCAATTGTGCTTTAGGGAAGATAGAAGTATGAACCTAACATTTTCTAAATACTTCTGAGTCCCTCCTACACACAGTTCTGGAAAAAAAACAGATCTAGCATGTGTCTGGGGATCAGCATATGTTCAGGACAAACCCTTTCCTTTCCATCCACAGATGTCCTATTAAATCACCATTCCAGCCTTGGGAAAGGAGTTTCTGCTAAGTGAGTTAAGTGTTCCCACCTTCTGCTTGAAGTCTTATTGAACAAAGCTGCCAGGGAAACAGAAACGGCTTCATTCTCTTCCATTTAGTATTGCTGTGTTGGTGCTTTCTTCCTTTATCTTAGTTTTCTAGAATTCTCCTGCTCACCTTACTATTGTCTTTGCCTTTGGAAAGAAAATGTCCACTGCACATCCTACTTAACCTCAATGAACTACCCAGTCAAACTGACTTATGCTTCCTTTTCACCTGTCTCATTTTACTAATCACACAGTTCCTGAATGCAGTGACTTCACTGTTTATTTTTCTGCATGGGCAAATTTATTTTCTCCCATGGTTTTTATTTTTAAATTTTATTATTAACATTATTATAACTACATTTTAAAAATTATTAAGCTTTTAAAATTATACTTTTCTTTTCCATTATTGTTTATTACAGGATATTGTATATAGCTCCCCATTCTATACAGTAGGACCTTGTTTATTATCCATCCTATAGGTAATAGTTTGCATCTGCTCATCCCAAACTCCCAATGTATCTCTTCCCTCCCTCTTGGCAATCACAATCTGTTCTATATGTCTGTAAATCTACAGACTCCATCTTTTTTAGAACAGTTTTAGGTTCACAGCTAAATTGAGTGGAAAGTTCAGACAGTTTCCTCCTGTCAACTACCCCTACCAGAGTGGTATGTTTGTTTCAAACGATGACCCCCCCCACGGTGACGTATATTATCACTCAAAACGTGTACTTTATGCTAAGGTTCACCTGTGGGATTTATGTTGTCAGCTTTGACAAATGTGTAACATTTCATCCTTCTTGTAGTATCATACAGAAACCTCACACCATCCTAAAAATCCTCTGTCCTCTGGCTGGCTCTTATTCTTAAACTTTTAACATAAAATATTGATAAAAGATGAAATTTAATACACATAAAGAAAAACACATCACAGACTTAGTGACTGAATATACAGCAAATACTGTGTAACCACCACTCAGATCAAGGAAACAAATGTTCTCCAGAACCAGGGACGGTCCCACGCTGTTGGTCCTTTAATGGACCGGAACCTGGTGGTCTGGAGAGTAAGAGAGAGAAAGAGGCTGCTATCCCCTGGTTTACGCGGAAAGCCAATAGAGTCCTGTTCTTAGGGCTCACGCTGATGCACATAGGCACCGGGCGCCCTCTCCAGTGGGTGAAGGCACAGTGCGCCCTCTCGAGAGGGGCTTAGAAGCCCGGGCAAGAAAGTGAGCTCAGCGGGCCTCCGCGCTCCAAGGAATTAGCCAGAAATAGAGAGAGAGAGAGAAAGAAGGAGAGAATAGAAAGGAAGAAAGAAAGAAAGAAAAAGAAAGACACGGGAACCAAAGCTCTGATGGAGCAAAGGTGTTTTAATCAACATGGTGTGGGCATATATACTGTCTTACAAGGTGGTTATTCTCAGCAAAGAGAAAGATTAAAATTCCAGACTTACAAAACATAAGACGATCCCTATCAAAGAGAGAGTTGCAAACAATCACCTTTTACCGTATGGCTCATAAAAAGGAAGAGGGCACTTATCACCGTAATGAGAAATGCCTAGATTCCTCAGCCCCGCGAAAGGCATGCCTCTCCTCTTTAATTCTTGAATATTCAGGAATTAATAAGGGCCAGAGGGTTCCTGACAGATCCAAAACAGCACACAGGAAGCCTTTTGTTAAATGCTTCCTGACATCATGCCCCACTAGTGACTTGCAGCCCACTCCCTCCCCTTGTGGGGGACAGCTCAGATGCCAGGTGGGTGGACACGTGATGTATGGGCACGTGGTGTGTGCGTGCCTGCTGTGGGACACGTGGTGGGCAGATTCGTGACGGGTGTACACGCGGTGCGCAGACGCCTAGTGCTCAGGCATGTGCCGCTGCGGGTGAGGACGGCCAGCGGAGGCGCGTGGACGCAGGTGTGCGGACCATGTGGGAAGCATGCCATAGTGACGTCCTCGTGGATTCTCGGAGGAGGATGCTCCGGCACGCCCCCGCTCCCCCTTACCCCCACCCCCGCGTTGTTAATTTTAAAGGATTTTCAGGCTTTTAAAAATATTTTTTCCCTTTTTGTTTTTTTTTTTTTCCCTTCTGGCCGCAAGGCCCGAAAATGATGGAGCCTGCGGAGATGGGGCAGAGAACAACGACTACATTCTTAACCAATTATTCTTCTCAAATATTTGCTTTTACTGCCTGCTACAGAGGTTGGCTTTTTATTAGAACTACGCATCACAGAGTAGTCAAGCTATCCAGAAACAGGAGAAGATTTTCAAGACAGGTAAGCACTAAAAGGGCTTCCCTGGTGGCTCAGTGGTAAAGAACACGCCTGCCAATGCGGGAGACGCGGGTTCCATCCCAGCGTGGGGACGAGCCCCTGGAGGAGGCATGGCAACCCACACCAGTATTCTTGCCTGGAGAATCCCATGGATAGAGGAGCCTGGTGGGCTACTGTTCGTGGGGTTGTAAAGAGTGGGACACGACTGAGCGACTGAACAAGAACAAGCGGTTAAAAAAAAGTAAGGCACAGAAATAAAGATGCCATCATAGTTGCATGAGGTTTGTGCCATGCCATAGCTTGAGATTTGTGACAGCCATGGAAATGGGAGTATGTTTGGCTGAAAAAGCTTGCAGAAGACTCTGTCTATGGGGTCCAAGCTCAGGTACTTCAACTCAGCTCTCCAAATGGGAATAAATGAATGAGAATGGTTTCTTTGACAATTCCCACCCAAACTTCTCCTCCGAGGTACAGGCAGGCTATGTATTTTAGTGCAAGAACCCAGACCTTAGCCTCTGATAGATTCAAGCTGGCCTCTGTGCTCTGCTACTTCTGAGGTATGTGATATTGGATAAGTCACTTAATGTGTCAGAATTTTGGGGTCTTCATCTGTAAGGGTAGAATCAATGTACCTCTTTATACATTGCTGTGGGACAAATGGAGATGACACACAGAAAATATAGGGACTGTGGTTTCTTGGTGATTGTTCTTTTCTTTCTCTTTGTATAAGGAGAAGAGACAAAAGTGAATGGAAAGTGACTTGGCCATATCTGTATAATATTATGAGTCAAAAGAATTGAGGGGAGAGGGATGGGAAGACAGCAGGAGAGACTTTGGCAGGCTAGCACTTCCCTAGTGCCCTGTGGGTTTTCATTGAGCCTTGTAGAAATTGGGTGTCTCTGCAAGATGCCTCTGAGGTCTCCACTTCCCCGCCCCTGATGGAGTAACTGAAAATCTGGTTGTTCAGGCAGGCACACAGAACATTTTTTGATTGGAAAAAATTTAGATGAGGGTCAGGGGTGGATGTTCAAAAAATATTTTTTTCCCAGGCATGTCTTCTGAGGGTACTGCTTTGCCCGGTCTCCCCAAGGAATTTTGTCCCTCTTTCAAAACAGAATCGTTATGTTGCTACAGCCTTGATTGTTGGAATGTTCTCTTTTGTGATGCGCAGTCCGCTGTACACTTGCCTTCATGGACTGCATAATACTCAGGATATTCAAGTTATGATAAATACTTTACCCAGAATCAAGTTGGAAGAGATTCTGTTTCCTATATGAAAACCCCTGGGATTAAAATAAGGTCTCCCCATCACACCAATCCTGGAAGATAGCAGTGGACCCAGATCTGTTATACCTTCTCTTCTGTGGTTGATCTGTGAGGCTTGGGAACCCAGGAATACTGAGGGCTAGTGCCCCAGGTTCCAACCAGGAACTCAAGGTCTCACAACAGACCACAGGATCACAAGGTTTAAAGGTGTATTTGTCTAGACCAGTCCTGCTATAGGGTCTTTGTTCCCACGTCCAGCTCATCCCTAGGAAATCTGAGGAGATGTCAGTCCTGGGGAAGGCCTGAGGCATACTCCCATGGCCCAGCTTAACATACACCCATCCCCTTAGGTGGAAGCACACTGTCAAATGGAAGATCAAGATCAGTGAAAGGAGGAAGCCTTTCAGGTCTGATGAAGGAACATGTTTCTGATCCTAGAACTTCCCAGCAGAAGATGGAAAGAGCCTTGTTTCAAGAAAGGGTGGATATCGGAGTTCAGTGTGGCCCGTTCTGCCATATAGGCCTGATGGGAGAATCCATGGAAGTCAGAGGGTAGGAGAACATTGCTGCCATCTCCTTAGCAACTGGCAGACTTCAGACCAGAGGAACAAAGAATGTGAACACAGCAGCTTCTCTGATCACTGGGAAACTTGACCTAAATCTTGGGTTTTCTGGGGCATGACCCAGAACCCTCTGCTCTTTCACCAGGTTCCTCTAGCTGTATGTTGGGGCGGGACTGAGCGTGAGGATTAAGATCATAGTTTCAGTATGTCTAACAGCCTGCAAGCTCTGAGCAAGAATTCAGACCAAAACATAAGCCCAAACCCATGTAGGAAAAAAAATTTAGCCAGCTGGTTACATATAACCATGACATGAGGATACTAAAGAAATCCCTGTTTGGACCTGGAGAAGTTCAGAGAGGAAAGTGCGGTCTGGTTGTCGCAAGCAATCAAGAGACACTTCTGCCTGGAAGGGACTGTGTAATCAGGTGAATCCATTATGCCTTTAGCAAGATTCGATTATGTTTGGAGTCTTAGGACATTCTGTGAGGAGACGTTGGCTTGGAACTTGGTCCCTGGCTACACACACAAGGAAGAATGTTCTCAGGGCTTTCTTTCCAGATCAGATGCCCTCTGCCACTGGCCAGATGCCCAGAAGTCCCCTGGGCTGGTTTGCCTTCTTCCTTAGCTTCAGACAGATTGTCTATAGAATATGATTTTTTCCTTTGGGCATTTGAGTCTCTTTCTGGTCCTTGAATTCCCTAGTACAGTTGTAGCCAACGGGGCTGTTCTTAACTCCATGGATTTCTGTGAGGGCTGTGAGAAAGGCAGTTCTACAGCACTGGTCATGGACCTGGTGTGCAACAAATCCTCAGCCTTACTCATAACTCTGAGCAGATCAGCAGCCCACCCTGCCCTGACTCAGACTCGTGTCTGTAAGAAGTGAGTTACAGACCCAATGTGGGGAAAATCAGAAGGGCCATGATCACTGTGAGCGTGGAGGGGAAATGTAGCATGTGGCATGGAAATGGAAAGCTCCAGAGAGCAGGAACGTTCAGTTCAGGGTGGCCAACATTAGTGGAGCTTTATGCCAGGCCCTTTGCTGGGTTCCAGGGACATAGAGAAGATTCCTGTCCTCACAGTTGCATGGGCCATAGGTTATAATTTTCATATAAAGAGGTAAAAATTGTGAACAGGAATTATGTACAGGATACTATGGAAACTTGGGGCACCAAATTGAGCTTTGAGAGAAGCAAGGAAGGCTTTTTGGAGGAGGTGAATCTTTCAGGGTAAGTAGGAATTATCCAGGAAAGAGGACTCTAGGAAAAATCAATAGATCCACAGATCAGGGCACATAGTATAGAAAAGTCTGGTGTGTGCAGTTATGAACACGTATTTAGGTGTCACTGAAGGGTGGGATGTGGTTACAGATGAGGCTGGAGATGGAGGTAGAGCCAAGTTACAAAAGGTCATGAATGAAATTTTATTAATTTATTTAATTTTATTTTTCATTGAAGTATAGTTGATTTACGGTGTTTTGGGTATACAGTAAAGTGATTCAGTTATATCTAAATGTGTCTCTATCCATATATCTGTTCTTTTCAGATTCTTTTCCATTATAGGTTATTAGAAGATATTGGATATAATTCTCTGTGCTATACAATCAGTTCAGTTCAGTTCAGTCGCTCAGTCGTGTCCGACTCTTTGCGACCCCATGAATCGCAGCACTCCAGGCCTCCCTGTCCATCACCAACTCCCGGAGTTTACTCAAACTCATGTCCATCGAGTCGGTGATGCCATCCAACCATCTCATCCTCTGTCGTCTCCTTCTCCTCCTGCCCCCAATCCCTCCCAGCATCAGGGTCTTTTCCAATGAGTCAACTCTTCGCATGAGGTGGCCAAAGTATTGGAGTTTCAGCTTCAACATCAGTCCTTCCAATGAACACCCAGGACTGATCTCCTTTAGGATGGACTGGTTGGATCTCCTTGCAGTCCAAGGGACTCTCAAGAGTCTTCTCCAACACCACAGTTTAAAAGCATCAATCTTTTGGCGCTCAGCTTTCTTCACAGTTCAACTCTCACATCCATACATGACCACTGGAAAAACCATAGCCTTGACTAGATGGACCTTTGTTGGCAAAGTAATGTCTCGCTTTTTAATATGCTATCCAGGTTGGTCATAACCTTCCTTCCAAGGAGTAAGCGTCTTTTAATTTCATGACTGCAATCACCATCTGCAGTGATTTTGGAGCCCCCCAAAATAAAGTCTGACACTGCTTCCACTGTTTCCCCATCTATTTCCCATGAAGTGATGGGACCAGATGCCATGATCTTAGTTTTCTGAATGTTGAGCTTTAAACCAACTTTTTCACTCTCCTCTTTCACTTTCATCAAGAGGCTTTTTAGTTCCTCTTCACTTTCTGCCATAATGGTGGTATCATCTGCATATCTGAGGTTATTGATATTTCTCCTGGCAATCTTGATTCCAGCTTGTGCTTCTTCCAACCCAGCGTTTCTCATGATGTACTCTGCATATAAGTTAAACAAGCAGGGTGACAATATACAGCCTTGACATACTCCTTTTCCTATTTGGAACCAGTCTGTTGGTCCATGTCCAGTTCTAACTGTTGCTTCCTGACCTGCATATAGGTTTCTCAAGTGGCAGGTCAGGTGGTCTGGTATTCTCATCTCTTTCAGAATTTTCCACAGTTTATTGTGATCCACACAGTCAAAGGCTTTGGCATAGTCAAAAAAGCGGAAATAGATGTTTTTCTGGAACTCTCTTGTTTTTTCGATGGTCCAGTGGATGTTGGAAATTTGATCTCTCGTTCCTCTGCCTTTTCTAAAACCAGCTTGAACATCTGGAAGTTCACGGTTCACGTATTGTTGCAGCCTGGCTTGGAGAATTTTGAGCATTACTTTACTAGCGTGTGAGATGAGTGCAACTGTGCAGTAGTTTGAGCATTCTTTGGGATTGCCTTTCTTTGGGATTGGAGTGAAAACTGACCTTTTCCAGTCCTGTGGCCACTGCTGGGTTTTCCAGATTTGATGGCATATTGAGTGCAGCACTTTCACAGCATCATCTTTCAGGATTTGAAATAGCTCAACTGGGATTCCATCACCTCCACTAGTTTTGTCCATAGTGATGCTTCCTAAGGCCCACTTGACTTCACATTCCAGGATGTCTGGCTCTAGGTGAGTGATCACACCATCGTGATTATCTGGGTCATGAAGATATTTTTTGTACAGTCCTTCTGTGTATTCTTGCCACCTCTTCTTAATATCTTCTGCTTCTGTTAGGTCCATACTATTTCTGACCTTTATCGAACCCATCTTTGCATGAAATGTTCCCTTTGTATCTCTAATTTTCTTGAAGAGATCTCTGGTCTTTGGCATTCTGTTGTTTCCCTCTATTTCTTTGCATTGATCACTGAGGAAGACTTTCTTATCTCTCCTGGCTATTCTTTGGAACTCTGCATTCAAATGGGAATATCTTTCCTTTTCTCCTTTGCTTTTTGCTTCTCTTCTTTTCACAGCTATTTGTAAGGCCTCCTCAGACAACCATTTTGCCTTTTTGCATTTCTTTTCCATGGGGATGGTCTTGATCCCTGTCTCCTGTACAATATCACGAATCTCCGTCCATAGTTCATCAGGCACTCTGTCTATCAGATCTAGTGCCTGAAAAGTATTTCTCACTTCCACTGTATAGTCATACGGGACTTGATTTAGGTCATACTTCAATGATCTAGTGGTTTTCCCTACTTTCTTCAGTTTAAGTCTGAATTTGGCAGTAAGGAGTTCATTATCTGAGCCACAGTCGGCTCCCAGTCTTATTTTTGCTGACTGTATAGAGCTTCTCCATCTTTGATTGCAAAGAATATAATCAATCTGATTTCGGTGTTGACCATCTGGTGATGTCCATGTGTAGAGTCTTCTCTTGTGTTGTTGGAAGAGGTTGTTTGCTATGGCCAGTGTTCTCTTGACAAAATTCTATTAGCCTTTGCCCTGCTTCATTCTATACTCCAAGGCCAAATTTGCCTGTTACTCCAGGTGTTTCTTGACTTCCTACTCTTGCATTCTAGTCCCCTATAATGAAAAGGATGTCTTTTTTGGATGTTAGTTCTAAAAGGTCTTGTAGGTCTTCATGGAACTGTTCAACTTCATCTTCTTCAGCATTACTGGTTGGGGCACAGGCTTGGATTACTGTGATATCGAATGGTTTGTCTTGGAAACGAACAGAGATCATCCTGTCATTTTTGAGATTGCTTCCAAGTCCTGCATTTTGGACTCTTTTGTTGACTATGATGGCTACTCCATTTCTTCTAAGGGATTCCTGCCCACAGTAGTAGATATAATGGTCATCTGAGTTAAGTTCACCCATTCCAGTCCATTTTAGTTCTCTGATTCCTAGAATGTCGACATTCACTCTTGCCATCTCCTATTTGACCACTTCCAATTTGCCTTGATTCATGGACCTAACATTCCAGGTTCCTATGCAATATTGCCTTTTACAGCATCTGACCTTGCTTCCATCACCAGTCACATCCACAACTGGGTGTTGTTTTTGCTTTGGCTCCATCCTTTCATTCTTTCTGGAGTTATTTCTCCACTGATCTTCAGTAGCATATTGGGCACCTACCAACCTGGGGAGTTCCTATTTCAGTATCCTATCATTTTGCCTTTTCATACTGTTCATGAGGTTCTCAAGGCAAGAATACTGAAGTGGTTTGACATTCCCTTCTCCAGTGGACCAATTCTTTCAGACCTCTCCACCATGACCTGTCCATCTTGGGTGGCCCTACACAGCATGGCTTAGTTTCATTGAGTTAGACACGACTGTGGTCCTTGTGATCAGATTGGCTAGTTTTCTGTGATTATGGTTTCAGTGTTCCTGCCCTTTGATGCCTTCTCACGACACCTACCATCTTACTTGGGTTTCTCTTACCTTGAATGTGGGGTATACAATATGTCCTTGTTTATTATTTTCTGTATAGCAGCATGTATATGTTAATCACAATTCCCAATTTGTCTCTCCCCACCATGAGTGATATTTTAACAAATGAAGACTAGGTGTTATAGAGCCACTACTGACAGAGTGAGGAAGTGATGAGGTCTGACTTGTCTTTGAATGGACCCATTGAGAAGTTCTGTGTGGGGTGGATGTCAGGGAAGATAAGATAAGGAAGTTAGAAGATTTTTTTCAACTGTTCAGTCAGCTCTTTAGGCACCAGTTTGCTGGCTTATCCCTTACCGTGAAGTATTGCTTAAGCAGGTGGTGGCCACTGTAGAACTGTTAACAGGAAAGTCATATAGTACAGGCGAAGCCTATGCAGATGTTGAAGGGAGAGGTAATGTCAGTATCTGAAGAAGAGTGGTCTGACTCTGACTCTGGGGTACTCATTAAGTTCAGTTCAGTTCAGTTCAGTTGCTCAAGTGTGTTCGACTCTTTGCAACACCATGATGCCAGGGTTCCCTGTCCAACACCAACACCTGGAGCTTGCTCAAGCTCATGTCCATTGAGTCGGTGATGCCATTCAGCCATCTCATCCTCTTTGGTCCCCTTCTCCTCCTGCATTCAATCTTTCCCAGCATTAGAATCTTTTCCAATGAGTCAGTTGTTCACATCAGGTGGCCAAAGTATTGGAGTTTCCGCTTCAGCATCAGTCCTTTGAATGACTATTCAGGACTGATTTCCTTTAGGATGGACTGGTTGGATCTCCTTGCAGTCCAAGGGACTTCTCCAACACCATAATTCAAAAGCATCAATTCTTCAGTGCTCAGCTTTCTTTATGGTCCAACTCTCACATCCATACATGACTACTGAAAAAACCGTAACTTTGATTAGACAGACCTTTGTTGGCCAGGTAATATCTCTGCTTTTTAATATGCTGTCTAGGTTGGTCATAACTTTTCTTCCAAGGAGCAAGCCTCTTTTAATTTCACAGCTGCAAACACCATCTGCAGTGATTTTGGAGCCCCCCAAAATAAAGTCTCTCACTGTTTCCATTGTTTCCCCATCTATTTTGCATGAAGTGGTGGGACCAGATGCCATAATCTTGGTTTTCTGAATGCTGAGTTTTAAGCCAAATTTTTTACTTTCCTCTTTCAATTTCATCAAGGGACTTTTTAGTTCTTTGCTTTCTGCCATAAGGGTGGTATCATGCATATCTGAGGTTATTGATATTTCTCTCAGCAATCTTGATTCCAGCTTGTGTTTCATCCAGCCCAGCATTTCGCATGATGTACTTTGCATATAAGTTAAATAAGCAGGGTGACAATATACAGCCTTGACATACTCCTTTCCCTATTTGGAACCAGTCTGTTGTTCCATGTCCAGTTCTAACTCTTGCTTCCTGACCTGCATACAGATTTCTCAGGAAGCAGTTAAGGTGGTCAGGTATTCCCATCTCTTAAAAAATTTTCCATATTTTGTTGTGATCCACACAATCAAAGGGTTTGGTGTATTCAGCAAAGCAGATGTTTTTCTGGAACTCTCTTGCTTTTTCAATGATCCAGTGGATGTTGGCAATTTGATCTCTGGTTCCTCTGTCTTTTCTAAAACCAGCCTGAACATGTGGAAGTTCACAGTTCACATATTGTTGAAGACTGGCTTGGAGAATTTTGAACATTACTTTACTAGCATGTGAGATGAGTGCAATTGTGTGATAGTTTGAGCATTCTTTGGCATTGCCTTTCTTTGGGTTTAGAAAGAAAACTGACCTTTTCCCATCCTGTGGCCACTGCTGAGTGTTCCAAATTTGCTGGCATATTGAGTGCAGCACTTTCACAGCATCATCTTTTAGGATTTGAAATAGCCCAACTGGAATTCCATCATCTCCTCTAACTTTGTTCGTAATGATGCTTCCTAAGGCCCACTTGACTTTGCATTCTAAGATGTCTTGACTCTAGGTGAGTGATCACACCATCATGGTTATCTGGGTCATGAATATCTTTTTTTGTATAGTTCTTCTGTGTATTCTTGCCACTTCTTCTTAATATCTTCTGCTTCTGTTAGGTCCATACCATTTCTGTCCTTTATTGAGCCTATCTTTGCATGAAATGTTCCCTTGATATCTCTAATTTTCTTGAAGAGATCTCTAATCTTTCCCGTTCTGTTGTTTTCCTCTATTTCTTTGCGTTGATCACTGCAGAAGGCTTTCTTATCTCTTCTTGGTATTCATTGGAATGCTGCATTCAGATGGGTATATCTTTCCTTTTCTCCTTTGCCTTTAGCCTCTCTTCTTTTCTCAGCTATTTGTAAGGCCTCCTCAGACAACCATTCTGCCTTTTTGTATTTCTTTTCCCTTGAGGATGGTCTTGATCACTGCCTCCTGTACAATGTCATGGACCTCTGTCCATAGTTCTTCAGGTACTCTGTCTATTAGATCCAATCCCTTGTATCTATTTGTCACTTCCACTGTATAATTGTAAGGGATTTGACATAGGTCATACCTGAATGGTCTAGTGGTTGTCCCTACTTTCTTCAATTTAAGTCTGAATTTGGCAATAAGGAGTTCATGATCTGAGCCAGAGTCAGCTCCAGGTCTTTTTTTTAGCTGACTGTATAGAGCTTCTCCATCTTTGGCTGCAAAGAATATAATCAGTCTGATTTTGGTGTTGACCATCTGGTGATGTCCATGCATAGAGTCTTCTCTTGTGTTGTGGAAGAAGGTGTTTGCTATGACCAGTGCATTCTGTTGGCAAAATTCTGTCAGCCTTTGCCCTGCTTCGTTTTGTACTCCTTGGTGAAATTTCCCTGTTCCTTCAGGTATCTCTTGACTTTCTACTTTTGCATTCCAGTCCCCTATAATGAAAAGGACATCTATTTTGGGTGTTACTTCTAGAAGGTCTTGTAGGTCTTCATAGAATCGTTCAGCTTCAGTTTCTTTGGCATTAGTTGTTGGGGCATAGACTTGGATTACTGTGATATGGGATGGTTTGCCTTGGAAATGAACAGAGATCATTCTGTCATTTTCGAGATTGCACTCAAGAACTGCATTTCCGACTCCTTTGTTGACTATGATGGCTACTCCATTTCTTTTAAGGGACTCTTGCCCATAGTAGTATATATAATGGTCATCTGAGTAAAATTCACCCATTCCAGTCTTTTTTAGTTCACCAATTCCTAAAATGTCGATGTTCACTCTTGCCATCTCCTGTTTGACGACTTCCAATTTGCCTTGATTCATGGACCTAACATTCCAGATTCACATGTAATATCGCTCTTTGTAGCACTGGACTTTCTTCCCTTGCCAGTCACATCCACAACTGGGTGTTGTTTTTGCTTTGGCTCCATCTCTTCATTATTTCTGGAGTTGTTTCTCCACTGATCTCCAGTAGCATATTGGGCACCTACCAACCTGGGGAGTTCATCTTTCAGTGTCCTATATTTTTGCCTTTTCATACTGTTCATGGGGTTCTCAAGGCAAGAATACTGAAGTGGTTTGTCGTTCCCTTCTCCAGTGGACCACATTTTGCCAGAACTCTCCACCATGACCCATCCATCTTGGGTGGCCCTTCATGGCATGGCTCATAGTTTCATTAAATTAGACAAGGCTGTGGTTCATGTAATCAGTTTGAGTAGTTTTCTTTGATTACAGTGTTCATTCTGTCTGCTAGATAAGGATAAGAGGCTTATGGAAACTTCTTGATGGGAGAGAGTGACTGAGGGGGAAACTGGGTCTTGTTCTGATGGGCAGGGCCAGCTCAGTAAATCTTTAATCCAGTTTTCTGTTGCTGGGTGGGGCTGTGTCTCTCCCTGTTGTTTGACCAAACTATGGTAGAGGTAATGAGGATAATGGTGACTTCCTTCAAAAGGTCCCAGGCATGCACTGCTGCACTCAGTGCCCCCGACCCTGCAGCAGGCCACTGCTGACCCACGCCTCCGCCAGAGACTCCTGGACTCTCACAGGCAAGTCTGGGTAAGTGTCCTGTGGGGTCACGGTTCCTTTCTTTTGGGTTCTGGTGCACACAAGATTTTGTTTGTGCTCTCTAAGAGTCTGTTTCCCCAGTCTTGTATACGTTCTGAGAGTTCTATTGTGGGATTAATAGCGACTTCGTCTAAGAGGGCTTATGCCACACCCAGGTCTGTTGCACCCAGAGCCCCTGCCTCTGTGGTCAGCCACTGATGACCCATACCTCCGAATGAGACACTCAAACACTCAAAGGCAGGTCTGGCTCAGTCACTGCAGAGTCTCCTGGTGCACACAGGTTTTCTTTGAGCCATCCAAATGTGTCTGGTGGGTATGGGGTTTGATTCTAAATAGAATTTTGCCCCTATTGCCATCTTGCTGGGGTTTCTCCTTTGTCTTTGGAAGTGGGTTATCTTTTTTTGGTGGGATCCAACATTCTCCTGTCTATGGTTGTTCAACAGCGAGTTGTAATTTTGGAGTTTTTACAGGAGAAGATGAGTGCATGTCCTTCTACTCCACCATCTTGTTACTTGTAATGAGGGGTACTCATTACACTTGTGTGTTTGTGTAATCCAGGGTCCATCTCTTGGTTTTCCACTCTCCCAAAGCTTATCAATTCTCCAGGGACCAGATTCACATAAACCAGGCTCATCTGATTTATTTGCAAAGCATATCTCACAATATATAGCTTTATGAGAAACAGTCATCATGGGGTTGAAATATTCTATGTCAGCTGCATTGCAGCCTGGGGTACTTTGAGCTCCTCCTACACTGCTGGAGGATGAACATGGTTGGAGTATTTTATGATCATGATTACACTGGTAAGGGGTCAGCCAGAGAATGATGCTTTTTATTGATATGAGTTTGAAGTCCACTTGTCTTACATTGTTTTTCCTTGGTTTGTGTCCTAATACATACTTCTTAAAGTTGAAATAGTGTTTATGTTGAAGCTTATCTGGTATTTGGAGTACATGTCTAAACCTTATATCTAGTTGGAGTACATATCTAAACCTTGTATCTGTCTTTCAAAGACAGAAAGACTCCTCACGGTGTCCAGCAGTTTGGTACTGTGTGATGCAGATGGTCTCATCCTAGGCTAAGCTTAACATGATTTGCTGGTGGCATCAGAGATATGAAGGTTTTTTAGTATTTTTCCCACTACTCTATATGGTAACCATTTCAGCTTCCTTCTAGGTCTCTTTATATGAGAGAGAATAAAATTCCATCTTATTTAAGTCACTTTTATTTCAGGGTTTCTCATTATTTACATTATACCAGATTGTAACTGTCACCACAGGCAAATTATATTTAATAGAAAGCTAGTCAACCTATGTGAACATTAGCAAAAAGAGGAAACCAAAAAATATAACAGTATTTATAGGCAAAAAGGGAAAGAATGTCACTACATTGGAAGCAGTTCATTTGGGAGCTAACTGGTTCTTATGAGGGTGGGTAGCCTAGTTGGATTTAATTCATTTGTTTTATAGGGTAAATTTTACCCTATCAGGGAATCAGTTTGTCTACATGCTCTGATGCTGGAATCTGTTTGTGGTGTTTTTGTTGGAATTTTTCAGGGTCTTTTGTGTTTTGGTATTATAAAGCTTATAAAAATGGGAAATTATTTCATCTATCCTGAAGGTAAGCTCTTTGGGGTGCATATTAGATATGTTAAGATCAGAAGAGCAATGGCCCCTGAATGGCTCATAATTAATCTGGCAGTCAGAAGTGCTTTACAAAGGAGAGGAACACTCTGATAATGAACTGCCCTAGGGGCTTCGTTGGACTTGAGGCATCCAATTCTAATTTCCTATACAAGAGCCCCGGAGAAGGAAATGGCAACCCACTCCAGTATTCTTGCCTGGAGAATTTCATGGACAGAGGAGCCTAGCGGGCTACAGTCCGTGGTGTAGGGGGAGTGTGTAATTTCCTCAGTTCTGTCTTGCTGCAGCAAAAATTTGAAGTGATGGACGGAGCAGTGTTATAACTCAGTTTTATTAGGAAAAACAGAGGATAGTACACCATCAAGGAGTGAGGGCAGGTTGACCCAAAAGACAAGAGAGGAGAGGCCTCAATCCTTCTAGGCTTCCTCCTTTTATACATTTGTCTCCTCCCCTGATCCTGCCCTATGTAAACTGAGCTAGCCAGGAGGGCTGTTTGTTTTACCTGAGATCCTCACTCTGGTCCTCAGAACTTCCTTTGTTCTATTTTTGCAGGCTTTTCCCTTCTTTGTCTTTTAGCCACTGCCGTTTTGGACTCCTTTTTCCTATTCTACCTAACCTTCCCCCCTCAAGAGATGGGAGGCCCAATTCTTGGGGAATAGGGATATCACAATCTCTCTGGCTACTTCCTGCTGAACTGGGATGGTGAGGGGCATTGGGCCTCCCCCTCTTGCTAATCTCAAGCCTCGAGTCTTTATAGTGGTGTCCATGTGAGGGTGAGTGATATTTTCCATGGTCAGCTGTAGTTTTATATATTCTTGTTAAACTGGCACTGCATGTTTTAGCCTGTTGACCTGGCCAGAGACAAAATGAGTTAGACAATTGATAATACATGGAACAATCATAAGCAGCATCAGTATGGTGATAACAAGGATTAGTAGGGGCACTAGGCAACTCCAAATTCCTCCTCACTAGGAGAAGGATCCCCCAAAGAGACTGTAGCCACCCCAAGACCTCTCCAGCTCATTTTTTTAGATCCTGTAGCATCTGAATGTTTTTCTTGAGGACTGTGAGACTTTCTTTAACTTAGCTGGAGGTATTTACCCAGAAGCAACGTGTCTCATTCAAGATGGGTCAAGTCCCTCCTTGTTCAGGGAACAGGAGATCTAGCTCCTGTCTATTTAGGAGTGCAACCCCTGCCAAGTTGTGTTGGCTCTTTAGAGCTGTCCTGAGAAATCTTATCCCCAGAAACTTAAATTTTGAGGGTGTTCATTAGAATGACACCCATTTGTAGTCCTGAATAGGTATCTGAGATCTCCCTGGGGCTCATAGGTGTATTGAGTGTCCTCTTCTGTTTTCTTTCATGGCTGGATTAGTGAGTAGTGAATCAGGAGTCATGTCCTGGTACCTTGACTGCTGTGGGGGTAGAAAGTATTACAGGGTAGGGGCCCTTCCATGTGGGCTGGAGTTGAGTGTTTGGGGTCCCATCTTTTCAGACTTTAATTAGGACTTGAGTCCCTGGAGCATATAGTGGTGGCCCTTTAGAATCTTTTGGGTCCTGGTTGACACTCCACAAGCATATATCTTATTGTAATTGTCCAATGACCATGGTATAAGACAAGAGGGTCTGAGCCTCCGGATCTAGGAAGAGATCATGGAAGAGGTCATTGACATAAACAAAAGGTCTCCCATATAGCATCTCATAAGAACAAAGACCAACCTGTTGCTCAGGGGCAATAGGTGCGGAGGAGAGCTATTGGTAAAGCCTCCTTCCATCCTGGGGAGGTCTCCTGGGTTATCTTTTTTATTGCTGATTTTAAGAATTGATTGGTTCTTTCTACTTTTCCTGATGACTGAGGTCTCCAGACACAATGGAGATGATAAGTAATACCCAATGCTTTAGAGACCCCTTCGGTGACCTTAGAGGTAAATGATGTCCCATTGTCATTTTGTAATGATCTGGGCAGGCCAAATCTTGGAATGATTTCATGGAGCAGTTTTTTTTTTACCACCTCCTCAGACTTCTCTGGTGGCTCAGATGGTAAAGCGTCTGCTTACAATGCAGGAGACCCCAGGTTCAATCCCTGGGTTGGGAAGATCTCCTGGAGAAGGAAATGGCAACCCACTCCAGTACTCTTTCCTGGAGAATCCCATGGACAGAGGAGCCTGGTAGGCTGCAGTCCATGGGGTCGCAAAGAGTCGGACATGACTGAGTGACTTCACCTCACCAGCCTTCTCAGTCTGGGTGGGAAAGCCTTCAATCCATCCTATGAATGAGTGTATCATGACTAATAGGTATTTATACTCTTGAGAAAGTGGCATCTGGTTGAATTCCATCTGCCAGTCCTCTCCTGGGTAGGTCTCATGTCACTGGATGGGCTGGGCCAGCTGGGGTCTTCAAGCTCTTTGGGGGTTGTTCAATTGGCAAGTGGGAAGGAGACTACTTGCTTTATAGTCATTTAGAGGCCTGTTCCTCTGAAGGATCTTTCTAGTAATCTTTGGAGGGGCTTTTCCCCTAAATGAGTAGTGGCATGTAGGGAGTTAACCAACTTCCATTGGAGATTCCAGGGAGAAAAAGGAGTCCCTCCTTGTGGAACCACCCAACATGATCTTCTTGAAAGCCCTCACTCTTAGCTTTAAGAGTCTCAGCTTCAGTATATGAAGGAGTTTCTGGCTAATTTGTCTGTGGAACTAAGGAACCCCTATTAGGTCACTGTTCTGTAACGCTGCTCAGAAGCTGCCTGATCAGCTGCTTGGTTCCCTTGTGCCATTTACATGCTCCCTTTTTGGTGTCGTTTACAATGGGGACTGAAATCTTAGCGGGCAGATGACCTGCCTCCAAGAGCCTAAGGATTTGATCACCATATTTGATTGGGGACCCTCAGGTGGTCAAGTGGCCCCTTTCTTTCCAAATAGCTGCATGGGCATGTAGCACCAGAAAGGCAAATTTACAGTCCGTGTAAATGGCTACTGTTTTTCCTTTTCCCAGTTCCAAAGCTGGAGTCAAAGCTGTGAGCTCAGCTAATTGGATTGAAGTACCTGGTAGCAAAAGTTTAACCTCTATGGTCTCAAAATTGGAGACTACTGAATGTCCAGCTCTTCTTTTTCCTCCAAGACAAATCTGCTTCAATCAGTGTACCAGATTTTCTCAGGATTGGTCAGAGGATTTTCTGACAGTCCCTCTGGGGTTTTGTGCAGTGGTCCAAAGTTTCTAGGCAAGATTGAAAGGGGAGAGAGCCCTCGGGGGTTGGCAGGAAGATAGCTGGGTTAAGAACATCACAAGGGGATATAATCAGGCCTGGATTTTCCATCAGCACTAGTTGATATCTGAGGATCCTTTGATCAGACATCCATAAGTGGCTTCTCCCACTCAGAAGTTGTTTCACTTGGTGGCTGGTAAAAATAGTTGGCCCCCAAAAGAGAGTTTTAAAGCATATTCTAAATCAGGACTGCAATAGCTGCAATGTTTCAAAGTCAGGGGGAGATTTCTTCCTAATAAGGGAGGAGAACAATCAGGGACCACTAGAAACTGGTGGGAAAATTTTTGTCCATCCCAGTAACAAAGTGCTCAAGTGAATCTTTTTGTAATTGTTTTTCCTATAACACCCAAAATGGTACAGGTTTGTGGGGAGAAGGTTCTGGAGCAGGAGGTCAGGACAGAGTAGGTAGCCCCTGTGTCAACTAAGAAATTCTTGGATTTACCTGCACATCCAGGCTCTAGTCCTGTGATGGTTATCTGTGACAGGTGGGCCGGCTGGAGCGGGCTGCTTCAGTCCTGTTGAACCATTGTGAGGGAAGGCTTGGCACTTGACCTTGAGGCTCTTGGGTCCCTAGGACAGAGTGCCACCCAATATCCCAACTGATAGCTTTTGTAGCAAGCCATTTTAGGAGACTTGTCATGGTTTGGACACTCTTTGGCCCACTGCCCCACCTGTCTACAGATTAAGCATTTGTCCTGGGCCTTGTCCTTTAAGGACTCGGGGTTTGCCATAGGGTTTCTCTGGAGGGTAGCCAGCATCTGGGCATGCCTTGTCTCTTTCCTTTTCTCCCTTTCCTGAGCCGTGGCCTCCTCTCCCATTCTCTGTTAAAAAGGTGGCTATCTGGACCATCTCCTCTAAAGAGGCAGCAGGGTCCTGCTGCTGTAGCTGTTGTAAATTTATCCTGATATCTGATGCATACTGGGACAGGAATTTATCCTTTAAAATTACCTGTCCCTTGTAAGAGTCTAAGTGCAGATTGGTTAACTTTTAGAGGGCCTCTTTTAGATTTTCCAGAAAGGCAGTGGGGTTCTCATTGGATTCCTGAGTTATTGCTGAGACTGGGCATAGTCCCATAGCTAATAGGCTTCCTTCTATTTTCATGGGTGGACTTCCTTAGGGGTGAGTCTTTTTGAAGCCTATCTCACCCAGTACTGTTACAACCTGAGAGCCAGGCATCCCCGAGTCAGGGTGCACATCCCCAGGCAGGCTGAGGTGTGACAGTCTCCTGGAGATCGAATCCCTGGGCAGGTTGAGGCAGGTCAGCCTCCTGAGAATTGGGTCCCTAAGCAGACTGAGGCATGTTGATCTCCTGGGACCCCTGGACTGGTGGATCCCTGAGCAGGTTGAGGCTTGACAACCTCCTGAGAACCAGATCCCTAGGCAGGTCAAGGCAGATCGACCTCCTGGGATGCCTGAACTGGTGGATCCCTCAGCAGGCTGAGGTGTGACAACCTCCAGGGGACCAGATTCTGAGGCAGGTGGAGGCAGGTCAACCTCCTGGGACCGCTGGGCTGGATTTGGGTGTCCCCAAGGTCTCCAGTGTGACCAATGCTGGGCAGGACTAAGGGGTTGTAATCTTAACTCATCACTGGTTTGTCCACTGCAGATGGGAATAGATATCATAATGTAAAGAAATCCAAGTCTGTGCCCTGAGACTGGGAACCTGGTGAAACAGTCATAAACCTTATCCTCTTATTGCTCTGAGATAATGTAAGTCACTGATTTCCTCCCCTACTCCTCCATAAGAGCAGTTTAGGGTGTTTCCAGTGGTAAACATTTCATTGTCATAGACCCACTTTAGGTAATAACAGAAGTAATGACAAAGGAGTGGGTTATCCGGTCCTGTTAGGGGGATTCAGTTCAGTTCAGTTGCTCAGTTGTGTCTAACTTTGCAACCCCATGGACTGCAGCACACCAGGCCTGCCTGTCCATCACCAACTCCTGGAGCTTACTCATATTCATGTCCACTGAGTCAGTGATGCCATACACCATCTCATCCTCTGTAGTCCCCTTCTCCTCCTGCCTTCAATCTTCTCCAGCACCAGGGTCTTTTCAAATGAGTCAGTTGTTCACATGAGGTGGCCAAAGTATTGGAGTTTCAGCTTCAACATCAGTCCTTCCAAAGAATATGCAGGGCTGATTTCCTTTTGGATGGACTGGTTGGATCTCCTTGCAGGCCAAGGGGCTCTCAAACCACAGTTCAAAAGCATCAATTCTTTGGCACTCAGCTTTCTTTATAGTCCAAATCTCATATCCATACATAACTACTGGAAAAACCATGACTAGATGGACCTTGGTTGGCAAAGTAATGCCTCTGCTTTTTAATAAGCTGTCTAGGTTGGTCATAAGTTTTCTTCCAAGGAGCAAGCCTCTTTTAATTTCATGCCTGCAAATACCATCTGCAGTGATTTCGGAACCCAAAAAAATAAAGTCTCTCACTGTTTCCCCATCTATTTTCCATAAAGTGATGGGACCAGATGCCATGATCCTAGTTTTCTGAATGTTGAGCTTTAAGCCAAATTTTTCACTCTCGTTTTTCACTATCATCAAGAGGCTTTTTAGTTCTTCTTCGCTTTCTGCGATAAGGGTGGTGTCATCTGCATATCTGAGATTATTGATATTTCTGCCGGCAATCTTGATTCCAGCTTGGGCTTCATCCAGCCCAGTGTTTCTTATGATGTACTTTGCATATAAGTTAAATAAGCAGGGTGACAATATACAGCCTTGACGTACTCCTTTCCTGATTTAGAACCAGTCTGTTGTTCCATGTCCCGTTCTAACTGTTGTTTCCTGACTTGCATACAGATTTCTCAAGAGGCAGGTCAGGTGGTCTGGTATTCCCATTTCTTGAAGAATTTTCCACTGTTTGTGGTGATCCACACAGTCAAAGGCTTTGGCATAGTCAATAAAGCAGAAATAGATGTTTTTCTGGAACTCTCTTGCTTTTTCGATGATCCATTAGATGTTGGCAATTTGACCTCTGGTTCCTCGGCCTTTTCTGAAACCAGCTTGAACATGTGGAAGTTCACAGTTCACATACTGTTGAAGCCTGGCTTGGAGAATTTTGAGCATTACTCTGTGAGTGTGTGAGATGAGTGCGGTTGTGTGGTAGTTTGAGCATTCTTTGGCATTACCTTTCTTTGGGATTGGAATGAAAACTTAGCTTTTCCAGTCCTGTGACCACTGCTGAGTTTTCCAGATTTGCTGGCATATTGAGTGCAGCACTTTCACAGCATCATATTTTAGGATTTGAAATAGCTCAACTGGAATTCCATCACCTCCTCTAGCTTTGTTTGGCTTCCTAAGGCCCACTTGACTTCGCATTCCAGGATGTCTGGCTCTAGGTGAGTAATCATACCATCGTGATTATCTGGGTCGTGAAGATCTTTTTTTGTACAGTTCTTCTGTGTATTCTTGCCACCTCTTCTTAATATCTTCTGCTTCTGTTAGGGGCATTTTAATAATAGGCTGGCTGAAGCGCTGTTGCCTACAAGAGGGAAGGGTCCTGGTTGTAGGAGTTAGTAAGTGGCTTAAAAACAAATTGATAAGAGACAATAGGCCAGATGTTCCATAAAAGTGGAGTGGAGATTTGATCCAGGGCTATGTTTGTAACTTTAGGAGAAAGGTGGTAAGGGTTTGGGCCCAATCGGCCTGCAGGGCTAACTCCCAAAGTGCCAAACATTATCCCTGGAAGCCCAGTTGCTCTTGAAACGATGCCACCAACAGATGGACTTCTAGCAGGCATTGTGCGCCTGTCACCCACCCTAGCCGGTTCACTGAGAGATGCTCTTGTTGCACATGTTTAGGAAACATGGAAGATGATGGCCTGAATATCTAGAGGGATTGGATATCATACAGTATTTCCCTCCCAGGGCCAGCTATTTTCTGGTTGCCCCTCAAGAATATTGTAAAGGCAACATTGTGGGCCCAGACAGGGCTCAGGAAAAGAGCATGAAACAGGAGGGAAGGGGGCAGGGCACAACCTTTGAGAGAATGACATAGCCCAAGGGAATAACATAAACAGATAAAAATCAAATGGGTCCAAGATGACAAGTCAGATTCAACTAAACCTTGATCCTCAATCTGCAAGCTAAACGCATACCCAGGGGCACCAGGACAGCTCCAAGGCACTGTCAAAAGAGGAGGAATGGGTGGTTCCCTAATTGTTGGAATGATCCTCCCACTCATTAGCATATGAAGTCACCCAGCCTGACAATTCCATGGCCACTGCACTCTCCTCTGTGATGGCCCACACCCTGTGGAATGTGCTTCTCTCTGAATCTGAACAAATCTACCTCTTACCTATTGCTGTGTCTCTAACTGAATTTTTCCAATGAGATATCAGAGCCTGAACTTTATTAGGTCTTGAAACCGGACACCATGGGTTTTGGCTGGGCTCATGTCCCGGGAGAGAGGAGTTGAAGGATGGGAGGAAAAAGCAGTGGAAAAAACATGCTGAGGAATCCCCTTCATAACCTGCCAGAAAATCTGCTAAATATCTGACCTGTGTTCACAGTTTTCATTGGCCTGACTCTTGGCACAGAGAAGATTAAGGACAGAAGAACCCTCACTCCCTTGGACAACAGCTACTGGGGCGCAGAGGATAGTGGAGCCTTCAGGACATGCAGAGGAGTAGCCTCTCCAGAGTCTCTCAATTGCGCCCACTGCTGCTCTCCTGTTCACAGGGGGTTTGAGGAAACAAGAAACGAGAGATTGTAAAGGAATTAAGATTTTTTTAGCCCTATGTCTTTCCAGTCATAGGAGCGAGGACCTCTTTTACTTTAACTGGAGGTCTTCTGGAGTCTGAGCCTGAGCCGTGTGAGCTTTCTGCTGAGTTAGTTTTGGCTGTCCCATTTGCCAGCACGCTGGGCTTCTTGTCACTTGCACTGCGCTGGGTTTTCTTTGAGTTCAGCTTCTGCCACAGAAGCTTTCTCCGAGTTGGACTTCTGCTGTGTTTCGCCTCCGCCTTGTGGGGCCAAACTGAGGTTGTTTCAGCTAGGTTAAATCCGAGAAATGGTACCCTAGATGTCGGGGGAGCATGTAATTTCCTCACTTCTGTCTTGCCACTGGGAAAATTTGAAGCAATGGATGGAGCAGCGTTATAGCTCAGTATTATTAGGAAAAACAAAGGATAGTACACCCTTGATAGTACACTCTCGAGGAGTGAGGGCGGGCCAACCAAAAGACACGAGAAGAGATGCCTCAACCCTTATAGACTTCCTCCTTTTATACATTTGTCTCCTCCCCGCTGAGCCTGCCCTATGTAAACTGGGCTAGCCAGGAGGGCTGTTTGTTTTACCTGAGGTCCTCATCTGGTCCTTGGAACGTCCTTTGTTCTATTTTTGCGGGCTTTTCCCTTCTTTGTCTTTTAGCCACCACCATTTTGGATTTCTTTTTCCCATTCTAACTACGTAACAATGGGATCGCAAAGAGTTGGACATGACTGAGCGACTAAAATTTTCACTTACTTACACGGGGAAGCCTTGTGGGCTGCTGTCTATGGGGTCGCACAGAGTCGGACACGACTGAAGTGACTTAGCAGCAGCAGCAGCAACACTAATGATAAGAAACGGGAAGATGTAATGAGTCTAAACTTGTTTAGACGCTTAGTCATGTCCAACTCTTTTTCGACACTCTGGCCTGTTGTCGCCCACCAGGCTGCTCTGACCATGGGATTTCCCAGGCAAGAATATTGGAGTGGGTTGCCATTTCATTCTGCAGGAGATCTTTCTGACCCAGAGATCAAACCCATACCTCCTGCCTTGGCAGGCGGATTCTTTCCCGTTGAGCCACCAGTTGTAGGTACCCACTCTTACAGCGTTAAAATACAAAGCTAAAGGACACAGTCACACACATATCAGAGCCCTGATCTTTGTAAACCAGGAGGTATTTCTGCCCAGCAGTGCACATCTACTTTACAGGCCTCAGTATTTATTTCTGCTAAGAGATATGGAATGAGAAATCTCATTAGTGAATGGACTGCTGAGCTTCATCTATAGAGTGAAAGGCTTCAGGAACCCTGTTCTCTGGCTCATTACTAAAGAAAAATGGGAGAAGAGTATACTGGAGTGTACAATAAGCAGTCTTTGCTAGAACTGACATATTTTTTTCATCTTTTATATCCCTCCTTTCTTTGTCTTTAGGTGTTGTTGTCACTCTTATAAATAGGTTATTGCTAGATTAAAAATTCAATCTTAAAAGTATTTTTTGTACTTTTTATTTCCCATTTTACTGATCTATTGATTGATTTTTGCTTGTATTGTTTGTGCTTCCTTTGGTTTGGAAGTTACACCTTCTGTTTTTGTTCTTATAGCAATGATCTATTTTAAATCAGTAAACCTATCTTAAAAAATGTTTCTAAAATAAATCACTATCTTCACGTTCTTCCAATAGTACAAAGACTGTGGAATGTTTTCTTGTAGTAATTTTCTTCTCCCTTTTCATGTTGTTGTTTAATGTTTTAACCTTATTTTTATACTTTTAAATTACTCATACATACATTTTATTTTTAATAGTCCTTGCTTATTTGTATTCTTTAATGTAAATAATTAACTTATTGCATGCTTATTACTGCTTTTCATCTTAATTCTTCTCTCTTTGCTTAATTTACTGCTTTATGAAAAACATCTTTTAGTAATTATTTTAGTGATTATTTTTAATTGCAATATAGTTGGTGTACAATATTATCTGAGTTTCAGGTGTACAACATAGTGATTCAAAATTTTTAAATGTTATACTCTTATAAATGTTATTTATAAGATAGTGGCTATATTTCCTGTGTTGGACAATATATTCTTATAGCTTATTTATTTTCCACATAGTTGTTTGTTCCTCTTAATCCCCTACTCCTGACTTGCCCTTTCTTCCTTCTCCCTACTGATAGCTACTAGTATGTTCTCCATATCTGTGACTCTGTTTCTTTTCTGTTACATTCATTGTTTTGTTTTGTTTTTTAGATTCCACATATAAGTGATATTATACAGTATTTGTCTTTCTTTGCCTGATTTATTTCACTTAGCATAATACTTTCCAGGTCCATCTATGTTGTTGCAGATGGCAAAATTGCATTCTTTTCTATGACCAAGTAATATTCCACTGTTTGTATTTGTGTGTATACACGTGCGCGCGCACACACACACACACACACACACACACACACAGAGCATATTTAGTTTATATATATGTATGATGTATATGTTTATATATATATATAAACAAACAAGATGTGACATACATGCACACACACACACAATGGAATATTGGTCATAAAAAAGATACCACTTCACACCTGATTGGATGGCTGATTCAAATAGGTGTGAAGCGATATCTTGTTGTGTTTTTAAATTTGCATTTCACTATCTGTTCCCCACTGAGTATTCTTGGTGCTCATGTAAAATGAACGGGATTAGAGGTGACCTGGAGTGATTATGTTCTTGATCATATATGCATAGGTTTATTTCTGAGTTCTTATTTCTGTTCCATTGATCTATGTGTATGTTTTTATACCAGTACCATACTGTTTTGACTACTGTAGCTTTATAATATAGTTTGTAACTAAGGAGTATGATGCCTCTACCTTTGCTCTTCTTTCTCAACATTGTTTTGACTATCTGGGATCTTTTGTGGTGCCATATGAATTTTAGAATTGTTATTTCTATTCTGTAAAAAAATGCCATTGACAATTAAAATATCACCTTTATTCAACTCTTGATGAATGAATGTCTCTTGCCATTAAGTATCAAGAAAGATACAGGTTCTCACTCTTGCTTTGGACACCACTTCTCTAATGGGTCTCTAACAGTGCCCCCTCATCCAGCTGAAAAGAGAGGCTCTTCAGATAGTCAGCAGGCTGGGATATTTTCAAGTTTCAGTTTATCTCTGTGTATAAAGAATGTACATCTTAAGTGAAAGAGTAAAATGTGAAGCAAGCCTAAGGATTGTGAAGTATTTTGAGGACATTTCCAGAGGAGTCAGTGTGCTCATATAAGGATTCCCTGCTTCCTTCAGAGTCTGAGAGTTTTCTTGGGTCCTGTCTGGATGCCTTCCTTACTCTGGATACTGAACCATGGTTATCACTCCAGGTCATGTCTAATCCTATCCCTTTTAATCCCCTGTTCCCTAATGACTCCACAGGAGAATTTGGGCCTCTGAGAAGAGGATTTTTAGTATCTTCCCTGCTAAAGACACCAACACTTGATTTTATCAAAGGTTGGATAGTGTCTGGGAATGTGGAACCTCTTACAACCCTTTATTCATTTCAACCACTTTTCTCCTTCTTTTCTCAGTATCAGTGAGGAGCTGGACAGGCAGAGCTGTCATTCAGGCCAAGCCTTGGGCACCGTTTTCTCAGTCCTATCCTAGGTCAGTGATTGGCTCTGGGCAGTTAGAGCCCTGTCCTCTCAGAATCATGAGGGAGTCTGAGCTGAAGTCAGCAGTGAAGCTGAAGACTGTTGCTGCACACCCAGAATCTGTTCCCTTCCACCGCTGCACTGCTTATCTCGAGAGCATGTGCAGAACTCATTGGTGCATCTGGGCACGGGTTGGTGATGTTGAGCAGTGAGGCAGATGTCCAGCAGCACCACAGTAGTCAGTGGGACAACCAGAACCCTGATGGAAGTTGCTAGCTTTGCCTGTCACACTTTTTTTCCTTTTGCTTTCTTTTTCTTTTTTGGCCACACTGCAGGGCATGTGGGATCTTAATTTCCCTGACCAGGAATTGAGCCATCAACCCCTGCAGTGGAAGCGCAGAGTTAATCACTGGACTGCCAGGGAAGTCCCTGCCTGTCGTACTTTTGTAAGGTTCACTGGTAAACAAAACCATGAATTCTAGTGGGACAGTTTATTACTTATACACAGCAAAGCAAGACCAGCAGGTGTGTTAGCTGCTAGTCTCACAGGGTGGCGTTTCCCCAGAGTGGCCAGATGGTGGATGGCAGAGGTGGTGAGCCACTCAGCTGTAGAGAAGCCAACTCTGAACCATGGCCAAGTGGTCTGATAGCTGAACCCAAGGGGGCTGAGGTGGAAAGTCACATGATTTCATTCTCTGAAACCAGGGAGGTGGATGAGAACCTGCTTTGTTACAGCCTATTGTAACATAGCTTTTGCCCTTGTGTTTCAAGACCTGCAGGGTCAGACCCAGTCAAGACTCATTGCAGCCTTAAGTGAAATCAAAGTGGTCCATGTGAGAGATATACAAGGTCATTAGAGGCTGGGGCAGGTCTGTTCCTCTACAGATGAGAGGCTCAAATAAAAGGTGAATAGTGAACTGAATGTATGGTAGGGTAAAGTCTAGGTGTAAAAAGATGTTTCTACAGTTTTTGGGCCTCTGTAAATAATGTAGACAACCTTTCTATGAGTAAAGATAAAAATAGGCACTGAGGAGAGTGTGAATATCACTTTGAAGTGAGAAAAAATATATTATAACCTATTTTCATGAGAACTTTAACTGTATTTAGGAAGACATCAGCTCAGCTTTTCAAATCTAAGATTATAAGATTTCAATGTTCTGATGGCTTATTAAAATGCTGAAAACCAACAACTGTGGGCACATCACAGTGTCAGAGTTCAGTTTAAATTCTCTGTTAAGTTAATTGGTATTTACTGGCTTCTTAAGTCAGGGTTCAGGGTTTCCTTTGAGACAGCACTCCAGCTGAAACATACAGTAGGCAACTAACATTTCACTTCCAAAGCACTCAAGTCTGCAGGTACCATTTTTATAACATCTTCTGTATAATTCTGATGATAATGGATTCAAGCCTGGAAAGAAAATGAATGGAAAGATGATTCGTTATAGACCTTTCTGTACTATAGAATAACTAGTCCTTCCATTTTTGTCAAAGTGGATTCCAAGAGTGGTTCATAGTCTGATACTATAATTGAAAAAAATTTAAAAAGCTATGGATTGAACTGTGTCCTCCCCAGGTTCATATATTGAAACCATAATCCCCAATGTGACTGTTCTGGGAGACAGGGACTTTAAAGGTGACAGTAAAGTTAAATGAGGTTATAAGAGGGGGGGCCTGGTCCAATAGAATTGGTGGCCTTTTGACAGAAAACACAGAAAGAAGATGGCTGTCTGCAAGCTAGGAAGGTAACTCTCATCAGAAACTGAGTTGGTCTGCAGTTGCCCGTGGACTTTCCAGCCTCTGGAACTGTGAGAAAATAAATTTTGTTTAGGTCTTGCCATGCATGATATTTCGCTATGGTAGCCTGAACTGACTGAGACAATTAATAACTTGGAACTTTGTCCAAATTGGTCGAGTAATAAATTCTATAAACAAGTTACCTATGTATGTAGTTATTAACAAAATATTTAATTATTTGTTCATTCTCAAGCCAGTTTTTCATAAATCCAGGTACTGTTTAGGTACAGATTTGAGTATGATACTGCCAAGAATTTTTGGTCTTGGCAAAAAAGGAAGCACAAAAGATGCATGAGAAGAAAATATGACAAGTCCAGTGAGATATATGCAACATGGAGTGGTGGTGTGAGTTCAGAGGAGGATGGAAGCAATTCTGAGGATGGGATGTATTATTGGAGCCCAAGGTATTTGAGCTGGGCCTACAGTTTAGTGGCCGTGTAACTCTATAGAATCATCAGAATATGAATGTTTCTTTTCATGTGTAAGAGAGTGTTGAAAGGAGAAAGAATGCTAAAATTTGGCCATCTATGGAAATTTTGAGTGAGTGTTTACCCCATTTATTTTGTCTGGAGCTTCCCTGGTGGCTCAGACCATACAGAATTTGCCTGCCAATGAAGGAGACCCAGGTTCGATCTCTGGGTCAGGAAGATTCCCCTGGAGAAGGGAATGGCGACCCACTCCAGTATTCTTGCCTGGAAAATCCCATGGACAGAGGAGCCTGGCAGGCTGTAGTCCATGGGGTTGCAAAGAGTCAGACGTGACTAAGTGACTAACATACACAGGAAAAAAGGAGGAGGTCAGGGTTACTAGGTTAGCAAGATGGATGCCTAAGAAGATGTGAAGTATAATGGTCTATATGTGAAACTTGTAATGATCTCTATAAAGAAACAAGAAGTTCCTATAAAAATAATAAGCTATGGGCATGTATACAGCACTGAAGGGAATATTGTAGACTCTGTGCAGTTGTTCACTGTCTAGAGCCCATGGATTCATTGCCGTGAACCATAGTGGACTTGTAATGGCCTGTAGAGCTTCTAGAGGCCTGGATTCTACAGATTCTTAAATCCAGCTTGTTGAGTCACATGATCTGAACATCTGGTTCATCTGCCTAGAGAATACATGAGAGATTGAGAAATTAAGTAGGGCCCTTCAACATATGGATGTGAACTGCTTCAGTAACACTAAATGAAGAGAATTCTCAAGATGAGATTTTCAAAGTCAGTAATTGGTGTGGTCAAACTAGAGTATGAGGCCAGCTGGTGTTCTCCCTCACATTTCTCCAGCGGCTACCTCATCTAATGAGACACTTCTCAAGTCACATAAAGCCCATCAAATCTCTTGGATTGATGGCAGTTCCTGATCTGTTTCCCTGTGTACCTGAGGGATCTACAAATAAGTTAACTGTGAGTAATTTGAGTGTATTAGAAAGCTTTAAAAATTATGTTATTACTGCTCGCTGGTGTTGACTACTATTCCTAGGCATGTTCCTGAGTAGAGATACCAATAGTAGCAAAACAAAATGTAGTATTACTAATAAAAATATAATGATAACTCTCATAAGTCAGGAACTGTACATATGTATAGGCATATTTATACATTATTTTATTTAACCCTTGCAAGACTCTGAAGTTATTATTATTTCCATTTGGTAAATGAAGAAATTACATTTCAGAGATGCACAGACTTTTGCCTCAGACTGTACAGCTGCAGTTTGGACAGCCAAGATTCAAGGTCAGGCCTTGCTGATATCAAAGATGGTTGGTGCTTTTTCCACTTCAAAAATTAAAGAGTTTATGGTGGGAGGACATTCATAGGTTTGCATAGTGCAATTGCTCTTCTAGACAAGGATTCTCCCAGGAAGATTCCCATTTTACCTGCTAGTGTTGTATCCCAAAAGATGAGAAACACGAACACAGTGAAGGGAGACTCCATGGCTGGCACTTTCTTGTTGAGGAGGCTCCTGGCAGGGTCTGATGCAGGCTGTCCTAGAGCAGAGAGGGAAAGATGAGCATGCCATTCAGCACAAACCTCTCAGGTCTGGGGATGATCTGCTCCAGGTAGATACGCTACACTGACCTCCCCTGAGGCAGCTGAGCTGGCAATGCTTATATGAGGGAAAAACAGCCAGCCCTGTCCTGTTTGACAGCTTTTCCTGTTGGCAAAGGCAATGCTCACCCCCTTGGAAAACCTGGGTTTTTCGAAAGACTAACAGAGACCTGTTTTTAAAAAATTTCTTTTCTTTTTATTTATTTTAAATAAATAAAGTTAATTGTTTGACTTTTATGTTACAACAGAAATGCAATTTTATAAAATTCATAAAATATTGAGAATTACAAGGAAAGACGTTATACTTGAGCCCCACCTCTTCAGACACAACCTGTGTGTTTCTTAAGAAAGTTGATTTTATGTCTAGTTTTTTGTTTAATATTTTATCTTGTATAGTTACAGACATGATATACCCAATTTATGTATTCTGCTTTTGTATGGTGATATCAATTCAATTCAGTCGCTCAGATGCATCCAACTCTTTGCGACCCCATGCACTGCAGAATGCCAGGCTTCCCTGTGCATCACCAACTCCCGAAGCATGCTCAAACTCATGTCCATTGAGTCGGTGATGGCATTCAATCATCTCATTCTCTGTTGTCCCTTTCTCCTCCTGCCTTCAATCTTTCCCAGCATCAGGGTCTTTTCCAGTGAGTCAGTTCTTCAAATCAGGTGGCCAAAGTTTTGAAGTTTCAGCTTCAGCATCAGTCCTTCCAGTGAATTCAGGACTGATTTCCTTTAGGATGGACTGGTTGGATCTCCTTGCTGTCAAATGGACTCTCAAGAGTCTTCTCCAACACCACAGTTCAAAAGCATCAATTCTTCGGCGCTCAGCTTTCTTTATGGTCCAACTCTCACATCCATACATGACTACTGGAAAAGCCATAGCTTTGACTAGATGGACCTTTGTTGGCAAAGTAATGTCTCTGCTTTTTAACATGCTGTCTAGGTTTGTCATAGCTTTTCTTCCAAGGAGCAAGCTCTTTTAATTTCATAGCTGCAGTTACCATCTGCAGTGAGTTTGGAACCCCCTAAAATAAAGTCTCTCACTGTTTCCATTGTTCCTTCATCTATTTGCCATGAAGTGACAGGACTGGCTGCTATGATCTTAGTTTCCTGAATGATGAGTTTTAAGGCAACTTTTTCACTCTCCTTTCACTTTCATCAAGAGGCTCTTTAGTTTTTTGCTTTCTGCCATATGGGTGTTGTCATCTGCATATCTGAGGTTGTTGATATTTCTCTCGGCAATCTTGCTTCCAGCCTGTGCTTCATCCAGCCTGGCATTTCACATGATATATGCATCATGATAAGTGATATGTGCATAGATATTTTGTGTCATTTTAAACTTCATAAAACTAAAAAAGCTGTGCAACGTTTTATTAAGATCACTTTAAAACAGCTGTCACTATTTTAAAAAACATCTTTATTGAAGTGGAGATGACAAAGATGACAAAACTGCAGATAGTAAAGTGTACAGTTTGATAAATTTTGACACATACATACTTGAATGTGAAACCATCATCATATTCAAGGTAATGTACATATCTGTTTCTTCCAACCATTCTTCATGACTTTTTCCTCACCAGTTTTATTGAGGTATAATTAATGAGAAAAATTGCATGTATTTAAAGGAGTAAAATGTGATGATTTTAAGTATGTACATTGCAAAGTGATTAGCACAATCAGGTTAATTAACACATCTCTCACCTCGGATATTTACCATTTTGTGTGTGTGTGGTGAGAATATTTAAGATTTAATCTTTCAGCAAATTTTAAATATTCAATATAGTGTTATTAGCTAGAGTCACCATGCTGTACCTTAGATCCCCAGTACTTCTTCATCTTGTGATTGGGAGTTTGTTCCCTTTGACCAACATGTCTCCGCTCCAGACACCTGGAAACTGCCATTTTACTTTTTGGCTTTCTGAATTTGAGTTCTTTGAGATTTTGCATCTAAGTGAGATCACATGGTATTTGTCTATGTTGAGCTTTTTTTCACTCAGTGTGATATTCTCTAGGTTTATTTAAGTTGTCACAAGTGGTATGATTTCCTTCCTTTTTATGGCTGAATAGCATTCAGTATGTATGTGCATACTGAATAGTATGTATGTACATTTTTCTCTATCCATTTAGTGTTGCTGGTCACTGAGGCAGTGTCTATATCTTGATTATTGTTAGTAATGAATGTAAGTGTGCAGATGATTCTGAGATATCATTTCAATTTACTTTGAATATGTACTGAGAAATGAAATTGCTGAATCACATTGCAGTTCTAATTTTGTTTTTTTGAGGAACCTCTGTAGTGTTGTCCATAGAGGCTATATCAGTGGTTCTCAAATGTTCCTTTTTCTCTATGTCTTTGCTAATATTTGCTATCTCTTGTCTTTTTTATAGTAAACATCCCAAAAGGTGTGAAAATATATATCATTGGATTTAAAAAAATTATTTATTTATTTATTTGGCTGTGCTGGTCTTCATTGCTGTGGGAGCCTTTTCTCTAGTTGCAGGGCGTGTGGGCTACTCTCTAGTCGTGGTACACGGGCTTCTCGTTGCAGTGGCTTCTCTCATGTGGTGCGTAGGCTCTAGAGTGTTCAGGCTTCAGTGGTCGTGGCACACGCACCCCGAGGTTGCAGCTCCTGAGCGCTACAGCACAGGCTCGACAGTCGTGGTGTACCAGTCTCCTGTGTTTACCACTGAGCCACCAGGGAAACCTGTCCTTGGACTTTGATTTGCGTTTCCCTGATGACTAGCGATGTTCAGAAACTTATCTGCCCGTTGGTCATTTGTGTGTCTTCTGTAGAAAATTGTCTATTTGGGTCCTTTGCCTATTTTTAATTAGCTTTCTAAAATTTGCTGTCAAGTTGTGTGAGCTTTTTTGTATATTTTGGATATTAATACCTTGAAGATATATGATTTGTAACCATTTCTCCCATTGCATAGGTTGCCTTTTCATTTTGTTGATAGCTTCTTTTGCTCTACAGAAACTCTTTAGTTTGATGTAGTCCTACTTATTTTTGTTTTTCTTGTGTGTGCTTTAGATTTCATGTTAAAAACATAATTGCCAAGACCAATATCATGGAGTTATTTCCTCATGTTTTATTCTAGGAGTTTATGCTTTCAGGTCTTACATTTAAGTCTTTAATACATTTTGAGTTAATTACTGTGTATACTGTAAGGTAAGGGTCCAATTTCATCCTTTTGCATGTGGCTATCCAATTTTCCCAACACCATCTTATTTTTTATAGAAGTATAGTTGATTTACAATGTTATGTTAATTTTGCTATATAACAAAGTGATTGTTATACATATATATATATGTATACATTCTTTAAACAAATTCTTTTCCATATGGTTTATCTCAGGATATAAAATACAGTTCCCTGTACTACACAGTAGGACCCTGTTGTTTATTCATTCCATATATAATAATTTGCATATGCTAACCCCAGACTTACAGATGGTTACATGCCCAGGATTAGGATTACTCAACACTATTTATTAAATGCATCATAGATTTCCTATTGTGTATTCCTTGGCAACCTTGTCAGATGTTAGTTTACTGAATGTATTTGGGCTTAGCTGGCCTTTTCATTCTGTTCCATGGGTTTGTATCTATTTTTATGCTAGTTCCACACTATTTTGATTACTGTTTTGATTGTATTTGGGATGATTAGGTTGTGAAGGAGATGCCTTCTTGAATGGAATCTGTGCCCTTACCAAAGAAGCTCTGGAGAGATCTTTTGTCCCTTCCATCATGTAAAATTACAGTGAAAAAACAGACCCTCACCAAACACTGAATCTGTTTGCACCATGGTCTTGGACTTCCCAGCCTCCAGAACTGTGAGAAATCAATGTCTTTTTTTGATAAGCCACCTATCTTAACCAGCTCATCCTTAGAGATCTTATTCCTGGGGAAGGCCTGAGGCATACTCCCATGGCCCAGCTTAACATACACCATCCTTTTAGTTGGAAGCACACATGTCAAAAGGAAGATCAACGTAAATGAAAGGACCTTTCAGGTCTGATGAAGGAACATGTTTCTGATCCTAGAACTTCCCAGCAGAAGATGGGAAGAGCCTTGTTGCAAGCCGGGGTGGATATCGGGGTTCAGTGTGGCCCATTCTGCCATATAGGCCTGATGGGAGAATCCATGAAAGTCAGAGGGTAGGAGTACATTGCTGCCATCTCCTTAGCAACTGGCAGACTTCAGGCCAGAGGAACAAAGGGTGTGAGCACAGCAGCTTCTCTGATCACTGGGAAACTTGACCTAAATCTTGGGTTTTCTGGGGCATGACCCAGAACCCTCCGCTCTTTCACCAGGTTCCTCTAGCTGTATGTTGGGGCGGGACTGAGCGTGAGGATTAAGATCATAGTTTCAGTATGTCTAACAGCCTGCAAGCTCTGAGCAAGAACTACAGACCAAAACATAAGTCCAAACCCATATAGGAAAAAAAATTTAGCCAGCTGGTTACATATAACCATGACATGAGGATACTAAAGAAATCCCTGTTTGGACCCGGAGAAGTTCAGAGAGGAAAGTGCGGTCTGGTTGTCGCAAGCAATCAAGAGACACTTCTGCCTGGAAGGGACTGTGTAATCAGGTGAATCCATTATGCCTTTAGCAAGATTCGATTATGTTTGGAGTCTTAGGACATTCTGTGAGGAGACGTTGGCTTGGAACTGGTCCCTGGCTACACACACAAGGAAGAATGTTCTCAGGGCTTTCTTTCCAGATCAGATGCCCTCTGCCACTGGCCAGATGCCCAGAAGTCCCCTGGGCTGGTTTGCCTTCTTCCTTAGCTTCAGACAGATTGTCTATAGAACATGATTTTTTCCTTTGGGCATTTGAGTCTCTTTCTGGTCCTTGAATTCCCTAGTACAGTTGTAGCCAACGGGGCTGTTCTTAACTCCATGGATTTCTGTGAGGGCTGTGAGAAAGGCAGTTCTACAGCACTGGTCATGGACCTGGTGTGCAACAAATCCTCAGCCTTACTCATAACTCTGAGCAGATCAGCAGCCCACCCTGCCCTGACTCAGACTCATGTCTGTAAGAAGTGAGTTACAGACCCAATGTGGGGAAAATCAGAAGGGCCATGATCACTGTGAGCGTGGAGGGGAAATGTAGCATGTGGCATGGAAATGGAAAGCTCCAGGGAGCAGGAACGTTCAGTTCAGGGTGGCCAACATTAGTGGCGCTTTATGCCAGGCCCTTTGCTGGGTTCCAGGGACATAGAGAAGATTCCTGCCCTCACAGTTGCATGGACCATAGGTTATAATTTTCATATAATGAAGTAATGGGCTTCCCTGGTTGCACAGATGATAAAGAATCCTGCTACAATGCAGGAGACCTGGTTTCCATCTCTGGTTTCATCCCTGGAGAAGGGAATGGCTACCGACTCCAGTATTCTTGCTTGGAGAATTCCATGGACAGAGGAGCCTGGTGGGCTATAGTCCATGGGGTTGCAAAGAGTTATACATGACTGAGCAACTCAACGAATACACACATAATGAGGTAAAAGCTGTGAACAGGAATTATGTACAGAATGCTGTGGAAACTTGGGGCACCAAAATGAGGTTTGAGAGAAGCAGGAAAGGCTTCCTGGCGGAGTTGAATCTTTAAGGGTAAGTAGGAATTATCCAGGAAGTACAAGAAAGAGGGCTCTAGGAAAGATCAGTAGACCCACAGACTCAGGGTACAGAGGTAGAAAAGTCTGGTGTGCAGGTGTGAACACATATTTAGGTATTACTGGACCATGGATGAGGTTGTAGTGGGTGGAAGAACCTTGTTACAAAGGTCTATGAGTGAAATTTTATTAATTTATTCAATTTTATTATTTTTTTTTTCAATTTTATTTTTTATTGAAGTATAGTTGATGGACAGTGTTTCAGATATACCATTATTTGGAATCAATTTTAGGTCTATAGTTCTCCCAATGTGAAGAACATAGGCCATTGAAGTAATTGTTTAAGAACACACTGATTGGTGGTAAATAATTTGTAAGATTATTTTGTTAGGTAAAATTTGTCTTTTTCCCATAAAAGTGAAAAGGAACAAAAGGAAAATACTTAAAAATTCTTGTCTAGAGAATAGCTGAAGGATGTTAAAATTTTGGGGGTGTCCTTATTTCTGTTCTATTGATCTATGTGCCTGTTTTTATTCTAGTACCATACTGTTTTGATTGCTATAGCTTTATGATATAGTTTATAATTAAGAAGCAAGAAGCAAGATGAAGAAGCTTTGTTCTTCTTTCTCAGCATTCTTTTGAGTATTTGAGATCTTTTCTGGTTCCATATTAATTTTAGAATTGTTATCTCTATTCTGTAGAAGTGCCATTGGAAATTAGCATATAACCCCTTTTCAACTCTTGATGAATGAATGGTTCTTGGCATTAAGTGTTTGTAATTACCAGTGGCACAATCAGAGACACAACCAGATGTTATGAAGTTTTGATGAAACAAGAAAACTTGTAGTTCTGCTAAAGGGATTGAACCTGAGTCTGATCAAGTCTGTGGATCCAGCTGCCTGTCTTCAGGAAATATGAGGACAGAGGTACAAGTTAAACTTCACCATGAGTGAGTACCCAGTCAGCAAAATCCAGGTTGTGGGTAAATCTACAGGTCAGGTGTCCTAGGCTACTTAACGAGTAAATTGTAAGAGAGCAGGAGGGAGAACACTCAGATAAAAAGAGACCAAAAGATATATCAAGTAAAAAAAAAAGCAAGATGAAATTTTATTTTTGTAAGAATGGTGAGTTGTCTGGTAGAAATAGAAATTCAAGGACATGATTACAATAAAAGTCAAGGGTCGTGGTAACCTGACGGGGTTATGACTGGGATGGGGTTGTATAGAGGTGTTTCTGGGGTGCTGCAGAGTTGTGCTTTTTATCTGAGTAGTGTTTACTGTGGGGTTAAGCATATAATAATTTGTGAAGCTCTGCATTTGTCTTGTGGGTTTTTTATATATGTGCTATATATTTTACAACAAAAAGTTCTATTTTTTTAAAAAAGGAAATTAATGAGAAAGCAACGTAACTTAGGAGATGTGTGTGCATGTGCTACGAGCCTGGTTGGGAGAATGAAATGTGGCAGGAGACTTGACACTTATTCCTCCAAAGAAGAAAGAAAAGAAGAAAAATACATATACATTTACAGATATTGCTTATTGAGTGAGTAGGCTGGGAATAGGGTCAATGGTAAATCGTTTAAAACCCTCTGACATCTCTTTTTTTCTGAACCAGAAACTAAGTTACTTGCTGAAAGTAGGATGGACTGTGGTGGGTGGTGAGGTCAAATAGCCTCTGAAGTGAGAAGAGTGACCTCATGTCTAAACTCAGCTTGCTTGCAGTGTTGTGTGGTATTCTCCAGTGGCTTTTAGAAGCCCAGGAGTTTCTACTGGGCCGATCTGTGGCTGAATCTTCTTCCATGCAGTGTGATAGAAGAAAAAAAAAAACTTAGTGTCCTGGAAAAAAAACTGTTTGTTGTGATACCATTTGGGTCATAGAATTACCCAGGAAAATGAAAGATGAAAAGTTAATGTTTGTCATGGGTTAAATTGTGATCCTTCAAGGATGTTGAAGTCCTAAACTCTAGTACCTGTGAATGTGACCTTATTTGGAAATAGGGTCTCTGCAGATGTTTGAGTTGAAAATCACTAGGATGGGCCCTAATTCAGTATGACTGTTTCCGTATAAAAGGGCAAAATTGGACACAGACAGAGACACATACGGAGGGAAGACAATACGAAGACCTGGGGAGAACACCATCTACCAACCACGGAATGCCAGGGGCTGCCAGGAGCTGGGAGAGGGGCTTGTAGCACATCCTTCCTTCACAGACCTCAGAAAGAAGCAGTTCTGAAGACAGCTTGATTTCAGACCTCTAGCCTCCAGAGCTGTGAGACAATACAGTTCTTCTGTTTAAGCCCCTCAGATTGTAGTGCTTTAGTATGGCAGCCTTAGGACTTAATCCAGTGCCCTAGAAGAAAAATCGGGTTTGCTTGATGTGATGTGTATGTGATGTACATGGTCCATGCTCTCATTGAACTTGTAGTCAAGTGATGAAGCAACTACTAAATCAAAAAACATATATACACAAATTCTAATATTTCATATGATAATAATAAAAAAAGATCCTATGAGAAAATTTAACAGGGGAGAATATAATTTAGGTGGGTAGTATCTAGGAAAATTTATTCCATGGAGAACACTGAGAATATCTCTTTAAATGAGTAAATGTGAGGTGAAGACTGGGGGGCAGGGAGGTGGATTTCCCAGATGTGTGCACAGCATGGGTAGAAGCTGTGAGGTGAGCTTGTTTCAGAAAAGTTAAGTCCAGTGAGGTGGACCATGTGAGACAGTGGGCACATGAGACGGGTAGGGCTGCAGGAGGCAGCTGGGCCAGATTGGGGGGGGGGGTTTGTTGTCCATGTAAGCAGTTTATACTTTAGCCCAATAGGAGGACAGTGAAAGGTTTTATGTGTGGCAAATGCATGATCCAATTTCAGTTCTATAAAGGTCATTTGATAATTGCATGAAAGAGGAGCAATAAATATGTAAAAATGACATGGGACACCAGTTAAGAGGCCATTTCCTTAGTCTTAGGACAAATACTCCTTGCCTGTTGTTCCATGGTGCATGGAGCCTCAGCAGATGAATGACCCCAGTCACCAGAAGCTCCTGGGAGGCCATACCCTCCAGGGGACAAGCCAGTGTTTCGCTGGAATGCAGGTGGAAAGATGTGCTGGGAGAAGGTGAGAAGCAGCAGGAGTTGCAGTTCTGCAGGGCATGGTGGCAAGAGTCGAGTTAGAGGCCAAGAAGCTTGGCTGGAGAAGAGGAGATCAGAGCCAGATGGGGGTGCGTGAATGTATTTCTGGCTGCACTTGTTGCTCCAGGCTGGAAAGTGGTTCTCATATCCCTAAGTGCACCCATGCTCACTTGGTCATTTCCCCAAATTTGTGTCTTTTATTTTTTCTTTACATATTTTTGTTCTGCAGTTCTTTTTAGGAGTCATCCCCATCTCTGTAATCAAAATCATATTGCACACTTCCTGAAAGTGGAATGCATGAAGCCAAAGTGATACATGTATATAAATTTTCATGGATGTGAAAAGCACACAGGAGGGAGTGATGGAAGAATTTATTCCTGTCCTGGTTCTTTTGCTCTCCTGTTAGAGGAGCCCTATTTCTCCCATCTCTAGTTTTTTCCTTCTCTAGTTCTAAATATCTTCTTCTGTTCTCTGGGTCTAACCATCCCTGAAGTGTACATTTTACAAAGGACATTTTACAAGAATTGCTCTGCTTGGCCTCACCACAAGCCTCTGTAATAGGAAGCATTAATGATGTACAGCCTGTTTTACAGGGGAGAGAACTGACATTTGGAAAGGCAAAGCAAGCACCTTACTGAAAGCTCTTCAAGCTGAGTCCAGATCTGAACTTGGATTGTCTGATTCTGGGTTCTGTATCCTTTATGTAAGATCAGATAAAGGTTTTGTAAAGCTTAAAATGCACTGTAAACTGTCAGGCACTCTTGATCTTCAGTTCTTCAAAGCAAGAGTTCTAACACGAATTCTTTGTATATCCCACATTGTCCAGCATGGAAGACTCATGTTGATGGTGTTATAGGACTTTGCCCTGCTCTGTGGGAAGCTCTGATTTCCCTAAACAGATTGCAGCCACATTAGAACTGGGCTGGACCATTCTCTAATTATTCTGTATGCACGAGCCGTGTAAGTTGTGTTGCTGCCATTTGTGATACGTATAAACTCGAGAAAGTCCTTTTTTCTACCCAAGCTTCATGTTCTTTGCATTTTAAAACAAAGTGTGATATTTACCTGGCATTTCTGTTTTTCAAGGTGAGAGATTGAAGACAGCTATCAAAAACACACTGTCAGCTAAGTAAGGTAGCCTTACAGTTCTCTATATACTATAGGCATTTGTTAAATAAATGTACAGTGAGAATACAAAGAAACCTACATAACATCCTACCAGGCCATTAGGGCTGTTTCCACAGTGGTAATGCACTTTGCAAGTGGTACTCAAGAAGTGTGTTTTAATGGTGAGACATTGTGTTCAAAGACAGACCTTTATTTGATTGAACTGCTCAGTGGAGCAAGTAGATGTTCTTGTTCCTAAAAGGTTCACTGGTCATGCAGCTCACTATGGCTCAAGACCTACATATAGAGTGACTCTCCCCTGCTCTCAGATGTCCCTTTGCTGATTGGTTCAGCTATGAGGAGCTTATTCTTGGTCCTTGTGGTCCTTGTCTTGCTCTCCTATGTTCCACCAGGTAAAAAGGAATCTCCTCCCTGTGGAATTATGAATGATTAAGGGAAAGAGGGTATGAGGTCCTACAAGAGTGAGGAGGAAGCTGGACTTGGATGAAGGAAATTGAAACAGGGAGGGATGTAAGCAGAGATGGATGCTCCAGGCTGTTCCAGGGAACAGAGATAAGATGCTAAGGACACATAGTGGTTTCAAAGAAGACATTAGTTCTGGATTTTGGCCTAGGGAATCTGTGAAGTTTGTGGGGGAATTGAACTGATGGCATTGGCAGAGCAAAAGCATGAGACCTTTAGAGGATACATAGAGGGTGAGAGAGGGACTGTTCCTCTAAGACTCTTAGAACTTGCACTTCAAAGTCAATTAGAAACCAAGGCAAATTTGATGCTGAGCAGAATCAATAAATAGAGTGAGTTGTTCAAATATATTAACTTTAAAGCATGATAGGAGCCTATGGAACATTGGTTTGAGGGGTCAAAATTTATGTCCTATGGAAAGAAACCAGCAACTTGATACTGAGAAGGGTCCACTTAAGTCACTGAAGTGGCGAGTCAACAACTTTGCTTGTGGTTTGCTGAAGTCTGCAGACAGCTTTTACCCTTTGTTTGAAAGCTTCACTTTCTAAAGGTATCATATAGGGCCATGGGTAAGTATTGAAGAGGCATACGAGAATTGTGAGATTTCTGCCGTTGTCCTGGATGGCAGGACCTTTGGACTCATGGTGTCTCCACTGGACTCCTTTGTCCCCAGGGGGTGCCCCAGGGATAATGGGCGTGTGAAAGGCAAATTCACTTGCCAGTGGCCTTTGGTCAGACCACATTGGTCACTCTTACACTACAAAGGCCCTTGGGCAGGCTGGGTGGAGAGACTGGTAAGGTTGAACACACAAGAGAAGGGAATTCAGTAGGATGACTCAGAGCCACCCTCTTAAGCTGCCTGCCTACCACTCCTCCTGATCTCTCAGCTTCCAGAGGTGCCCAGGTCTTAAGGTTAGGAGAAATCCTAGTAACTGATTGAAATCTAGGTGTCAGGTACTGCAGACCCATTAACACTCACCAGCCACCAATGCTTTCAACTACTCTGTGATTAAGCCTTGGCAGGCAGTCAGGCATGCAGGAAAAAGTCAACTAGAGGCAGGCCTAGAACCAGGAGCTTCTGAACTTCTGTGTCGGTGATCTTTCCTTCTTTAAACGACTCTTGATTATCAGACTACCTTGCTCCTGTTCCAGATCCTGCATGTCTCTTGCCACAGGGCCTTGACAGACTCCTGGGGTCTAAATGCTTTCCATTGCAAATAGTTCCAAGCAAATCTGCTGGGCCCTGTTTCCTGTCTGTAGCTGGTTAGAGATTTACATGAGTTGGGACTGTGGAAACTAGTGACTCGTAATACATTTCTGGGAAATAACTTAAGAGCAATTGAAAAAGGGACACCCAACCATAACATGACTGGGGTCTTTGGAGCCTGTTCAATTTACCATTAAAAAGTTGTAAAGTGTAGTCTTCAGTCTTATCCAAGGAGTTATGACCCTGCAAGCACTGTGTGTTTAATTCTGTTTTTGTTGGCAGTTAAAAGTGGAGCAAACGCATTCATAAGAAGATTCTTTAATTCATGCTGGCGAACAAAAGGTGTTTGCAGGAAATCATGCTATAGAAGTGAAATATTTCATGTGTTCTGTGAAATGACAATGCTTTGCTGCATTGATAAAAAGTATTTGCCTTCAATGGTTGGAAAATAGTTGTATCTGAGGTTCCTGCTGACTTCCTCTGAGGACCTTCTGAGATGTACCGTCCCATTAAAATGATGGCTTTAGTCTATCAGTATTTCCGTGTTGGATGTATTTCTCTTTATTTAGAGGAGTTCGTTGTCTCTCCCATGGAAATAATCTCTTAGTCGAATTCCTTGTCTTCAATATTTTTCTTCTTTGTTAATTTTTCCTATTAAAATTTTCCTAAAAACTTTTTTTGAAATATACTGTATTTGTATATATGACAGATATAGTGAAATGTATTCAGAAAAATGTAAAAAATCATAAGTGACCCTCTTAACAAATTTCACAAATTTAGCACATCCATGCAACAGTATTCTTGCTTGGGAAATCCCACGGACAGAGGAGCCTGGCAGGCTACAGTCCATGGGGTCACAGAGAGTCGAACATGACTGAACACACACACACATACACACAATTCATGTAATCCTCACAGCACTATTGATATAGGTACCATGGTTATCCCGTTGTATAGATAAGGAAACTGAGGATGGAGAGAGACTAAGAAACTTATCTAAGGTCAAACAGTTTGAAACTGGTGGGGCTGGGATATGGTACTATAAATGAAATACCAATGTGGTGGATATAAGTTGAGGAAATTAATGAAAAAGTGCACACATGAAAACAGAGTGTGAACTTTTATAAAATATTTACTTTAAGTTGACCATTTACATATATAATTACCATGAGTTTCCCTTATCCATCATATTAATTATTCTTATATAGACAAGGGAGTTTTAAACATTTTTAGATTTCTGAAGAAGATGGAGTTAGACGTTTCACCACTTCTTTTTTGCCTTAACTGTTTTCTTCTCTCTGCAGCAGATGGTCCAGTCATCACAGTATCTAACTGCGTATTCATTAACATTGCACTTCATTCTGCAGTTATAGTATCCTGAAGGACATCTTTCCTGAAGAAAGAGGCTTCTGGCTTTAAAAAGAGAAAACATTGTATTGTGTGTTTGTATATTTTAATATTTGAACACTTTAATATTTGAAGTGTTTCATAACAAAACAACAACAATAAAGAACTTTCCCAGAAAAAATGACAAAAAAAAAGAATGGAGAAGAGAAAAGTGGCAGTACTGAATAGAGATAAATGAGGGTTTCTTCTCTAGAGTAGTTAGTGAGGTGAGGCTGAAAAGGGGCAGTGTTTCTGATAAGAACTGTCACAGCATATTTTTGGCTATGCTAAAATTAATGATCCATTTCAGTGTGGGGTTCATGATTCAGGAAAGGGTGTTTAATTTCAGAAGTGAAGTCTGTGAAAGTGAGTGGGGATGAAATCTCATGTACAGATGAAGGGGTTGGCCTTAGGTCCGAGTATGAAGTTGAGAAGGCAAGGTGAGGTAAAATTAGGTAAAGGTTCATGGTAGTGGGGAAATGGGGATTTTGTCACTTATTGCTTTTCCCGTCTTGGTGAAAAGAGAAATCATCAACTGAGAACGAGAACAGGGTGGGGCAGTCGGGTCTTGGTTTCCAGTTTCAAGGGTGCACAGGCTCAGAGCCTCTGTCTCCTGCACTGAGGATGTTCTTGAGGCCTGCACAGGGTCCCGCAGGCCATGACCTCTCTCTCACCTTGGTTTCCAGTTCTTGGTCATAGGTGTTTCCATGGATCCCTTTACCCCAAGGAAACCTAAGTTTTATAGGAATCACTTGCATGTATTTCCTTACTTAAAAATAGTGTTAGTACCTGAATTTCATCCCTAGATACTATAGTTTAGTTTTTTCTCTTTATGATTTTTGATCTTCCTTCTAAACCTACAGATTTTTCCCAATTCCATTTCTTATAGTTTTCTGACAGTTCTTATGTTGAAGAACTTGGGGTGTTTAACCTGTAGTGTTTCCTACAGCTTCTATTTTTCTGATTGCATACTCTTAGAGAAGTCAGCATGTTCCTGTGTCCCCTGTATTTACAGCAAATTGGCAACCGGATTCAGACGCTGGACCAGACTCATGTTTGATTCCTTTAGCTGGCTGTACTGCAGTTGCTGGTGGTGATTGTGTGTCTGTGTGTTTTTTTTATCAGGAGGCCCTTTATGTCTGGTTGTCTGTCTTTTGGAGATAATAGCAGCTAGTGATTCCCAGTGGCTACGTTCATTAATAATGAGGGTTGTATGTGGTGACACTGTAGTTGTATGTCTTTTTCATTGTTTAGTTGAAATGTACATGACTCAGTAAGTTTGGTGACTAGTTTACACTTGAGCAACTTCACTTTATCACTTTACACTTGTGAAATCATCACTACTATCAAGATCACAAGACACTTTAATCACATATGAAAATTTCCTCTCACCTCCTCTATTATTATTGTTGTTATTATCACTTGTGGTAAGAATACTTAGCATAAGATCTAGACTCTGAAAGATATAAGTTACAATTCTGTATTGTTAACTGTGGGTACTATGTGTAGTAGAACTTCAGAACTATTCTGTCTTGCATAAATGAAACTTTGTACCTTTTGACCAATGTCTCCCCATTTCCTCCACCTGTCAGGCCCTGTTGATATGAGTTTGCCATTTTTGGATTCCACAGATAAGCAAGATCACACAGTATTTGTCTTTTTGTGTCTGACATTTCATTTAGCATAGTACCCTCCAGGTCATCCATGTTGTCACAAATGGCAGGATTTCCTTCTTTTTTAATGCTGAATTTATCTTACATATATATCACATTTTCTTCTTATGTGTGTGTATGTTTTTCACTTTTATTGAGGAATGACTGACTGATAAAAATTGTATACATTTAGGGTATATGATGCAATATTACGCTATAATATATATTGACTTGATACCACTGCAAGATAATTAACATATCCAACACTTCATGTGGTCATCCTCTTTTATTGTATCGTAAGATCACTTGAGATCTACTCTCAGCAAATTTCGAGTGTATGATACATTATATTAACTCTAGTCACCGTACTGTACATTAAGTCTCTGGAACTTGTTCATTTTATAACTGGAAGTTTTTACCCTAACATCTCTCCATTTCCCTGCCCCTCCAGCCCTTGGCATCCACCATTTTACTTGCTAACTCTTTGACTTACTTTTTTACACTCCACACATAAATGAGATCACACGGTATTGATCCTTCTGTGTCTCACTTACTTGACTTAGCATAATGTCCTTCAGGACATTTTTTCATGTCAATGCAAATGGTATAGTTTCCTTCTTTGTAAGGCTGAATAATATTCTATTGTATGAATACACACACACACACACACATGTATAAGACATTTTCTTTACCATTCATACATTGAGAAGACACTTTGATTGTGTCCTTATCTTGGCTAGTGTGAATAGTGCTGCGTTGAACATGGGAGTACAGCTGTCTCTTCAGCATCTCTATTCAATATCACTTTTTGGATATATACTCAGAAGTGGAATAGCTGGATCTTATAGTGGTTTCTAGTTCTAATTTTTAAAGGAGCATTCATATTTTTTCATAATTACTTTTTCAGTTTACATTTCCACAAAAGTGTACAAGGTTTCTCTTTATATATCTACCAATGCTTATTATTATTATTATGATAATAGCTATTTTAACAAGTGTGAGGTGATATCTCATTGTGGATTTGATTTGCATTTCCCTGATGGTAAGTGACTTTGAACACCTTTTTGTATTCTTTTTGGCTATTTGTATATCTTTTCTGGAAAAATATCTGTTCAGGTCCCTTGCCTATTTTTAATTGCTTTATTATTATTTGGGCTATTGAGTTGTGTGAGCTCCTCATGTGTTCTGCAAGGGATTTGCAAACCCTTATTGAGTGTAGGGCCTGCAGATATTTTCTCCTATTCCTTAGGTTGTCTTGTAACTCTGTTGATTGTTTTGCTCTGCAGAAGCTTTTTAGTTTTGTGTAGTCCTACTTATCTCATTTTGCCTTTGGTGCTTGTGCATATCCGAGAAATCATTGCAAAGACCATTGTCATGAAGCTCTTCCTTCATGTTTTCTTCTAGAAATTTTACAGTTTTGGGTCTCATGTTTAAATCTTTAATCTATTTTGAATTGATTTTTTTTTTCTATAAATGTACTCTGCATATGGCTATCCAGTTTTCCTAACATCATTGGTTGAAGAGACTCTCCTTTCTCCATTGGGTAGTCTGAATACTCTTATTGAATATCAGTTCCCTCTGTGTTTTGGGAGAGGGGCTTATTTCTGAGGTCTCTATTCTCTTCCACTGTTCTACATGTCTTTCTTTCTTTTTTAAAAAACTATATCTATTTGGCTGTACCAGCTCTTAGTTGCAGCATGCAGGCTCTTTGATCTTCATTGCGGCATCCCAGATCTTTAGTTGCAGCATGTGGGATCTAGTTCCCTGACCAGGGATGGAATTCAGGCCCCCTGCATTGGGAGTGCAGAGTCTTAGCCACCGGACCACCAGGGAAGTCCTTACATATCTGTAGTTATGCCAGTACCATACTTTTAAAATTTTTATAGCTTTGTAATATATTTTGAAGCCATTAATTACTATGCCATCAGCTTTGTTCTTCTTGCTCAAAATTGCTTTGCTATTCAGGGAATTTTGTGGCTGCATAAGAATTTTAGGACTCGTTCTTTCTTCCATCTCTCTCTCCTGTCTTTAAAAAAATTTTTTGGCTGTTTAAAAGTTTGAAAAAGCTGTTCTAAAATTGTTTTTTTTTTCTATTTCTATGAAAAATAACAATGGGTTTTTCACAGGGCTTTTACTGAATTTATTATTCGCTTTAGGTTTTGTGAACATTTTAACAGTATTAATTCTTTCAGCTGCTAGATAGGGGATAGCCTTTTATTTGTGTCTTCTTTAATTTCTTTCATCAGTATTTTGTAGTTTTCAGTGTACAAGTCTTTTACCTCTTTGGTTAAGTTGTATTCCTCAGTACTTTGTTCTTTTGATGCTGTTATAAATGAGATTGGTTTCATAATTTCTCTTTTGAATAGTTTGTTGTTAATATGTAGAAGTGCAACTGGTTTTTGCTTATTGATTTTGTTTTCTGTACTTACTGAATTTTTGTACTAGTTCTAAGTTTTTGATGGTATCTTAGGGTTTCTACATATAAGATCATGTCATCTGCCTACAGAGGTAACAGTCAGAATTGTTTCTAACTCGAGCCTGGAAGCATATTCAGTGATACAGCAATGTCAGTCAAATATATATATATATATATATATTTAAGAAGAAACAGCTTAAAGAGTGGGAGAGAATATTTTCAAACCTGTATCTGCTAAAGGTTTAGTGTCAAAAATATATGAAGAACAGACTAGTGAAATACAACTAAATTAAGAAATACGTAAAGAATTTGAGTAGAGAAATATACACATGGCCAATAAAACACTTAAAAGATGCTCAACATCATTAATGTTGCAAATTAAATGCAAATTAAAATACAAATTAAAACTACAATGAGGTTTCTCTTTACTCTAACTAGGATGACTATAATAAAAGAAACAGACAATAACAACTGTTGGTGACTATGTGAAGAAATTGGAACCCTCAGGCACTGCTGGTATTTTAAAATAAAGAGTGAAGCTATGGAAAATAGTTTGACAGTTCCTCAGAAATTTAAACATAGTGTAACCATAAAACACAGGTGTATTTCCAAGAGAATTAAAAATATATCCACATAAAAGCTTGGATGTAAATGTTCAGAGCAACATCACTGATAAAAGATCCAGACTAGAAACAACCCAAATGTCTATCAACTGATGACTGGATGAAAAAAGGTAGTATATTCCTTTACTATAATACTACTTATTAGTTGAAAAAGATTAAGTATTGATGTATGCTGCAATATGGATACATTTAGAAAAATCTGTTCCTAAGTGAAAGAAAACAGACACAAAGGGTTACATGTTGTTTGACTATGCTAAATATCCAGAATAGGCAAATGGATAGAAACAGAAAATAGATTAAAAGTTGCTAGGGTCTGAGGGGAGGAGGAAGATGGGGAATGACTGCTAATGAATATGGAGTTTCTTTTTTGGAGTCATGGAATGTTCTGGAATTGGACAGTGATGGTTGAATAACTTCAGGAATATATAGAAAACCACATAAATGGTAAACTTTAAAAGAATGAATTTTATCTCATAAAAGAAACGTCAACAATGAAGAAAATCTTGAATTTCTTTAGGTATTAAAAGGTGATCTTGAAGTAGTAAGTGCATCATAAAAGATGTCAATTGATAGTAATGTAAAACCCACTGATAAACTCAACAATTAACATATATTTAACACATAGTATTGATGGATTTTAAAGTTAATTTGGGAGGGTTAGATTGATTATTCAATAAGTAGGCCCATGTAGTTGGTTACTTGGTTGAGTGTTAAGATGGCATCTTAAGTCCCACCATACATAAAGTAATTTCCACATAAGCCCTTACCTAGATCAGTGATCAGAGTGTTATGTAAACCACAGATTATGATGGAGCAGCCTCCTCTTCACCCTGGCCCTTCTAATCTCCACTCATTTTCCACTTTTTTTCAGTTCCCCAATTTTTCTGTGTTCTGTAACCTCCTTCCACCTTCTTTAGATCAAGTACAATCTTCAAGTAAGAGCTATAGGTTAAATCAATGGAGGATACCACCTTATGGCTGTTGCCCTAACCACCAGCTCTCCGCTACTCTCCCATTCTTCATTATATGGTACAATCTGCTCTTCTCTAATTTATTTTCAAGCTCTTGAAAGACCTTGTATTCTCTTTCACTTATATTTTCATAACTTTGGAATGAAAGGTTTCCATCTTACCTTGAGGAACTATGGACAGTAAGGCAAGAAGCCCAAGGAGGGAAAGCAAGACCTTCATAGCTGAATAAGTCAGAGAGAATCTGTAGCTGGGGTGAAGAAAACTTCTTTCTACATTCAGTACTCAAGAAGTGAGTCTCTGTATGATTATTGAACCTTTCAGTGGCAAGAACATTTCTGCGTTCCAATGAGCCTTCGTATCAGGAGATATCACACAATGGATGTGACCATCAGTCATGCACAGGACATTTGTCAAGTGTTGGCAGGGTGTAGGCAGTGACAGAAGAATGTAAAGCACTTACAGAGAAACAGCAGCCATGATAAAGGGAAGAGGGGCTACTCTGTTGAAAAATCATTGTCTTATGGTTCCTGGAGGTTAAGGCAATATTTACAGAGTAAAAACATTCAGTTTGTTTCCCCAGTAATACAACAAGAGAAGCACTAGATATAATAACATACCTATTTATTAATATTTTGGGGAATGTATGTTAGCAGGCTTCAGCAATGGAATTGTTTTTGAGACTGTACACAGGCTTGTGAGATATACAGAAGCTTATGTTTGATTATCTCTTTGTCCAGCCAACTAATGAGATCAGCTTATTTTTGTATCTAGAATCTTCGTGAACACACCTTGTTGTACATCACTGTCATATGCAATGTGAGGGAGACCAAAAACGAAGAAAGGGACTGACGTGCATTTGGGAAAGCAAACAGCACAGGAATGACAATGGCAATGCCATCTGAGCATGTTTCTGACAAAGTGGACACAATTACCTTGTGTGTGTGCATTTTCTGTCGTGTCCGACTCTTTGTGACCCCATGGACTGTAGCCTGCCAGGCTCCTCTGTCCATGGAACTTTCCAGGCAAGAATACTGGTGTGGGTTCCCATTTCCTCCTCCAGTAATTACCTTGCAGACACTAAGGAATGAGCACAGAGGAACACTGGAGTCGTTTGGATGACCTAGGGAATGATTAAAGAAAACATGGGCAAGAATGCCACCTTTAGAAGCTGCAGAGTGTGTTCACATTCATGATCTAACTTGGTCTTCATAATTTCTTAGATGCTCTTACTCTACATTGAGTAACTTCCTTTTGGTTGTCAGTGTCCAAAAGGAAGCCCCTTTCTTCCATGGCTTCCTCTGGATACCCTTTCCACTCCTAATGAAGCATGTAGTCACACTATTTGAGCAGGCCCTCCATGGCCATGGAGGCCTTGAAAATGACATCAGGAACTAAACCAGGGATGGAGGATTGGTGGAGAGCTAGGGATTGAGGTCCTGGAAGAGGCCAATTCCACAGGCCTTAGCCTGAGGAGGGCCAATGAGGGGGCCAAAAGCTCTGGGGGTGGCTTTTCCTAAGCCTGGGCTCAGGACTTTTTCTCCTCTGAAGTTGCTGTAACAGTGGCGACAAGCCCCTGGGGACAAGCCCCTCTCGGCACCCTGAAAACTCATGGAGGCGTTGTTCAGGTCAGGGGAGTGTGCTGGCTACTGATGACTATTCTATTTACTTACATCTGACTGGCTGGGAATCTTTAGCCCCTCCAATCATGAACAGTTTTGGAAGTATAGTTTGCATTGCAAAGGAATCACATTTATGGACACAAATCATTGAGTTCCCTAATGGAACACTAAGGGCTGAATCTTCAATGATATTTTGTCATTTTCTATAAAATTTGTTTCTCATCCAAAAAGATCTGGAGCCAGGGGATGGGCTTGGAAGGCTGCCCAGGAAGCCCAAGAACACTGAGTGATCCATGGGTTGGTAGTCAGGGACATCGTCAAAGGGAAGGTCAGAAGACGGTTCATTACATTCTGGGGATGGATTGGTGGGCACCAGTGAGTGTTGAAAGGAGGCTCATCACCAGATTGCTCAGGGCCTTGGCACAGAAAGAGGAAGCACTTTGACAAAGGCCTTTCCTTAGAAGAACACAGAGAAGAAAGTCAGCTATCAAACTATCAAAGTACAGATTGTCCCAGCAGGAGAAAGGAGTTAATTTACCATGAGACAATAAATTAGACTTAGGAATTATTGAGTTTTATTATTGAATTTAGCTCTCCAGAAGGGCAGTAGATACTCAGATACTTTATAATCAAGTGTTCGTTGTTTACCTTCCTTTTCTGTACTCAGTAGTATTGAAAGCTTATTATTTAAAGCAAGTTCTTGGGCTTTAAAAGCAACTGATACAGTAACCTTCCTTTCTTTAGTTTACTTTTTATGTGAAACTCTAACTTTCCCCCTTTTGTCTCAGGAAAATAATAATATGTTCTCTATTTTCAGTTCTTTTCATTTACTTCCTAACCTGAAGATTTCTGACATCTCTTTGTACTGAATATACTTTGGCTAAATCACTAACAAATTTTCCTCTGTATAAAATCAAATATATATATAATACATTTACATATAAATATGTACATAGATACCTATATACTATGTGTGTTTATAGTTTTTTATTCTGATTCCTAAATATTACATTTTTATTTTAAAATTGGAAAACTCATAAAATTATTAAGATGGTAATAAACATAATGCATTATTCTACCACCTAAAAGACCATTCATTACTCTTTTGGTTAGTCCTAGTCCATTAAAATAACATGTAGAGAAGAGTTTAAATATTATTATAGAATACAGTGAATGCCCTATACCAAATATCTGAATGAAATGGACACTTTTGGGGAATAATATGTCAGTAATGTTGGTCAATAAAATAAAATTGCAAGTGGCTGAGGTTCTGTCCTTTCATGTTCAAAGGGTGCTAGACTTTATACACAATCTTCAAGGACTAGATAATTTCTGTTTTGTGAGAGGAATTCAGATGATAGAATAAGCTAGATAGCTACTCAACACCTTTTATTAAATAGAGTGGTCATAAAATAGATAGATCACAAGGGAACATATCAGTTGCATGTCACTACATGACAAATATCCCAAGATGTAGTGACTTAAAACAACAAACATTTGCTACTTCACCATTTCTGTGGGTCAGGAATCTGGGTGTGGCTTAGCTGCGTGCCTTTGGCTCAGGGTCTCTCCTGAGGTTGCAGAAAAGGCTGTCATTGGGCTTGCATGTTCCTTTGAAGGCTGGGACAGGTCTCTTTCTAAACTTACTTACATGGTTGTTGGCACACCTCAGTCCCTTGCCACATGAGCCTCCGCATAGAACTTCTCATGGCACTGCAGCTGGCTAGCCTAACAGCAGGTTATCTCAGAAAAGAATGAGAGATCAAACCCAAAATGAAACACATAGCCTTTCATAATCTAATTTCTCATATGATATACTCTATTCATCATATCTGAGTTGTTAAGTCCAGGTCACACTCATCTGGTGGAGGTTTTAGTATCTGCAAAACAACTCAGGAATGTGTGTCAGATACACACAGATATCCATGTCCTTCAGGGTGGGACTAATGATTCTGTGATTGCTGTGTGGCTGATCTGTTCTTTAAATTGTTACCAGTTCTCTTGGCCAAATTGCAGTTTTTTGTTCCTACATGTTCACATTCTCCTAATCATTACCTTTTGAGCCAACCTTCTGTGACAAAGGGGAGGCCTAGGAGACTAAAGCCTACAAACAAGACATGTAGAGGACACAGTAGAGTCTGTCAGGGGAAGACCCCATAGAGCACTGCTTGGTTACAATACGAACATGGGGATGCCTGTTCTCAAAACAGCTATTTTGAATTTTTTATCATCTAAATCACTCAGACAGTAAAGAATCTGCCTGCAATGCAGGAGACCTGGGTTTGATCCCTGGGTCAGGAAGATACCCTGGAGAAGGGAATGGCAGCCCACTCTAGTATTCTTGCCTGGAGAATTCCATGGACAGAGGAGCCTCGTGGGCTACCGTGCATGGGGTTGGACATGATCGAACGATAACACATACACAGAGACCACAATATTCCATGGATGTGAGCTTGGCTGTTAACTATCATTTTCTTTTTGGTGATGACATATTTCCTTGGTTATTTTAAAAATATACCGGTTGTCTTGAGATGGGAACTATCTCAACATTGATGCAGCTGTGTCTGGGGTTGTCTAGGATTTTTATGGGCAAACATGTCCACGCTTCCTGCTCTCTCTTGTGGCAGAATTGTAAAGCCTTTATATTTTCTCTTAAAAAACTACTCACCAGGCTGGCTGCTGGAGACCTGTTTTTGCTTTCCAAAAGGTGGTGCTGAAGCTCCAGTTTGTGCTGGTCTGCATTTCTGAGCACTGTAGTCGCTGGACCTGCTCTTGCCACTGAGCACGCGGGAGCAAGCTCATGGGTCTGGTTGCAGAGTGGTGGGAGATGTGTAGGTTTATCACTCAGGGTTTGGGGTGCCCTTGATCCTGGTGGGGAAGACCCTTAGGTGGGGAACTCCCAGAGGCTTGCGTGCTGCAGATGTCCTGCTCAAGTCCTGAAGCAGCCAGAAGGGATGGTGTCCCTTTACGGCCCTTTCAGACGCTTTTCTGCTTCTTTCCCTCCTTCCTTCCTACAGGCGTGAAGCAGCAAACACCTCCTTGGATCTTTGCTGGTTACCTTCAGATGGGGTGTTCTGTTTGTGTTGTTATTAACTTAGGTTTTTTTCTCTTGGTCTTTGTATTGGCAAAGTTTTTCTACCTTGTTGCGTTCTCTTTGGGTAGAATGCTCAAGTTTTTATGTCTTATAACTTATCAGGCTGGCTGCTGGAAACCTCTCTTTGGTTTTGCAGAAGGTGGTGGTATAGCTTGTGTTTATGGTTTCTGCCTGCCCACAAACTGTGGTCTATTTTCTGAGCACACCCCCATCCATGGGTTTTGCATTTTCATATGTGTGTGCAGGTAAAAGCATACACTAAAGAGAAAAATGCATGTACTCTTCTAAACAAAAGAATCGGCAGATAAAGAGTTTTTAAAAGAAGGAAAAGGTAAAATTAAGATTTGTAGTTTTCCCAATTAGATAGTTCAAAATTATTTGCAATAAATGCCCAAGGAATGTCTCAAGCAGACAGAACAGTGACCTTGATATGACATGATTCCCATCAGAGATTTAAAATGGCTCTGTGTTTAATTCTAGGAACTACAAAAGGAAACATTAATGACAGCCAAATGTTTTCTCTTTTTTAAGAAACCAATCCCAACTGCTAAGCTAAACCAACAGTGAGGATTAAGGCTAGCTCACAGGAATTTTGAGCTAAATCCTAAAAGATGATGCTGTGAAAGTGCTGCACTCAATATGGCAGCAAATTTGGAAAACTCAGCAGTGGCCACAGGACTGGAAAAGGTCAGTTTTCATTCCAATCCCAAAGAGAGGCAATGTCAAAGAATGCTCAAACTAGCGCACAATTGCACTCATCTCACACACTATCAAAGTAATGCTTAAAATTCTCCAGGCTAGGCTTCAACAGTACATGAACTGAGAACTTCCAGATGTTTCCAGGATTTAGAAAAGGCAGAGGAACCAGAAATCAAATTGCCAACATCTGCTGGATCATCAAGAAAGCAAGAGAGTTCCAGAAAAACATCTATTTCTGCTTTATTGACTATACCAAAGCTTTGACTGTGTGGATCACAACAAACTGTGGAAAATTCTTAAAGAGATAGGAGTATCAGACCACTGACCTGCCTCCTGAGAAATCTATATGCAGGTCAAGAAGCAACAGTTAGAACCAGATCTGGAACAATGGACTGGTTCCAGATTGGGAAAGGAGTACGTCAAGGCTGTATATCATCACACTGCTTATCTAACTTACATGCAGAGTACATCATGTGAAATGCTGGGCTGGATGAAGCACAAGCTGGAATCAAGATTGCAGGGAGAGATAACAGTAACCTCAGATATGCAGATGAGACCACCCTAATGGCAGAAAGCGAAGAGAAACTAAAGAGCCTCTTGATGAAAGTGAAAGAGGAGAGTGAAAAATCTGGCTTAAAACTCAGCATTCAAAAAACGAAGATCATCGCTTCTGGTCCCATCACGTCGTAGCAAATAGATGGGGAAACATTGTAAACAGTGAGAGGCTTTATTTTCTTGGGCTCCAGAATCTCTGCAGATGGTGACTGCAGTCATGAAATTAAAAGCCGCTTGCTCCTTGAAAGAAAAGCTATGACAAACCTAGACAGCATATTTAAAAGCAGAGATGTTACTTTGCTGACCACGGTCTGTCTAGCCAAAGCTATGGTTTTTCCAGTAGTCATGTATGGACGTGAGACTTAAACCATAAAGAAAGCTGAGTGCCGAAGAATTGATGCTTTTGAGCTGTGGTGTGGAGAAGACTCTTGAGAGTCTCTTGGACTGCAAGGAGATCCAACCAGTCCATCCTAAACGAAATCAGTCCTGAATATTCATTGGAAGGACTGATGCTGAAGCTGAAACTCCAATACTTTGGGCACCTGATGTGAAGGATGGACTCGTTGGAAAAGACTCTGATGCTGGGAAAGATTGAAGGCAGGAAGAGAAGGGGCTGACAGAGGATGAGATGGTTGGATGGCATCACCGACTCAATGGACATGAGTTTGAGCAAGCTCTGGGAATTGGTAATGGACAGGGAAGCCTGGCATGCTGCAGCCCATGAAATCAGAAAGAGTCAAACAGGACTGAGAGACTCAACTGAACACAGGAATTGAGCTCCAAGTACCAGACAGGCCTGTAGGTGTCAAGGTGACACCTTTGACAGTGATAAGCCAGGAGTAACATGGCTGTACCCTGGCAGCTCATGTCATTTATGCTTTCAGCAACCTAAAGAAGCTTCCTTCTATCTCTGTCTGATTAATGGTTTTGTTAAAGGAACATATGCTGAGTTCTATCAATTGCTATTTCAATATACTTTGAGATGATCAGAGATTTCTCTCCTTTAAACGCTTGACATTCATTCCTCAATAGTTGTCTTAATAAACTGCAGTCATCTTCTGTTTTGAGGACAAACTCTTTCTTGGTCACAACACACTGGGCTTTCGATATAGTAACTGAGTGGCTCACTTTGCTAATGTTTATCTAGGAGTTTTGCCCTTGTTTTAATATCCAGTTTTCCCTTTCCCTAATTTTTGAAATTGTGTTAAAATACACATAGCATAAAACATACCATCTTTACCATTTTTATGCATACAGTTCAGTGGTATTGAATCCATTTATATTGTTATGAAGACATCTCCATAACTCTTTTCATTGTGTAAATTTGAAATAAAGATGAAACTATAACTCCTAAAGAATAACTCCTCATCTTCCCTACCTACCCCTAGTCCTGGCGATTACATTATACATTCTGTCTTTATGATTTTGACTATTCTAAGTAACTCATATAATATAGGTATACAAAATATATCTCCTTTTGTTAACACTATGTAAAAAAGGTTTTGTTTTTCACTTGGCTCATTCTTTATGATGTTATATAATTCAGTGTAGCAAGATAACTATTTCTAGTAGAATATTATGCTCCTCCTCTTAAAATTTCCTGTGTATAAGAATCAACAAAGTCATTATTTAAATATTTATTTATTTTATTTATTTGGCTGTGCCACATGTTGGTTGCAGTATGCTGGGTCTTCAGTTGTAGCATATGGGATCTATTTCCCTGAAACAGATACTGTACCCCCTGCATTTGGGAGCTCAGAGTCTTAGCCACTGGATCACCAAGGAAGTCCCAACAAAGCCAATATTAAATATGAAAAAATATATTCTGCAAATGTAATCACTAGGCAGGAACTTCAATTTAGTTTCAGTTATGTTTTCTCTTCTCAAGTTTACTTAATCTAAATAAAAAACAAAGTTTCCACTTAACATAAATAAATAATATGTGATTTTCATTTTCTTAATTTTCTGCCAATATAACAAGAGCTTGAAATTTAGGAATGTTGTAATTTTAATTACTTTTACATTCTACATTATTTAATTTGAGTTTTTACCTAACATTATACTTATAAATGTTTTAAAACCATTCTTCCATATGGATACTACTATTTAATCTTCTCTGCCTGTCTTATAAGGGTTTGGTATTTGACAATGTATGTCTATAGCAGATACTCCGTGCTAACTATTAAAAAAATTGACATTGAGTTTTGCTTGGGGCTCATAATTAGATCATGCATCCTACTCTTCCGCAGCTTGGCAAGGCCATGCCGCTGAGTTCCAGTCAGGACGTGAGAACAGAAGTGATGGGTGTCCCTTCCAGGGCTGGACCATAAGAAGCTTCTATGTACGTTCCTGCATGTTCTTTGTCCCTTCGTATTTAGTGGGGTAAAGATGACCTCTGTTGCAGTGGAAGCCACATATTGAAGATGATAAAGTCTCTGTCAGCCAGGTTGTGGAATGACCACAAGCAGGTAGACTTTGACCACCAGAAACACCTTTCTTTCCTAGACTATGAAGTAGGCCTCTGGGCACTGGTGAAATTTTGCAGCATGTTTATCATTCTGTGTTACTATAACTGGTGTTACCAATCAATGCCTGGATTCATTGTTTGAGGTGAGACAAAAGGAGACAGTGAACGAAACAGATGATTTAAAAATAAGACACCCTTTACTATTGTTGCCTCCATACTTACTATAAGAGGGGTAAAAACTTGGCTCTAAAGTGATTAGCAATGATGAGTCTAAGTAATTCTGGCTAGTAACTAAACCATAATATAAGAAAATAATTGCAAGCAGTTTCACAGGATGAAGTATGATTCTATAGGAATTTCTCTTGCCATTCAACGTAATTATGCAAAAGTGTTTCCCAAAACCTTTAGGACAATAGTCTTATAGTGTTTCAAAGACTGTTTTAATAATCCCCAATATATGGTGGTGCTTCCCAGGTGGTGCTAGTGGTAAAGAACCTGCCTGCCAATGCAGGAGACATAAGAGACGCAGGTTTGATCCCTGGTTTGGGAAGATCCCCTGGAGGAGGGCATGGCATCGCACTCCAGTGTTCTTGGCTGGAGAATCTCATGGACAGAAGAGCCTAGCGGGCTACAGCCCATAGGGTTTCAAACAGTCAGACACTACTGAAAGGATTTAGCAAGCACGCATGCACACACATATATGGTGATGTCGTGACACTGGAGCTCTTGGAGCATGCTAGTACTTTGTATATGTGGAAGAAATTTATAGAGCTTAGTGTTTGAGGATGGTAGTAGAAATAGGTGTTTTCAAAAATTGGCATAGATAAGTTTTTGATTGTCAGAGACATGTAGCAGTTAAAGTTAGAATGTTTCTCATCTTCAAAATGAATGTTAAGGAGGCCAACATGACATTCCACAGTGATGGAATCCTGAAACAGACAGAGCATAGGTATGACAGTCAGTTTCATACCTCTAAGATCAAGGCAAAGTTTTAAACATTTAAAATCAAGGTAAACCAATCCCTATTATTTTTATATCCTGAGAACAGAAACTTTTTACCTTAGTCACAGATTACACCTGGCAGGCTGCACCTGCCTTAACAGTCTGCTTCGTGCACTAGGGGTTGATTTTGTTTCATAGAAAGCCACCATTACAATTTCTTTTTCTTCTTGCAAGGTTAAAAAAAAAATAGTCAAGCACTATATTGTTTAGTCACTAAATCATGTCCAACTCTTTTGCAACCCCGTGGACTGTGCCCCCCAGGTTCCTCTGTCCATGGGATTTTCCAGGCAAGAATACTGGAGTGGGTAGCCATTTCCTTCTCCAGGGGATCTTCCCCAGCCAGGGATTGAATCCATGGCTCCTGCATTGGCAGGCAGATTCTTTACCACTGAGCCGCCAGGGAAGCCCCAAGCACTATATACAGATACACAAAGGCCTACACCAAGTAACAAATGAAAAATATAACTGGAAATCATGTATGCACCCTGACAGTAAGTACAGTGGTGTATTCTACTCAGCAGGAAGCTAGAGGGCTTACAAACAGGTGATGTCAGTGGTTTCCAAGGAACACTGTTAATCAGACCTTTAGAAGGTCCTGGAAACCTCTATTTTTAACTAGAGCCCCAGGTGATTGTAGGTTTTGATCAAAAGTGGTTAGGGGAGCCATTTTCATCTTCATTATATGTTAGATTACATATATAATAAAATTAAATTACAAATCATGTAGTTGAACAAAAAGTAATTTTCTTATATAAACTGTTAACTGATACTTAAACACAATTTGGTTTTTAAAATGAGATGATGTGTGATAGTTGTATTCTTAAAGTTGAAAGTGAAAGTCATGTCCAATTTTTTGCGACCTCATGGACTTCTTGAGGAAGTCCATGGAATTCTCCAGGCCAGAATACTGGAGGGGATAGCCTTTCCCTTCTCCAGGGGATCTTCCCAACCCAGGGATCGAACCTAGGTCTCCCCCATTGCCAGTGGATTCTTTATCAGCTGAGCCATGAGGGAAGCTCAAGAATACTGGAGTGGGTAGTTTATCCCTTCTCCAGCAGTTCTTCCCTACCCAGGAATTGAACCTGGGTCTCCTGCATTGCAGGTGGATTCTTTATCACCTGAGCTATCAGGGAAGTCCTTCTTAAGGTTGAGGATGCTAATAAAAAAGCTATACAGCAAAGAAACATTGACAGCAAATTCAAGTACAAATGATGTTCCTCTGAACGCCAGGTTTCATCTAGCATCAAAGCCCACCGATCTTTTAGTACCTCTCTTGTACATTATTCTGTGTCCACATTCTCTGCATCTGATTTTATCACTGCATTTTATTTTCTGTGACATATTTTCTACAGAGAGGGCTTTCTACCCGGCACTAGTGGTAAAAGAATCGAATCTGCCTGCCAGTGCAGAAATCTCGAGTTCGATCCCTAGGTTGGGAAGATCCCCTGGAGAAGGGAATAGCAACCCTCTTTAGTATTCTAGCCTGAAGAATCCCATGGACAGAGGAGTCTGGTGGGCTACAGTCCATGGGGTTGCAAAGAGTCTGACATGACTGAGAGATGGAGCACATATTCTCCTCCAAACAAAAATCCTTCCTTTTTAATGTCAATAGGTTAGTTGCTAAGGAAACTGGCTTAACATTATTTATTTTCCTTTAGTCTCATTGTTTCTGATGTTCTATACTAAATTATCACTATCAATTCTTTGTGTTTTCTAAAGACTGACTACCTTTCTATATATACAAAACAAAGTCACTTTTTAATGTATTTGCTTATAGGAGAGTATATTTAAGTTGAAATAGACATTTGCATTGTGACAATTCTGTTTTTTTTCTTCTTTCTCTTGATGTTGAATTATTTTGACTGCTTTTAAAGGGCATATAGCTCTAGCTGTCTTCATTTCTGCTATGTCAAAATCTTCATTGTCAGGGTTAGACAGGTCACCAGTGCACTTTATGTGTTGGAATGGTTTGTTCTCCAGATTTGGTACATTGTGGAACACAGACTTGGAGTTCTAATTCTGATAAAAATTATATGCTATGTCCAAACCCCAAAAGGACAAAATGTGATTTGGAGTCTGGTAACATGCTGAATGGAGAAGGCAATGGCACCCCACTCCAGTACTCTTGCCTGGAAAATCCCATGGATGGAGGAGCCTGGTAGGCTGCAGTCCATGGGGTCGCGAAGAGTTGGACATGGCTGAGCGACTTCACTTTCACTTTTCACTTTTATGCATCGGAGAAGGAAATGGCAACCCACTCCAGTGTTCTTGCCTGGAGAATCCCAGGGATGGGGTCACACAGAGTCGGACACGACTGAAGTGACTTAGCAGTAGCAGTAGCAGCAGCATGCTGAAAGGGGGCTTCCCAGGTGGAGTTAGTGTTAAAGAACCCACCTGCCAATGCTGGAAGCATAGTGAGACATGGGTCCCATCCCTGGGTGGGGAAGATCCCCTGGAGAAGGGCATGGCAACCCATTCCAGTATTCTTGCCTGGAAAATCTCATGGACAGAAAAGCCTGGCAGGGTGCAGTCCATAGGGTTGCAAAGAGTCAAACACCACTGAAGCGACTTAGCACACATGCAACATGCTGAAAAAGAGCATTCATACATTTACATTTGATTTCAAACACCCAAAGATGGATTTTGATATAAAATTTAGCAAAATTGAAATAAAAATATGACATTTAATATTAAATGATTAAGAAATTTATTCTTTAAAATCAGGTAGGTGGTAGTCTCCAGTTAAGATGATACTTTTAATGTTTGAGATTGCCTTTTGACATATGTCACATTTATATAATCTAATTCCCTTTTACAGGAAATAGAATGTTAAGCAATGTTAAGAGTTTTAGCCATCAGAAAAAAATTGCATTATGTTACTTGTATCACTGGGAATAAAAGAAGATGTGGGAATAATAAATCAAGAATATTCCTATAACTGAGTTATAAAAATGTGATAAAGTAAATGAACTTTTAAGGTAATCTTTATATTTAAAAAATATATTGATATATATCATGTGATATCACTTATGCTCACGCTCACTCAGTTGTGTCTGACTTTGTGATCCCATGGACTGTAGCTAAATATTCTAAATATACTTATTCTATAAAAATTAAATTCACTTGACTTATAAAGTGTGAAGCATCATTTAATGATAAAGGAAAGTCCTATTTAAGCATATTTGAAAAAAAATGATCACTGTTGGGTTTGAAGTTTTTGATCAAAGCTTATATGTTGATGTGTTTTCTTAGGGGATAGGAATGGAAGGCTTTGCTAATTGTTGACATTAGCATACTGTTTCAGAAATTCTTGGAGTCACAGTAGGCACTAGCTTAGAATCAGTTTTTTCTTTTTTTGTAGTATTCAAGGAAGACTGGTTTCAAATAGAAAAAGGAGTATGTCAAGGGTGTATATTGTCACCCTGCTTATTTAACTTATATGCAGAGTACATCATGAGAAACGCTGGGCTGGAGGAAGCACAAGCTGGAATCAGGATTGCCGGGAGAAATATCAGTAACCTCAGATATGCAAATGACACTACCCGTATGGCAGAAACTGAAGAGGAACTAAAAAGCCTCTTGATGAACGTGAAAGAGGAGAGTGAAGAAGTTGGTTTAAAGCTCAACATTCAGAAAACTAAGATCATGGCATCTGGTCCCATCACTTCATGGCAAATAGATGGGGAAACAGTAGAAACAGTGGCTGACTTTATTTTTCTGGGCTCCAAAATCGCTGCAGATGGTAATTGCAGCAATGGAGTTAAAAGACACTTACCACTTGAAAGGAAAGTTATGACCACCTAGACACCATATTAAAAAGCAGAGACATTACTTTGCCAACAAAGGTCCATCTAGTTAAGACTATGATTTTTCTAGTGGTCATGTATGGATGTGAGAGTTGGACTGTGAAGAAAGCTGAGTGCAAAAGAATTGATGCTTTTGAGCTGTGGTGTTGGAGAAGACTCTTGAGCGTCCCTTGGACTGCAAGGAGATCCAACCAGTCCATCCTGAAGGAGATCAGTCCTGGGTGTTCACTGGAAGGACTGATGTTGAAGCTGAAACTCCAATACTTTGGCCACCTGATTTGAAGAGCTGACTCATTTGAAAAGACCCTGATGCTGGGAGGGTTTGGGGGCAGGAGGAGAAGGGGATGACAGAGGATGAGATGGCTGGATGGCATCACCAACTCGATGGACATGAGTTTGAGTAAACTCCGGGAGTTGGTGATGGACAGGGAGGCCTGGCGTGTTGCAATTCATGGGGTCGCAAAGAGTCAGACACAACTGAGTGACTGAACGGAACTGAACTGAAGAAAGAAATGACTTGAAAATATGAGTTTCATTTCATATCTACCTTTAAAGACTATGTCGTATTTTCTTTATAAATATTTTTGTCTTATTAAATACCACCAAATTTTAAAAATATTTGGAAGCTGATGAAGTTTATATGAATGTTTATAATATTTATATCAAATGCTACTTAGCATATAATGGCACAGAACTGCAATGAAAAAGGGGCTAAGGATAAGTCACTACACCACTGACTGATTGAGGTTACCACAATTAATAGCAGACTGACTGAGGTTACCACAATTATTGCAAAGGTGATATTATTATCAGAGTATTTGTGAAACTAAGGAAGTCAGGCTTCTTGACAAAACAAGAGTAGATACAAATTGGTCTTAGTGAGTAAGAAAGGAACCTCAGTGCAACCTAATTATAAAAATTAGGATATAATGGTTGTCTAGTCAATAAGATTTAATTTGTACTTACTATATGACTTAGTGTTCCCCAGAGAAACAGAATCAATAGGATGTGAGTATGTACAGAAAGAATTTATTATAAGAAATTGGCTTGCACAATTATGAAAGGGGACAAGTCCTGAGATCCACAACATGAGTTGGCAGGCTGGAGGCCCAGGAGAGCAAGTTCCAGTCCAGGTCCAAAGGCTTGAGAAGCAAGAGAGCTAATGGTATGCTTCTTGTCTCAGGTCTGGCAGACTGGAGACCCAAGGAGAGCTGATGTTTCAGCCTGAGTTTGAAGGCAGGAAAAAAGCTGGCATCTGCATTTGAAAGCAGTCAAGCAGGAAGAACTCTGTCTTACTTGGGAGACAGTCATCCTTTGTGTTCTATTCAGGCCTTCAACTGACTGGATGACAACCACATCAGGGAGGACCATTTGCTTTACTCAATCTACTGATTAAAAGGTTACACTCATCTAAAAATGCTCTCATAGAAACACCCAGAATAATGTTTAGCCAAATATCTGGTTTCCTTGTGGCCCAGTCAGGTTACCCCATAAAATTAAACATCACATGGTAATAATGAACTTTCATTACGTAGATAATAAAAAGGGAAAATGTGTACAAGACAAGAATGTTTTTCAAATGGGCTTTCAATATCTCACCTCTATAAAAATCAGTTGCATAATAGTAGTGTCTGATACTTGCTGTACATTGAGTTATAAGAAGTTTTCATGGAAGATGGTAACGATAACCCTATATGCAAAACAGAAAAAGAGACACAGAAGTACAGAACAGACTTTTGAACTCTGTGGGAGAAGGTGAGGGTGGGATGTTTCAAAAGAACAGCATGTATATTATCTATGGTGAAACAGATCACCAGCCCAGGTGGGATGCATGAGACAAGTGCTCGGGCCTGGTGCACTGGGAAGACCCAGAGGAATCGGGTGGAGAGGGAGGTGGGAGAGGGGATAGGGATGGGGAATGCGTGTAACTCTATGGCTGATTCATATCAATGTATGACAAAACCCACTGAAATGTTGTGAAGTAATTAGCCTCCAACTAATAAAAAAAAAAAAAAAAGAAGTTTTCATGGGTCATTGCAGTGATACTAAATGTCAAGTCTTATTCCATGTGCTTCAGATAAAATAAAGCCTAATTCTCAAAGTAAGTCTATGATACAGTTGCTGTCTGCCACCGTGTAAATCAAAACCTAACAAAGGCCACACATTTATTAAAGACACAGATCTAAGACTAAAACATAGATCTTTCTGGCTCCAGGTAAAGAACTTTCCAGTGCACTTTCTTCCCAGTTGTGCCTGGATAAATTAAGGTCAACCCCCCCCGTTAATGTAGGGAGAGAGAGAGGAACTAAGGTAATTCTGTGATCGAGGTGTGCTTATGAAATAGGTAATCTTTATATTTTTAGTTACCACTTAATTTGCTTTCACTACCCCCTTTTTTTTTTTTTTTTGGTCAAGATGGGTTAACAACTTAAATATAAAAAATAAAATCTCTAAAATTATAAGAAAATAATTGACTTCAGTCAGTATTTCTCTGACAGTTTTCTAGATGAGAAAGGAAATTAGAAGTTAAAAATATTAGTCACAAAGGAAAATTCATATGTGTTTCAAAAACTGAAAGCTAATTGTAAACAAATGATTGGGGAAAACATGTCACTAATATGGCCGCACACCCACATTTGTGCACTAGTGTGTAATCAGTAAGGTGTGTAATACACACACATACTCACCAATGCCAGGATCTATTTGACATTCTACTTGTTGGTGTTTTCCTGTTTTTTGAATTTCTACTTTTATTTTTATTATTTTATTCTTTCCACTTTCCTTATTTAATCTTTCACATAATATTACATGATATACTTCATTTTTTAAAAAAAAATTATTTTTAAATTGAAGGATAATTGCTTTACAGAATTTTGTTGTTTTCTGTCAAACATCAGCATGAATCAGCCATAGGTGTACATATGTCCCCTCCCTCTAGACCTCTCTCCCATCCCTCCCCATCTCACCCCTCCAGGCTGATACAGAGGCCCTCTTTGAGTTCCCTGACCCTATTTCACATGTGATAATGTAAACTTCTATGTTACTCTCTCCATACATCTCACCCTCTCCTCTCTCCCGTGTCCATAAGTCGGGATGTACTTTCATTTTAGTTTGAGTAGATTTTTTAATGCTTAACATAAATAAGTGTATTTTCCACCAACTTTATACTTTTATCAATATTTTTCTGAAAACTTCAGTGTTAGCTGTCACTTGTCTGAAGATGATAAAATAAATAAACAAGTAACAAATACAAATTAGTAGAGAACCTAGGAAGAAAGATAATTATTTTGTTAGTTTGTTTATGGGAGACATGCTTATTATTAGTTTGCATAGTGAAAACATGTGTATATCATTTTAAGCTCTTAAAAATTTCAAATGTAATACAGAATTAAGTGTTGTAATACTTCCTCACATTTCTTAGACTATCATGATTTTGAGGTGTTTTGAACAATACTGTGTTATACTGTGTTGAAAAATCAATATACAGCTTGAAACATGTAGTTAATTCTTGGCTTTGATTTTCAAAGATAATGTATCAATACTATAATATGATGAATTATGTGTTCCTGACAGCCACTACTGAATCACAGGCAAGTAAAAGACAAAAAAACTTGAATACTTATGAAGCTTTTAAAGTTGCTTATTGAACTATTATATTTTTTTTCTGCTGACAATGTTATATTGAGTAATTCTGTAGTAAAAATCTCATGAACTGCTTAAAATATTTAACATTTTAAATTCCATACTGAAGGATTAAATTCTAGCAACAGTATTTTGCCATGCTTATCTCCTTAATGTACTAAATTATTTTAGGTGGTAATGAGAATTTAATATGTTAAATGAGAGGGACGTGGGTTATAACATAATTAACCTGGAGTAACACAGTGATTGAATTGAAAGATAGTTTGGAAATAACCTAGTTCAACCTTGGGGGAAAAGATTTAGCATATGATTGGCACACAGTTCTTCTAACTGAGAGGACATCTGAGGAGAAATGACCTGAAAAAATCACCTTACAAACATGTCTCCTAATGCTGTGTACTGCTAGAAAGATAAAGGGCTGTTTTAATCTACCGATAAGAACTTCTTTTTTAGTGGGGGTATACATGGCCTGTCTGGGATTTCTTTTTTTTTTTTTTTTTGCTTGTGGTAAACAACTAGAGTCTACGGCTTTATGAGTCATGATCCACTGGAAAATGTCAGTGTGAGCTGTGTCATTATAGGATTATAAATTAGAAATGTTTTCTATTGAAAACATTCTAATGAAAAGAGCTTTCATTATACAAGTGATGCATTGTTTGGCTCACCTGGAGACCAGATTTAATAAACTATGGGCCAGAGTATGTTTCTAATGCATCAAGAAAAGATCTTGGCAGCTACTCTAGCAATTCCAGAGGTTTCCATATATGCCCGTGTCTCACAACCACTACCATACATTGAATCATTAATAAAACAGACGACCCTGAGTGAGAGACTGGTAACCCCAAAGCACTCTTATCGACAGGCCCTGATAACAGCATGTGCCCCAGGTCCTGCCGCTCTCTGCCTCTCCTGCCTCAGCCTCGCAAAGTGTCCCTTCTCCAGGATGTGTGAATAATAAACCTCAGTCTCTTTTCTGGCCTTTTGTTGAACAGTGGCTCATCATCTGATACAAGAGCACTTAGCGAATGTTAATTCCACAAAGCCACTACACAGAGGGAAGAAACTAGATGAAGATGGAGGCCAAGGAACCTCTGGGTCTACCACAGGGGCTCCCTCCCAGGGACTTCTCTCTCACAGGTTCCAGGACTGTGAAAGAATACACTTTTGTTGTTATAAGCCATCCGGTTTGTGATCTCTTGTTGTGTCAGCCCAGCCTATAGGTAGGCCACTCTTTTGGTTTTGACAAGCTTGGGAACCACTGCTTGTTCTTATGCTTTAATTTTGGCCACCCTGTAGGATGCTGACAAAGTGACATTGCTGTGTACGATTTATAGAATTTATAGAGTGTAAGGACCTAGAAGTAACTTTGAACCTTAATATCAAACGATTCATAGACTTAAGGGAGAAAAGCCTTTTCATAAAGTTGGTGTTTCTGCCTTGATCCATTTTACTGGTCAGAAAGATGGAGTGGCTTTTAAAAATTTCAGTCTGTTTTGGTTAATCTGTTTAATTACACTTATAAAGGGCTTAAATGTATAATACATTTAAACACCTTATAAAGGGTGTTTCTGCTCATGTTTTACTATACAGAGTTGATTAAAACAAATGTTTTTTTGTTGTATAAAGCTAGAAGAGATATTTTCCGTTTCTAGATGTTGGACAGTAAAATCAGTCATGTGAAATATGCTATACATCTGTGAACAATTTCTGCAGATGAGAAAAACGTCTCTATAAGACATCACCTTGCTTCCTAAGAAATGACCAGTGATCCTACATGTGCTCATTGTAAGCTGAAATAGTCACTTCTTTTTTAAAATTAATTAATTTATTTTAATTGGAGGCTAATTACTTTACAGTATTGCATTGGTTTTGCCATACATTGACATGAATCAGCCGTGGGTGTACATGTGTCCCCATCCTGAACCCCCTCCCTCCTCCCTCCCCATCCCATCCCCCAGGGTCATCCCAGTGCACCAGCCCTGAGCACCTGTCTCATGCATCCAACCTGGACTGGTGATCTGTTTCACATATGGTAATATACATGTTTCAATGCTATTCTCTCAAGTCATCGCACCCTTACCTTCTCCCACAGAGTCCAAAAGTCTATTCTTTACGTCTGGGTCTCTTTTGCTCTCTTGCATGTAGAGTCATCGTTACCATCTTTCTAAATTCCATATATATGCGTTAGTATACTGTATTGGTGTTTTTCTTTCTGGCTTACTTCACTCTGTATAATAGGCTCCAGTTTCATCCACCTAATTAGAGCTGATTCAAATGCATTCTTTTTAATGGCTGAGTAATATTCCATTGTATATATGTACCACAGCTTTCTTATCCATTTGTCTGCTGATGGACATCTATTTAAAATACATTTAGCATTCTAGAACTATTGTTAGATATCACTTGAAAAGCCATAAATATCTATTCAGGTTAATGATTTCTTGAATCATTTAAATCCTTTTTAAGTCTAATTAAATAGATGAACCAAAACAGACTGAAATTAAAAACACTCCACCTTTCACTGACCAGCTAAAATGGGTCAAGACAGAAAAAGGGAAGGCCCAGTCATGATAAACAGGAGCAAATAACACCCCCAAGACACAACCTTCCTCCTCCTCTGAAGACTAAATATCACAAATTTCTGTATAGATTAGCTCAGGAGCTCACAGATATTCCTTTAAGTTAATATGCAGGGTCACATAGCACTCTGATGGATGGAGTGCCTGATGAACTATGAACGGAGGTTCGTGACATTGTACAGGAGACAGGAATCAAGGCCATCTCCAAGAAAAATAAATTCAAAAGAGCAAAATGGCTGTCTGAGGAGGTCTTACCAATAGCTGTGTAAAGATGGGAAGCGAAAAGCAAAGGAGAAAAGGAAAGATATACCCATTTGAATGCAGAGTTCCAAAGAATAGCCAGGAGAGATAAGAAAGCCTTCCTCAGCAATCAATGCAAAGAAATAGAGGAAAACAAAAGAATGGGAAAGACCAGAGATCTCTTCAAGAAAATTAGAGATACCAAGGGAACATCTCATGCAAAGATGGGCTCAATAAAGGACAGAAATGGTAGGGACCTAACAGAAGAAAAAGATATTAAGAAGAGGTGGCAGGAATACACAGAAGAACTGTACAAAAAAGATCTTCATGACTCAGATAACCACGATGGTGAGATCACTCACCTAGAGCCAGGCATCCTGGAATGTGAAGTCAAGTGGGCCTTAGGAAGCATCACTACGGACAAAACTAGTAGAAGTGATGGAATTCCAGTTGAGCTATTTCAAATCCTGAAAGATGATGCTGTGGAAGTGCTGTACTCAATATGCCAGCAAATTTGGAAAACAGAGCAGTGGCCACAGGACTGGAAAAGGTCAGTTTTCATTCCAATCCTTAAGAAAGGCAATCCTAAAGAATGCTCAAACTATCGCATAATTGCACTCATCTCACACGCTAGTAAGATAATGCTCAAAATTCTCCAAGCCAGCCTTCAGCAATATGTGAACTGAGAACTTCCAGATGTTCAAGCTGGTTTTAGAAAAGGCAGAGGAACCAGAGATCAAATTGCCAATATCTGCTGGATCATCGAAAAAGCGAGAGAGTTCCTGAAAAACATCTATTTCTGCTTTATTGACTACGCCAAAGCCTTTGACTGTGTGGATCACAATAAACTGTGGAAATTCTTCAAGAGATGGGAATACCAGACCACCTGACCTGCCTCTTGAAAAACCTGTATGCAGGTCAGGAAGTAACAGTTAGAACTGGACATGGACCAAAAGACTGGTTCCAAATAGGAAAAGGAGTATGTCGAGGCTGTATATTGTCACCCTGCTTATTTAACTTATATGCAGAGTACATCATGAGAAACGCTGGGCTGGAGGAAGCACAAGCTGGAATCAAGATTGCCAGGAGAAATATCAATAACCTCAGATATGCAGATGCCACCACCCTTATGGCAGAAAGTGAAGAGGAACTAAAGAGCCTCTTGATGAAAGTGAAAGAGGAGAGTGAAAAAGTTGGCTTAAAACTCAACATTCAGAAAACTAAGATCATAGCATCCAGTCCCATCACTTCATGGCAGATAGATGGGGAAACAGTAGAAACAATGGCTGACTTTATTTTTCTAGGCTCCCAAATCACTGCAGATGGTGATTGCAGCCATGAAATTAAAAGATGCTTACTCCTTGGAAGGAAAGGTATGACCAACCTGGATAGCATATTAAAAAGAAGAGACATTACTTTGCCAACAAAGGTCCATCTAGTCAAGGCTATGGTTTTTCCAGTGGTCATGTATGGATGTGAGAGTTGGACTACAAAGAAAGCTGAGTGCAAAAGAATTGATGCTTTTGAACTGTGGTGTTGGAGCAGACTCTTGAGAGTCCCTTGGACTGCAAGGAGATCCAACCAGTCCTTCCTAAAGGAGATCAGTCCTGGGTGTTCATTGGAAGGACTGATGTTGAAGCTGAAACTCCAATACTTTGGCCACCTGATTCGAAGAGCTGACTCATTTGAAAAGACCCTGATGCCGGGCAAGATTGTGGGCAGGAGAAGAAGGGGCCAACAGAGGATGAGATGGTTGGATGGCATCACCGACTCAATGGACATGGGTTTGGGTGGACTCTGGGAGTTGGTGATGGACAAGGAGGCCTGGAGTGCTGTGGTTCATGGGGTCACAAAGAGTCAGACACGACTAAGCAACTGAAGTGAACTGAACAACCCTACACTGGCCTTCCTCTGCTGTTCTTCTTTGGTTTTCTGTGTTCTGTTAAGTTCATCTGAGCAGGTTCACCATGTTCCTTTCTGGGAGAAGCTGTGGACTTGAAGTAAATGTGATGTAAGAGAAGTTTTGACATAGGGAAGGACTTGCTTATTTAGTTTTCCTTTTATTACCATTCCATAGTTTGTAATATTTTTCCCAACTTCCAAACATTTAAATTTCATTAGGATTTCCTGGTGAGCCTCTGAAAGCATGACCCTGTGACATAAAGCACTTGTTAACGTCAATTGAGTAAGCAAGGTATTCAGGCTTCTTTTTCTTTCAAATATAGAAGCCACTGGGAAGACCCAAGTGTAAGAGACACAAGTTTTCACTTCCTCTGGATCAAAAACCCTAAAATGAATTGCTTATTAAATATGATATAAAAAATAATGGACTTTGCAGCACTGTAATTCTCTGACATAAAAAAGCAATCAAATTGGTATAGCTAACACTGAAGGCTGAACAATGCAAGCTATTATGTGAAATTGGAAGGAAATGTATGATAAATTATGCACTATGCACTTGTGCTTGCTAGAAGCAGAAACCCTTTCACTCTGTTTCCTTTAGAAACTAAGCTTTTGCATGGCTGCAGCTTTATGTACTTTCCTTTCTGTATGCATTTAATTTCAAATACTGTGTGTGTGTATGTATGTGTGTGACTGACTGGATAGGTAGATAGATGATAGATAATAGATACAGATCAATAGTAAGAAACCAACTAATGCAGGAATAAGAGCTTAGAAATCGTGCCATCACTACTACATCATAAACCAAATTAAAAAAAAAAAAATTCTTGGTGTAGAATCCTTTAAAAGTGTTTGTGAATGCTTTTGTACCTTAATTTTCTTTCTGTCGAATTATATTCAGTGATGGTTGTACCAATTTATATTGTCACCAACAGTGCCCAAGAATGCCTTATTCATGGAACTATTATTAAAAGTTTTAAAAACTTTGACAATTTGAAAACATGTAAGTAGTACTTTATTGTTTTAGTTAGTGTTTCTTTGATAGTTTCATTATTTTACTGCCTATTCAATAGTCATTTTTGTACCTTTTAGGTGGTAACTTTGTTAGAATTACTTTTTATGCTTTAAAATTGTGTTTAAAATTTTTTTCTTTAGCTGATTTGGTAGAATGCTATAGTAGATATTTTTGTATCTATTTTAAACATATGTTTTGTTTTCAAGTTAGTTTTTCATGATTTTTTTGTGATTTCTGCCATGTTGACTCATAAATTTTTATATTTAAAGCATCAGATTATCCATTTCTCCCCCCTCCCTGTTTTTTTTTGTGGGGGGGGTTGTGTGACTTGTGGAATCTTAGTTCCCCGACCAGGAATCAAACCCCAGGTCTCTGGCAGTAAAGCCCCGGAATCCTAATCACTGTACCACCATGGAATTCCCATTTCTCATTTTTTATATATAGAAAATACCCAACTCAAGATTAGATAAATGTCCAAGTATATATTTTTCAGTTTTTTAATTAAAAATTCACTATTAAATCTTTTTGTAATTCATTGTAGACATAAGAATATTTTCTAATAAACTTTTGTCCATTTACTATATAATCCTCTTATCACTGACTGAAATCTTATCATTGAATATATTTCATTCTGATAAGGTTAGTTTTGTCACTTTGTCTTATGCTACAGTGATATATATATTCTTAACTATAGAACAAGATTACTACTCAATGTGCTTCATAACAACTGGTGGTAAAATCAATCCCTATTTTCGTTGCAAATCAAAGCATTCCTAATATTCTTAAAATATAATTTACAATTAATTTTTAAAGTTAAAAACATGTGTTGGATATTTGTTTGAAGTTGCTTTCTGTTTATTGGTTCATTTCACTAATTGGTTTCATAGCATAATATTAGGAGCCCAGAGCCAGGAGACAGACTGCTCCGGTTCAAATCCTGGTGTGCTATTTCCTGCCTTTGTGATCTCAATAAAGTTACTTAGCTTCTCTGTACCTTAGTTTTTAATCTATTAAAAAAAAGCCAGAATAAAATATTGGCTTTTATGACTAAGAAGATTTTAAATAAAAATAAAGTGAAAAAAATTTTGAAAAAAGCCAGAATAATAATAGTATCTACTTCTTTGGCCAGTAGTCAGAATTAAATAATACAATATTTATAGATAGGTTACTGTGTAGTATATAGTAAGTGTTATTTAAGAATTTCTTATTCAAGTCTAATTGCATCTTTCAGTAGGACATTTCTAATGGATTCATAGAAGTTTTGTACTTTTGTTATTATACTGAATTCTGTTTTCACCCCCTGTCTGCCAGTTCCTGACAGCTTTATTTCTTTCCTTTTATTTCTTTGCTTTAGCTTTATATAGTTATTTTCATCTTTTTAAATTGAAAATTGGTCAAGTTATTATTATTGGTCATTTTTACATGAACTGTTGTGAATGTGAATTTCTGACTGCAACTTTGGCTATATTTGTTTATTTATAGTAGTCACAGTTTTATTTTTCTTTAGCCTATAATTTTGTTGACCAATATGTAGTTTTTAAGTTCAAATTCACTCAAACTTTAATATGTGCATTTGTAAATATGTAAATTTTTAATGCTAATTGGAATTCTGCTATGACAAGTTAACTGACATATCACATTCCCATTCTGCATTCAGGTTTTTTTTTTCTTTTTTACATATTACTTGCTTTCATTCACAGTGTTTGCTTATCATTTCACCTTTCACTTGTTATTTCGAAAAGACTGAAATTTTTAAATTTTATGGTAACAAACTCATTTTAAAATAAATGTTTTTATTTTTCAAATGTGTGAAAAGTTGAATCATGTGTGCTCCTTTTTTTAAGGAGCTCTGTATTGTCACAGACCTATCAATCTTTGAATTGATTTGAGCAATCAGAGATCTTTCTGTTACTACTTTTGTCTCGAAGGCAGAACAGAGTCATTTCCAGTTTCTCTTAGTTGCAACCTTCTACTGTTAACATCATCTTCCAAGGCATTAATAAATAAACCCGAGGCCTGCCTGATATGCACAGACTTTGGCCAGCTTCTAGATATTTTATTGCCATTTAGTAACTACTGGTCTGAAAATACATTTCTTGGTCTTAATAACTGCTTTTCTTTGAACCATAAAATTTATTCCTAGAGACTTTAAAGCAGTTTGTACCATTTTTTTCACCAGAAAGTGTAATTAAAATATAACATTTCCATGGTGATTTTCCCAAATACTCTTTTTTCCTACTGCCTGTATTCTTTTTTTTCCCCGTAACAGAGTATTAACTCCTGTCTTCAATACAAAAGTTACTGAAAATGTAGCCTTATAATGAATATACTAATGCGAGACTTACAAAGTCATTCAAAGACATATGATAAAATGAATTAGCTAATATGTACAAACTGGTTAGTGCCTTAAATGGTAATCTTTGGGATTACCCTTTTGGTTGAACAGAATAATAATGCAAGATAACATGTGACTTCAGAGTATCTGAGGTCTACTCAAATAATTTATAACAAAGACACACATAGGTGACTACTATATAATTAAATAATCCTTGGATTGTTCTTAAATGCCTCATGTAACTTCCAAACATAATTTAAAAATATATATACTATAAAAATTTTTGCAATATCCTGCTGTATATAATGACATAATAAGCTTTCCAATATAAACATTCAAATGAAAACTGTTTGAAGGGACTAATATCTAGCAGAAATCCTTACGACTGCTGACTTGTTATGCAAGGTGTGTGAGAATACTGAATACATTAAATGAAGGAAAAGAGAATTCCTTCAACAACAATAGCTACCATTTATTAGTCTAATTATCCAAATTTGGCAACATGATAAATGTCTTGAGTATATTTTTACCATCCTCACTACAACCTTGAAGTTAGGAATTATTTATACACAGTTAACAGATGGCAAACTAGGATTCAGAGAGATTAAAAGTCCTTGCTCAAGAAAGTAAAAAAAGCAGATTTGAATTAAATTCCATCTGTCTCTAGTGTTCATTTTCTTGCTACTTTACCTTGATGCTTTTTTTAACTGCGGCTTTTTTTCTTTTGCTATAAAACCTTTGGAAGAATTGGGGCTGAAATTATTTAATCTATGAATGATATTTTTATCTCCTGGAAAATAGCACTTAAGCAGCCAAGGAGTAATGTCATAGAAATTGATAATAACATTGATATTTTTTGAACACAAGCTTCTTTCCAGTTCCTGTGTTAATTATATAGCCTGCATCATCTTATTCAGTAGTCACAATGGTTCTATATGAAAGACAATTTCAAATCATTAATGCTGGCACCTGAAAGTAGACTTTGTTTGACTTAGGCAAAAAATAAATGAATTAAAATGATGTTGGAGAGCTAATAGAATTTCCCAGATGCCTAGAAATCCAGTTTTGGAGGATATGTATGAAAGAATAAAGCTTTATGTAGCCTTAATTCTTATGGTCATAACAGGTAACTGGTCCAGTGAGAAAATGCCACACAGAAGCTACTGCAAATTGCATGACTGAGGCTCTGAGCCCTAGCTGCGTTGCTGCTACTGCCCGAGGATCGAGGAACGGGACTTGGTTGTAATTGCCTTCATTCCCAGAAACAATCATCTGAAGTCCTTGGTTCGGAACAGGTGTCTGTTGTGGGGAGGGCCGTTTCTGGCGTTTGAAGCTTCTGCACTGAGAGGAGGGCTCTGTCTTCCATCACGATCATATGGTGGAGAATCTTTGTCAGGCTGGGAAGGTTTAGATACTGAGTGGTCTAAAAGAAAAACTAGTGACCATTTTACAGGTAAGAAAATTGAAGCCCAGAATTACCATATGATTTTCAGAATGACATACATGTTAGTAACTGGCAGAGCCTTGATTGAACCTAAATTCCTCAGATCTCTGCTCCTTGCCCCCTTTTGTTCAGGTGGTTGCCGGCTGTCCGTGTTTGGCTTTCGTCAGCTGTTACCCTGGAGAAGGCAATGGCACCCCACTCCAGTTCTCTTGCCTGGAAAATCCCATGGACGGAGGAGTCTGGTGGGCTGCAGTCCATGGGGTCACGAAGAGTTGGACATGACTGAGCGACTTCACTTTCACTTTTCACTTTCATGCATTAGAGAAGGAAATGGCAACCCACTCCAGTGTTCTTGCCTGGAGAATCCCAGGGATGGGGGAGCCTGGTGGGCTGCTGTCTATGGGGTCACACAGAGTCGGATATGACTGAAGAGACTTAGCAGCAGCAGCAACAGCAGCTGTTACCCTAGTCCTCATTTCTGTTTCTTAGAAGTCATAAATGTATACTGTTTATTACTTTCTCTCTGCCTGGCTACTATATCTCTATTTCATTTTAAGGACCAAAAGAATCACCCATCAGAGTTAGCCCATATTACTCATTCTAATAGCAACATATATGGATATGAGAGTTGGACTATAAAGAAAGCTGAGTGCTGAAGAATTGATGCTTTTGAACTGTGGTGTTGGAGAAGACTCTTGAGAGTCCCTTGGACTGCAAGGAGATCAAACCAGTCCATCCTAAAGGAGATCAGTCCTGAATATTCACTGGAACAACTGATGCTGAAGCTGAAACTCCAATACTTTGGCCACCTCATATGAAGAGCTGACTCATTTGAAAAGACCCTGATGCTGGGAAGGATTGAGGGCAGGAGAAGGGGCTGACAGAGGATGAGTTGGTTGGATGGGATCACTGACTCGATGGACATGAGTTTGAGCGAGCTCTGGGAATTGGTGATGGACAGGGAAGCCTGGCATTCTCCAGTCCATGGGGTCACAGAGAGTCGGACATGACTGAGTGACTGAGCTGAACTGAATAGCAACTGTCAACACTTTGAGATTCTTTACACAGGAAATTTGCACATACCTTAACCTCAACCATGAAATATTTTATTTTTAAATATGAGTTTTCAATACGTTTTGTATATCACTTTCTATGAAGCTACATACAGATTTAATGACCTTCAGTCTTAAATATTTTGAACATTGAATAAAAACTGAATTTTATTTTTAAATTAAAAAAGTTTTAATTATTTATTTTAATTGGAAGCTAATTACTTTACAGTATTGTAGTGGTTTTTGTATTACATTGACATGAATCAGCCACGGGTGTACATGTGTCCCCATCCTGAACCCCCCTCCCACCTCACTCCCCATCCCATCCCCCAGGGTCATCCCAGTGCACCAGCTCTGAGCACCCTATTTCATGCATCGAACCTGGACTGGTGATCTATTTCACATATGGTAATATATATGTTTCAACGCTGTTCTCTCAAATCATCCCACCCTTGCCTTCTCCCACAGAGTCCAAAAGTCTGTTCTTTATATCTGTGTCTCTTTTGCTGTCTTGCATATAGGGTCATCATTACCATCTTTCTAAATTCCATATATATGCGTTAGTATACTGTATTGGTGTTTTTCTTTCTGGCTTACTTCACTCTGTATAATAGGCTCCAGTTTCATCCACCTAATTAGAGCTGATTCAAATGCATTCTTTTTAATGGCTGAGTAATATTCCATTGTGTATATGTACCACAGCTTTCTTATCCATTCGTCTACCAATGGACATCTAGGTTGCTTTCATGTCCTGGCTATTATAAACAGTGCTGTGAAAACATTGGGGTGCACGTGTCTCTTTCAGATCTGGTTTCCTCGGTGTGTGTGCCCAGCAGTGGGATTGCTGGGTTGTATGGCAGTTTTATTTCCAGTTTTTTAAGGAATCTCCACACTGTTCTCCATAATGGCTGTACTAGTTTGCATTCCCACCAACAGTGTAAGAGGGTTCCATTTTCTCCACTCCCTCTCCAGCATTTATTGTTTGTAGACTTTTTGATAGCAGCCATTCTGACCGGTGTGAGATGGTACCTCATTGTGGTTTTTATTTGCATTTCTCTGATAATGAGTGATGTTGAGAATCTTTTCATGTATTCATTAGCCATCTGTATGTCTTCTGCTTAGTTCTTTGGCCCATTTTTTGATTGGGTTGTTTATTTTTCTGGTATTGAGCTGCATGAGCTGCTTGTATATATTTGAGATTAATTCTTTGTCAGTTGCTTCATTTGCTATTATTTTCTCCTATTCTGAAGGCTGTCTTTTCACCTTGCTTATAGTTTCCTTTGTTGTTCAAAAGCTTTTAAGTTTAATTAGGTCCCATTTATTTATTTTTGCTTTTATTTCCATCACTCTGGGAGGTGGGTCATAGAGGATCCTATTGTGATTTATGTCAGAGAGTGTTTTGCATATGTTTTCCGCTAGGAGTTTTTTAGTTTCTGGTCTTACATTGAGATCTTTAATTCATTTTGAGTTTATTTTTGTGTATGGTGAATAACTGAATTTTAAAATAAAAAATTTTGAAAAGATTAATGTAAAAACTGAAATATTTGTAGACTGTAAATACTTTTGAAACAGAGGGAAGAAACTTTTAGGCATTGTCAGTTGCTAGGAAATCCTATCTTGGTTATATAGTTTCAGAATTACTGAATGTCTCAAGCCTTGCTTCAGGTCCATAGAGTACTAATAGAAACAAAAGAAAATTTGATGCAATAAATTGCTTTTCATTTTCAGTGCTTACAAAAGATGACTACCAAAACCATTTACTGAAGAAAATGCTGTACCGATAATAGAGTTCAAATCATATATTTTTCATTATTTGCAGACCTGAGCTGAAATTAGTATATATTTGTGAAGCTATGAGGGCTTCCCTGATAACTCAGTTGGTAAAGAATCCGCTTGCAGTGCATGAGACCCTGGTTTGATTCCTGGGTCGGGAAGACCTGCTGGAGAAGAGATAGGCTACCCATTCCAGTATTCTTGGGCTTCCCATGAATCTATGAGGATGTGAATTAATTATGTATATTTCTGGAGGATTAGGGTCACCATTTTAGAATTATATGTATTATTATTTCACAAGGATTTCATGTAAAATCAAAAATAGCATTTTGTATACCATATAATATGTATTTAGCATATAGTATCTGAAACAGAGATACATTTATTTTGCATATATTCAGTCTTGATGAGTCCTCATGTAGCTTTTCCTAATCTGCTCCATCATTTCTCAATTGGCTTATGGCAGCAGCCTTTTGACTGGTGTCCTGGTCAACAGTTTTTCTCTTAGAGTTAGCTGTCTTTCCTAAACAAAATCCTCATCCTCTGGGGAAATATAGTCTCATAAAACAAATCAAAAAACTTTCTTCCCTAGGACTCAATAAGTTGGAGAAAAAAGTAGGAGCAATAGGACATGAAAGGAGGGGTACAAGTTCTTTCCATAAATTTTGAAAATTGTCATCCATAGAATTGTCCATAAATTACTGATTCCAATTCCTTCTGAAACAGGATAGTGGGAGAAAAATGAGTGGACACATTTCTGAAAGCTCCTAGGGATAACAGAAATCTAGAAGGAAGAATCTACAATAGGGCTATGGGATGGTAGTAAGTTGTCAGAGCAGCAACAAATGTGCAATGTAAGCCTGAGACCACCAACCAGTTCAGGTGAATAGCCCTTAATGTGGGTCAGGGAATTTCAGGGCTTGTCAAATTCGTTCTCTTTTGAAAAGGAAAAAAGTGGGAGAGGCCTGGTAAATTTCAAAGTTCCTACTTCTCAGAGCAGAGACTTCAGAGAATGGAGAAAGTAAAGACAAAGGGAATAAAAAGATTAAGAACTGGTGGAGGTGTTGATGACAAGAGGAAAGATGAATAGAAATCTCGACTTAGTGTCTTCTGCTGCTGCAGATAAACAGTGTTGTATCTGAAACTAATTCTAAGTTTTACTGAATTTACTTTGTCCTTGAAATATTAGTCAACAAGTGCACTTAGAGAAGAGAGTAAAATTAATGAGATAAATAGTGAAAACCCATAGGAAAAATAACAATTTGCAGCAGGTTATATAGCAGGACACTTTGAATTCCAAAAGACCTCACAAAAGAATGGGAAAATAACCCCAGAGAAGTAATTAACATAGTTACATCAACAATATATAAAGATCAAAACATTACTAGAACTAAGCTACTAAGAAAATACAAGTTAAGTATATATTATGTTCACACTATGAATATGAGCAGTATTATGCCTAGTGATGAATGTAGTAAGAAATATGTAGAACTCATATATACAAATATCTTTTGAAATAAGCTGAGGCACTTGAAAAGTTGAATACCGCCGCTCAACTTGAATACCGTTGAAGAAACCGCCTCATTCTTGAAAACTCCATATTTTAAGTTAATGAATTTTCCTTTAAAGGATCTATAGATGAGATGTAAACTCAACAAAAGAAAGAGTTTTTTCAAACTGAGGCATGAAACTTCATTAAATTATTCTAAAGTTCATTTGAAGCATAAAAATAAGTGACTAGCCATTGAGGGCAAGGAGAAATGGACTAACAGAATAGAGAACAGTGAACACAACCTGCTAGTAAATATATCATGACACTAAAATAATGGGAAGAAAAAAGAAGCTCTGCTTAATTCCTTACCCCAGAATACTTTCAACATATAATATAAAAATTCAAAGTCTGCAAGTCTGAGAAGAATATATACATTAGCATTTTTAACAAGAAAACATTTTTTGACTACGCTATGAAACCAGGAAATCCAAAAATAAATTACCAGAATTTGACCTGTGAAAATTTAATCTTCATTATAACAAAAAAAGCAAAAACAACAAGCCTCCATAACGTCAATGCCAAATTAAGGAGAAAGAAAAATGAAGTTACTTTGGGGAAGAGTGCTTGTTGCATACAAGAAACCAAAAAAAGTCTAATATCTAATGGGTTTATACATCAGTGGGGGCATTTGGAGAGTTGAGTTGAGCAGGAAAACCTTCATAGTAGAGCAACTTCTTAGCTCCTTTTGAAGATGTGAGGGGGGATGATCAAAGAGGAAGGGAGTGAAGTTGATGAAATCACAGATATGTAAATTTTGAGGCAGAGAATAGCTTGAGATGAAGCTGAAAGTATAAGTAGGGATCAGATGATAGATGGGATGATAAAGGGCTCACATTTTGTGCTGTAGATCATGAGCCAAACAGACATTTTTAATCTTGAGAATAAAATTGTTTCTGCATTTGAAAAGATCAGTTTAGTTTTGCATGAATTTGAAGGGAACAAAACCAGATGCTGGTGAATTCACAGGCTATTTCAATAGCTCAGGCAATGGCTTGTGAATGTTGAGACTTAAAAAACAAATAGCCTTGGGAGATATTTAGGTAGTATCTTGTGAGAAATTGGATGTGAAAGGTGAGGGAAAGAAAAAAATGAATTATAGCCCCTATTATTTTGCCTCTGTACTCTTGAAGTACAACAAAAGAGGGAAAAAGAGTGAGGGAGAAGTGAAGAACTTTGGAGGCACTGAACATTGAAGGTAAAACAGAAATTGGTTCATTCTGAACTTGGAACCATCAAATGCTAAGGGAGTCAGAGATTCCACGTTTTCTCTCTTTTCTCATTATCTGCTTCTTTAAAAAATTGAATTCTAGCTATCTGCAGTAAGATCAAAAAAAGAAGAATCATTATTTTTGAGACCAAGATGTTGATATTGAGAGAATGCTAACTCTTACCATGTTAAAAAGTATTTACTTAAAAATATAAACTTTTAAGTTATTTGATTCCCCCTCACTGGCCTATACTGATACACTTTTTAAAAAGTTGTATATGGGCTGATGAAATCTAAAGAAGTTAAAAATTATTTTGTACAAAAAATAATCCACCTGTTCAGTGAATTTACAGCTAGAACACATTTCACTGAGATTGGCCCATATCAGTAAAACAGATTTCTGCTTACTTCTGATTTTAGAACATGCATCATCTGGCCTTCATATAAATTCTGTGCTGTTTTTATATCAGTTGCTTCCTTAAGAATAGTACACAGATCAATGGAATCAACTAGGAAGATCCAGAGTTATATCAGATTGTTAGATTGGATCAGTGGTGAAAGGATAACAGTTTAATAACTGTTGCCTGAATGCTGGGTTATTGTGAGGAAAAAATTATCCCTATTATCACCATTATTAAAAATTAAATCCAATAATGTCTCTAGTCTCATAAATAAATTCCAAGGGTATTAATTGAAAAATAAAGGTGAATATATTTTCAGAAGAAAATTAGGAGATTATGACATCAAGGCAGAGAAGGGAAACAGCACAAACTACAAGGCTAAATATTCATACATTCTAATGCATTAATTCTAATCCTTTTAAAGAGGAGACAATATGAAGACAGTGAAGAGATAAGCTACATTTTGATAGAAGATATCTGCAGAGTACCCAGCAAAATGGGCAAAATGACATTATTTTTACAAATAAGGAACTGAAATTTTTTCATAACAAAACATTTAAAGGTGGAAGAAAGCAAGTCCCGGTGAGATCTGGAACAATAGGAACTCTCTTTCTCAACTGGTGCAAGTGGAACAACAGGAACTCTCTTTCTCAATTGGTGCAAGTGTACATATGTTTTTTGGAGAACATAGGGCATTACCTAATAACAAAATCACTGCAGATGGTGACTGCAGCCATGAAATTAAAAGACACTTACTCCTTGGAAGGAAAGTTATGACCAAACTAGACAGCATATTAAAAAGCAGAGACATTACTTTGCCAACAAAGGTCCATCTAGTCAAAACTAGGGTTTTCCAGTGGTCATGTATGGATGTGAGAGTTGGACTATGAAGAAAACTGAGCCCCGAAGAATTGATGCTTTTGAACTGTGGTGTTGGAGAAGACTCTTGAGAGTCCCTTGGACTGCAAGGAGATCCAACCAGTCCATCCTGAAGGAGATCAGTCCTGGGTGTTCATTGGAAGGACTGATGCTGAAGCTGAAACTCGAATACTTTGGCCACCTCATGCGAAGAACTGACTCATTTGAAAAGACCCTGATGCTGGGCAAGATTGAGGGCAGGAGGAGAAGGGGATGACAGAAGGTGAGATGGTTGGATGGCATCACTGACTTAATGGACATGAGTTTGAGCAAGCTTCTGGGAGTTGGTGATGGACAGGGAAGCCTGACGTGCTGCAGTCCGTGCGGTCACAGAGTCAGACATGACTGAGCGACTGAAATGAACTGAACTGAACTGAAGCTTCCCTGGTGGCTCAGCTGGTAAAGAATCTGCCTGCAATGCGGGAGACCTGGGTTTGATCCCTGGGTTGGGAAGATCCCCCGGAGAAGGGGACGGTTACCCACTCCAATATTCTTGCCTGGAGAATTCCATGGACTGTATAGTCTATGAGGTCGCAAAGAGTCAGGAACCACTGAAACTTTCACATCGCTTCACTACATTAATGAACATACATTACCACACAGCATTCCTGGTGCTAGTCATTCCTGTATGGAAGTCTCTCTCAGCTGACTTTCGTGTAATATTTTGCTTAATTTCACTCAGACCATTGTTTATACCATGGATTCTAGTTGGGTTGACTTAAGGGAAAGGATTAGTGTTGTCATCTTTAATCTTTTTAAGCTTACTTACTCTACTTTGGAGTGCTTAAATGCCTCAGACTATTTCTGAGTCCACGGTTTGGGGGATTTAAAGAAAGGAAAATCACTGTATTTTGGGTAATTTCTGAAAAGAAAATCTCTTAAATTTAAAACTATAATAAATGTGCACACTTTTTTAGTGTTTTAAAATAATACTGAATATTCTTTCTTGCTATTTGACAGGATGATGACTTACAAAGAGAAGGGAATACCAGACCACCTACCTGCCTCTTGAGAAACCTGTATGCAGGTCAGGAAGTAACAGTTAGAACTGGACATGGACCAAAAGACTGGTTCCAAATAGGAAAAGGAGTATGTCAAGGCTGTATATTGTCACCCTGCTTATTTAACTTATATGCAGAGTACATCATGAGAAACGCTGGGCTGGAGGAAGCACAAGCTGGAATCAAGATTGCCAGGAGAAATATCAATAACCTCAGATATGCAGATGCCACCACCCTTATGGCAGAAAGTGAAGAGGAACTAAAGAGCCTCTTGATGAAAGTGAAAGAGGAGAGTGAAAAAGTTGGCTCAACATTCAGAAAACTGATATCATGGCATCTGGTCCCATCATTTCATGGAAAATAGATGGGGAAATAGTGGAAACAGTGGCTGACTTAATTTTTGGGGAGCTCCCAAATCACTGCAGATGGTGATTGCAGCCATGAAATTAAAAGATGCTTACTCCTTGGAAGGAAAGTTATGACCAACATAGACAGTATATTAAAAAGCAGAGACATTGCTTTGCTAACAAAGGGCCGTTTCGTCAAGGCTATGGTTTTTCCAGTAGTTTTGTATAGATGTGAGACTTGGACTATAAAGAAAGCTGAGCACCAAAGAATTGATGCTTTTTTACTATGGTGTTGGAGCAGACTCTTGAGAGTCCCTTGGACTGCAAGGAGATCCAACCAGTCCATCCTGAAGGAGATCAGTCCTGGCTGTTCACTGGAAGAACTGATGTTGAAGCTGAAACTCCAATACTTTGGCCACCTGACGTGAAGAGCTGACTCATTTGAAAAGACCCTGATGCCAGGCAAGATTGTGGGCAGGAGGAGAAGGGGATGACAGAGGATGAGATGATTGAATGGCATCACCGAGTCAGCGGAGATGAGTTTGAGTAAACTCCGGGAGTTGGTGATGGACTGGGAGGCCTGGCGTACTGTGGTCCATGGGGTCGCAAAGAGTCAGACACGACTGAGCAACTGAACTGAAGTGAACTGAATGGACTTAGTTTATTTTCATTTGATTTACATACATTCCAAGTAAACATAAACTTCTCATGCTCTCTATATTCTTCATGACCTTCGAGGGATCTCAAAATGTTTTGGTCTGAGAATCCATCAGGTTCAAGTAAGAAGTCTCTTATAGAAAACAGTTTAAAACACAACTGTTATGTCCTTTAGCGCTGGAATACACTAGCTAGGATCTCAAAACATTTAATTACTGAATTAAAAATATATACCTTTAGGCATTAATTATGTGACTTGTATGTTCTATGTAATTCTTTATAAAAATTATGTCTAGAGTGATTTTGAAAAGAAAACCCAACAAACTGCCTTTCAGTAAGAAAGTTGAATAGAATTATGGTTCATTGTACCAAGCCATAATGAAAGACCACACTTTGTATCAAGTTACTGTTCATATTCACCAGATGAAGCTGCTACTGCCCTTTAAATGTGCTGTATTTGTGCACAAATTGCTCATCTTAAAATTGTTGCTATATTTTACTGAGCTACATGATTGTGTACTCAGATTACTTTTATTCTAAGAACACTGCATTACTGATGAATATGTGTGCATTTTATCATTTGGACATTTGTTTCCTAAGGCCATTTCATCTAGCACTGTCAGAGGTTTTTGGGATCATGTATCAGATCTGCTAAGATATAATCCAATACTTTGGTATGAATAAAACATGAATATTGACACACAGAAATACATGCTGTTTTGTTACTGTTTTATATTTGTCTCCTGCATACATAGGAATTCTGATAACTTCTAATTCATGTGATTCTCATAAACATATGGAGCATTTATAATCATATTTATTGAATTATTAAGTATATTTCCATTTGCATTCAATTCCTGCTCTAAGTGTTGCTTTTTGAATTGAAATATAGTTTATGTACAATATCATGGTAATTTCTGGTATATTACATAGTAATTTGACATTTGCCTCCTTTATGAATTAACCAGCACAACAAGTTTAGTAACCCACTGTCCCTATAAAATTTCAGTATTATGGACCATATTCCTTATACTGTATATCATGCATCCCTGTGGCTTACTTATTTTATAATTGGACATTTCTACCTCTTTTATGTATTTATGTATTTCACCTTCAGCACCCTCTTCCTTTCTGTTCACCATGCTGTTTGTTTTCTGTATCTATGAGTCTGTGTTTGCTTTGTTTGTTGTTTAGATTGCATGTAAAAGTGAAATTGTATAGTATTTGTCTTTTTTGTCTGACTTGTTTTACTTAGCATAATCATTCTCTTTGAATGCACTGAGGAGCGACCAAGGGTAAATACTGATCTTATCCAGTGAAGATTCTTCCAGTATCACATTTTGCTGCTTTTTGTTCTTCCTCACATTTTGCTGCTTTTGTTCTTTATCTGTTGCTTTCAAGCTATTTTCTTTTAGTATATCAGCATCCTGGAAATTTTAATTGTTTTTTCTGGGAGTTTGTTGATGCAAGTTCTGCCCTTTTTTTTTTTTTTGTAGATCAGATTGTCTGTTTTTCCATATCACATGTGTTAGAGGAAACATGAAAAAATTGCAAAAAAATTAGAAAATGTACTACCTAGACTTTCTCCTTAGCTTGCACTGGGGGCTCTTCTCTTGTTGCCTCTTCACATTGTTGTCCTTTTTTGGGAATGCACACCCCTGGTGTTTCTCTTTTGTGTTCAAATTTCCTGTTCTCATAAAGACACCAATCAGATTACCTTGATTCAGATGGTAAAGAATTTGCTTCCAGTGCAGGAGACTGGGCTCAGTCCCTGGGTTGGGAAGATCCTCTGGAGATGGGAATGGCTGCCCACTCCACTGTTCTTGCCTGGAGAATTCCATGGACTGAAGGGCTTGGTGGGCTATATTCCATGAGGTTGCAAAGAGTCTGACATAACTGAGTGACTGACACACACAGCACACAGATTACATTAGGATCCACCATAATGGCCTCATTTTAACTTATTAACACCTTTAAAGGCCCTACCTCCAAATATAGTCACATTCTGAGGTACCTGGGTTAGGATTTCAACAAATAAATTTTAGGGGGACAAAATTCAGCTCATAACACCCTACTAGACTCAAATTCAGGAAACTGTAGATTGTATCTATATTCCTAGAAACTGATATGCAAAATAGAAATTTAATAAATATTTATTAAAGAAAGTGAACAAGTGGAATATTGAAGTAGTCTTGGAAAACTTAGGTTTTTGGGGTCTTTTTATGTTGTATAAACAGTATTATGTTATATAATTCATTTCTGATTTGACTTTTTTGAACTCTGTGCTTATAAGATAGATCTTTGGACATCTATTTAGTCATTCTAACTGCTACACAGTTTTTCATAGTACATATCTACTATATTTTATTATCCATTCTCTTTAGGATAAACTGTAAAGTTTCCACCCTCACAGCACTGCTGAGATTGATTAATATCTTGCATTGTCAACTCATGATTGTGTGAAAGTATCTTGAGGGTTGTTGTTGTTGTTCAGTCACTTAGTTGTGTCCAACTCTTTGCGACCCCATGGACTGAAGCACTCCAGATGCCCCTGTCCTTCACCATCTCTCTGAGCTTGCTCAAACTCATATCTATTGAGTCGGTGATGCCCTCCAACCATTGCATCCTCTGTCATCCCCTTTTCCTCCTGCCCTCAATGTGTCCCAGCATCAGGGTCTTTTCCAGTGAGTCAGCTCCTCACATCAGGTGGCCAAAGTATTGGAGCTTTGGCTTTATCATCAGTCCTACCAATGAATATTCAAGGTTGATTTCCTTTAAGGTTGACCGATTTGATCTCCTTCCAATCCAAGTGACTCTCAAGAGTCTTCTCCAACACAGCAGTTCAAAAAGCATCCATTCTTTGGTGGTCAGCCTTCTTTATGGTCCAGCTCTCACATCCATATATGATTACTGGAAAATCATAGCTTTGACTACATGGACCTTTGTTGGTAAAGTAATGTTTCTGCTTTTTAATACACTGTCTAGGTTAGTCATAACTGCTAGTCATAAGCTGCTTTCCTCATAGCTCAGTTGGTAAAAATGTTTGCCTGCCATGCAGGAGACCCCAGTTCAATGCCTGAGTTGGGAAGATCCCCTGGAGAAGGGATAGGCTACCCACTCCAGTATTCTTGGGCTTCTCTTGTGGCTCAGCTGGTGTAGAATCCATCTGAGCTGTGGGAGACCTGGGTTCTATCCCTGGGTGGGGAAGATCTCCTGGAGAAGGGAAAGGCTACCCACTCTAGTATTCTGACCTGGACAATTCCATGGACTGTATAGTCCATGGCTCATAAAGAGTCGAACAAGACTGAATGACTTTCACTTTCACTTTCTTTTCTAGGTTAGTCATAGCTTTTCTTCTAAGGAGTAAGTGTCTTTTAATTTCATGGCTGTAGTCACCATGTGCAGTGATTTTGGAACCCAAGAAGATAAAGTCTCTCACTGTTTCCATTGTTTCCCCATCTATTCGTCATGAAGTGATGGGACCAGATGCCATGATCTTAGTTTTTTGAGTGCTGAGTTTTAAGCCAGCTTTTTCACTCTCCTCTTTCACTTTCATCAAGAGGCTCTTTAGTTCCTCTTGGCTTTCTGCCATTAAGGTGGTGTCATCTGCATATCTGAGGTTGACATTTCTCCTGGCAGTCTTGATTCCAGCTTGTGCTTCATCCAACTTGGCATTTTGCGTGATGTACTCTGCATATAAGTTAATGACAGGGTGACAGTATACAGCCTTGATGTACTCCTTTCCCAATTTGGAAAAAGTCTGTTGTTCCATGTCTGATTCTAACTGTTGTTTCTTCTCTGTATGACCTACATACAGGTTTCGCAGGAGGCAGGTAAGGTTGTCTGGTATTCCCATCTCTTTAAGAATTTTCCACAGTTTATTGTGATCCACACAGTCAGAGGCTTTAGCATAGTCAATGAAGGAGAAGTGGATGTTTTTCTGGAATTCTCCTGCTTTTTCTGTGAGCAAACAGATGACGGCAATTTGATCTCTGGTTCCACGGCCTTTTCTACATCCAGTGTGTACATCTGAATGTTCTTGGTTCATGTACTGTTTAAGCCTAGCTTGGAGGATTTGAGCACTACTTTGCTAGCATGTGAAATGATTGCAATTGAGAGTACAGAGTGGAATTGCCGAATTATAGTGTTTCAGTTCAGTTCAGTCCAGTCACTCAGTCATATCTGACTCTTTGCGACCTCATGGACTGCATCACATCAGGCCTCCCTGTCCATCACCAAGTCCCAAAGTTTATTCAAACTCATGTCCATTGAGTTGGTGATGCCATTCAACCATCTCATCCTCTGTCGTCCCCTTCTCCTCCTGCCCCCAATCCCTCCCAGCATCAGGGTCTTTTCAAATGAGTCAGTTCTTCACATCAGGTGGCCAAAGTATTGGAGTTTCAGCTTCAACATCAGTCCTTGCAATGAATATTCAGTCCTTTAGGATGGACTGGTTGGATCTCCTTGCAGTCCATGGGACTCTCAAGAGTTTTATCCAATACCACAGTTCAGAAGCATCAATTCTTTGGCACTCAGCTTTCCTTATAGTCCAAGTCTCACATCTATACATGACTACTGGAAAAACCATAGCTTTGACTAGATGGACCATTGTTGGCAAAGTAATGTCTCTGCTTTTTAATATGCTGTTTAGGTTGGTCATAAATTTTCTTCCAAGGAGCCAGCGTTTTTTAATTTCATGGCTGCAGTCACCATCTGCAGTGATTTTGGAGCCCCCCAAAATAAGAGATCATTCTGTCATTTTTGAGATTGCATCCAAATACTGCATTTCTGACTCTTTTGTTGACTATGAGGGCTACTCCATTTCCTCTAAGGGACTCTTGCTCACAGTAGTAGATTTAATGGTCATCTGAGTTAAATTCAGCCATTCCAGTCCACTTTAGTTTTCTGATTCCTAAAATGTCTATGTTCACTCTTGCCATCTCTTGTACCACTTCCAATTTGCCTTGATTCATGGACCAACATTCCAGGTTCCTATGCAATATTGCTCTTTGCAGCATTGAACTTTACTTCTATCACCAGTCACATCCACAACTGGGTGGTGTTTTTGTTTTGGCTCCATCTCTTCATTCTTTCTGGAGTTATTTCTCTACTTTTCTGCAGTAGCATATTGGGCACCTACTGATCTGGAGAGTTCACTTTCCAGTGTCCTGTCTTTTTGCCTTTTTGTACTGTTCATGTGAGGAGATACCCCACGTCCAAGGGCAGAGAAGCCCCAGGAAGACAGTAGGAGGGGCAAATTAATGTTTAGAATCAAACGCCATACCTTCCAGAGATGCTCAGAGGGCTCAAACAAACCTTGTGCACAGCAGTACCCGGAGACCCCACAGAGACTGAGAGAGAACTGTGTTTGAGTGTCTCCTGTGGAGGTACGGTCAGCGGTGGACTGCTGCAGGGGTAGGGGCTCCAGGTGTGGCAGACCTGAGTATGGCATATGCCCTCCTGAAGGAGGTCGCTATTAACCCCACCATAGAGCTGCCAGAACTTACACAGTACTGGGGAAATAGACTCTTGGAGGCACAAACAGAACTTGAATGCACCAAGACCCAGGAGAAAGGAGCAGTGACCCACAAGAGACTGATCCAGACTTGCCCGGGAGGGTCCAGGAGTCTCCAGCAGAGGCGTGGGTTGCGGTGGCCTGCTGCAGGGTTGGGACACTGAGTGTAGCAGTGCATGGATGGGGCCCTTTGAAGGAGGTCACCATTATCTTCATTGCCTCCACCATAGTTTGGCCTCCGGTCAAATAAAGGAGGGAACACAGCCCCACCCTTCAGCAGAAATTGGATTAGAGATTTACTAAGCATAAGAACTGTACAAAAAAGATCTTCATGACCCAGATAATCACAATGGTATGATCACTCACCTAGAGCCAGATATTCTGGAATGTGAAGTCAAGTGGGCCTTAGGAAGCATCACTACGGACAAAACTAGTAGAAGTGATGGAATTCCAGTTGAGCTATTTCAAATCCTGAAAGATGATGCTGTGAAAGTGCTGCAGTCAATATGGCAGCAAATTTGGAAAACTCAGCAGTGGCCACAGGACTGGAAAAGGTCAGTTTTCATTCCAATCCTTAAGAAAGGCAATCCCAAAGAATGCTCAAACTACCGCACAATTGCACTCATCTCACACGCTAGTAAGGTAATGCTCAAGATTCTCCAAGCCAGACTTCAGCAGTACCTGAACCGAGAACTTCCAGATGTTCAAGCTGGTTTTAGAAAAGGCAGAGGAACCAGAGATCAAATTGCCAATATCTGCTGGATCATTGAAAAAGCAAGAGAGTTCCTGAAAAACATCTATTTCTGCTTTATTGACTACGCCAAAGCCTTTGTCTGTGTGGATCACAATAAAGTGTGGAAAATTCTGAAAGAGATGGGAATACCAGACCACCTGACCTGCCTCTTGAGAAATCTGTATGCAGGTCAGGAAGCAACAGTTAGAACTGGACATGGAACAACAGGCTGGTTCCAAATAGGAAAAGGAGTACGTCAAGGCTACATATTGTCACCCTGCTTATTTAACTTATATGCAGAGTACATCATGAGAAACGCTGGGCAGGAAGAAGCACAGCTGGAATCAAGATTGCCAGGAGAAATATCAATAACCTCAGATACTCAGATGACACCACCCTTATGGCAGAAAGTGAAGAGGAACTAAAAAGCCTCTTGATGAAAGTGAAAGAGGAGAGTGAAAAAGTTAGCTTAAAGCTTAACATTCAGAAAACTAAGACCATGGCATCTGGTCCCATCACTTCATGGGAAATAGATGGGGAGACAGTGGAAACAGTGTCAGATTTTATTTTTTTGGGCTCCAAAATCACTGCAGATGGTGACTGCAGCCATGAAATTAAAAGACGCTTACTCCTTGGAAGGAAAGTTATGACCAACCTAGATAGCATATTAAAAAGCAGAGACATTGCTTTGCCAACAAAGGTCTGTTTGGTCAAGGCTATGGTTTTTCCAGTGGTCATGTATGGATGTGAGAGTTGAACTGTGAAGAAAGCTGAGCGCCGAAAAATTGATGCTTTTGAACTGTGGTGTTGGTGAAGACTCTTGAGAGTCCCTTGGACTGCAAGGAGATCCAACCAGTCCATCCTGAAGGAGATCAGTCCTGGGTGTTCATTGGAAGGACTGATGCTGAGGCTGAAACTCCATTACTTTGGCCACCTCATGTGAAGAGTTAACTCATTGGAAAAGACCCAGATGCTGGGAGGGATTAGGGGCAAGAGGAGAAGGAGATAACAGAGGATGAGATGGCTGGATGGCATCACGGACTTGATGGGCATGAGTTTGAGTAAACTCTGGGAGTTGGTGATGGACAGGGAGGCCTGGTGTGCTGCGATTCATGGGGTTGCAAAGAGTTGGACACGACTGAGCGACTGAACTGAACTGAACTGAAGCATGGCCTTACCCGTCAAAACAAGACCCACTTTCCCCCTCAGTGAGTCAAGAAGCTTCCGTAAGCCTCTTATCCTTCTACTTCATTTTTGGGTGTTAGTTCTAGAACAGCTTGTAGGTCTTCACAGAACCGTTCAACTTCAGCTTCTTCAGCGTTACTGATCGGGGCATAGACTTGGATTACTGTGATATTGAATGGTTTGCCTTGGAAACGAACAGAGATCATTCTGTTGTTTTTGAGATTGCCTCCAAGTCTATGCCCTGACCAGTAATGCTGAAGAAGCTGAAGTTGAACGGTTCTATGAAGACATAAAAGCTGTTCTAGAACTAACACCCAAAAAAGATGTCCTTTTCTTTAGAGGGGACTGGAATGCAAAAGTAAGAAGTCAAGAAACACCTGGAGTAACAGGCAAATTTGGCCTTGGAGTTCAGAATGAAGCAGGGCAAAGGCAAATAGAGTTTTGCCAAGAGAATGCTCTGGTCATAGCAAACACCCTCTTCCAACACTACAAGAGAAGACTACACATGGACATCACCAGATGGTCAATACTGAAATCAGATTGATTATAATCTTTGCAGCCAGAGATGGAGAAGCTCTATATAGTCAGCAAAAACAAGACCGGGAGCTGACTGTGACTCAGATCATGAACTCCTTATTTCCAAATTCAGACTTAAATTGAAGAAAGTAAGGAAAACCACTAAACCATTCAGGTATGACCTACATCAAATTCTTTATGATTATGCAGTGGAAGTGAGAAATAGATTCAAGGGATTAGATCTGTTAGACAGAGTACCTGAAGAACTATGTTCAGAGATTAGTGACATTGTACAGGAGACAGGGAGCATGGCCATCCCCAAGAAAAAGAAATGCAAAAAGGCAAAATGGTTGTCTGGGGAGGCCTTACAAATAGCTATGAAAAGAAGAGAAGCTAAAGGCAAAGGAGAATAGGAAAGTTATACCCATCTGAATGCAGAGTTCCAAAGAATAGCAAGGAGAGATAAGGAAGCCTTCCACAGTGATCAATGCAAAGATATAGAGGAAAACAACAGAATGGGAAAGACTAGAAATCTCTTTAAGAAAATTAGAGGTACCAAGGGAACTTTTCATGCAAAGACAGGCACAATAAAGGACAGAAATGGTATGGACCTAACAGAAGCAGAAGATATTAAGAAGAGGTGGCAAGAATACACAGAAGAACTGTACAAAAAAGATCTTCATGAGCCAGATAATCATGAAGGTGTGATCACTCACACTCACCTAGAGCTGGACATCCTGGAATGTGAAGTCAGGTGGGCCTTAAGAAGCATCACTACAAACAAATCTAGTGGAGGTGACAGAATTCAAGTTGATCTGTTTCAAATCCTAAATGATGAAGCTGTGAGAGTGCTGCACTCAATATGGCAGCAAATTTGGAAAACTCAGCAGTGGCCACAGGACTAGAAAAGGTCAGTTTTCATTTCATTCCCAAAGAAAGGCAGTGCCAAAGAATGCTCAAACTACTGCACAATTGCACTCATCTCATATGCTAACAAAGTAATGCTCAAAATTCTCCAAGCTAGGCTTCAACAGTACATGAACTGTGAGCTTCCATATGTTAAAGCTGGATATAGAAAAGGGAGAGGAACCCAATATCAAATTGACAACATCCGTTGGATCACTGAAAAAGGAAGAGAGTTCCCGAAAAACATCTACTGCTTTATTGACTATGTCAAAGCCTTTGATTGAGTGGATCACAACAAACTGGAAAATTCTTAAAGAGATGGGAATGCCAGGTCACCTAACCTGCCTGCTGAGAAATCTTTATGCAGGCCTACAAGCAACAGTTAGAACTGGACATGGAACAACAGACTGGTTCCAAATAAGTAAAGGATTCTGTCAAGGCTGTATATTGTCACCCTGCTTATTTAACTTATATGCAGAGTACATCATGAGAAGTGCTGGACTGGATGAAGCACAAGCTGGAATCAAGATTGCCGGGAGATATATCAATATCCTCAGGTATGCAGATGATACCAACCTTATGGCAGAAAGCAAAGAAGAACAAAGAGCCTTTTTATGAAAGTGAAAGAGGAGAGTGGAAAAGTTGGCTTGAAGCTCAACGTTCAGAAAATTGAGATCATACCATCTGGTCCCATCACTTCATGGCAAAGAGATGGGGAAACAGTGGAAACAGTGTCAGACTTTATTTTTTTGGGCTCCAAAGCCACTGCAGATGGTGACTGCAGCCATGAAGTTAAATGATGTTTGTTCCTTGCAAGAAAAGTTACGACCAACCTAGACAGCATATTAAAAAGCAGAGACATTACTTTGCCAACAAATTTCCATCTAGTCAAAGCTATGGTTTTTCCAGTGGTCATTTATGGATGTGGGAGTTGGACTATAAAGAAAGCTGAGTGCTGAAGAATTGATGCCTTTGAACTGTGGTGTTGGAGAAGACTCTGGAGAGTCCCATTTGACAGCAAGGAAATCCACCATGTTCATCCTAAAGGAAATCAGTCCTGAATATTCTTTGGAAGGACTGATGCTGAAGCTGAAACTCCAATCCTTTGGCCACCTGATGCGAAAAACTGACTCGTTTGAAGTGACCCTGATGCTGGGAAAGATTGAAGGTGGGAGGAGAAAGGGACGACAGAGGATGAGATGGTTGGATGGCATCAGCGACTCAATAGACATGAGTTTGAGTCAACTCTGGGAGGTGGTGATGGACAGGGAGGCCTGGTATGCTGCAGTCTATGTGGTTGCAAAGTGGTGGTTACAACTGAGTGACTGAACTGAATTGATTGAATTCAATAAAGGAAAGAATAAGTATAGAAGAATAATATTTTCACCATTATTTTGCCACAATTGGTTATTAAAGAGTTTTACCTTTTTATGATATATGGTAAAAGAAAATCTACATTTCATTATTTTAGCTCAGTTTTCTGCGAGAAATGGTATTTTTCTTATTAACATAATCATGTATAATTTTCATGTATATTAAATCATGTATAATTTATTTCTATAGTTAAATAGAACTATTTATAGTCATATGTATACCTTTATGTATTTATAATTATAATTAAGATATTACAGATTTTCCACCAAATTTATATGATGGAGAACTTTCAATTCTAATGTCTTGGTTTTTGTAATCTCAAACAAATTTGTTGCAAATAGTTGATATTAAGCTTTGAGGCTTTCAAAATATTCTTCGTAGGTTGTGATTTACATCTCTAGAATGTTTCTGTCAGAAAGGTCTCTTTTAGCTCAGTTATTGAACTTTGCTAAACAGAGCCATCCAGTCCATCATCTCCTGAAGTGATTATTCTTGTCAGTTACACTTTAGTAAGTAATATTTAATTAATTTTTTATAGTTAATTATTTCATTCATTGTTGAGACTCTGCTTTGCTGCGTAACACTGTTCTTTCTTGGCATCTTCAAAAAGGGAATAATTTTAGTCTATTGAGCTGTTTCTAGATAGGGTGAAGAGAGGTGAGTGCAGCCCAGGGGATTAGCTTCTAGCCAGGCTTTTCCGGATCACTGAACATTAACTTATAAACAAACATCTGACTGCTAAAAACTCAAAGTCTATTTTCACATTCATTTTATGAATTTCATTCATGTCATTTCTTTCCACTTATTCTTTTTGCAAGGTGAGGATGCACTCTGAATTTGATATTTTCATTCCAGAGAGTAGCTCTAAACGTACTATTAAAATAATGCATGCCTTTCATTTTCAGCTTTGTAAGATTTTGAACAGAGTGATTATTAATACACTTTGGCAACAATAGTTATGTTTGCATATGTGAAAAAGTAAACATTGGAATACAAAAATATTGAAAATTCTTGGAAAGAAAATCTACCTCAATTGTTTTGCCAATGCTGCCTCAATTCAATATGCAGTTATTTACTCTGGTTCAGTGAATATCCAGAACAAAAATCCAACCGAACTTATCCTAGTAAGTAAGGACTTTTTAAGAAAGGTTAATGCACATTGTTTATGACTTTTGTTCATAAGATGAATTTTTATTTTTCATACTAAAGCCACAAGTAAATCCAGGATTCATGAATTGAATTATGTAGACATAAAGAATTAAATTAGATTTAACATATGCACATTCTTAATCTCATGTTCTGTGTCATGCTCTGTGTCAACCATGTCTTCATTTACAGCAATTATTAACAACTACATGCAACTATCAGTGTTCTTTGCTAGGTGGGAAATATTGAGGGCATTTGCAATGTCTGTATTTTCAATATGGTATTTCCAGTGCCAAGTGTGTAACAGTGGATGCTCAGTACGTTCAATCAAAGGAAGGAAAATATAGTTATATAGTTAAGTTCAATTAAAATCAATTTAAACAAAAGTCAAAGAGTTAAGCACACAGGAATTACCCACACAAAACTGCTTAGAAAAATAGGGTACCTTTGGCTAGAGATAGGCAAGTATCAGTGTAGGGTGCTATTATAATAGATGGAGTTTTTCTTTATACTATTATATTTATATTTATATAAAGTTTATTATTTATACAAAGTTTGTATTATTCTAAACACAGGAGGAAGTACAAAGCTACAAAAACTACATGCTGAATTTTTTTTTCCATTTATTTTTATTAGTTGGAGGCTAATTACTTTACAATATTGTAGTGGTTTTTGCCATACATTGACATGAATCAGCCATGGATTTACATGTGTTCCCCATCCCAATACCCCCACCCACCTCTCTCCCACCCGATCCCTCTAGGTCTTCCCAGTGCACCAGCCCCGAGCACTTGTCTCATGCATCCAACCTGGGCTGGCGATCTGTTTCACCCTTGATAATATACACTACATGCTGAATATTATTGGGTGCTTTTAGATTGGTTTGAGCTGCCAGCACACCTTGTAGACCTAATTGAGTTTTGGTCCCTAGTTTTCTCCTGCTTATCATGTCATTTTTAGCCTAAAATGTAACTTCTGCTTGAGGGGTCAGACTTGGGTTGGAAGAATTGGTAATTGCAAAACTCTTTGCTGATGAATTAGAAGGAATGATTATTAGAGTCATTTTGTTTTATCTTTGTACACAGTTTCTAACCTTGAATTTGCCATTGTCACAAGGGTTCAGCAGGAATTTTCCACCTTTTGCAGGTTTGATTTGCTGGTCTGTGTCAACCTAAGGTTTTAATTGACAGGTCTTTTAGAGGACAGCAGATTGTGACGGGTGGATGAGCTTAATATCTGAGTATGTTCTGAAAAAGTGTTTAGCTACTATGAAAAGTTCAAATTTTCAAATACAGAGGCCCCAACACATGTCCTAATTTGAAAGAGTTTAAAGGAGCTTTGAAGGGGCTTCCCTGATGGCCCAGTTGGTAAAGAATCTGCCTGCAATGTGAGAGACCTGGGTTTGACCCCTGGGTTTGATCCCTGGGCTGGGAAGATCCCCTGGAGGAGGGCATGGCAACCCACTCCAGTATTCTTGCCTGGGAAATCCCCATGGACAGAGGAGCCTGGTGGGCTACAGTCCATGGGGTTGCCAAGAGTTGGACATGACTAGGCAACTAAGCACAAAGGAGCTTTGAGGGACTTAACCCTGATCCACAATGGGATTCACGCTTGAACAGATGATGTCGTAAAGAAAGTCATACTGTGGGGATAGGAAATTAAGCTTGTGAGGAAAATACTTCAGGGGGTCATTATGAGTAGGGACAAAGGAAGGAGCCATGGAGACTAGGTTAGACGGATCAGCATGGTCTTTCCCAGCAGATGCTGCATCTCTTTCCAAGTGTTGATGGTAATAGCAAGGTGAGCTCTGTGGAATGGATAAGGGCTTCCAAAACCTCTGCTATGAGAAGCCCCCTTGAAAGTAGAAGGTGCTCACCACTAGAGCAAGAAGAATCAAGAGGATAAAGTGAGGTCCTGGGGAGGGCCTGGGCGAGCTCGGCTACAGTGCTGGCAGTGACTAAAATTAACTCGATATTTCCTCTTGTGTTGGTGATTGCAAAAGAACAAGAATGCAAATGAAAATAAATGAGAATTGTTTCCTTATACTGACTACTTGTTTTTAGTGTAGGCAAATCTAAATATCAAAAAAGACGTGATGATCTGATCTTTTTTAAAAAAACTTTTTATTGGAGTATAGTTGCTTTACAATGTTGTGTTAGTTTCTGCTAAACAGCAAAGTGAGTCAGCTATATCCACTCTTTTTTGAACTTCCTTCACATGTAGGTCACCACAGAGCATTGAGGAGAGTGCCCCGTGCTCCACAGTAAGTTCTCATTAGCCTTCCACTCTGTGCCTAGTAGTAGTGAGAAAGAGCCAGAAACCCTTACAAGATCAACCATAAGAAATAAGTTAACACTATAGTCATGGACGTGCATATTGTATTTCTGAAGCTAAATATATACATTTGACTCTGACAGGGAAACTGGGACCTATGTTGGGTTGTATCTACAAGAACCTGTTTTAAAAAATGTGATACAGTTTTCTTCTTCAGCATCAGCTGGGGATGATCTTGGAGCATGAAGGTTATCAGAGAGGAAGCACCTTCTGTAGCAATTATCCTCTGGGGTCAGCTCTGCAAGTTGCTCCCGCATTTAATAGCCTTTCCCCTTCATCCTGTTCTAACTCATCCCGTTCATTAATAGCTCCAGACTTTATTCCCTGCAGCTCTCATGAGAGCAGCATTTGTGGACTGACGGTAAGGCAGGGTGGTATATGTGGGAAGCCTCTGTCTTTATACAGGATTTACTTTTCATTGAATCTATTTATTAAGAGATCTTGGGGAAGTCTGTTGTTTCACAGCCATCTGAGTGGTATCTCGTTGGTAGAGTTTATTCAGATGGTTTTCTTGCTCTTTATGACACAGACTGATTTGGTTTTCTGTTTATTTGCTTACTATTATTTTCCATTACAGCCTCTGAAGAATAGTGTCTTTACTAACACTCTGGAATTGTACTACTCCTAAACAAATAAACAAGTAAAACTATTTGTGTCCAAATTCTTTTATCCTAAAGGTCAGCTCAAATTGTGCTTCCCTTTGGCGGTTTTTCTAGATTTCTCCTGAGTCAGAAGTGTCTTCTTTATTTTGTATGATCCTTGAGCACATTGACTCACTTAAAAAAAAACAACATCTTTTTCTGTTAATGGCATTTGATGGCTGGGAAAAGTACATCCCAAGTCTTTAAAGAACAATCTAATACTGGTTTCCTTTAAAAAAAAAAATGCAACTCAGCTCCTAGATCAATGCCTTATATATAATCGATGTTTGCAAGAAGAATGTTTGGTGGATTGGTCATTAGAGAATGTGTTTTGAGGGGAGGTTAGAGGGCAATAGTCAAGAAATAGTGCTCCGAAATCAGAAAATACCATGGTTTAGGTCTCATAATTTATATTCTGCTATTTATTAGATTTATCTCCTTGGACAAATTGTTTACTGTATGAAAATTTCAGAAAAGTTCATCCACAAAATAGAATAGAAGCTGATATATACTTTCAAAATTCTCATCAGAATTAAACTAGGTAATATATTCAATTTAATCCTATCACTAGTAGGCATTCAACAGAGAACTAGTTGTTATTATTAACTTTAATTATGATCATTAATCCACTAGTTTTATTTTCCATAAAGATATACAAGAAAGGGTATGCTTAGGAAGCATTAAACAGGCCAAGAACTAACAACAAAGGCAAGTAGCAAGTATTCTTTAGTGAGGCCAATCCTTTTGTGAGGTGCCCCAGATAGAAGAGTGTGCATGCAACTCTAGTAACTTAAAAGAAACGCAATATTATCTGGTTTTGAAAAGTATAAAGACATTAACAATGGACATAGAAACCTTTGGAATAAAATATTGTCTTAGCTGATCGTTAAGAAAAATCTTTTCATGATTTCAATAGGTCTTAACATGCAAAGTAATTCTATTCCAAATATTTGGTGACCAGAAGAGAATTACTGCTCTTTCTGTTTTGTCATTTAGGGGTCCACTAGGAATGCTACAGTTATTAATGACAAGTGGTTCCTGTGGAGAGACTTTTAAAGGCTCCTCTCTTGCTTGAATCCTGGCCTTTCACAGTGATGCCACAGCAGTCTCCTTTTACTGGGATTTGGGGATTCTTGCCCTCAACACTATCAACAAAAAATTACATTCATCTAACTCCATTGCTCTCAAATGTAACCAGTTTTTATGATGAAACTCATAGAAAAATGAGTTCACAAAAGAACAATATGAAAAAAAACAAACAAAATCCTCTTAGATTCACTAATAAATCTTTCTGGATAAAGACAAGACACTTCTTGAAACAATAAACAGTTATATAATACAACTGCTTCTGTGATCAAATATACCTGTATAATAAAAGCCTAGAAAATGTCTTGCTTATTTTCTACTAAAGATCTTACTTGAAGGAATGACTTAAAAGGCATAACTGATCTTCTAAGTTAACAATTTCAGTCTAGCAATGTGCTGAAGGTTTTAAGTGTGGTGATGAATCTTATATACATTTTGTGTCCACAGTTCCTTAAACTTAAATTTTTATCAGGAAAGCTCATTGTGAGATGCATTTCTGTCATTCAAGTGAATTTCTATGAAACTGGGATCAGGATGCAGAGAAAATGGCACTGTCTTTAAAGATTCAAATTTCTCTTGAAATACTTAAAAAATTGTTGAGTGTCTTGTAGTGAAGCACATCTAAGGGTTTGAAAGACTCAGGTTTTGATGGCCAATTTTTTTTATCCATTGATTTCACCCACCTCTGTCATCCATCCATCCTACAAAAAGCCCTTGAGACATCAGTATAATAGTCTGCTGGAGAGATGGTCGACATTAAAGAGCAATTACCAGGATGACCAGAGTTCATTCGGGAGCACAGCTGAAGGAAAGTCTAGTGCAGAATAAGGAATCATAAATGGCTTTGGAAGGGAAATGCACCTGTGTTAGAACTTGAAGAATGAGGAAGATTATTTTTTTTCCTGGTGATCTAGCAGGGGAATATAGAATGTTGCATTAGTAGCATTTTAAGAAATATTAGATGTCAACCATCCCTCAGCTTCTCCCTGTATGTCCCTTGTCTTAAAGAGAGTATTAAAAACTAATTTTTTCTTGTCTTAAAGATCACTTATACAGTGATTACTATATGCCAAGCACTGTTCTAAATTTTTCATATAAGTCCATTTAATCTCAAATTTATAAGGTAGGTACTATCATGATTCCCTTTTTCAAGAGGAGAAAACGGTGATAGAAGTTAGATAGTTTGTCAGCTAACACAGCTGGTCCACGGTGAAAATGGGATTCCATTGGGTTGCAGAGTTTAACTCTTATCTCCTGCACTCTACTTGTGATAAGCAGGATGATGGCATCCCAAAGAAGTCCACGTCCTAATTCCCTCCAATCTATGAATATATTTACCTCAAGTAGCAACAGACTTCACAGATATAATTATGGATTTTGAAATGAAGCGATAACCCTGGATTATATGGGTGGGCCTGCTGACAAGTGTCCTTAAATGGTGAGGAGGGAAGCAGAAAAGTTAGAGGTGTGAGGAGGGAAACAGGGGTCAGAACAATGCTATGTCTGAAAGGACATAGATAAGAAACTCAAGTGGCTTCCAGAAGCTGGAAATTTATTCCTTGTATAAATCCTCTCCTTGGAGCCTCCGGAAAGAACCAGTGCTGTCAACACCTCGATCTTAGACCAGTGAACCCCATTTTGGACTTCTCCCCCCAGAACTGTAAGGTAATAAATTTGTGTTGTTTACCACTAAGTTTGTGCTAATTTGTTATAGCAGGAGTGAGAAACTAATATAACTTTCTTAAAATAGCTTCTTTTACTTTCATACCAAATAACTACTTTTATTTTTTAATTATCTCACATTCAGGGTCCCTGAGGGAAGGTATCTGAGTGATACCTGAGTATTGGTTATTTTTCTTAGGAGGCAAGATTATTGCCCAGGCCATCTTAAAAACCTTTGTCTACCCTATGGATTCCTGCTTATGGCTTGGGCTGTAATCTCTGGTCCATTCATCCAGGGACACAAGAGAGTCCCTTGTGTTCACAAGGATTCCTCGTGTGCTCAGTGACAAGGAGGGCATGGGAGTCAGTTGGAGCATCACAGGTTTCTCGTCTGTGTAGCACGGTTATTATTGATTTGCTAAAAAATGAATTGTCCACTGAATGCAAGCCCCATCTCTGCATTTTGTATGCACTGATCTACATGTGCACGATTATAAACTACAGTACATGTTCTGTGTCATCTGACAACTCTACTTTATTAGCTGTTGTGTAAATGAGGTTACATAATAACAGGTGATTTTTAATTGTTGTGACAGTTTTGAACTTCATTCTGCTGAAGTCTAATTAGGTTTGAAAAGCATACTCTTGACTCTTGGTCTAGTGGTTGCGATCACAGACTCGGGTTTTGTATTTTTCTGGGTTGAATATTGGCTCCCATGTTCTGGGAATGCTTACTAATCTCTTCTCTCCATTCTCCGAACTACAAATAATAGTTGGTAAAAGTACCTATCTCACAGGGTTATGATAAAGACTAAATATCATAATATATATAAAGTAATTCAGACAGTGCGCAAAATACAGCCATACTTCATTTTATTGTTGTTTTATTGAGCTTCACAGATCCTATGTTTTTTACAGATTGAAGGTTCGTTGGCAGTCTTGCATTAAGCAAGTTGGTGTCATTTTTCCAACAGCATTTGCTCACTTTGTGTCTCTGTGTCATATTTTGGTAATTCTCACACTATTTCAAACTTTCTCATTATTATTATATTCGTTTTGGTGATCTTTGATAAGTGATTTTCGATGTTACTATTGTAAAAAAAAATGACAACCCATTGAAGGCTCAGATGATGGTTAGTATTTTTTTTCTTTTTTTTTAGTAACAAAGCATTTTAAAATTAAGGTTTGTGCATATTTGCACAAAATGATATTGCACACTTAATAGACTACAGTATAGTGTAAACATGAATTTTATATGCACTGGGAAACCAAAAAATTTGTGTGACCTACTTTATTGCAATATTCACTTTATTGTGGTAATCTGGAACTGAACCTGCAATATCTCTAAGGTCTGCCTATACGTGCTGAGCAAATAGTAGCTATTATTATTACTAAACATTTAAAAATCACTTGGGAAAGAAATTGGCCCCCTGTTGAACTTATTTTCATATACTGTAGAGCCTATGATTTGTACAAATGAACTCTTTGTTTCCTACTATAGGTTTTTGGGTATGTTGGAAGCTGCTCCTTGTGATAAATGTCAAAGTTCAGTAAAAAGGCACATGGGTAGACGTGCATTATGACTGGAACACATATGATGTCCAGTTAGCCCCCAGATGGCTGACTCAGTGCCAGTGTTTAGACTGCACAGTTCTGTAATCTAAGCAGCAGTGCCTTGACAGTGTTTTCTAGTCTGTCTTTGGAATTTAAATCTTTGAACTTGGATGGCTTTAATGAGAAGTATTTCCCCAGGGAGGTAGGATCAAGATGGCAGAGTAGAAAGATTCTGAGTTCACTTTCTCCCCCACACATACCCAGACCATAATTACATGCAGAACAACTCTCTCTGACTTGAAGACTAGCTTAACGGCTCTTCGGCAATTAAGGATATAAAGACAAAACCACACTGAGATGTGTAGGAGGGGCAGAGACAGGAGTTAGTCAGTACACACACTCATGGCACAGTGTCTCACAAGCAGTGGCTGATATTACAGACTTGGAGGTCTTCTCCAAGGGGCAGGGAGTTCAAACCCCACATTGAGTACCCCCAGCCCTGGGAACCAGCATTAGAAGAGTTGAGCCCCTGTAACTGACTTTGCAAACAAGCAAGGCTTACGGAGAGAGTCAGAGGGGTAGAGGAAATTGAGACTCTACTCTTATGGGCTTATGTACAAACTCACTTGCTCTGAGTCCCAGCTCAGAGGCAGCAGGTGGAAAAGAAACTGGCATTCTAGCCAGCCTGCCATGACCACCCTAGCATGCCCACTGTCCCACACCTGGCTCTTGCTCTAGCTCTTCCATCAAGGTGGCAGCCCCTCACGTGCCCCAGGAAAAGTCCTGATCCATGTCGGGCTCCAGCTCCAGTCCTCTTGTCAAAACCACTGCGCATGTGCAGTCCACACAAGGATGCACCTGCACAAAGGCCATGCCTTCAAGACTGGGAGAGGCAACTGTATTGCCTAATTCATAGAGACAAACAGAAAGTCAATCAAAATTAAAAGACAAAAGAATTTGTGCGAAAGAAAGAACAATAAAACTCCAGGGAAAAACCTCAATAAAATGGAGATAAGCACTTATCTGATAAAGAGTTAAAAGCGATGGTCATGTCTGATGCTCAGTGAACTTGAGAGAACAATGGAGGAACCAGTGAGAACATCAACAAAGAGAAAATATTAAAAAGAACCAATCAGAGCAGACACATGCAATAAATGAAATGGAAAATACACAAGAGGGAGTCAGCAGCAGATCGGTGGGCCTTCAGTTCACTCATATAAATGGACTGAGATGTCAAGGCATAAAATAAATGACTGGGCAATGAATGAACTGGGAAACAAAGCAATAAACCAAACGTGAGTATGGACCACAGATGAATGGATGCAGAAACAGGGCAGTGAAGTGGCTTTTGTTTGTAGAGGAAGCTGAAGCTTCCACGTGACATGGTTTTTGTTCTGGGTGGCCTCCCTCCCTATTCCTATACAGTAACATGTATGTTGTCTGAATAGGTTAAAACTAATCTGATGAAATAGAATTCACAGTTATAAAGTGTAAGCCGAGCTGAGACCGTTTTCCCGGGTGAACACTATACTGTAAGTAAGTTTTCAATGAGGGAAAAGTGCTTTTTGGTAAAAGAGCAGATAAAGAGAGCAAGAAAAATGCTTTGTGTAAAAATGTAGAAATACCGCTTCATCAAGAAGCTAAAATGGTGACTATTTGCTTGTGGAAATGCATTTTTACTTAAAAGCACAATGACTGAAACACATACTTTCTTTTAAAGTTTGCATATCTGTTAATGTCTGTGTCACTGAGTTTGCTAAGGATTTGTCTTCAAGATTTATCTTGACATACCTGATTCTAAATTCCTTCAGCATTTGGTGACCACTAGGTTGTTTTCATCCTGCTTAAAATTTTCCCTGGTGTTTTTGTTGGTGTTGATCGATGCTGAGTAAAATCAGAGGAGAAAAATGGAAGGCCCACTCATTCATTCATTTATTTAGTAAACATTTTCTGGATGCCGAACACTGTGCCCTGAACTAAAGATATGGCAGTTACTACAACAGATCACAGACTGAAATTTTGGTTTGCATTTGAAATTTACTAAACATCTAGAAGGGTATACATCTAATTAAGAATTTGGGCTTATACTCTTAGTTCAGAACAAATGAAGATTAGTAGGGAACACTATCTTCCTTACAACTTAAGTAAGGGAGATTCTAAACAGGGTACTTTACATATATATGGTAGTAAGTTAGCTTCTGTTTTGATGTGTAAGAAGTGATGTGAATTTTAAAAGATATTTATAATTCACAAAGCCTAGAAAAATAATGTTTTAAATGATCATTTTATAGATAAATAACTTGGCAAATACCATTAGAAGAAAAAGCATATTTGTAATGAATCAAGTGTATACCTCCTTAATTCTGGAGTTAAAGAAAATACTAACGTACTTGACATACGCTGTTAATAAAGCTTTATGAATTTATTAATGTGGAGGACACATCATTTAATCTTGTTTTTTTGTAGTAAGATCTGGTATTCTCACCCCATGAGAGCTGGGCATAAACAGGGACCATGAAAAAATATTTTTTTCCTCTTGGCAAACAAAACCAGAGATGGAACATATTGTGCTCCTACAGATTCAGAGGAGACACAGATAATAAGCACATTTGCAATCACCTAATAGCAAGCCTGAAATTGCCCCTGTTCCTATTAGGCTAAAATGTAATGAGGAGTGGTAGGTGACACAGGGTCACACTCCCACCGTCACCATGAGAAAATGATATCTCCAGTTAAAATAATGAGGAGAGAGAAAAGAAAAGACTCTTCTTTATGAGATATATCTTTTTTTAAGAAAAATTTCTTTTGCTTTCACATAATGAGAAGAGACAGAGAATGGCTTATTTTTCTTAAATTTGCCACTGCAACTACTTCCAGGCAATACAAATACAACTTCTCTTGCCTATACTCAAATCCTTTAGAGCCTCTGGGAAAAGTCTAGGGCATTTAAAATGGATTTTATTCTTCTCTTTTTAATTTTTCTGTCTCACTTTTGCATACACAGTGGTAAAACAAGGAAGCAAATTAAAGAATAAAGCAAAACTGGTTGAACTTGGGAAAACAGCACACTATTTTGTAACCAAGCTAACAAATGGATAAAAAATCATGTATTAAAAAAATCATGTATTAATTGCTTAAATTCAATCCTTTGGGCAGATTTTAGAGTCATTTTTGTGTAAAAACAATTATGCATATTGGATCACTAATCGAGCAAGAAAAATGTCAAAAAATTCTAAGAAATATCTAAAAACCAATTTCCTGTGATCCAAAAGTTTATGTTTACTTGGAAAAATAAAAAAAGAGAAAGTCAAGGAATTCCACTGCATCTCAGAGCAGTGAACATTTTGAGTATATTCAGGATATTTTTTATATTTCCATCCATTTTGAAAAGACATGGAAGTGGAGGCAACTCTGCAGCACAGTCATGGCCATGATCCTGAACCTTAAGGCTGTGTTTCTTCAAAGTCAGGAATGTCATCCAGGCTGAAGCTGACACTGATTCATATCCTTGAGATTTTCTGTTCACCTCTTTAATTTGGGGTCTGCGTTATGGTCTGAATGTGTTCCCTCCAAATTCATATGTTGAAGCCTTAAAGCCCAATGCAGCTATATTTGGAGATAGAGCTTGTGAGGAGGTGATAAATTAATATGAGGTCATAGGATGTGCCCTAATACACTTGGACTAATGCCCTTATAAGAAAGGGGAGAGACACCAGAGCTCGCTCTCTCTGCTATATGAGGACACATTAAGGTGGTGTCTGTCTTCAAGCTACGAAGGGAACTCTCATTAGGAACTCCACTGGGTCAGCACCTTGACCCTGAATTTACCAGCTTCTAGAACTTTGAGAAAACAAATTTCTGTTGTTTAAGCTACCCAGTCTATGATAGTTTGTTATGACAGTCTTGAGCAGACTAAGACAACCTGGAAATTAAAATACCCAACCCTATTCAAAACTCAGGATCCATACACATACATTGTCAAGCGTGGTAGGTTGCCTTAGGTCAGGGTCCCCATTAGGAGAGTCATTGGAGGAAGTTTATAAAGCTCAGACTCAGGCACTGACTTAAGTCACTTATGAGAATTTTTGCTAGCTAGCAGAGATGTTTTTTAAACAGAGATTTAGCAACGGAGTTGCTTACTAGAGTCTAGAAACTGCTGAGTTTCAGATATTAATGTAGAAGTGAGTTATTCATGAAAAACAAATATGCAAGAGGCCTGCAAAACTGGCCCAAACTGTGGCTCTTTCAAGTATTCGCTATAAGAAATTGATGAACAAATTAGAATTTTCTAGACCTAATTTTCCTCATCTATAAGATGGGGATGCTACCTATGATTGTTGTGATAATTATATGAATTAATGCATATAATATACTTAGTACCATGTCTGAATGTGAAAGTCTCTCAGTTGTGTCCAACTCTTTTCAACCCCATGGAATTCTCCAGGCCAGAATACTGGAGTGGGTAGTCTTTCCCTTCTCCAGTGGATCTTTCCGATCCAGGAATTGAACCAGGGTCTCCTGCATTGCAGGTGGATTCTTTACCAACTGACCTCTCAGGGAAGCCCAGTACCGTGTCTGGCACTTATAAATTCTATATGTAAATTTAAACTAAAGAATAGTAGTAGTAATTATGATATTATGTCCTTGTTTACTTGTTGAAGTATCCCTCTTATTTTTACTTGCAACTTTTTGGTAAAGTTCTTTTTCATATTCTTTATCTCTCAGCTTTTTTTTTTTTAGCGTACGTCATCTTAACTGATTTGAGGTGTTGGAAAAGAGCTGGGGCTTTCTTTAGGGCATGCAGGAGTCTTCTCACTTCTTATTGTCATCATAGGTTTTCTGATCTTTTGGTAAGCTTTCCACAAAGCCCAACTTCTTAGTCTTCTGCAGCAGAGAACCCACTGGTGAGAGGTTTTTTCCTCTGATTTTAACTGAAAGACAGAGCCAGTCTTCTCCTGGGGGTGTGGCTTTGGGCAGTCGGAGTGCCGCTGAGGACTGTATTTGCCTACTGGACTACCCTTGACCTACGTCCTTTATACCTCTAATTGCTCCATCCCCTGGCAGTGTTGCTGTAACCTGCACTGCAGCTTTCTAGGTCTTCCAATATTGATTCAGACTTAATTTTATTTTTATAAAGACCATGTCATTTCAAAGAATTTTTTGAAGGATTGACTATTCAAAGTTGTTTGTAGGTTAACCATATTTAACTGAAAAAATAATTACTTTTAAAGATAAAATAAAAGCAATGATAAATAACAACAAAAATGTAGTCCTGCAATCCTTCAAGTTCATGGTTTAAGGTGTTGGCAAGTAGAGCAATACGTGCTTTAGGAGGAGGGGATGTGAGGCACATGAAGTTGTAGCGCATAGGGGAACCAAGACTCAGAGTCTTCATAGTCTGGGCTGTGGTTTGTGAGGGTGAGATGAGGACTGTGTGTTGAATAACTGGAAGAGGTCTGTGGGATGGATGTTTTTGGAAACCTGGAGAAGTGAGCCAGGGGTGAGAAAGTGGCAAAGCAGCAGCTCTGAAGCTTTCCTCTTCTTTCTCCTCCCCCTGTCCTGCCCCACGTAGTCTGGATGGCTTCTGAGTGAAAAGCAGCTACAGTCTGGGAACAAGGAACAGTACAATGGCAGCAGCTGATGGGAGAAAAAGATGACGAGCAAAGAGAAATGGTGAGTTTCTGAGGCCCCCTGCTTGAATGAACCAGGTTTGGGTGAATTTGAAGATACTTAATTAAAAAAGAAACATGGTAATATATCCCTACATAATTACTGCTAGTGGTTTCCTCTATTTGAGAAAGGTATAGATCATCAAAGGCATAAGATATAATTTATGGAGATGTAATTATTCAGTACACAACATCAGTCATTTGAACAACACATTTATACTTCTGTTTTTATGAATCATTCACATAGAATTGTATTCCAAACATGTTGTATGTTACCTTTAATATTTTCTAAGTTGGAAAATGCCTGCTTTTAAGATATGTCTAAATTTTTGAAGTATCCAAAAAACACATAGACCTCCAACTAATAAAAATAAATGTAAAAAATAAAAAAAATAAAAATAAAAAATAAAACAGTAAAAAAACAAAACAACAACACATAGAATCAAGTTAGGGGATAAGATCTTGATCAAACTGAAGTTATCAATGTCGTTCCTTGTAAGGCTCATAATATATCCTTGGGGACAAGTCCAGAAGAGGCCTTGCAGTAGGAGGAAATATGTATAGTGGCCAAATAAATCTCTAAAGGCCAAATGCACAGCTGGCCACCTGTTCTCTGCCTGGAGGTAGGTATTCAACAAGTGCCAAATGAATAAGAAAAGGGAGAGAGAGGAAGAAAAACAGAGAAGAAAATTAAAGAGTATAAAAAAGAAAGAACATATAGCCTAGGTGATGGTTAATATCATTACATTGCTTTTTATGTTACAGGCCACTTCTGTGTACCTTACCTCTAGGGTGCATACAAATATAATGAAGTAAGGACTTTGTAAAAACAGTTTTATTCTGATATATTTTATTGTGTCATTTGATTTTTATTCTCATGTAGTTGTAGACTCAGGTTTTAATACTCTAGAAAGATATGTAATACCTTAGAGCTTAAAGCAAAGTGTGATTTGGGTTAGCATAGGACATTTCTAAATTTTGTGACAGAATTTGTTTAAGGATGAACAAGAAATGTGGTTGATTTCATTTCATTAGAAAATCTGATCTATTCAATTCATGGATTTCTGAATCCAGATAAAAAGTAGCAAACCTACAGCATTGTTATTCCCCATTTTAATGTTAATTTCTTTGTTTGAAATTATGACTTGTTTTATTTATTTATTTTTGATTGCCTGGGTAGAGTGAATGGAGATATATATATATATATATATATACACACACACACATACCTGATATATAGCAAAATTTCACATGTATCTACTCTTTTATTATAGAGAAAAATGTGAAATATTTATTGATTTCTCATAAGGAGGTAAGAATAAGAATTAAAATTTTTTGTTACTATACTAGCCCAGAACTGCATTAGGTGTCTGCTAACCCCCTATGTGAGAGGGTTATTGCTTCTATTTTGCAGACATTGAGTAGAAAACTCAGCAAAATTAATTAACTAGTCTCAAGTCACAAAAGTCGAATGTTGGTGAATGGGAACATGTGTTCAGATTTATCTGCAACTAGTGCCTCTGCTCTCGCTGCTGTATTGTGTATGCTCTCTTCTCTCTTCTTTTTTGGCATTTGGATGTGTTTATCTTGATGGTAACATCATTCTAAATATGTAATTCCCATTGTTCCATAATATTCTTGAATTATGAGAAAAGAAAGAAGAATGAAAGGGAAATTCTAAGGAACAGAGGAGAAACTAGAGAGTGAGATCAAGAGAGAGATTGCAAGCTCCTTTGCTTTCCAAAGGTGAAACCAGGGCAGCTGCTTTTATTTTTATTTTGCTTTGGGCAATGTCTTTAGTCATTTTGAGAAAAAAATAAACAAAAACAAAACTTAATTTCCACCTATTTCTGAAGCCACCATAATGCCCTTTCTCCTAATGTACAAAAGAATTCCTCCGTCACTTGCTTAGTCAGATCAAGGGAACAGAAAGGGCTTCTTCTCTAGACATCCTTTCTCAAGTTGATATGAATACCCAGTGTCATTGTCTAGAGCTTTTCAGTATATTTGCCTAAAAGCTTGTCTCTTTCTCTAAGGCAGCCTTCTATGAAATTCCGATTTTATCCAGTCTAAAAATTTCCTCTGCACTCTTTAAAAAAAAATAATAGGCTTCTTATTTTATTTATTTTTATTTTTAATTTAATTTTATTTTTGGCTTCTCTATGTCTTTGTTGTACCTCGTGGGCTTTCCTCCAGTTATGGTACACTCTTTGCAGAGCATAGGCCCTAGAGTGTGTGGACTTGGTACTGTGCTGGCTTTCTAGCTGAGGCACGTGGGCTCAGTTGCCCTGTAGAATGTGGAATCTTAGTTCCCCAACCAGGGATCAAATCTGTGTCTCCTGCATTGGAAAGCAAATTCCTAATCACTGGGTCACCAGGGAAGCCCATATTTGTGTTTTATATAGATAGGAACTACAACATTTAAGAAGTTTCACTTCTACATTGTTGTTTGACATACATGGCCAAATCCACTAGTGCCAGTGTTTTAGAAAGCTTGATAAGAGTCTCTGCATGTATCATTCTTAATCATAAAGCCATATTTACCACTGTTTAATCAAATCTTCTCCACTCTTCCAGACTACAGAGATCTCAACCTGTCCATGAAGTCCTTCAAGACAATTCCAACCACAGTGATTTCTGTCCTCTCTGGACTTAGGTTGAGGAGACTATAGAAAATGGTCTAGTGATTTTAATGCTCTTCCCACCCACCCCTCCTCCAAAAGTCTAATCCAGCATGTAGCAACTCATAGGAAATTAACAAATAGCTTTCTTTAATATTTTTTCTCAACCCATATTTAACACAATAATGATGTGTTATTAATTAATAGAAGACAACAGTCTCTTCTGCAGTTCCTTGATAATGTATAAAAAATCATTAGGTTTGGAGAAGTGTGATACAATGGAAAGTGTATTAACTTGAGAATCACAGGAGGCCTTCACTGTTCTGGTCTCAACTTGTCAACTGAGCTTGTGCGTTTAATCTCCCTGAAACTTTTCCTTATCTTTAAAAAGAGAACATGGAAACATAGGTTCTTTAGTATTTTTCTTGCACTAACCATTTGGAAAAAAACTGATTTTTCCCCCTTGAACTTTGTAAGCTGCAACTTTGATTGCTGTCAATTTGTAGCCAACCTATATTGCTCTTTCCATGTGTTATGGATTCTCCCAAAGGTCAAACAAGCTCTGACGATGAAACTGCATTGTTGGCTATGGTGCACAAGGGACTGTGAGCTTTAAACTTAATGTTATGCTAGGATTTCTTTGAAGAATGTTAAAGAGCAGCTGGTGTGCTTAGAAATTCTCAACTAGTCTGAGCCACCTAGTAGTGCTTTACAGCTCTAGGAGAGAACTGACATGGGGGAAACATAAAAACGACCATTTCAACATACACTGTGGGGCAGGATTTTTCTATTTTGTTTTCCTTACAAAGGTTAGCTTTCCCCTGGCTACTGTGTTCTTTCTCTTTAACTATCTGTAAGGGACTCAGACATAACTATAGCTTCCTGTAATTTCTGTTTTCCTCCTCTTTTCTTGGTTGAGGGAGTAGGGATAGTGAATTATTAGGAAGGAGCGAGCCAAGAAAACCGCATGTGGATGGAGTTCCTTACCTGGAGTTTACAGAGCACCAGAACCAGTGGTTCGGTTCAGTTCAGTCGCTCGGTCGTGTCCGACTCTTTGTGACCCCAGGGACTGCAACACTCCAGGCCTCCCTGTCCATCATCAACTCCTGGAGTTTACTCAAATTCATGTCCATTGAGTCAGTGATGCCATCCAACCATCTCATCCTCTGTCATCCCCTTCTCCTCCTGCCTTCAATCTTTCCCAGCATCAGGGTCTTTCCCAATGAGTCAGTTCTTCACATCAGGTGATGTGATGCACTCTAATACTTTGAATAGAGTTTCAGCTTCAGCATCAGTCCTTCCAATGAATATTCAGGACTGATTTCCTTTAGGACTGACTGGTGTGATCTCTTTGCAGTCCAAGAGACTCTCAAGAGTCTTCTCCAACACCACAATTCAAAAGGATCAATTCTTTGGCACTCAGCTTTTTCTATGGTCCAACTCTCACATTCGTATATGACTACTGGAAAAACCATAGCTTTAACTAGATGGACCTTTGTTGGCAAAATAATGTCTCTGTTTTTTAATATGCTGCCTAGGTTGGTCGTAACTTTTCTTCCAAGGAGCAAGCGCCTTTTGATTTCATGGCTGCAGTCACCATCTGCAGTGATTTTGGAGCCCCCCAAAATAAAATCTGTCACCGTTTCCATTGTTTCCCCATCTATTTGCCATGAAATGATGATATCAGATGCCATGATCTTACTTTTCTGAATGTTGAGTTTTAAGCCTTCTCTGTGAGGGGTGGGCAGGGTCCAGAGGCACAGCTTCCTTCCTCCTTTCCTTTCCTTCCTCCACCCTTGTCTCCATTCCTCCTCCCCTTCCTCTTCCAATCCTTCTTCCATTCCTTCCTTCTTTCCTTTCTACCTTTTCTGTTTTCTTCCAACTTTCTTTCTTTTTTAAAAATATTTCCTTTCTTCCATGGCTATTTGTTCTTGGAATTCCTGTGAGGAAGAAAATTCTATGTTTCTGACTTGTGTATTTTTACCTCATTCTTCAAAACTCTAAATAATAAATTGAATTAAGAGGGAGCTGTTATAGGATCCTGAAAAACCCCCAACTTGATTATTGTCTCAGTGTCTTGAGAGATACACTTATTTGTTCAGTGATTTTAAAACTCAAATAGGAAATGCACAGCCTAAAATAGTGTGTATGGTTGTGTTTTAATGTGTGCTTTTAGAGATTTTCTTTTTTCTATCTAGAGATAGAGAAAGGCTTTTCCATTTTTTTTTTCTTAAAAAGTATAATTCTTTAGCAATTGTTGATGGTGCCTGTCAAGTATTAAATTTAACCAAAAATAAATGTATTTAATCAATAAAATGTTTCTCCCTTTTTTAGTAGAGATAGTTCTTTCTAATTTTTAAGTTACAGTTTCAAGTTAAAGAAGCAAATTTTTCAAGAATTTTTTATTATTCAAAAGTATCCCACTGTTCAACTTTACATTGACTACTGTCTTTAATAGTAGGAGATAATTTGGCCATCAATTTCTTAAATCTGTAAAATTAAGTCAAAAGAGACGTTCATATCATTTTCCATTTAGTACACTAAGAATTCTAATAGTTTTTATTTAGAAACTAATAAAAATTACTGAATATTACTTATGTAATCAGAACTGAACCAAGTATTTAAAAAGATTCAAAGAACCAAATAATCTAGCTCTTGGTACAGGATATTTATACTCAAATTATGAATATACACTGGCACACAAGTTATCTCTAAAGGGTTGATAAACTATAATAAAATGTAATATGTACTTAGAATGTTTTATGGTCATCTGTGAGGTCCCTATAAACCCAATTTATTTATAAAGTTAGGCACTTCGGATAAATAGATTTTAAAGTAGGTGAGAAATAATAGTGTTTTTAAACTCTAATGTTTCTCTTGTCAATTAATGTGACTTAAGAAACAGATTTCTCAAGAGGCAGGTGGTCTGGTATTTCCATCTCTTGAATTTTCCATAGTTTGTTGTGATCCATGCAGTCAAAGACTTTTGCATAGTCAATAAAGCAGAAGTAGATGTTTTTCTCAAACTTTCTTTTTAGATGATCCAATGGATTTTGGCAATTTAACCTCTGGTTCCTCTGCCTTTTCTAAAACCAGCTTGAACATCTGGAAGTTCACAGTTCATGTACTGTTGAAGCCTGGCTTAGAGAATTTTGAACATTACTAGTGTGTGAGATGAGTGCAATTGTGCAGTAGCTTGAGCATTCTTTGGCATTGCCTTTCTTAGGGATTGGAATGAAAACTGACCTTTTCCAGTCCTGTGGCCACAGCTGAGTTTTCCAAATTTGCTGCCATATTGACTGCAGCACTTTCACAGCATCATCTTGTAGGATTTGAAATAGCTCAACTGGAATTCCATCACCTCCACTAGCTTTGTTCATAGTGATGCTTCCTAAGGCCCACTAAACATCACATTCCAGGATGTCTGGCTCTAGGTGAGTGATTATACCATTGTGATTATCTGGGTCGTGAAGATCTCCTTTGTATAGTTCTTCTGTGTATTCTTGCCACCTCTTCTTAATATCTTCTGCTTCTATTAGGTCCATACCATTTCTGTCCTTTATTGTGCCCATTTTTGCATGAAATATTCCCTTGAAATTTCTAATTTCCTTGAAGAGATCTCTAGTCTTTCCCATTCTATTGTTTTCCTCTATTTCTTTGCACTGATCACTGAGGAAGGCTTTCTTATCTCTCCTTACTATTCTTTGGAACTCTGCATTCAGATGGGTGGGTATATCTTTCCTTTTCTCCTTTGCTTTTCACTTCTTTTCTTTTCACAGCTATTTGCAAGACCTCCTCAGACCATTTTTTGCATTTCTTTTTCTTGGGGATGGTCTTAATCTCGCTCTCCTGTACAATGTCACGACCTCCATCCATATTTCTTCAGGCACTCTGGCTATCAGATCTAATCCCTTGAATCTATTTCTCACTTCCACTGTATAATCATAAGGGATTTGATGTAGGTTATACCTGAAAGGTCTAGTGGTTTTCCCTACTTTCTTCAATTTAAGTCTGAATTTGGAAATAAGGAGTTCATGATCTGAGCCACAGTCAGCTCCCAGTCTTGTTTGTGCTGACTGTATAGAGCTTCTCCATCTTTGGTTGCAAAGAATATAATCAAGCTGATTTCAGTATTGACCATCTGGTGATGTCCATGTGTAGAGTCTTCTCTTGTGTTGTTGGAAGAGGGTTTTTGCTATGACCAGTGTATTCTTTTGGCAAAACTCTATTAGCCTTTGCCCTGCTTCATTCCGTACTCCAAGGCCAAATTTGCCTGTTGCTCCAGGTGTTTCTTGACTTCCTACTTTTGTATTCTAGTCCCCTATAATGAAAAGGACATCTTTTTTGGGTGTTAGTTCTAGAACAGCTTGTAGGTCTTTATAGAACCATTCAATTTCCGTTTCTTCAGCTTCTTCTAGCTGGTTTTGAATGATTCTGGTGTTAATTCACATCATTGTCATGTCCATTATTTATAGTTGAGGATTTCTGGGCTGTCCTTTCTAATGCTTCCCAGTTTCCTAAACAAATAAGCCTAATGTAATAGGTATTTGTCAGGGAGGGAATGTTTTTGCCTGTGACACCATAGGAATGAATCCCTTTCTTTTTCAGAGAGTGATTCTCATTGTGCTACTTCTTCTTCTCAGGTGGTCACACATACACCCACAGCTTCAGTTGCTGTTTGCCTGTTTATAGATTTATGTGTCTCCACTGTAGGACCCATTTAACATCTTTCTGTTGGTGTCTCATTAAAACTTTTACAACATACATGATCCTCCCTCCTTCCCCTGACATCCCCAGAGCCAGTTTCTCTTCCAGCATTCCCTGTGGCTGTGATGGGTTCTATCTTCCATACACATGGATAAGTCACAACTGGGTTTTTTGAGCATACCTTGACATTTCCCTTTTACCTCTTTTCTTATCATATGCATCATTAAGTGCTGGTCATTTTTCTTTCTACACTTTCCTCAAACCTACATTCTATCCATTTACAATATCACCATCCTAGTTCTAATTTCCAAGACAATTACAGCTATTATTTGGACCCTCCATTCAGTTTTCTTCATGAAGACCAATCTCTGCAGCCAGTTATTTTTTTATTCAAAACATGTATCTGCTCACATCAATTATGTCTGAAGCCTTTTATGTCTGCCCCTGATCCTAAAGAAAAAGTCCCAGATTCTTTTTATAGCTTACAAGACACAGCACGATTTGGTCCTTGCATGTTTCTCCAACCTCATTTTTGGGTCACTTTTCTCCACTTTAGGCTCACGGACTTTCAGTTTTTCATTTTTTTTGAGTAGAGGGATTCTGCATAGAACTGTGCAGGAGTTTTTTTTTTTTTAACCTCTTGTTTTTTTTCAAGACAAAAACAATGCAATAAGTACCTCAGAATTATAAGAAATATTTTAAAAATAGATATTTCTGAGTTCCATTCCAGAACTACTGAACCAGACTTTCTGTGAGTGGGACTTGGACTGTATTTTATGAAATGCCCCAGGGAAATTTTATAACAGAAAAAACTGAGAACCCTTATTCTATATGTTAAGTTCCCTTATAGCTGATATTGGGTCTTCTCTTGCAGTCAGTACTTTTAGCTTCGGCAGTCTTATCCATTCCCCAACTTAAAACATCATCAGTGTGCCACAGGAACCCACAAGCCTGTTTTGAACTTTTGACTGAGATATTTAGTTCTCCCATGTCAGCTCTACTGGATGGCTCACAGGAATCTCAGATTAATAAACAGAGATGCGCTCAAGTCATCATGATGCCCCTGCAAATCTTTGCCTTCTCCAGTGTTCTTCCTCAAATATGCACCCATGCACTTGCTCTTGCCAGAAACTTTTCTTCTACCTCCCACCAATCCATAGCTGTTTCCTGTCTTTACCTCAAAATGTTCTGGCTTCTACTCACTTTTTCTGTATAAAAAACTTGGCCATCTCCCAGGAGATTTCATCTCTACTATTTTCTACTTGGTTTTTCCCACTTGCATAATTACCTCCCAGACCCACCTGAACAATTTGATATATTACTGCTACAGGGAACCTGCTACTCCACTATTTTAAGACCCTTCAGAGCCTTCCCATTACATTAGTATAAAGTTTAAATCACTAATACAGCCAATATGGTTCTGCATAATCTGGCCTTGTACTCCATCCTGGACTTACCCGCTGTGGGCTCCTTCTGTGCTGCAGCCACACCAGCCTCTGTCAATTCTTTCTGACCTGAGGCCTCTTTCATATCCTGTATCTTTCTTCCCCTCTCTTCTTTCCACCTTTGCTCATCCAACTCCTACTTATGTTAAAGTATCTATGTGTGTGTACATAAATATAAATATACATACTTATATATATGGTCTCTATGTATCTTTATATATATACACACAAATATGTACATACAGACCTGCAACATGGGTGGGAATTACCTGTTTATGTGAAGCTTTCCCTGACCCCTAAATTTAAATTGTACCAGTTTATTTTATTGTAATTTATTTTTCTTCTTAGAATATATCCATCATTTTAAATTATATATTTGGTTTGAAGAGTTAGTGATGTAGTAATCAGATGGCAACTTCAGCTGCATTTATTTCAGCACCAGATCCCTGATACCTAGTCCAGTGTTTGGTGTGTAGCAGACACTCAACAAATATTTACTGAATAAGTGAACAAACATGCAAATAGGATAAAAAATGGATCATCTCTCATCTTATTTTTTTCACTTGTGATTTAATTTTTTAAGTTTTAGTGGATGGAGGGGGGAACTTTTTGGTCAAATATTCAATGTACATTTTTGACATTTAGAAAGCTGTGGATCAAGACATTTTCAGGTTTCTTGGTACAAATGTATTCATTCTGAACAAAGCTTTATGCTGTGGAAAAATATCAGAAAACAATAGCAACAACAGTGTTGATAATCAACACTGCCAAATGCCAAAGTTAAAAAGAAGGAGTAAACAACCGGTAAGATATTTAGCACAGTAGAATCATTATGATGCTGTAAGTGTAAGATCAAAGGTGTTTGCTTCATAGTTAACATATCACTTAACTATCTAGTATAAATATATAGTTGATGAGCACACAATTTTTCTCATCTAAAAAGGTTTACTGGTCAATAATATGAGTATTGAGGAAGGTACAACTACATAAAATTTTACAATATTTATGTGGGAAAGTAAGCCATCAATGATGGTGTCATTGATTGATATAAAATATCCTAAGTAGACAGAAAACTGCATGTGGTTTTGTATCACATCAGATAATTATAATTACATGGCTCAGTAACCCCAGAATCAACTCTGCTAAAGATGGTTGGATTTTTGTTTTACCTTTCTCTCCATCTTTATTGGTATTACTAGGGGAAAACTGTAAGATATAATGCCAGCCTGAAAATGGTCCACAGCTATTGTTATTACATCTTAAAGCAATAGAAAGACAATCTAAACCTTTATTTCACTGAGTATCAGCTTAGGAGAATTGGACTGGGGAGATTTACTGACTTAAAATATAAAACCATAATATGATCTTTGCTACTTTCTCACTATTAAAGCTGATGCATTATGGTTCTAGCCTTAAAAGTGTTACCCTTGGACTATGTTAAAAAAACAGATAGCATAGAGACAATATTCAAATATTGCATATCTGTCAAAATAGAAAATGTTGTGCCAACATTTTTGTTAATTGTTTTGTATGTAATTTATGAAAGCTTTCTTTCATGGCATTTTCTTTTCTTTTCTTTTTTTTGTAGTATAAATTCTATTCTTCAAGCTGAGATAAGGTTGTTCACAAAGTAATGGAATAAAGAGAACGTGTGGAGAAAACTTGATTTATAGATGAACAAAACATATATTTTTTAGTTGATCTCATTATTTCATCTGAAAGAAAAGCAGTTGTTACCTAAAATGATTTTCAGTTTAACATGATATTTTATATAATTTTTTTTGTAACTTTATTTCCCAAATCCTGAAGAGATACAATGATTACATTTTAAATTAAAATTATTTCTATGACATTGTCTTCAGTCTTAACTATTATCAAATGTACATTTTTATAGTTTTATATGACTTGGTGTAAGTTCATGTAGATAGAGTGAAGTTGAGATCAGCGTTTGTGTAATTATTATTCCTTTCAATTTTTCATTTTTTTTCAGTTTTTTAAAAAGTAGTGTGCAATAGTCTTATAGTGTTGTGGTAAGAAAAAATGCTTTATATGATTTCAGTTTTCCTAATTTTACTGAGGCTTGCTTTGTGGCCTAGCATGTGATCTATCCTGGAGAATGTTCCATGTGTACTTGAAAAGAATATGTATTCTGTTGCTTTTGGGTGGAATGCATAAAAATCAAGTAAGTCCATTTGGTATTATTTAAGACCAATGTTTCCTGATTTTTTTTTTTCAATAATAGTCCCCTACAATTATTGCGTTAGTTTCTCATTTTATGTCTGTTTCAAATCATAACTAAGGTCTTAAAACATAACTTCTGTTTATATGGAGGCATTATTGTCACTGCTAGTTATGCTATCATATAAGCTTTGAAATTTAAGTTTCAGTATTTATCTGGCTCTGTCTGTCCAATATGACAGCCACTAACCACTCACGTCTATTTAAACTGAAACAGAAATTAATCAAAATTAAATAATATTAAAAAATCACTTTCTTAGTTGCACCAGCAACTGTATTTCAAGTGCTAAATAGTAAGAAAGTAGAGCTATCTATAGGCTAGAATTTCCAAATAATTGAAAAAAATCACTTCTAGCTAGGGGAAGATGTGGGACTGCTTATTTTTTACTTTTCTTTTTAAAGTGGGAGGAAACTTGAGGACTTTAAAGGTTAATGTGAAGCAGCCTGTAGAGTGCAAGAGGTTATTTAACACAGGAAAGAGGGAGAAAAATCCATATAATAAAATTTTTGAGAAGATGAAAAGTAATGATTAGAGCACAGATAAAGATATTAGGTGTCAAAAATAGAAGGGGGACTTCACTGTAAACAAGGAAAGGTGAGAAAGATGGATTTTAAGATCAATGAAAGGAAACTTTAGTTCTTTGGTTCCTATTTTCTTTGTCAGCTTTGGGTCAGAATCTTCTGGGCCCCACAGGGGAAGCAGTGAGGTCAGAAGTTGGATATGGAGGAAAATATAAACCAGGTGATGATGGCTGAATTAGCAGGACTAAGGAGGAAGTAGCAGGGTTGCTGACTATGCTGATGGCCTGGCTGAGGCTGGTGATAATCAACTTATAGTTGCAAAGGTCTGGACAGTGGTGTGCTTTTTCTGCAGCTGCCAGCAGCCCTGTACAGGCTCTGGGGAGGAAAACAGTTGGATTTCAGGATTAATTCTTTTTTAAAGTTTTGCTTTTCCTAGATGTTCTCTGATGTTCTCTAATACTTAAATAACAGATTTGGGAAGGATTACAAAAGAGTTGGAGCCTGATGTTATCAGGATCTCTGCTGAGCTGGAGAGGTGAGCTGCCAGGGGCCAGAGCAGCCAATTAAAAGTAAGCCCACAAGTGAAGGTAACAGTCAAGACTTTAGTCATTTACCATGACAGTGTAAGCAAGAGGCTAACCTGGAGAAAGCTTCAACTCCAACCCTGCTCCCTTTCCCTGTATTTGAGGGTCCTTGGTTTAGCGAAGGTGCGTGCGTGCATGCTCAGGCTCTTCAGTGATGTCTGACTTTTTGTGACCCTATGTATCTTTGAACCTATGTACCTTTGACCCTTAGACCTTTGTAGCCCGCCAGGCTCCTCAGTCCTCTCTAGGGGATTCTCTAGGCAATAATACTGGAATGAGTTGCCATGCCCTCGTCTAGGGGATTTTTTCCAATCCAGGGATCGAATCTGGATCGCCTGCATTACAGCGGCTTCTTTACCACTGAGCCACTGGGGAAGAACATTAGGGCAGGTAGGTGAGCACAAAAGTAAGGATCATCACACTGATGAGGGAGCCTCAAACAAAAGGTTCCAGAGGTTTTCTTACTGTGTGGGTCCAAGGGAGAGAGGGGATAGTGTTAGCAGTGCTGAGACCTGAGGTAGAATAGAGAGAAGTGTCTTCACGTTCTCCCCCTCTCCTGTAAGGAGATTTTCATGACAATGTCTAAGCAAGCCCTCTGTGGAAGACCTTAAATAAAGAGGCCTTCAAACAAAGACACTGGGCTAGGAATGCAGATTTGCAGAAGCACAAGGCCAGCCAAGGAGGCCTGCCACTCCCTCCAGAGCCTGCAGTGCACGGGCTGTGCAGGGAGCCTGGTGGGTGGAGGGCATCTCTCCTCTGTGAGGCCTGTCAGGAAATCTGCAACTGCCTATGTTCAGGCCTGGAAAGTCACACAGCTATTCCGGCCAGGAGTTGGATTCCTCATGAGCTGATTATAAAAAAGGGTGAAGAGCAGTCTATGTGCTAGAATTTCCAACAAAAGGTGAAAAAGACATTTATTTTGAATAGTTTTTCAAAGTGAAGAAAGAACAGGTGATGAGGTCAGATGAGGTCAGATAGGTCAAAGGACAGGTTGGAGGGTGAAGTTTGGTTTCTAAGCTACAGTAAAAATAATCTCAGGATTTGTTATGAAGCATGTTTCTCAGTCCCACCCTCAGCGAATTAGATTCAGTCATTTTGAGATGAACACATAAATACCCACTGAAAGCAAACATCTGGGTGATTCTGCAGCCAAAAGTCATGATTACAGCTTTAGAAAGACTGACAGTTTTAAGTATGGGTGGCTAAAATGGAGAGAAAGTGAATATTGTTACCATGAGAGCATCACATGTATGAGAGGTGCAAACTGACAAACAGAAACCAAAGGAAATGAAAGAAGCTTCTCACCAACAAAGAGGGGAAAGAAAGAAGAGGAGTTTAGCTGTTGATGGTATTAAGAAGTTACAGTCTAACTCTCACATCCACACATGACTACTGGAAAAACCATAACCTTGACTAGATGGACCTTTGTTGACAAAATAATGTCTCTGCTTTTCAATATGCTGTCTACATTGGTCATAACTTTCCTCCCAAGGAGTAAGCATCTTTTAATTTCATGGCTGTAATCACCATCTGCAGTGATTTGGGAGCAAATCACTATTTACCAAAATAGTAAAGTTAGCCACTGTTACCACTGTTTCCCCATCTATTTGCCATGATGTGATGGGACCAGATGCCATGATCTTAGTTTTCTGAATGTTGAACTTTAAGCCAACTTTTTCACTCTCCTCTTTCACTTTCATCAAGAGGCTCTTTAGTTCCTCTTCACTTTCTGCCATAAGGGTGGTGTCATCTGCCTAACTGAGGTTATTGATATTTCTCCTGGCAATCTTGATTCCAGCTTGTGCTTCATCCAGCCTAGAGTTTCTCATGATGTACTCTGCATATAAGTTAAATAAGCAGGGTGACAATAGACAGCCTTGACATACTCCTTTTCCTATTTGGAACCAGTCTGTTGTTCCATGTCCAGTTCTAACTGTTGCTTCCTGACCTGCATACAGGTTTCTCAAGAGGCAGGTCAGGTGGTCTGGTATTCCCATCTCTTTCAGAATTTCCCACAGTTTGTTGTGATCCACATAGTTGAAGGCTTTGACATAGTCAGTAAAGCAAAAGTAGATGCTTCTAAAGCAGTGCAGAAGTAGCACTAGTTTAGCTTTTGTTCAGTCCTCCATCACTTCAGTCTCTCCCAGTGACATCAGCTTACTCTTATGATGTCTTCTGCCAACAGGTCTCAGTTCCTTACATTGAACTAGCAAATAATAAAACACACAATAAATTAAAATACTAAAGGCTATCATTGAACAAAGCTTCAGTGTTTCAGTTTGATTTTTTTCATTTATAAGAGAGATTGTCCCCTGGAAACAGAAAACTAAACTGAAGCCTTTGATAGCATCTTTTTAGTCCTGGTTTTAAAGTAACATTCAAGTGTATATGTCAGTAAAAGCAATCTTGAGAAAGAAAAACAGCTGGAGGAATCAAGCTCCCTGACTTCAGACTATACTACAAAGGTACAGTATAGACAGAAAGGTACAGGATAATCAAAACTGGAACAAAAATAGAAATATAGATAAACAGAACAGGACAGAAAGCTCAGAGATAAATCCAAGCACCTGTGGCCACCTGATTTATGACAAAGGAAGCAAGAATATACAATGGAGAAAAGACAGTCTCTACAATAAGTGGTGCTTGGAAAACTGGACAGCTACATGTTAGAGAATGAAATTACAATACATGCGTTAGTATACTGTATTGGTATTTATCTTTCTGGCTTACTTCACTCTGTATAATGGGCTCCAGTTTCATCCATCTCATTAGAACTGATTCAAATGTATTCTTTTTAATGGCTGAGTAATATTCCTTTGTGTATATGTATCATAGCTTTCTTATCCATTCATCTGCTGATGGGCCTCTAGGTTGTTTCCATGTTCTGGCTATTATAAACAGTGCTGTGATGAACATTGGAGTACACGTGTCTCTTTCAGATCTGGTTTCCTCAGTGTGTATGCCCAGGAGTGGGATTGCTGGGTCATATGGCAGTTCTATTTCCAGTTTTTTAAGAAATCTCCACACTGTTCTCCATAGTGGCTGTACTAGTTTGCATTCCCACCAACAGTGCAAGAAGGTTCCCTTTTCTCCACACGGTCTCCAGCATTTATTGCTTATAGACTTTTGGATAGCAGCCATCCTGACTGGCGTGTAATGGTACCTCATTGAGGTTTTGATTTGCATTTCTCTGATAATGAGTGATGTTGAGCATCTTTTCATGTGTTTGTTAGCCATCTGTATGTCTTCTTTGGAGAAATATCTGTTTAGATCTTTGGCCCATTTTTTGATTGGGTCATTTATTTTTCTGGAATTGAGCTTCAGGAGTTGCTTGTATATTTTTGAGATTAATCCTTTGTCTGTTTCTTCATTTGCTATTATTTTCTCCTATTCTTTAGGCTGTCTTTTCACCTTGCTTATAGTTTCCTTTGTTGTGCAAAAGCTTTTAAGTTTCATTAGGTCCCATTTGTTTATTTTTGCTTTTATTTCCAATATTCTGGGAGGTGGATCATAGAGGATCTTGCTGTGATTTATGTCAGAGAGTGTTTTGCCTATGTTCTCCTCTAGGAGTTTTATAGTTTCTGGTCTTACATTGAGATCTTTAATCCATTTTGAGTTTATTTTTGTGTATGGTGTTAGAAAGTGTTTTAGTTTCATTCTTTTACAAGTGGTTGACCAGTTTTCCCAGCACCACTTGTTAAAGAGGTTGTCTTTTTTCCATTGTACATCCTTGCCTCCTTTGTCAAAGATAAGGTATCTGTAGGTACGTGAATTTATCTCTGGGCTTTCTATTTTGTTCCATTGATCTATATTTCTGTACTAACACATATATATGGAATTTAGAAAGATGGTAACAATAACCTTATATGCAAGACAGAACAAGAGACGCAGATGTATAGAACAGACTTTTGGACTCTATGGGAGAAGGCGAGGGTGGGATGATCTGAGAGAATAGCATCGAAACATGTATATTATCAAGTGTGAAACAGATCGCCAGTCCGGGTTGGATGCATGAGACAAGTGCTCAGGGCTGGTGCACTGGGATGACCCAGAGGGATGGGATGGGGAGGGAGGTGGGAGGGGGGTTCAGGATGCGGAACACATGTAAATCCATGGCTGATTCATGTCAATGTATGGCAAAAACCACTACAGTATTGTAAAGTAATTAGCCTCCAACTAATAAAAATAAATGAAAAAAAATTAAAAAAAAATAAAATAGAAATTACAATACTCCCTAACACCATACTCTGGTCAAGGCTATGGTTTTTCCAGTGGTCATGTATGGATGTGAGAGTTGGACTATAAAGAAAGCTGAGCGCCAAAAAATTGATGCTGTGGTGTTGGAGAAGACTCTTGAGAGTCCCTTGGACTGCAAAGAGATCCAACCAGTCCATCCTAAAGGAAATCAGTCCTGGGTGTTCACTGAAAGGACTGATGTTGAAGCTGAAACTCCAATACTTTGGCCACCTGATTTGAAGAGCTGACTTATTGGAAAAGACCCTGATGCTGGGAGGGATTGGGGACAGGAGGAGAAGGGGACAACAGAGGATGAGATGGCTGGATGGCATCACCGACTCGATGGGCATGAGTTTGAGTAAACTCTGGGAGTTGGTGATGGACAGGGAGGCCTGTCGTGCTGCGATTCATGGGGTCGCAAAGAGTTGGACACGACTGAGTGACTGAACTGAACTGAACACCATACAGAAAGATAAATTTGAAATATACCAAAGACCTAAAAGTAAGGCTGGACACTATAAAAATCTTAGAGGAAAACATAGGCAGAACAGTCTCTGACATAAATCATGGCAATATCTTTTTTGATCCATCTGCTAGTGAAAATAAAAACAAAAATAAACCAATAAGACCTAATTAAACTTAAAAGATTTTGCACAGAAAAGGAAACCATTAGCAAGACAAAAGGACAACCCTTAGAATGGAAGAAAATACTTGCAAATAAGGTGACTGACAAGGGATTAATCTCCACAATATACAAATAGCTCATGCAGCTCAATATCAAAAAAACAACCCAATCAAAAAATGGGTGAAAGATCTAAACAGGCATTTCTCCAAAGAAGACATACAGATGGCCAAAAAGCACATGAAAAGACATTTAACACCACTAATTATTAGAAAAATGGAAAATCAAAACTACAATGAGGTATCACTTACTCTGATCAGATTGGCTATCATGAAAAAATTAACTGACAGGAAGTGCTCAAGAGGGCATGGAGAAAAGAGAACCCTCCTACACTTTCGGTGGAAATTTAAATTGGTGCAGCTACTATGGAAAACAGTATGGAATTTCCTTAAAAAACTAAAATTAGAGCTACCATATGATCCTGCAATTCCAGTCCTGGGCATATATCCAAAGAAAAGCATAATTTCAGAAGGCACATGACCCCAGTATTCATTGCAGCACGATTTACAGTCGCCAGGACATGGAAGCAACCTAAATATCCAATGACAGATGGATAGATAAAGATGTGGTACATATATACAATGGAATATTATCCATCCCTAAAAAAGAACAGAATAATATCATTTGCAGCAACATGGATGGACCTAGAGATTGTCATACTGAGTGAAGTAAGACAGAGAAAGACAAATACGATATATCCCTTACATGTGGAATCTAAAAAGAATTGTACAAATGAACTTTATTTACAAAGCGGAAGTAGAGGCACAGATGTAGAAAGCAAAGTGGTGTTTGCCTGGGGAGGTGGGGGAAGGGAAAGGGAGGGATACATAGGAAGACTGAGATTGACAGACACGCCCTGCTGTATGTAAAACAGAGGGCCAGTAAGGATCTACTACCCAGCGCAGGGGAGAAGGACACGGCACCCCAGCCCAGTTTCTTGCCTGGAGAACCCCAGGGACGGCGGAGCCTGGTGGGCTGCCGCCTGTGGGGTCGCTCAGAGCCGGACACGGCTGAAGCGACGTGGCAGCAGAGCAGCCGCACGTGGCACGGGGAGCTCTGCTCAGTACTCTGCAATGACCGATGTGGGAAAAGAATCTGAAAGAGACTGGCTTACATGTAAATGTGTAACTGAGTCATTTCGTTGTACGGCAGAAGCTAACACAACACTGAATCAACTATATGCCAATAAAAATTTGAAAAGAAGGAAAAAATGTGTACCTCTTTTCAACTTATATAACTTTAGCAACTATTTTGAGAAAAGTCACTTTTTTAACTCTCTGAGATTTCACAGGGAATCTGCCATCCACCTAGTGATCTATAAGCATATTTTACTGGATAGTTTATTTATTTATTTATTTTTTTACTGGATAGTTTTGTGAAGACTTTAACAAGAAAAGCAGGCTGGTTTTTTTTTTTTTTTTTTTTAATTAATTTATTTTTTCAGTGGGTTTTGTCATACATTGACATGAATCAGCAATAGATTTATACGTATTCCCCATCCTGATCCCCCCTCCCACCTCCCTCTCCACCCGATTCCTCTGGGTCTTCCCAGTGCACCAGGCCTGAGCACTTGTCTCATGCATCCCACCTGGGCTGGTGACCTGTTTCACCATAGATACTATACATGCTGTTCTTTCACAACATCCCACCCTCACCTTCTCCCACAGAGTTCAAAAGTCTGTTCTGTACTTCTGTGTCTCTTTTTCTGTTTTGCATATAGGGATATCATTACCATCTTTCTAAATTCCATATATATGTGTTAGTATGCTGTAATGTTCTTTATCTTTCTGGCTTACTTCACTCTGTATAATGGGCTCCAGTTTCATCCATCTCATTAGGACTGATTCAAATGAATTATTTTTAACAGCTGAGTAATATTCCATGGTGTATATGTACCACAGCTTCCTTATCCATTCATCTGCTGATGGGCCTCTAGGTTGCTTCCATGTCCTGGCTATTATAAACAGTGCTGCGATGAACATTGGGGTGCACGTGTCTCTTTCAGATCTGGTTTCCTCAGTGTGTATGCCCAGAAGCGGGATTGCTGGGTCATATGGCAGTTCTATTTCCAGTTTTTTAAGAAATCTCCACACTGTTCTCCATAGTGGCTGTACTAGTTTGCATTCCCACCAACAGTGTAAGAGGGTTCCCTTTTCTCCACATGGTCTCCAGCATTTATTGCTTATAGACTTTTGGATAGCAGCCATCCTGACTGGCGTGTAATGGTACCTCATTGAGGTTTTGATTTGCATTTCTCTTATAATGAGTGATGTTGAGCATCTTTTCATGTGTTTGTTAGCCATCTGTATGTCTTCTTTGGAGAAATGTCTGTTTAGATCTTTGGCCCATTTTTTGATTGGGTCATTTATTTTTCTGGAATTGAGCTTCAAGAGTTGCTTGTATATTTTTGAGATTAATCCTTTGTCTGTTTCTTCATTTGCTAGGCTGGTTTTTTTAGAAAGAAAGGAAAGTTGCTCAGTCATGTCCAACTTTTTGCAACCACGTGAACTACAGCCCGTTAGGCTCCTCTGTCTATGGAATTCTCCAGGCAAGAATACTGTAGTGGATTGCCATTCCCTTCTCCAGGGGGTCTTCCCGACCCAGGGATAGAACCCATGTTTCCCTCATTGCAGGCAGATTCTTTACCATCTGAGCCAGAGTGACAGTCAATTACCACCCAAATAAACACTAATCTTTGCATCCCAGTTCTCAGAAAGTTAATGCAAAACTGTAATTTGCCGAGGGAAAGAAAATGAGTTAGCTGGATATACACTGAAATAAATCATTATCCTGCCCCCAAAATGTTTCTGTACATGCTGCTAAATCAGATCCATAGTTTACACATTGAAATACAGGTTGCAGTAACTTTAACAAAGAGAGATTTAATTTTCTTCCTCAATGAAGGGAAAATATTTGCAAAAGAGTATTTATTCATAGGCCTTCACAATTAAAATTAGCATCACTCGCCCACTTACCATTGATGTTATTTGCTTTCAGCTATTTTTTGAATTATGGGAAGGATTTGTACCAATTCAGACATTGTTTCACTAATTCCCTACTTATCAGCGAAAAAATCCTCTATGATCATTGTGAAGATTAAGAGATTTGGCAGGCTTATACCAAGCATAACTAAGTTGGATTTTGGAAATTGAATTTGGCTTTCTCTAACCAGAGCATTGAGAGACCCTACTTGGCTTTCAGGATGCAATGCACATTAGGTTTTTTCCTGGATGGCATTCTAAGATATGCTGAGGTTATTAAATTCATGATTCTGAAGCAGGAACTTCATTTCATACCTTGGAGTTGGTAAATAATAACTGAACTTCAGAATATTTAAAAAATCTTTTTATTTATCCGTCAGCAGTTCATAGAAAAGTGTGGAAAATAAAATGACAACAGTGCTTTCAAGGGATTCTCAGATGGAAAATGTTCAATGAGATATTGAGGGCTTTGATTATTTTAGTACATAAATTTGGCAGCTTCCTTGGTTGTAATTACCTTCTGCATTCCTATACCCTTAGAAAACAGGGCACAAAGGAAAATGGTAAAACACAGGACTAGTGAATGCCAACATATCAATATTACCATGAAATGAACTGTGATAGAGAATCTAAGAGCATTTACTCATGATGTAAAAAAAATAAAAATTATCAGTCACATTAAACCTTTAAATAATTGCAATAACAAACTAATAAACAAACCCACTTTCTCCATAGTAAGGACTTGAGTACTAAGCCCAAGTGACTACTTCAGCATCCAGTCACGACATCTTCCCTACACATGCTCCACACTCCATGAGCTGCTTAGATAGTACAGAGTAACCTCGAATCTAATCATGTCATCTCCTTTCTGTTTGGGTGCTCTTGACAATATATGATAGACTCTGGGAGGGAAGCATATTTCAGATTGGACTTTGATTTATGTAAAATGGATTTAGTTATTTACATATGATAACCAAGAAATTTGATGAAATTTAATCTCTTCTAAATAACATATTTCCTTCATTGTTCCTGTTCTGCTTTCCTCAAAAGCTTTTAAAATATATTTTGTCCTCTGAAAGCTAATGCTCTTTACTCATCAGAGTGCCATCCATTCCTCATCTGTGAATGCTCATAAGCTATGAAGAAAGCAAGAGTGCAGATATCAGCATTGTTGAGAGGTTATGAATTTGGATGTGGTTTCTGTATTTGTATTTTCCAGTAGGTAAATAGGGCATGTTTTCTTGACTAAGTCATTTGAAAAGATCACTTCTTTTTCCTGCTTTTGTTTTATCAATATGAAATAACATGAAAATTTTAACACAAAAGTACATTTTATTAAATGTACTTCAAATGAAATGTAAGGCATAATTTGATGGGATAGTAGAGATCATTTTGGGAGGCAGGAATGTCGAGGCATGCATATAGAAGAGAGGGAGCATTTGGGACTTGAGGGAAAAGAGAGAAACAGAGTTTTGGAAGCTCAAATAATGATTTTACATATGGCCACACTTCAGTGTGAAACAGCTGATAGTTTAGACAAAACAATCTTTTGCCTGACTGAATATTATACTAATATAAATACTGTATTGATACAAATGATTTGGGTTTAAGTAACCCAACATGGATTTTATTCCATACATAATCTTCTGTAAAATATCATTTCCTGGATCAATATTTCTGCCATAGTTTTCTTCAATGTAATTTTCAATATAAAAGTGCAGCATCTGGGTAGAGCTCATGAATTTGCTGGCTGAATTATTTGCCTTCTGCTAATTTTATGTTACTGTGCATACAATATTTAAAAGAGCATAGCTAAATCTAGGCATGGTTAACTATCTGGAAATTTCACAAACACAACAGATTTGACTTATCTAAGTGAAAATGTTCCTTTGTTTTTCATAAAGATAATTTGGTCAGTTATTAGCAGACTAAAAATGCTACATTGAAAGGTCTATCAGTTTGAATACACTGAAATCTTCATGTTCCTGGTCATACCTGAACTTAATCTTCTGTGAAGGAAAGCTTTTTTAATATACCAGCTCCTTTCCTTTTTCTTTTTCTTACCTCCTGTCCTGAGACGGTACCTAGTAGAGTAGTGCTCTCAGGATATACTGATTCTGCAGGTGAGACCTGGTAGCATTTGAAGATATAATTGTAGCAGTCAGGAGAAGGGAGCATGACTGCCCCATGGGAGAGGCAGTGACAGAAATTAAGGCAGAAGAGGAACTACTCTGCCTCAGTATGCCGTTAAAAGGAGAACTTGACCCTGGAAGCAGTGGTCTCAGTTCCCTGGAAGAGTGCGAGTTAGGCTTCTTCTGAGGTCATCAATGTGACAATTGCTGTCTGGATGTCTTTGTACAACATTTTTCTACCCTTTTTACTGAGACTCTGGGAATTTGAGATACATTCAGTAAAATTTGTTCAAGTGAAAAGTAAAGGATAATGAGTGGAAATGTTTAAATATAGCAATGTTAGTAACAATTGTTTATTTTTCTATGTTTGGCCAAATATAATCCCTGAGAACCCCATTCCTCAGCATTAAAATGTGAAAACTAATTAGTATTAACTCAGGCAGGAAGTCTTCATGTCGAATCTCCGATGGTATCTATTATATTGCTTAAAAATGATGAACTGCCTGTTGGTTAGGAAAAGATAGATGTTTTCAAGCATTTTAGTCTTATGAGACCATCTATAAAGCTTTACCTGTCACTAAGAAAGGAAACCTCATTGACAACCACTTGGTTAGCATAAAAGGGGAGAAAGTAATTGGGAGCTGAATTTTTTTACTCTAAAGAATTCTTAGGTTGACAAAAATGAATTATTAAATTATTGGAAAATAATCAAAACTAAATTGAACGCAACATCTATACTATTCTGACTCAACGGGTATGTCTTGGGTCTTTATGGTATCTGGAATATATTAGTGGCAGGTGAAAAGATATGGTAGAGTTTGTGAAACAGAGAGAAAGGGCTCAGACAATGAGTGTGTCTAAACCTTCAAGGCAAATCAGTTTGAGGATTTATCTAGGGGAAGGTAGGATGAAGGAGGGAGAACTCATTAGGAAAGTGTGGATTTTCTTTTTTTTTTTTTTTCAGTCTTTTTTTTTTTTTTATTAGTTGGAGGCTAATTACTTCACAACATTTCAGTGGGTTTTGTCATACACTGACATGAATCAGCCATAGATTTACATGTATTCCCCATCCCGATCCCCCCTCCCACCTCCCTCTCCACCCGATTCCTCTGGGTCTTCCCAGTGCACCAGGCCCGAGCACTTGTCTCATGCATCCCACCTGGGCTGGTGATCTGTTTCACCATAGATAGTATACATGCTGTTCTTTTGAAACATCCCACCCTCGCCTTCTCCCACAGAGTTCAAAAGTCTGTTCTGTATTTCTGTGTCTCTTTTTCTGTTTTGCATATAGGGTTATCGTTACCATCTTTCTAAATTCCATATATATGTGTTAGTATGCTGTAATGTTCTTTATCTTTCTGGCTTACTTCACTCTGTATAATGGGCTCCAGTTTCATCCATCTCATTAGGACTGATTCAAATGAATTCTTTTTAACGGCTGAGTAATATTCCATGGTGTATATGTACCACAGCTTCCTTATCCATTCATCTGCTGATGGACATCTAGGTTGCTTCCATGTCCTGGCTATTATAAACAGTGCTGCGATGAACATTGGGGTGCACGTGTCTCTTTCAGATCTGGTTTCCTCAGTGTGTATGCCCAGAAGTGGGATTGCTGGGTCATATGGCAGTTCTATTTCCAGTTTTTTAAGAAATCTCCACACTGTTCTCCATAGTGGCTGTACTAGTTTGCATTCCCACCAACAGTGTAAGAGGGTTCCCTTTTCTCCAAGTGTGGATTTTCTAAGCCATCCTTCCGTGAAGGATGAGGTTCCATGGGATGTTTTGGTCAGCTTTTACAGAGGAATTTGCATCTTTAAGATCTTTCATTATCTCTTTATCACATCTCATTTTTCTACCAGTTTTGTAATGTAGGCAAGACATTCTATTTGATGGATGATCACTTAATTTTCTGCAGCAGAGCAGGGTCTAAAAACAAGCTCAGTCACCTCCATGGCACTATGCTCTTCTCTCCACCAAACAGGACATTGTGTACGCTCTGTCTCTTTCTAGGAAGGGAACACATTCTCTGCCCCCAGGTCAACGTGCACTGCAGTTTCCTATTCAAGCAGCAAAGCATTGATGCTAACCCTGAGTTGAGAGAATGCAGAAGCTTTGTTCTCCTCCAAACTTGTGTAACCACACTCCTCAGCAATCTAGAAACTGCTGATTAGATGCTGTCTCTCCTGAGCAAAATCCAGAGGTAACAAGGCCAGAGGACATGCTGCTTTCTAAGAAGCTGTGGTGGAACATTTACCTAATCTCCCTTGAAGTAATTTCCCTCCTCTATTTAGAAATGTCTGTGTTCACTATAATTGAAAAGAAGGCTACAACTAAAAAGAAAACAATGGATCTTCTGGATATGTTTGGGTAGATGTTGTTGCAGTGACTGTAAAAAAAGAAATGAGATAGCACATAGAACTGATATTCTGGTTTATTGAAAAATATTTATCACACAAATCCAGATCAGTTCAGTTCAGTTCAGTCACTCAGTCATGTCCAACTCTTTGCGACCCCATGGCTGTAGTATGCTAGGTTTCCCTGTCCATCACCAACTCCCAGAGCTTGCTCAAACTCATGTCCATCGAGTCGGTGATCCAACCATCTCATCCTCTGTCATCCCCTTCTCCTCCTGCCTTCAATCTTTCCCAGCAAGAGGGTCTTTTCCAATGAGTCAGTTCTTCGCATCAGGTGGCCAAAGTATTGGAACTTCAAAATTACCAACTTTCAACAAAAAATAGACTTTTGAAACTTTCTCAGAAGTGTTTATTACAGCTCTTTAATGAACCCAGTTTAATCTTTGCTTGGTATATCCAAAGAAACCTGAGTATTTCGCTGCATACTGAAAACGCCATCATTATACAATGTTAAGACCCAACTTCTGGCTCTCTGTATTGTCTGTTCATTTAGGTTCTGGATTAACTTTAGTTTTATTTTTAACACTGGCATTTTTATTTATGTATTCATTCCATTTTATATTTACTGCCTTATTTTCAAACAATAGCATTTTATTACTCTGGAGAACAAATCACACCTTTTAGGTATAATTCTGCCTAGTTCAGGGTACATTCCAAGTAACAAGTCACGTAGGGAAAGCTGTCTCTGTGCAGACCACCAGCTTGGATAATTCTCTTAAAATGCTTTCGGTGAGTACAGTTTCCAGTTTTTATCTTTGGAAATATGTGGTATTGAATATTAATAAAGATGTGAGTTCACAAAAGCTAACCCTAGTCATTAGCATTCATGAAACCAAAGTTAAAATCAAGATAGAAGGAAAAATCATGACAAACGTGAGTGCTCTACGTTCTGATATTTCTAGGGGAAAAATTTTTTTTATTTTTCAAATATTTAGTGTGTATGTTTAGTCACTCAGTAGTGTCTGACTCTTTGCGGCCCTATGGACTGTAGCCTGTCAGGCTCCTCTGTCCATGGGGATTCTTCAGGTAAGAAAACTTGAGTGGGTTGCCATGCCCTTCTCCAGAGGATCCTCCCAACCCAGGTCTCCTGCATTGCAGGTGGATTCTTTACCATCTGAGCCACCAGGGAAGCCCATAAGTATTTAATGAAAGAAAGTGAAGTCGTTTAGTCATGTCTGACTTTTTGTGACCCCATGGACTGTAGCCTACCAGACTCCTCCATCCATGGGATTGTCCAGGCAAGAATACTGGAGTGGGTTGCCATTTCCTTCTCCAGGGGATCTTCCCAACCCAGGGATCGAACCCAGGTCTCCTGCATTGCAGGCAGATGCTTTATAGTCTGAGTCTATACCAGGGAGTATACCTAAGTATTTAATAGTCAGCATCAATTTAAAGTAACCTTGACTGAGATCTCAATTTAAATATTCACTTAATTGTTCTAACTGATAAGAGTAAAGTTGCTAAACACATGGCTTGCAAGTTGTTCTTGATCCTGTAAATTGTACGAGCAGTAGGTCCATAATTGTCATTTACTCCGCATCTCCCTGACATTAGCCTGGGGCTTGGTGAGGCATACATGCTTAAAATGTTTCTTTAGTTTAATGATTAATGACATCCGATAACAGAACAATGAGAGATCAGCCATAAAAGGACCAAGTTACTTATCTAGGGGATTTTATATAATTCTTATGAAGAGCTGCAAATAAATCTATTTAAAATTAAATTCACGTGTCTTTTCTCTTTTTAAATAAGTTTATACAGAGTTTTCAGAGAGACAGAAATGGGAAAAGAAAAACAGTTAAGAGTGCATAAGAGAACATGTGAAGCAATGATGAAGGGCACCACAATTGCTATGATCAAATATGGCACTAAGATTTCTGGCAGCCATAGCAAGAGGTTAAGTGCTTTGCTCTGATTATCAAAAGGGAAAAAATGTCAGTTTTCAGAGGAATGTAAGATGTTCTCGGACTGTATTCAGTTACTAAAAGCTGGCTGAAGCTGGTTATCAGTAACAGATGCAGTAGAGGTGGGGAAAAAAAGAAACTTCTGTTATAATCTTGTAAATGACTTTCCTGCAATATATTTTTGTGCTTTTGAGTGAAATGTTAATGATAATCGACAGCTGTGTTTTTCATCTGAAAGGAGCATCTGATATAACTGAAGGGAAGAATTTTAAGTTGGGATTTTTCTTGTCGGTTTTGCCTGTTGTAATGACTGGTTAAGTTCCTTAACTACGCTGGCGTGGGCGTTCAGTTGTGTCTGATTCTTTGCGACCCGGTGGACTGTAGCTGTCAGCTTTCTCTGTCCATGGGATTTCCCAGGCAGGAACACTGGGGTGAGTTTCCATGCCCTCCTCCAGGGGCTCTTCCCAACTCAGCGAACGAACCTGTGTCTCCTGCAACTCCTCCTCTGTCAGGCAGATTCTTTACCACCTGGGAAGCCCCTCTTAACGATGTATACACCCAAATTTAGACAAATGTTTTCTGCTTAGCTGTATACTTATATCTTGTTTTGAGATGTGAGAATAAATTAAAAAAAATAAATGCACTTTTTGATTAACACTGATTTTCCCTTCCACTCCTCACCAGAAATTTTTCTAGAGATACTGTAGGATTGCTTCAGCAAGAGCTACTCCACTGGGAATACCTCCCACCACACTATGAAAATCGGGGAAGTCATTAAGCTGAAAAGAGGGAGAAAACTGGCTGCCTGAAGGGTAGACTTAACAGAAATGGAGCATGAATTTTTCAAAGTTATTTTTATTTCTGTCCAAGGTGTTATCCCTGTACAGAGCCATCATGGCTCAACTGAACATAACAAATTAAGCAATGGTGACAGCCATAGGTATAATATTGAATAAATATATTTGAACAGGAGGTTAGGGCTGGTATTTTTATATTTTTTAATTAATGTTATATAAGGAAGATCTCTATAGGATAACACGTACAAAATGAAAATAACTATCAATTGGGGTTTCTTTTAATAAGAGAAGTGTATCCTCTAGTGTCTTTGCCTATAATGTTTGAATCAAGGAAGTCTTGCTGCTGCTGCTGCTGCTAAGTCGCTTCAGTTGTGTCTGACTCGGTGCAACCCCAGAGACGGCAGCCCACCAGGCTCCCGTGTCCCTGGGATTCTCCAGGCAAAAACACTGGAGTGGGTTGCCATTAAGTGCTGTTAAAAAAAAAAAAGACCCAGCACTCTGCCTGTTCTTGGCTTAATACAGTAGTTCTTAATTTCTCATATGATAGTCCTCTGGGATGTAGGTCTGCCTTTTACATGGTAGTTCAGAAAGTCAGCTTCTTTCTCTCTCATGATTTTGCCATCTCCTGAAACACTGCAGTCCTTTACTATTAGCTGGCAAAAAGAAAAACAGAGGATGGATGAGGCAAATGCTCGTCTTAACCATGTCAGACGTGTAACATGTAACTGGATTCACAGTCCACTGGCCAGATTTAGTTATGTGGCCACAACACAGTTCCCCCAGAGGAGGAGCTGGGAACTGCACATGGGCTGAGCAGTCACTTTGTAGACATAGCCCTACTCTGCTGAAGGAGACTAGGGATTTGTAATGGACAGCTAACTGACTGAAAGCTCAGAATTACCTGTTTCAGATTGACATTCTAAAGTCTTGGAGGAAGATCAGAGTGTATGAGAAGGAGGGCTCTGTCTCAGGATGCTACCATTGAAAAACACACCGAAAACTCAAATCTTTTCTCTGAGATTAGGAAGTCAGTGGAAAGACAGTAAAGTTAGACATGTATTCCTGTAGCCCAGACACCTAAGTTACCTGTCCAGATGTTGCTAAACATATACTTCATAAATTGATTTTACTTTAACTATGTATAAAACCACATGTTGAATCAAGAAAGATTTATAGAATTTTCTTACAGAATTTCATAACCAGCAATCTCTTTCCATTTCTTCAAAGGGCAGCAGGAGATCTGTGATCTCCATGTAAATAAACAATGTGTGACTAAGCCTCCAGAGTTACTTTTCCTGCCTCATTATGTAAATTGAATCATTTGCAGTGGATCAGGGTGTTCAGGCTTATTTTATATGACATGTTTTCAGAGTGTTTAAATTGGTTTATGCTCTTCAGTTTTCTGACTTAAAATATATGGTATTAAACTAGGAAATTTTTCTTTCTTTCTTTTTTTGAAAAGATACAGTCCAGCGTGACTTTCTTTACAGATGAACTAAAGTTTAGAAGAAGTGTATATTTGCCAGATATTAAATAACTAAGTAGTGCAGAGCTGACATTGATGTATACAGAATCATGCCTTCTCCTCTGGGGCTGCTTTATAATTGCTTTTTTTCCTTACTGATGAAAATATATGAATATTGACTTTGTTTTCCTTAATTAACTATCAGCTGAAAGAATAAATCTAGACGCTGGCATGGTTTTTCTTCATTATGAGCACATTCTTTCGAAATGTAATCCATAGATGGATACCAGAATGAAACATTGAGATCAACATGCAGTTGATTTTTCTCAGCCAGCTTAATTAGAGCTATTCTTGTAGCATGAAATGGCTACAGTAAATGTAATTTATTTCTGAAATATTTTGTATACTTTTAGAAAGTCAAAACTGTGTTTAAACAGGAATGGCAAAGAACTTACCTCCAAAAGTGAAAACAGCAAAATTTAAACTCAGAGAATTTTTGGGTAAATACTTTACCATTTCTAGAACATCACACAGCAAATGGCAGTGGGAAAATTGTATTCATCTACTTTATTCATATTTTCATTGAATACTCACTGCTAGAAGGATGTAAATGTATGTATGAACACACAATGACAACATAAGCTCCATGGTAGACTGTTTAATTTGTGAGTTTACAAGGAAACCTCAATAGGCCTAAGGTATTCAGCATGAAAATTAAAATCTTATTAGAAATGGAGATTTTGAAGTTAGTGCTTACAATTTCTGTTCTAGGAGATGTGTAAGAGATATGTTCTAGAGATGTGTAAGAATTGTATAACTTCCTGAGCTTAACAGTTACTTATATAAACAAGAGATCCAACCAACTTGAGAGGAGCATTAGTTTCTTTAAGTAAATAAATAAAATTTAAAAATTCTGGCAAAAATTATAAAGTGGGAAAAGAATCACAAAATGCAAATCTGTAGTAAAAATATGAAAAACAAAAAACTTGATTATATTAAAATTTTGTGCTCTGATTTGATTAAAAGGGAAATTCTACCTTGGATCTATTACACTAGTGGGACAGGGGCATTTTATAGCTGTTGATCATCTTTCTACCTTTTGTAAATATTGAGAAATATAAAGATGGGATGTTATCAGGGATTAAGCAATGCTGTTTTATTATACAAGTCATGCTTTATTCAAAAATGTATGCTATGGCAAGAGACTTTCCATATTTCTGTATTTTATAAATGTTAAGTTACCTATGTACTTACATGTTATGAATTGAAAATAAGAACAGAAAAATATGATACTTGAGGAGAATTCCTAGATATACAGAGACACACAGCAGTAATATTTGATCTGGGGACTTCTCTTTGTTGTCACAAACCAGAGAATTTATAAGTTTGAGTTTATGTGAATAATTGTACTTTAAAAATGAATATCACAATGATTTCTAGGTTCCTAATTGTGTTCCTTGGCGATGTATTGCATTCAGTCATGTCTTTTGCTCTCTGTATCTCTTTACTAGGAGGAATTATCCATTTGCAACAGAAACCCAGTTGTTTTGATTAGACTGTGAATTCTTGTGTTGAAAGTCAGCACTTGTGGACAGATTGTAGGAAGGAGAAGACTTAAAGACTGAGAAATGTGTGTGCTGTTCCAGTAAGAGGATGTTAAGATAGTTTCATATTTATGCAATAGAGGCACTTAAACACCACCAACTGTTTGTAAACAAGAAGATCTTCAGTGGATGCTGATGTCCTTGACATTAGTTTTTGTCAAAAAAAAAAAAAAGAAAACAAAGTGCTACAGCATGTAATTATTTCTTAAGAGTTAGCTCTGGGAAAGACACTAATTTAAAATTACAAGCACACCATGGACCTGTATTCTTATTTTTTCTATCGTCAAGAGAAGTGTGGAATCTGTCTTATTAACTTACAAGTTCTTAAAATTAAATTTTTGAGAAATGTGTCCTCACTTAGTATTTCAGGTCAGTTGATAGGCCTCCCAATGCACGGGTTCTCCATGTTTACAGGGATGGGAATCATTGGGGGCAGATGTAATTTTAATTAAATCATTAATTTGAAACTATACTGATCCATTTTGCTGAAAATGCATGATTTGAGTATACTTGCAAATTGCGAGTTCAGCACTAAAGAACTGTAATAGAAAAGGAATTAATATCGGCTACTCTGAGAGACCGTTGTGACTAAAGACGAAAGCTCTAATCTTTGAAGTGAGTGCACTGGCAGTTAAAAAGTTTCTTTTTGAAATGAGCTCATCTTATTTCACTTAGTTGCCTTTTTGAATCCTAAGTCTCTCATACCCTTTCTTTCCTATTAGAATAATGCTGGGATAGAAACAAATGTTGTTTAACAGATACCAAAATTTGAATGGAAATCCAGCCTAGCCTCTGATATCATAGAGTTCATCTTATTCTTCTACTTACTCTTTCTGGAATGCTGCCAGTTTCTGTTTACTATTTCCCGTTTCTGTGCTTGTCTACTTCTGTGCTAATTCCTTACTGTCTACAAAAATCTCCGTATGTTTCACATTTAGAGGATTCACTGTATTTGAGTTTAGCCTGGACTTTGATCCAGTTACACATGGCCAGACAGCAGGACCATGTGGGCAAAGTGTGGCCTCTTGATGAGGCAAGAATCTTGATTGGACCTCATAGTATATTCACAACAATTTTTGGAGACCATAGTTAAAAACTTTAAAGATTATTTTTTTTACCAAAGTTATCCCTTTTCAACCATTTTACAATAATCAGGCACATCTACTTACCATATCCCATTACATATCATGTCATTCTGAAGAGGAACAAAGGGTCATAAAGACCATTAATTCCATTTTATTGTAGAGAGCATGAAAGATCAGAGCAATAGAAGGCTTGTCCTGTACTCACTGTGAGATACTGTGTAAAGCTGGGGATGTAGATCGGATCTCCTTACTTCTGGCCAGAAAAATATCTAATTGCGTATGGGCATTTAAACTTTTAGATAGACGTGTAAATCCATGGCTGATTCATATCAATGTATGACAAAACCCACTGAAATGTTGTGAAGTGATTGGCCTCCAACTAATAAAAAAAAAAAAAAAAAAAAGAAAGAAAAAAAAAATTAATGAACAGAAACCTCAATTGAATAGAGTTGGGAGACCAGAAGGGGGAGCTCTCCTGTCTTGCTACATAGCAGAGCCCAGCAGGAAGAGAGAAGTCTCTTTGCTGGCAAAAGCTCACTAAGAAGTCAAGGGTTCTTTGTTAACTGTAGCTCTCCCCACTCCCTTTTTCTCTCTGTAAAAGTCTTTTCCTTCCTTGCTGTGTGGGGACTTGAATGTAGTTCACCATTTTGGTGGCCCTTACGGTGTTGTAGCCACGCGTTCTGGGAAACAAACTCACTCAGAAGGACAATGCAGATAGTGGAGTGCAGTTTATTACACCGGCGGGCCCAAGGCAGAGTCTCCTCTTAGCCAAGGACCCTGACAAGTTTTTGTGAAACCCTTATATACCCTAAATATACTTTCCCAAACCCATCTCCCCAAATTCCCTGAAACTAGTCTGAACAAAGGAAAAGAAAGATACAATCAAAGTTAACCCTTGATTCAGATGCCTTAAGCCTAGGTAGTTAACAGTGGACAATTATCAATATGCCTGTGGTCATACCCCAATAAGCATAATAGAATTTATGATTCTATTCAGTACACAGATAATTAGGGTATTCTTTCAGGCTACAGAGAGTCTAGGTACAAGCCCTGGGGCTCTTCCATCTGTGGGGTCTGGTTTTCCAGTGGGTATGTCATTTCCATAGATACTGGGCATGAGCTCAAAGTCCACAGTCCAGCCCAAGATGGAGTCCTGCTTTCAAGATGGAGCCTGTTCTGTCTGTTTCCTCCTTTAATGGGACCCAGAGAAGACTCTGACAGTGAACCAACAGGTGTGGTACTCCAAGTTGAGCCCACGGTTGCTCACCGCTTTTCCCATCATCCTGGAATTTGAAGGTGTATCTTTCTCCTGCATCTGAGAGTTCACACCTTCTCTGCTTTTGAAGCTGAAAGGTTGTTGCCGAACCACGAAAGACTCCATCTTTCTTGGCCTCTGGAGGAGAAGAATTCGATCCGGGGCCAGAGACGAGGCTTGATTGCTCAGAGCTTTTGTGTAATAAAGTTTTATTAAAGTATAAAAGAGATAGAGAAAGCGTCTGACAGACTTCAGAAGGGGGCAGAAAGAGTACCCCCCTGCTAGTCTTTAGCTGGATGTTACATAGCTACTGGCAGTCTGCTAATTAAAGAAACGAAATGTCTCTAAACTCAGAGAATGGCACCAGGCCCCTCACCCACTCAAATGCATTTTGAGATAACATTGGCACCAGGTGAGTCATCCCGGGCCATGAAACAATTGACAAGAATCTTGAAGAAAGGCAGATTTCCATACAAATATACAGTTTCATTAACATAGATTAGGAGAACAATGTATGCGTATAACATACTGGTTTGTCAAGTCATGTCTAACTGACTTGAAGACAGAGTCTACGGTAAATACATAGTACATTATCATAGTTTAAGACAAACATTTCCATAAGAAAAATGCATTGGTTAGCTCAAGGTTTGAGAAAAGTTAAGTTCAGGTGGAACCAGGTGTCATTTTAAGAGAAACCTCTTTGTATAGAGAAGGGGAAAAAATATAACACTAGTTGTTTCCTCCTGCCCTTAAGAGAGAGATAAAAAATGTCTGACACTTGCAGCCTATTTCCTCCATTTGGAGACCTCTGGCCTTCCTGCCTGTTACCCTCTCAAAGCTCTCAGGCTTTATTCAGATTCCATTTAAACGTTTGTCTGATGAAGACCCCTGTTCTGTATGCAAGCCCTCGTTTGGTACTTAAGGTCTGATTTTGAGATCAGACTGTTTCAACCGAAGCTGGCTGAAAGTGCCTTGGACCCGGTTTCTTCAGGAAGGGTTTGCTTAAAATGAATCTGTACTAGCTTTTCACCGTTGGTTTTCCCTTTGGAAGAGCTGCCCTCTGAAGAATGACTAAAACCAAGCATTTGACCTGACTCCTCTGGGACTAAGCTGACTCCTTAGACCTGGCTCAGATTGGCTTGCTAAGTTATTTAAGTAGTTTGTGCTGTAAGCCATTTGAAAATTGTTCACTACTCTAGAGCAGCAGTCCTTGACCTTTTTGGCACCAAGGATGGGTTTCGTGCAAGGTAATTTTTCCACAGACCAGGAAGAGGGGGATGGTTTCGAGATGATTCCAGTGTATTGCATTTTTTTTTGTGCACTTTGTTTCTATTATTACTATTACATCAGCTCCACCTCAGATCATTAGGCATTAGATTCTGGAGTTTGGGGACCCCTTTCTCCTGATGAAAGTGAAAGAGGAGAGTGAAAAACTTGGCTTAAAGCTCAACATTCAGAAAACAAGATCATGGCACCCAGTCCCATCACTTCATGGCAAATAGATGGAGAAACAGTGGAAACAGTGGCAGACTTTATTTTTTTGGGTTCCAAAATCACTATATATGGTGACTGCAGCCATGAAATTAAAAGACGCTTACTCCTTGGAAGGAAAGTTATGACCAACCTAGACAGCATATTAAAAAGCAGAGACATTGCTTTGCCAACAAAGGTCTGTCTAGTCAAGGCTATGGTTTTTCCAATGGTCATGTATGGATGTGAGAGTTGGACTATAAAGAAAGCTGAGTGCCAAAGAATTGATGCTTTTGAACTGTGGTGTTGGAGAAGACTCTTGAGAGTCCCTTGGACTGCAAGGAGATCCAACCAGTCCATCCTAAAGGAGATCAGTCCTGGGTGTTCATTGGAAGGACTGATGTTGAACTTGAAACTCCAACACTTTGGCCACCTGATGTGAAGAACTGACTCATTTGAGAAGACCTTGATGCTGGGAAAGATTGAAGGTGGGAGGAGAAGGGGATGACAGAGGATGAGATGGTTGCATGGCATCACTGACTCAATGGACATGAGTTTGAGTAAACTCTGGGAGTTGGTAATGAATAGGGAGGCCTGGTGTGCTGCAGTCCATAGGGTTGCAAAGAGTTGGATACAACTGAGTGAATTGAACTGAACTTCCTCTAGAGAAAAAATCCTCTGGGAAAAGGGATCTCAGTTATCTGAGTATTATGAATGCCCCCACCTTTTACAGGGACAGACGCTATTATAAATGTTACTATCTGAAGCTGTCTAGGACTTCTTCATTCACCACTGTGTGCAGACATAAAGTTAGGATAAACTTGACCAGGTAGTTTATAGAAGTGATTGCTTAAGTGAGTTCTTTGTATAATGGAGTTCAATAGCTTATTTGGTATTTTGATTTAGTGAGTCAACATGCTAATTAAACACTTTGGGATTTATTTTGACTACTTTTCTTTAGCTTGGCATCATTTATAACCTGATTGTTTTGTTCATACTAAGGTTGGACATGGAAAACTACCTTTGTAAATGAAGAGAATCAAGAGAACATTTAAAGCTTTTATTATATAATGTAAAGTATTTAGTGTCTATAATCTTTAATATTGCTCACTCCTAAGGAAATTAAATTAATTTGGTTGATATTTAATAACAATTAGATGTTTATATTTTCTACCAGCTATGATAGTTTAATTTGCATAAAGACCTTTATGTTTAGTCTCTGCTACTGCCAATATCAGATTTTGTGTTCAAAGATAGCTCAGTGGTACACTCTTTGTAGCCATGTATATAAAGAATCTCAATTAAAAAAAACCCCAACAAATCCACTTATCTAACATTTTCTTACTTTTCAATATTCTGTTACATGTTAAAAGTCTGATTTCCATGTTTGTCTTGGCTCTGTAATTTATAGTGTTCATTAGCCAATATGATTACATAGCATTCAGTGAGCCTTTAAAATGTTTCTTAGTTTTAGCCTATTGTGGAAGGTCATCCTGTGTAAAGTCATTTGTGAATGATAGGTGACATCATTATTGTGTTTATTCTGCTGATACAAGCATCAAATTAAGCATTCCTATTGTGAGATGGCCTGTCAGAAGACAGGCCATCTCACCAAGTGCCAATGTTCATATTGCCTGAACAAGATGTTATAATGATCTCATTTGAGAGAGCTGAATCTGAAATGAGAATATCACCACTCGAGAATATCACTGATAGTGATATTCTCATTTCAGATTTTTTCAAATTTCAGTTTAGAAAGTGATATTTCCCTTATTTATTTTAACCTATTTGCATGTTGTTAAATATTATTTGAAATTATGAATGATATTTTTAGTTTGTTGACCTGAGCCTATACAAAAACAAATTATAATAGACTCCTATTGACCTAACAATAGACAAAATTAAGGACTATTGGATAAAAGGGCTTTTCTGATATTTTACAGACTGACTGAAGTCCATTTTTAAACTAATTATAACTTAAGTATGGGACATGACAAGATTAAGATACCATACAGATCATAATATGTTTCAGGTGGTTTTTAATAGTAAATAGGACAGATTCTGAGGTGAAGAAATAAGTAATGTTAGCTCTCTTGCGTGCATGCGTGTTAAGTTGCTTCGGTTGTGTCCAGCTCTTTGCGACACCATGGATAGTAGCCTGCCAGGCTCCTCTCTGTCCATGGAGTTCTCCAGGAAAGAGTACTGGAGTTGGTTGCCATTTCCTCCTCCAGGGGATCTTCCCAACCCAGAGAATGAACCTGTGTCTCCTGCATTGCAGGCAGATTCTTTACCAATGGGCCACTGGGGAAGCCCATATTGGCTCTCTTAGTAAAAGCTAAATATCAAATCAAAATATGTTATTTAAATATATATTGTTTGAAAAAAACTTCAAGTTATGTACTTTCTTATGGATATATAGTAGCCAGTTGGCAGAAGGAGGATCTTATATACCCCTAGGACATGTGGGAAAATAAACTTTGTTATGATATTTCAACCAAATTCTTAACTAATCACTGATTTTTACATCCACAAACCCAGTTACAAATATCTATGTTTTGGTATTTTGATATATTATAATGAGTTGTGCTTTAAGAGATAGAGAATGCACTTTTGAAAGTAATTTAAAAATAATATATTTTTCAACTGATAATTTTTTAGAGTGCCATGATATTCTTACTGAAATTAAACCTAAGAGTTGCAAGAACACTTCAGGATGATTTAATCAGGTCAGTTTCATCATGGCTAAGGTTAAAAAAAAAAACAAAAACCCAAACCACATAACAACAACAACCACAAAATTTCCCAACATTGTCTAAGGATTTAACAGATTTTTGATATTCATTCTAGATTTAGTAGTCCAGGGGGATAGGCTGACAACCTGTATTAAAAATAAATACAGAAAGAAATGAAATTACTCCGAATGGTTTTCTTTTTTTATTTGTTTTTTCAAATTAATTTTTATTGGCATATATAGTTGCTTTACAGTGTACTAGTTTCTACTGAACAGCAAAATGAATCAGCCACACATATACACGTATCCTCCCTTTTGGATTTCCCACTTAGGTCACCTTAGTGCCTTAAGTAGAGTTCCTGCACTATACAGTGCCTTCTCATTAGTTATTTATTTCTACATAGTATCAATGTGTGTCAATAGGATATGTGTCAATCCCAGTCTCCTAATTCATCCCATCTCCCTTTCCCCCCTTGGTATCCATATATTTGTTCTGTACATCTGTCATGATATTCTTACTGAAATTAAACCTAAGAGTTGCAAGAACACTTTCTGTCAATTTCTGTCCAAGCGTGGTTTGAAAACTAATGATATATTTTCTCTACTACACTGTAAGAATATTGAAATGACAAGGAAAACTATGTTACTCCTGAGGGACATTCTCTGACATTTTCTGACAGTAGCAGTTTTCCTGAAATTTATATTCCCTTAGCTTCTGATCATGCCCACGTCATACTTTGTTTGTCTGTCCTTCTAGATTAAGAGTTTAAGAATGTAGAACTCCCAGCTCTAGCATGCTGATGCCCTATTCATTCCATCAGGCTAGAATGGTCTTGAATGTTTGCTTTATTTTAAATGACAAATAGGAACTATCTGAAATGACCCATAAGATTTAACAGAGGTTTTTCATATCTTACAGTCCACAGCAAAAACTCTATATTACACGTGTGTTTCCCAAAGTCATTTCTCTTACATATCATAACTGGAAATTTTTATCTTACTCTTTTCCCTAAATACATTAGAATGTGTATTAACAGATTTTTCAATAAGAAAAAAATTATTCTAATGTATTTATATATGTAGGGAATATCATGAATTTTAGTCATCTAGGATAATCATCTCTCTGCACCCTCTTACCAGGCAGTGGGCCCTGCTCAGCCATTGGGCAGTGCAGCAGTGGGCCCTGCCCACAAGCAACCAACGGTTAAGAAACCACAGTTAGTGAGGGGGTTCAGACAACAGTGGAGTGGTGGTCGTGAGGTGGAGAATGAGGTAAGAGGAGGATCCTGGCCTTCACTCCCAGGCCCTTCAGGTCACCCAGCCTTGGGCCAGCAGGTGAACTGGGGGCCCCAGAGAACAGGTTTGGGGCTGTGTCCTGCCGGGCTTCAGAGCCCTCACCAAGGTCACCCACTAGCCTCAGCCCAGGCCTCCGGGTAGCAGTGAACCTCTCCCCCATTCTGGTCTCTGCAGTGGCAGTCTGCTGGCTCTCAGTCTGCGGGACCTAGTCTCCCACTTTGGGTGGCCTGAGGAGCCTGAGAGCCAGCTGGTTGGGCGCCTGACTTCTTTAGAGATGACCGCTGGGTGGGGTCTGGGGACCAGGCCCTGAGGGAGCTGCCAACTGAACTCTGTCTCCTCTTAGCCAGGACCAGGACCTTGGAGGGTGAAAGGTGTACCTTGGGACCTTGCCCTCTCTTGTCAAGTCAGAGAACAACATTCATTTGGTAGAGATTTACAGAAACATCATTACCTGACCATGACCTGACCTCAAGAACAAAGGATCTAAACCTTTGCAACAATTAACCTCATCCCTCCCTCCCCTTTTTTGCTTTTAAAAGGGCTTTGATGAGAGCTTTCAGTAATTTTGGGGTTCTTAGAGCATGAGCCATCTGCTTACATGGCCCCGTAACAAACCTTTCTCTCTTCCAAACTCCAGTGTTTTAGCATAGTTTGGCCTCACTGTATGTCGGGCACTTGGACTTGCATTGTTCGGTAACACAGGGAGAAGCATGCAATAAAATTAATTCTACTGTTTCATCAGGCAGAAAGTGGCTTTTTAAAAAGTCTGAGTGAGTTACCCCATCATGTAGAGGTCCTGGCCAAAAGAGACATCAGCTGAGGGCAAAGAGACCAAGAAATGGAAACAAGGAATTTCTGTCATCCTAATACACATACATAGCATTTATGTTATATATCCTTGTATGTATTATAAATTAAGTAGCATTATCCTTTTTTCCTCCTTGCTTTTCTCTCTTACTTTGAGATATGGCAAATTGGTGTTGGTGAACTTTATAATTTGGTACTTAGAACACAGACTATCAAGGTGAGATTATAACTGACTTAGAAAAGGAATGAACAGTACTCAAAGATAGAGACAACGGGCAGATGGGATATTTGATATTTCTTTTTGAGGCCACCTTCCTTCCTCGTGGAACTGAAACACCAGGTCTTTTCTGTTTTCAAGCCAGTTGGATTCCCAACTGGAAGTTATTCTTTTCTACGGCTCTTCCACTTACTTTTTGGTTTTCCAGTGTGCTGACTACAGATTTTGGGGCCTCTCAGCCTCCATACTCCGGTGACCAATTCTGAGCTCTGTCATCAAGGAGCATGTGAACTGGAGAGCAGGAACTGAAGAGCAGGTTTCCTGTGGGAAACAGGTGGGCCAGGCTCTGAGGACAGCTGCTGTTTCACTTCCGCTCTGAAGGTAGGCCTACCTCAAAAATAAAAAAAGTTCAGGTATTCCACTTCTTGTCTCTGTCTCAGGAGTACCATTCATTTCTTTTCTGGTTCACTCATATTTGTATCACCTCTTGGTTCTGTTTCTCAGGAAGACCCAGCTGTATGATTATGGTCCATGAGTCCTTTCAGACTCAAGCTTAGAGTTTCTTTCTCTAGCCCTTAGTGTGAATTTTGTAATCAACCAATTCCCAGTATTAAATCTTCCTTTTTAATGTAGTGGAGGAGTTTTTCTATTTTGCAGTGGAAGCCAGGCTGATGCAAATAAATTATTTTAACATCACTACAAATTATAATTACTTCTTTGTGATTGTTTCCAGTAAACATAATTTTATGTTGCTTATTACCTTGGTCAAATAATTACTTGAAATCTCAGTAGGAATAATTCCTTTAAAAATGATGAAATTATTTCAGCTTATCAGAAAATGTATACATCTCCTATATTTCCATTAAATATTTACATTTTACCACATTGTTCATTTTACCACATTGCTCATTTCTCTACTCACTGATTTTTAATATATATGACAAACCAATTTGCAATTGTTATTTGTATTGACTTGTAAGAATCCTTTACTTATTGTTTAAAATATTTTGTACTTTCTAAACTTTCTTCTTAGCTTTTAGAATTTTTATAGTAGAATTTTATACATAGAAATTCGTGTAAGCTACATTTAATGGCAGTTTTTATGTTTATTTTTCAGTTCCATAGTTTTTAATTCTCAATCTAATTTTTCTGGGTCCTGAAATAAAAAGTTAATATAAGTAGTGACATTCACTTTGCTGAACAGCTGAAACTAATAGATTGTAAATCAACTATACCTCAATAACAATTTAAAAGTTAATGTAAGTGGTGACAAAGAACAATACTGATTTATTCCCAGTTTCACTATGAACTTCAAAAAGTTCATTTTAAAGAATGTTCAATTATTAATTTTTCAATGATATTTATTATTAGGTTAGGAAAGCTTGCTTTTATTCCTACCTGACTATGAAATACTTTTCATTGTCAATAGAGTTTAAATGTTATTTAACGCTTTTCTGTATGTGCTGTGACGAGCATATGTTTTATTTTTTTAATATCCAGTAAGAAATTACGTAAACTATCCTTGCCTTTAAAAAAATAAACCCTACTTTATGAAAATGTTATTTTCTTCCTTCTGCTTAAGATGTTATTTCCTCATTTTTGCTGAATTTGATATACTTGTTATTTGTTATTTTTGTTCAATCTCTGTACATGAAGTCAGTATTTCTTTCTTATATTGTTCTTGTCCAGATTTTTACTAGATGCATAATATTAGTTAAATACCTTATCCTTTAGTTTTATCCTATAAAGTAATTTCTGCTTGTGAATAATTGAGATCTGTTCCTTAAGGTTTAACACTCAGCTGTTTACCTTTGAGGACTGCTGTCTTTGGGTAAAATGTAGGGAAAATAATACATTTGTTATTAATTTCATTTTGTCAATCAGATGTTTACCTTTTATAAATTGATATTATTCATTTCTATTTTTACTTAAAATGACACATCCCACCTAAGTTTCTTAATAGTTTTTTCATATGTTTAAATATCTGCTATGGTGGCTCAGAGGGTAGAGAATCTGCCTGCAATGCAGGAAATTCAGGTTTGATCCCTGGGTCAGGAAGATCCCCTGAAGTAAATGGCTACCCACTCCCATATTCTTGCCTGGGAAATCCCATGGACAGAGTAGTGTGGCAGGCTACAGTCCATGGGGTCCCAAGAGTTGGACATGACTGAGCAACTAACACTTTCAACTTTCTTTCATTGTTTCAAATAGTGGAGGTTTTGGTGTCCAGCATTTGAAAGTGGACTGCCCTCTTTATGAATCTAATAGCAACAAACATAATGGCAGTTCCCCAGAAATGTAACAATGAGACCAAAGAAGGGCACAGCTAAGAAAATTCCTCCTGGGATCAGAGTCATCAGCGTGTGTCTAGAAGGCTATGCACACGTGCTAAGGAGTAACTACCCACCTGAACAATGAGAGTATGGTATGGGCAGACTTGAAATGTCCAGGCCACAAAGAAATTTATTAAAAAAGGGCAAGACTCTCATTGGCTATTGGGAGTCAAGCACATTTTGACCAAATACTAGCTGTAGAAAAGGCCACTCTGAATATCAGTGAAGGCATAGAATAAAAATGAATATTTAAGACCAAATGGAGAATCTTAAACTGAAGTAGAATAGCCAAAGTTAAAAATGAAATTAAATTCCCTTTTAACAGTAGAAATTAAAGGGAAGAGGTAGTATTATTGGAATCTTTGAGGTAGGTCCCATGGGTCTAGTATGTGATCCCTGAGGAGAGGATTAGCCCACCTGGTACGGGAAACTCAGGGATTTGGTGAAGATTTAGACCTGGGGTTGAAAATAGTGAGGCTACAATGCTTGGTAGCAGTGCCAGTATGTCTGAGACTTATAATCTTGTTGGTTCTGAGTGTAACCAAATATGTATATAGCAGAAATTATGGTTGATGCTAAGACGAAAGCTGTTAATGAGACAATTCTGACATGAATACAAATCAACTTTTCCCCAGGTTTCAAATCTTTCTGTAGTTCCTGCCATTGACAGAAAGGAATAGGAGAGGATTGGCATATAAGACATATAATTTGTAGGTTACCAGTCCTTGTGTGACAAGCCCAGAGTACAAAGAGGAAGGGTGTGTGGGACGGAGGAAAGGTAAATCAGACACACACACAAACACCATCCACAGACTGTCTTTGCTCAAAACACACAAAGAGAATAATTCCATAAAAACTGACCACTTAAAATTGCTTAAAATAACAGAAAGTAGAAATAGGCTAGGGATTAGTAAACTTTGTGTTTATTGGTTGTTTATAGTCCCAAATGATTAGAAAAAGTTGGAATTTTCTGCCAATGATCTAGGACAAATGTTATAACATTGTTACTTCCAGGAGATTACAACTTAATACTTGGGAAAGATCATTAGGCTTTGGTAGTCTCTTGAAACAGGAGCTATTGGTTTTTCCTTTTTTGTTGTTTTTTCAGTAGGCACATTCTGTGTTTCTTCCTTAGGTAAAGTTAGAATATTCTGTGCTTACATCCTAAGTGAAGCCATAACATATTTCTAATTTTTCTCAGTTTTTAGGTGGAACAGGCTCCTCTGCTTTATCATCTTTTTTTTTTGGTATCATGAAAAACAAAAGGAAAAGCAACAGACATAGTAGTGGAAACAAAATAGGAATCGGCAAATGTGGCAGCAGGCTCCTCTTTGCCACCTTCTCTTCTGTCTTGGGGACAGGGGGCGGGCCGCTGTCCACACTGCCCCCTCTACCTTTTTTCTGGCAGTTGGGAGGGTCCCACTCGGAGTTGCAGTGGCAATGCTGTCTGTTGTTGCAGACCCCTCCTCAAAGAGCAGAGCTGTGGTGAGCAGGAACGGGGAACAGTGGAAAAAGAGACACACCTCCTCCGGATGCAGACGTCTGTGGGACCACACTTTGTACCATCTTTCACGTCACCAATATCAGGCGTTCTTATCCCGAGGTGGTAGTCCGTACCCCAGCAGGTGTCATTATTGAATTTAGTCCAATGCAGAGTAGTATGATCTTTCATTAGGGGAATTTCTTTCACATTCTCACACTGAATCCTCCCATAGAGGCTGTCTGACATGCTGCATTTTACGTATGAGGTGGCTGTGATACCACAGTTACCAAAACGGTCACCTCGGGTATTCATTGCCCTGTAGCAACTCACGTTTGCATTCTTGGCCTCTTTGCCAAAGATTTTCCTACACTGTTCATTGCGGTCATTGCATCTCTTTTCATAGCAGTAACCACCGCCTGTGCAGGAGGTCCCATCCTGCAGGTACACATCTTCTGGACACTGATAGGATGTCCCATTCCACTCTGGAAGATCACATTCATTTTCTCCTTTCCTATATATGGTGCCTGATGCCCTGAAGAGGCAGTTAAGGCAACAAAGCCCAAAAGCACAGTTGACACCAACGGTTAGAGTGCAGTTTAACTGACAACAGGGATCAGACTCACACATCTGTAAGGATCCACAGTCACACTCTTCTCCTTCTTCAAGCACACTGTTCCTGCAGCGTGTCTCCCTGAGGAGTGCCTGTGGACCTGGTGACGTGAACAAACACTGTCTTCTTTTACCAAGGTTCCAATAATAACCAAAGCTACAGTTGCTGAATTTAGTTGTTGAAGCTACATATGGAAACAATATGCTGCTCCACATTTACATATTTTGGGATCATCATGTGCCATACCCAAATTATGACCCATCTCATGAGTCACAATATATGATGAAAGAAAAGTGTTATCAGTTGGGAGAGTCTCAACTCCACAGCTATAAGGAAGTAAACACACTGTTCCAACATAACCTAAGCCAAGAGCGATACCGTAATTCTTTTTTAGAAAAATATGTGCCACATCATGGGGCACACGTTTCTGGAAGCCCTTTTGCTTCCATTTGCAAAAGTTACCCAAGGCACTTCCAATATTTTCTACTGCAATAAGGCTTTCTTTAGTCCATATCTCCATTCCCTTGAAAAGTACCTCAAGATCCAGTGCTTTCATAAGGTCACTTACTCCATTTAAAACAAGAAACACTTCTTTCTGCACAAGCGTATCATTACTTTTATGATAAAGATATAGAGAGTGATCTACGACCACTCCAACTTCAAGAAAATACTTGTGGGTCCACCAGCCTGTATATTCACTTTGCATCAAAGTGGGATTAATGCTTTCTTGAAACTTCAATTGTCCTGCTATTTCTTCATCTGTTAACCCACATCTAATGTATGAAAATTTTGTCTCCTCATTGTCTAGCTTATATATTAGATGCTCAAATGCAGTAGAAAACCTTTTGGGTTCAATTTCATAAACAATGTCATTTGTCTGTAACATGCCTTGAAAGCCCCCGAAGCAGTTATTGAGGGAAACCAGAGACTCTGGGTCCCCCTCCACATAACCACGGTAATAACAGTCATCCTGGACAAAAGGTTGGTCTTCCAGGAGAACACCCTTGTCTGTGTAGGTGAACACTGGGAGGTTTTTGGACAAAAATTTCTTCTTGACCTTTATATGAACGACATGTCTCTGGCCCCCAAAATACAGTTTGTAAGAGAACCAGCCTTGAAGCTTCATGCCTCTGCCAGTGGGTGTTACCCTCAGGGGAATCACCACTTCTGGGGAGCCAAGTCTTTGGGAGTGCCCAACCTGGGGCCATCCAGGAAGGAAGAGGAATACTTTCAGCCAGAGAAGCAGGAGAGTAACCTTCATATACATCAGGAACTCACCAACACCTATCACGGAGCCATCATATTTAGCCATTGGTAGAAAAAGAGGGCAGGACAGGATACATCAATATTCAGTCTCCTCTGTGTGAGCTGATGAAACTAACCTTTAGTTTGTTCTCTGGCAAAGTCACACAGTCAAAGCAGCAGCACTAAAAGAAAAAAAATAAGTAGAACAGGGATTGGGTGGGAGTTATGAGCAAACCAAAATAGAGGAAAAAGGAAGGGTACAGGTTAGGATGAACGAGAGTTTGACTTAAGACATGTCTGACATGCTCTTAAGTAATGGTGAGGCAGAGTGAGATTGTGTGAGTACACAAGAATGGCCTACAGTGACACTTGTTGAATTTAGAGGAAGGGCACATAGTGATTTGCGATACAGTTCTTTGTATCTATTACTATGTGCAAACATTTCCACAATATATAACACAAAAGAGTCTTAATGGAAAGGTGAATGAATATCACATTCTGATAAAGGAGTCTTGCGTTACACATTTGGAGTTATGATAATAAAATATAGGTCTTCCTTTTACTTACAAGTAAGAATTATTTAGTCATAATACTCAGGAGAGATATAAATATTATTCACAGATAGTATTTTTTCTCATTGTTCATATAATGTATTTCCATGTGACAAGTTATTATTTGTCCTAAGTCCTCTGCATTTCTCTTCATCTAAATCTATGAAATTGCAGGAGTCCAACACCGCTAACTTTCACAACTTTGAGGATCTACTGTAATGCTACCTAATTCAATGACTAGAAGACGAAGGTGGTCTTGGGAGGGGGAATATGTTGGGTTGTTGATGGATGTTACTCAAATGTATTTACATTCTATTATACTGTTAAGAAGAACAGCATTTAAAAACCTGTACCCTTATGAAAGGGAAGGAATTCAGTGTAGCTGGGAGGGTAGCAACTGAAAATGGGAATGTACTGAATGCAAAATAACCTTCAGAAGTACAAAGGAAATCAGTGGGTCCTTAAAGGAAGGAGGACAGCTTGGAGTAAGGAAACATTGTCTCAGAGTGGCAAAGACATCAGAGTCTCCACATTATAGGATTTTAAGGTAATCAGTTCGAACCCCACAATGTATTATTTCATAATAAAAACCAATAATACATATACCATATGAAAATACCATCTACAATTATCTCCATAATACAAATGTGTTATCATATATTTGTTAGCATGAAATCTGATAACATGCCTGGCTGGCAATACTGATTTTCTGCTTTCTTCTTTGAATAAAGCATTTGAAAAACATGTAATGTTCATACATGATGGTATACACTTAGAAAACATAAATGAACACACAGATCAAGATTATTAATTGGTCTAGAGCTCTAATTAGAACAGAGGTTTTAGGGGAAATAGCACATTTGGAATTTTTAAAAGTGTTTTCAATACTTTATATTTAAAATGCTTGCTTTAACTTACCTAGTGAAATATCCACTGTCTTTATCAGTTCACTAAAGTAATTCTATTGTTTACAGTAAGAACCCTTGGCCTAGTTGAGAAAAACACAGAAAAGCTAGCTCTGAAGATTCAAATTCAGGTTGATCCAGTCTACTTCCCACACTAGGTAATATAAAAGTGAAAGATGCGTGATTAAGGAAGGACCTAACATCTACTAGATCCTGTGGTCATTTCTGCTTAATTAGAACATATTTTGTTACTGTGTTCCTTGACATCCTTTCTCTGGAATCACTTTCCTGTCATTTGTGGGATTTTCATCTCAGAAAAGGAAGACACAACATCCTGTGTGCTCACCCTTCTTCACAGAAAGCCTCTTATTCCTCGTTAATTCTGCTAAACCTTTAAATCAAAAGGATAAGATGACAATATGTAGGCCAGCAGAGAAGATTTCCATTCTCAGAATCTCCATGTGCCATATAGACTAGACATTTGTTAGTAATTTGCTTTGATGAATAAACCTACTTCCAGACCTCTAAACAGCTAGCCATGTCATTAAGCTGTGCTGTGCTTGGTCATTTAGTTATGTCTGACTCTTTGTGACCGCATGGACTGTAGCCCACCTGGCCCTCTGTCTGTGGAATTCTCCAGACAAGAATACTGGAGTGGGTTGCTATGCTCTCCTCCAAGGGATCTTTCCAACCCAGGGATTGAACCCAGGTCTCCCACATTGCAGACAAATTCCTTACTGTCTGAACCACCAGGGAAACTCCTCATTAAGCTACCATTTACATTACACTCTTACTCTTAAACCAATTCTCAACTCAGTCCTACACGAACCTCAAAGAACTGGGCATCTGATTTACTAAGGTATTATCCACCAGTAATTTCACTCATCTTCTGGGTACCAAGTGAGTGAACATCTAGTGTAATTTCACAGCTCATTTTCAACAATGTTTAGACATTGACTTAAGGACATGACCTGTATCTTGATATCACCTTGACTGCCCTAACTCCTGCATATGATTAAACTGTTAACCACAACCTTACTCCTAATAAAAATTCACTCCTCAGATTTATAAAGGATGAAGATAACTTTTCATCTTTCCCCCCCCTTTCAGTGTCCTTTATTTTATGTTTTACTACTGTAGTCTTGTTTTAGATCCTATCAATTCAACCACTGTTGAATAAAATCCTCAACCCAAACTAGTTCAGATTTTTTCACTTGCTTTTGCACTCTTAGCAAAAACTGCAAAACTGCTCAGGAAGTAAAATACAGAGTATGTTTATGGTAATTAATGAGTAAAAGGCAGGCTAAACTTGTCTTGAAGTACCTGGTGTGTGTGCTGTGTGCTGAGTCATGTCCAACTCTTTGCCATTCCATGGACTGTAGCCCACCAGGCTTCTCTGTCCATGGGATTTCCCAGCCAAGAATATTGGAGTGGGTTGCCATTTTCTACTCCAGGGGATCTTCCTAAACAGGGATTGAACCTGTATCCTCTTTCATCTCTTGTATTAGTAGGCAGATTCTTTACCACTGAGCCACCTGGGAAGCCAGAGATCCCTGATACCTCAGTCAAAATGATGAAATCATGAACTGATACTTTCTTCAACGCTTTGTTTTTAAATACATTGAGCTTTTTTGCCTGCATATAGTAGTATTGTTTAACTTGCTAATTTTCTAAATTTTCTTTTCTGCCTGGATATAGTAATGTTGTTTCTTAACATGCTAGTTTTTAAAATTTTCTCTTTAGCACCTAGGACCCTCAGCTTAGTAATCTATTGTCTTTATTTCCACAAGTAGTTATTACTGAATTTAAAGAATGGTACTTTAAACCATAAAACTACAAGATTTTTATTTTGTGTATGTTTAATGCAGAATTTGATACTTCTGTCCTTTATTGTTGCAGTTAGTTGGTGGGGTTTAGTTAATTAGTTTAGTTAGTTGCAGTTTAGTTAGTTAACTAACTAAAAAGTAAGTTAACTTTTTAGATTGAGTATTTTTTTTTTCATCATTTAAGTAACCTGAGATCCTGGGGTATTAGGGTACTTTTCTTGTACTAAAGAGGAGCATATTTCACAAAATATCAAGGCTCCATAATGAAGGAAGATCATTAAATGGAATCCTTAAATGGGATCTTTTTTAGGACATCAACCTCTAAATTGTGAGTAGAATCCTCGCAATTTTCACCTCTACATTCTACGTATGGGAAGATACAGATGAGAAGAAGGATGATAGTCGTTACATAGTCCCTAGTCAGGGACTCTAGGGACACTGCTCATGGGGGAGTATAACACTTTCACTAGTAATGTGGCACAGTGCCCTACTAGCACACACACTTCAACCGAGACTGCCACGTGTTATCTCATAGATTCCTTTTTTCATCTTTTCCACAGCTTCATCAAATTGAGTCATCTCGGTATCATAATTATCACCTGCCTCCTCACTTGCATTTACAGCCCAATTCAGTATTTTCCAAATTGAAAAAATGCATTATTACCCTATTTTTAAACTCTCAGTCAAGTAGAATAGAGCAGAATAGGACATAATAAACGTCATAGAAAGCCTTCTAGTTTTGAAAAATTCACAAAGAATCATGTTGTGTTTGTATGGATGTGTGTTTGTGAATTCACACATGCACAAATTCTAGCACTTTCCCCTTCACAGTTAAATTCTTGAAAGACTTACCACATGTAGAATTAATGGTTACCATGGTATTTGCTAGTTATAACTTTGTGATAGTTTGTGCCACCAAGGTCTGTGAATAAAGATTTTTTAAGGTGAAACATTACATGACAAAGAGCAATAAAAATCTCCCCCCTTTCATCTCTTCATTGTTTGTGTTCCAGATTGTAGCGCTTAGCAACAAGGCTCCTCCAGTTCTAAAGACCATGGCAATTGGATAAAGGTCTTCCACACTTGGGCTTTGCCTTTTCCATCATACTCCAATTACTCCTCAATGTGAATAAACCTGACTATCGTCCTTATTCCCATCCCATGTATTCTTTGCAAGTAGTATAAGTGTTTAGTGTTTTTTATTCATACTTTAGTGTTTTTATTCACACTGTTTCCCTCATCCTAGATTATTTCCTCAGCACAGAACCTCATAATGAAACAGTTGAATTGCTTCGAGTTCCAGAATAAGTTTGATCTGGTTTAAACCATTGTTCAAGGATTGAGGCATCAGTAACCATCCATGACTTTCACTCTAAGGTCAAGGATAACTCAGAGACATTTCACATCTGTAAATAAGTGTGCCTCTCCCATTAGGAAAAGCTGTTGTCAGTAAAGAAGTGGCAAAAAGAGATTACAAAGAAGAGAGATGAAGAAAGTATAGTGTGGGTGGTGATGCTAGCATCGTGGTGGCATAAGTTGTTCCTATTTTCTCTCCCCTTCATTTTACAGTTAATTTGACACCCTTGTATTAATAAGACTACTTGATACCAGGAGGGATTTGGGGAAACGGTCGTCGTTTGTGCATCAGAAAATAAACAAGAACTTGTTAAGGCCTTGAATTCCTTGGAATTGGATGCATAGTACCCACGGGGCTTTCCAGGAGGCTCAGTGGTGAAGAACCCGCCTGCCATTGCAGGAGATTTGAGTTCGATCCCAGGGTCAGAAGATACCCTGGAGGGGGAAATGGCAACCCATGCCAGTCTTCTTGCTGGAAAATCCTGTGGACAGAGGAGAGTGGCGGGCTATGGTACATGGATTCATAAAGAATCAGACATGACTAAACGGCTGACCACACACACATGGTCTTTTCTAGCTTTAGCCCTATCATTGGAGAAGGCACTGGCGACCCACTCTGGTACTCTTGCCTGGAAAAGCCCATGGACAAAGGAGCCTGGTAGGCTGCAGTTCATGGGGTCGCTAAGAGTCGGACACGACTGAGCAACTTCGCTTTCATGCATTGGGGAAGGAAATGGCAACCCACTCCAGTGTTCTTGCCTGGAGACTCCCAGGGATGGGGGAGCCTGGTGGGCTGCCGTCTATGGGGTCGCACAGAGTCGGACACGACTGAAGCGACTTAGCAGCAGCAGCCCTATCATAGAGAGTAACCAACTGATCTCTGAGCAAAGATTTTTATTTGAGATCTTACATGACATAAGAGAATAAAAAGCACCTCTTTTTTATTTGCTTATTTTCTAGGTTTAACTGCTGCATTTAAGACTGTACCAATTTTATATCCATATCAACCGAGTAATGGTCCTCCTCATTCTGGACCTGGGAAGAGTCTTGTGACTATTGCACTGGGACATGGACAGCCAAGACCTTGGAAAGGCTGCGTATGTTCTTCTGGGTGTAGCTGATAGAACAAGAGACTTAATAAATAAAGCAACTGTGCAATCACCAAAAATGTCAATAAATCTCTAACAACTGAGCCCAGAGCCATGAATCCTGAAAAAGAGGTGCTTAAGAATTGAAAATAGGTATACTGAAGAAAGTCAGTGAACTATAAGAAATCCTAGGAAGGCAATTCAATTAGATTAGGAAAATATAAATGAACCAAATGAGTTCTTTACCAAAACCAAAACAAAACAAAAAACAAAAAAAAAATGAGAAAGGCTAACAAAGAACAAAACAAATTCTGGAGCTGAAGAACATGATGAGTGAGATGAAGAATATAATATAGATATTATAGATATATATCTATATAGATATAGATAAAGAAAATAACTGTAGTACAGTAGAAAAGATGGAAGACAGAATAAATGACTTAGAGGATAGGAATTTTGAAATAAGTTACAAAAGAACAAAAAGTGAGAAGTTAAAATGAATGAAAAAAAACCTACATTATCTATGGGACTCCATTGAAATGGTGCATATCTAAATAATTGTATGACAGTGAAGAGAGAAGGGGAATTGATAGAAAATTTAGTTAAATTAGTAATAGCAGAAATCTTCTCACACCTGCACATACTAGGAGATCTTAGTTCAAGAAACTAATATATCACACTATTATCTCAATGAAAAAGATATTCTTTGAGACATATTATACTGAAACTATCAAAGTCAGGTAATTCTGATTGCAATCCGGGTAAGGAGGGGATATTTAGATTGTAACTTATGAATTAGCTCTATTAAGCTATCAGGGGATTTCATAGTGGAAACCCTACTGGTCAGGAGAAACTACAGTGGCATATTTAAAGGATTAAAAAATTGCCTGTTAAGAATACTCTATCATTCAAAGTTATTATTCATATTTGAAGGATAAATACTTTCCCCAACAAACAAAAACTAAGGGAGTTTATCACCAGTAGACCTGCCTTGCAGGGAATATTGAAAGGAGTTCTTCAAACTAATATGAAAAAAACTAATCAACTATATGGAACATAAAGTACACAACACCCTGTTAAATGTGAAAAATTAGTTAGATTCAGAAATTTCTAATTGTATAATAGAATGGAGTATTAACTACTTAACAATAGTATAGAGGTTGAAGAAAAATTATGAAAAATTACTATAACTACTCTCATTTGTTAATAAATACACATCATTAAAAGAGCAATTGTGACATCAAACATATAAAGAGTGACTCTATAGGCAAATGAGGATAATTTGTTATCATCATAGGATGGACAGTTTCAACTATGAGATATTTTCAGTAATCCTCAGGGTAATTACAAAGCAAAAATCTGGAGTATAGTCTAGAAACAGAAAAAAGAAATAGAGCATGCCACTGTGGAAAGTTATCAATTTATAAAGATAGGCAGAAACAGAGGAAAAAAGAAACTGGAAATATAAAACATGGAAAACCTTTACATATCAATAAGCACTCTGATAGATGAAAGTATTCTCAAGAAAGTGTTAGGAAATGAACTGAGGAACACAGCAAAGTGTTCATACACCGTGACCAATTGGCATTTTTTGCTGGATGCAAAGATGTTTCTATGTACACAAATCAATATATGGGACACATTAATAGAATGAACAAAAAACCACATGGTCATCTCAACAGATGCATAAAACCATTTGATAAAATACAATGTCCTTTCGTGATAAAGATCCTACACAGAATAGTTATAGAAGAAACACACCTCACATAGTAAATGTCTTATATGACAACCCCACAACCACCATTATTCTCAGTTGTTCAAAATTGAAATCTTTTTGTCAAGATCAAGAAGATGAGAATGTCTCCTCTTAGCATTCTTATTTAATATGGTACTGGAAGTTTTAGCCTGGGCAGTTAGTCATGATAAAGAAATAAAAGTCATGTGAATGAAAAGAAGATTGTAAATTTGTCTTTATTTGCACATGACATAATTTTGTATGTGTATGTATGTGTGTGTGTGTATGTGTCGAAGAAGGCAATAGCAACCCACTCTGGTACTCTTGCCTGGAAAATCCCATGGACAGAGGAGCCTGGTAGGCTGCAGTCTATGGGGTCGCCAAGGATCAGACACGACTGAGCGACTTCACTTTCAATTTTCACTTTCATGCACTGGAGAAGGAAATGGCAACCCACTCCAGTGTTCTTGCCTGGAGAATCCCAGGGACGGGGGAGCCAGGTGGGCTGCCGTCCATGGGGTCGCACAGAGTCGGACACGTCTGAAGTGACTTAGCAGCAGCAGCAGCATGTATGTGTGCACTAAGTTGCTTTAGAGTCTGACTCTTTGTGATTCTATGGACTGTAGCCGGCCAGGCCCCTCTGTCCATGGATTCTTCAGGCAAGAATATTGGAGTGGTTGCCATACCCTCCCAGAGGATCTTCCCAACCCAAGGATCAAACCCGTGTCTCTTATGTCTCCTGCATAGGCAGGTGGGTTCTTTACTGCTAGCACCACCTGGGTAGCCCAAAGCTAGAGGTAGTGACAGAATTCCAGCTGAGTTATTTAAAATCATAAAAGATGATGCTGTTAAAGTGCTGCACTCAATATGTCAACAAATTAGGAAAACTCAGCAGTGGCCACAGAACAGGAAAAGGTCAGTTTTCATTCCAGTCTTAAAGAAGGGCAATGCCAAAGAATGTTCAAACTACTGTACAGTTGCACTCATTTCACATCCTAGGCAAGGTAATGCTCAAAACCCTTCAAGCTAGGCTTCAGCAGTACATGAACCAAGAACTTCCAGATGTACAAGCTGGGTTTCCAAGAGGCAGAGGAACCAGTGATCAAATTGCCAACATTTGTAGAATCATAGATAAAGCAAGGGAGTTCCAGAAACACAACTACTTCTACTTCATTGACTTCACTAAAGTCTTTGAATTTGTGGATCACATCAAACTGTGGAAAATGCTTAAAGAGATGAGAGTACCAGACCACCTTACCTGTCTCTTGAGAAACCTGTATTTGGGTCAAGAAGAAACAGTTAGAACTGGACATGGAACGATAGACTGTTCAAAATTTGGAAAGGAGTATGACAAGGCTGTGTATCATCACCCTGCTTATTTAACTTTCATGCAGAGTACATCATGTGACATGCCAGGCTGGATGAATCACAAGCTGGAATCAAGATTGTCAGAAGAGATATCAATAACCTCAGATATACAAATGATACCACTCTAATGGCAGAAAGTGAAGGGGAACTAAAGAGCCTCTTGATGAGAAGAGTGAAAAAGCTTGCTTGAAGTTGAACATTAAAAAAAACAAGATCATGGTATCTGATCCCATCACCTCATGGCAAATAGAAGAGGAAAAAGTGGAAGTAGTGACAAATTTAATTTTCTTGGGCTCCAATATCACTGCAGATGGTGACTTCAGCCATGAAATTAAAAGACGTTTGCTCCTTGGAAGGAAAGCTATGACAAAACTAGACAGTATATTAAAAATCAGAGATACCAGTTTGCTGACAAAGGTCCATATAATCAAAGCTTTGGTTTTCCCAGTAGTCATGTATGGATGTGAGAGTTAGATCATAAAAAAGACGAAGCATTGAAGACTTGATGCTTTTGAATAGTGGTGCTGGAGAAGATTCTTGAGAGTCCCTTGGACTGCAAGGAGATCAAACTGATCAATTCTAAAGGAAATCAACCCTGAATATTCATGGGGAGAATAGATGTTGAAGCTGAAGCTCCAGTACTTTGGCCACCTGATGCGAAGAGTCGACTCATTGGAAAAGACCCTCATTCTGGGAAGGATTGAGAGCAGGAGGAGAAATAGGTAGCAGAGGATGAGATGGTTGGATAGCATCACTGATTCAATGGACCCAAATTTGAGTAAACTTCAGGAGGTCATGGAGGACAGAGAGCCTGGCATGCTGCAGTTCATGGTGTTGCAGAGTTGGCCAGAACTTAGTGACTGAATAACAACAACCACTCATTCTGCTATCCATTCTTTATACAGTTTTTTAAAAAATTCAATAATTGAGTTATCCATGTCTGATTGCATAGTTTTTATATCTTCTTGTTCACTGTTAAAACAGGCACTGCTTACATCAATTATCTTTCTTAATTCAGTTAACATTTTTACCACCAATATTTTGAATTCTTTACCTGATAAATTGTTGATTTCTGTTTCATTATTTTCAGTGGTTCCTTTTTTTTTTTTTTCCAATTGAGAGTAGTTTCTCTGCCTTTTCACTTTGCTTAACTTTCTCTGCCTCTAATAATTTAGGTAAAACAGTTATCTTTTGAGGTTCTTACATGTGAGCTTCCACAAATGGGCTGTGTGTGTCCAGTACCTTGGATGATAGTACAGACTTGATGTAGATACATGTCTTTCCTGGTTACTACAGCCTTGGCAGGTGATGGGGCTGCATATGAAGGGGCTAGAGCCAGTGGCGTGTGTATGGCAAGACTTCATCTCTGCCTAGTGGCCATCAACACCCTGACAGGGGTGGGGGTCTGATCCCGAGTTGCAGGAGCAGAAGCCCTGAGAGCCAGAATTGATCTGGCTCTGTTCCCATTAAGTGTGTGTTTTCCCCTCCCTCTGCATTGCCCCAGGACCTTTGCCTACAAGGAAGAGGGTGTTGAAGCAAGTAGGACCCATGAACAGATGGAGGTCCGTTGTATTGATTGTGTAAGCATCTGTGTCTCTGTTCCGATGCAGCCATGATTGCAAGTCCCCTTGGTCTCTCACAGCCAAGAACTGCACCCCTATCTCTAACTCTGCCCCTTGCTCCAAAACTGTTGTGGAACTGCTCTGCGGGGTTGGCAGGCGTCTCTATGGACTCTCACCATGAATAGGGAGGTTAGCTGTGGTGGAGACATGGGAAACAATGATTATTATTTAGAGGCCCCTCAATGTCTAACTTGTGAATCTAGCCCTGGCTAGTAACTAAGAGCACTGGGTACTTCTTCCTTCAGCAGATATCCTTTCACTGGACCAGACCTAATGCTTAAATCACATACAGTATCAGCAAGTACTCAGGGGAAAACATAGCTAGCAAGTGTCCAAATTTTTTGAAATTCTTTTTGATGCCTGAAGTTTTCGTTTATTTTACTCTATGTTGTTGCTTCAGCTCTCTGATGTCCTTAAATTTGGTTCTTAAAATATAGTTGGCATTATCTAGGATTTTTCTAGAGGAAAGATGGTTGCTATGACTTACATATCCCAAAGAGAATTATAAGCATGTTCTTCATCCATTTTAGAAATAAAAGTTATGAAGTTTGAGTGGCACGTATAATTTTCCTCTGTTTTCTGATTTTAAAGTTATTCTAGGTTTAAATTATGTCCCCAAGATGGTAAGCACTGTAGTGTGAATATTTCAAATCCTCTGATGTCAGACTCCTTTCTGTGTTCCCCGTTATGCCACATACTGTATCACTCAGAGTTCAGTCACAAGAGAGGAATGCACACCACGGGGATAGCAATGAGTTATGAAGAAGAAGATGTAGCTGTTACTGCTCGGGCTGGCGCTTGAAGGGAAGAGGTATTATTAATAAACCTACATGTTTTGAACAGGTCTCATGGATCTAGGGCTCACTCTAGGACTCAGGTATTTGGAAACTCAAGGACCTGGGACTGAAAGCTGAGCAAGGTAAGATGCTTGGTGGCCATGCCGGCATCTCTGAGGCTGAAAAGTAATGTCTACTAAGGAATTACTAATATATAAATATAATGTAATGTACAATTACATATAGATATGAAAACTCAGTGTATGTATGTTTGAGTATATAGTAATAAAACACAGACTGAAATTTACCTTCCTGTAAAGAAAGAGCTGTTAATGACACAACAGTGACGTGAACAGCAGTGAAAAATTCCCCAGGTCTCCAGTCTGTCCAGTCTCCCTCTAGTTCTGTTAGCAGAAATGAATAATAAGAGGACTAGCAAAGAAGAAATGAGATTCGTAGGTTCCCATTCACTGCGTGACAAAGCAGAGTACAAAGGGGAAGGATGTTTAGAATTAAGAGATAGCAAATTTAAAGTACACATACACACACACTGTGTGAGCTGTGCTTTTTCTCAGGAAACACACAGATAATTTATGAAAAATTAACCATTAAATTGCTTAAAATAACAAAGTGTTCTGGGAATTAGCATTTTTTTACTCATTGTTTAATTGGCAATATTTATGATCCAGAATAATGAAATATCTCGGGTTTTCTGTCTGTGATTGCTGACACATGCTGTAACATGTCTACTAAACTAAAAACAAAAAAGTGAGAAATATCCAAGATTTTGAATTTTTTTTTTTTTTGAAATCACAAATCTAGGCTTTTCTTTCTAAGATGAAGTTGGAACTTTTCTGCTTTTTCCTCAGGTGAAATCAGAACATTTGGTACTTTTTCCTTAAGTATTGTCTCAACACATTTTCCTTCTTACTGAAGTTCAGCTGGAGAACTTTTCTCTTCTTGCCCAATTAACTCTTTTAGTCTCTTGAACAGCCAAATTAAAAAACAAAATAACATAAAAAACAAAGGAATCAAGCGAAAGAGCAGCAGGTACCGGTAGTCTGGCTCTCCACCTCTGCCTGGCGGAGGGCCACTGTCCACGCTGCCTCCAGCACCTTTGACCTTGCAGTGGGGAGGGTCCCACCCGGAGTTGCAGTGGCAGTGATGTCTGTTGTTGCAGACTCCATTCATACTGCACGTCTCAGGCGAACAACCACTTTGGAAACTGGGCATAGACGTACACTTCCTTTCGATGCACATATGATTTGCACCACACTCTGTACCATCTTTCACTTCACCAACATCAGGTATGGTCATCCCCAGATGGTAGTCTGTACCCCAGCAGCTGACTCCGTTTATTCGAGTCCAATGCACAGTAGAATGATCTCTCAGGAAGGGGATTTCTGTCACATTCTCACACTGAACCCTCCCACACAGAATATCTGGGATTCCACACTGTATATATGAACTGGCTGTCAGACCACAGTTACCAAAACGGTCACCTCGGGTATTCATTGCCCTGTAGCAACTCACATTTGCATTCTTGGCCTCTTTGCCAAAAATTTTCCTACACTGTTCATTGCGGTCATTGCATCTCTTTTCATAGCAGTAACCACCGCCTGTGCAGGAGGTCCCATCCTGCAGGTACACATCTCCTGGACACTGATAGGATGTCCCATTGCACCACTCTGGAAGATCACATTCATTTTCTTCTTTCCTACACATGGAGCCTGATGGCATGAATGTGCAGTTCTCACAGCAAAGCCCAAAAGCACAAGTAGCCCCAACTCTCAGAGTGCAGTCTAACTGACAGCAGGGGTCTTTTGCACACATATATGCGGAACCACAGTCACACTCTTCTCCTTCTTCAACCACACTGTTCCCGCAGCGTGTCTGCCTGAAGATATTCTCTGGATTTGGTGAAATGTGCATGCACCTCACTTTTCCAACAACACTCCAGTATGAAGCATAACTGCAGTTGCTGAATCGAGTTGCCACAGCTTTACTTGGAAACATTATGCATGATCTACCTCCACATTTACATGTTTTATCATCATGTCGCATACCCAAATTGTGACCAATTTCATGTGATACAATATATGCAAACTCTTGCAATTTGTCATTCAGAAAGCTATCAACCCCACAGTTATAAAGTTGATTACATACAGTTCCAACATAGGCTAAGCCAAGAAGGCGGCCATAATTTTCCTTTATGAAAATATGTGCAGTATCATGTGGTAAGCGGGTATTAAAACTTATTCTCTTCCATATGCAAAATTCATTCAAGAGAGTACTTATGTTTGTTGTTGGAAGGAGGTTGTCTTTAGACCAGATTTCAATTCCAATCAAAGCCACGTTAACATCCAGTGATTGTAAAAAAGTATCTATTCCATTGACAACCATGCATACTTCAGACTGCACACTTGAGGTATTACTTTGGTGATGAAGATACCGACCATGGTCTACCAGCACTGCCAGTTCAAGGAAACGCCTATGAGTCCACCAGCCAACATACCCACTTTGCTTCAGAGTATAATTAACACTCTCTTGAAGAAATTTCAGTTGTCGTGCTATTTCTTCATCTGTCAATCCACATCTCTTGGGTGGAAATTCTGTCTCATCTACCATCTTGTATAGCAGATGTTCAAATGAGGTAGAAAGACTTTTGGGCTTGATTTCATAAACAACATTATGTATCTGTAGTGTTCCTTGAAAGCCCCCCAAACATGTACTGAGGGCAACCAGGGACTCTGGATCCCCTTCCATGTAACCCTGATAGTAGCAGTCATTCTGTACAAAAGGCTGGTCCTCCGTTAGTGCGTGCTGGTCTGTGTAGGTGAACACTGGTAGGTGTTTAGAGAACAAAATCTTGTTGACTTTCATGTGAAGAATGTGTCTCTGGCCTCCAAAACGCAGGCTGTAAGACAGCCATCCAGGAGGCTTCATGCTACTGCCAGTGTGTGTTACCTTCAAGGGTACCACCACTTCTGGAAGATCATGATGTTGGGAGTGCTCAATGCAGGATGATCCAGAAAGGAATAGAAACACCCCCACCCAGAGCAGCGGGAGACTGGTCCTCACATACACGAGGGTCTCATGCACAGCCATTTATGACATCATGTGCAGCCAGTGGTGAGAGCAGGCCACATCACTCTGAGCTGGTGGTACACAGCACAAACCTTTGATCTGTTTTCTTTCAGAGTCACTATGCCAGAGCCATAGCACTAAAAAAAAAAACAAGAGCAGAGACAGATCTGGGAGTTATGAGCAAATTAAGACAGAGGGCAATGAGAAGGGCATGGGTTAAAATAACTAAAGGTTTGGCTAAAGACATGGCTAATGATACTGCATTGCATTGCTGTCAAGTAAGGTGAGGCAGAGTGAGACTGTAGGTGTCCAAAGCAGTGGTGAGTGGCCTAGGGTGACACTTGTTGAACCTTGAGGAAGGACACATAGCGGTTCATTGTTCTGTTCTCTAAATATATGACACTGTGTGGACATGTCTACAGAAATAAGTAAGACAAAAAGGTCTTAATGGAAGGAGGATATATATCTTCTTTTCATTTATAAAAAAATAAAGGGAATTTTTATTATCCATATTGGACTGGGTATAATTATCACTTTATAGTGATTCTTTTCTATTTTCAATGATAAATTAGTCACATTACTTAGGACAGATTAAAAAAATACATATATCATTATTTTCACTCATTCATGTAACTAATTATTACCTGTCCTACCTTCTGTTTTCCCTTTTTCTTCTCAGTTCAGTCACTCAGTCGTGTCTGACTCTTTGTGACCCCATGGACTGCAGCACTCCAGGCCTCCCCATCCATCACCAACTCCCAGAGTTTACTCAAACTCATGTCCATTGAGTCGGTGATGCCATCCAACCTCTGTTGTCCCCTTCTCCTCCTCTGTTTTCCCCTTCTCCTCCTGCCTTCAATCTTTCTCCTTCTGCCTCCTCCTTCCCCTTCTCCTCCTGCCTTCAATCTTTCCCAGCATCAAGGTCTTTTCAAATGAGTCAGTTCTTCACATCAGGTGGCCAAAGTATTGGAGTTTCAGCTTCAGCATCAGTCCTTGCAATGAATATTCAGGACTGATTTCCTTTAGGATGGACTGGTTGGGTCTCCTTGCTGTCCAAGGGTCTCTCAAGAGTCTTCTCCAACACCATAGTTCAAAAGCATCAGTTCTTCGCTGCTCAGCTTTCTTTATAGTCCAACTCTCACATCCGTACATGACCACTGGATAAACAATAGTTTTGACTAGACTGACTTTTGTTGGCACAGTAATGTCTCTGCTTTTTAATATGCTGTCCAGGTTGGTCATAACTTTTCTCCCAAGGAGCAAGCATCTTTGAATTTCATGGTGGCAGTTACTATCTGCAGTGATTTTGGAGCCACAAAAAATAAATTCTGTCACTGTTTCCATCGTTTCCCCATCTATTTGTCACGAAGTGATGGAACCAGATGCCGTGATCTTAGTTTTCTGAATGTTGAGATTTAAGCCAACGTTTTCACTCTTCTCTTTCACTTTCTTCAAGGGGCTCTTTAGTTCTTCTTCACTTTCTGCCATAAATGTGGTGTCATCTGCATATCTGAGGTTATTGATATTTCTCCCAGCAATCTTGATTCCAGATTGTGCTTCATCCAGCCCAGCATTTCTCATGATGTACTCTGCATGTAAGTTAAATAAGCAGGGTGACAATATACAGCCTTGACTTACTCCTTTCCCTATTTGGAACCAGTCTGTTGTTCCATGTCCAGTTCTAACTGTTGCTTCTTGACCTGCATACAGATCTCTCAGGAGGCAGGTCAGGTGGAATGGTGTTTCCATCTTTTGAAGAATTTTCCACAGTTTGTTGTGATCCACACAGTCAAAGGCTTTGGCATATTCAATAAAGTAGAAGTATATGTTTTTTTTGAACTCTCTTGCTTTTTAGATGATCCAGTGGGTGTTGGCAATTTGATCTCTGGTTCCTCTGCCTTTTCTAAATCCAGCTTGAACATCTGGAAGTTCATGGTTCATGTACTGTTGAAGCCTGGCTTGGAGAATTTTGAGCATTACTTTGCTAGCATGTGAGATGAGTGCAATTGTGCAGCAGTTTGATTCTTTGGCATTGCCTTTCTTTGGGATTGGAATGAAAACTGACCTTTTCCAGTCCTGTGACCACTGAGGAGTTTTCCAAATTTGCTGGCATATTGAGTGCAGAACTTTCATAGCATCATCTTTTAGGATTTGAAATAGCTCAGTTGGAATTCCATCACCTCCACTAGCTTTGTTCATAGTGATGCTTCCTAAGGCCCAGTTGACTTCGCATTCTGGGATTTCTGGCTCTAGGTGAGTGATCACACCATCGTGATTATCTGGGTCATGAAGATCTTTTTTTGTATAGTTCTTCTGTGTATTCTTGCCACCTCTTCTTAATATATTCTGCTTTTTCTTTTAATTCTGTCCAACTCTAAGGATCAAAGAATCAATTGTCTTACACATAGAGTAGTGGGGTCACTCAATAATAGGCAGTTTTATATTTGGGATGGGAGGACCATGGATTGTGACGGGTGTTGTTCAGTTACTTATTTTTTTTAGGAAAAATATTAAGGCAGTTTTATTGGATATTTTCAAAAGATCTCTGCAAAGTTTATGCCATTTTGGAATTTTCCTGTATAATTCTGAAATAAATATTTTCATCAAGCATACAGACTTTATTTATTAGAAGATGTCCCCTTCAACCAGGAGTGCTGTATTGACTGTACTAAGGTTTAGCTAGTTGAAGGACATTGGATACACATAAGCCTCGTTCAGACCCCAAGTCTCTCCCTACTCCTTGCTTGGCCCTGGGTAACTTACTATGCTTTTTTGTGTCTCAGATATGTTTGTATTTGATTATTCTCTTAAGAAGGATAACATGTTCAAATCATCTGGAAATATAAAATTGAAGGAAATCCAATTTGCTGAGAAAGTGAGAGTTAGAGATGGGATCACAGTGGCCTTCTTTATCTACAAAGTTCACTTCTCCAGATTAAACCAGTTGTGAATCAAAAATATGTAGGAAAAAAATCCAGAAAGTTCTGAAAAGCAAAACTTGAGCTGCACACTGACAGATATTTATGTAACATTTGCATCCTATCTAAAACTTTCTGCATAACATTTACTTCATATTAGTTTAAGTAACCTGGAGATGATTTGAAGTATATGGGAAGATGTTCACAGCAGCTTATATGCAAACACTACACCATTTTACATAAGGTCATGAGCATTTGTGGATTTTGGTATCCACAGGGGATTTTAAAACCACTCCCCCATGGATGATAAGGGACAACCATACACTGAAGGCCAAGTAAATGCAGAAAGGCAAGGAAAATCAGTCAGTCACTAAAAGAGGGAGGAAAATGTTGGGGCAGGTATGATTTTCTACAAGGGCGAAGGCATCTAAGTTCCCTCATTTTTAGGATTACAAGGCAACCAACTCCCAAGTTCAACCTTCCTATGTACAAATTTTATAAAAAGAATGTAGCCTACATGAAGAATACCTATGCATAAAGTTTTACAGGAATGACACAAATGTATTATCACATATTTGTAAAAATGAGGAAACTGGTACTTGCACGATGCCTGTCTGCCAACTCTGATGTTACATTCTTCCGTGAATAACATATTAATAAACCACATAATCTGCTTGCATTGTTCTACACACTTAGGAGACATGAAAGAACTAAATAAGCCTAAATAATCTGATGGTCTTGAGCACAAATTTAGACAGAGTGGTTGAGGCAAAGATACAGTAGGTATTTGTAACATTGCATTCACCATTTTACATATAAAATGTCCATTTTTATTTATCTAATGAATAGCCAACAGTCTTCGTCAAATCATTAAAGTACACAGACTGCCTGAAGTAATGATACCAAGAACAGCTGGACAAACTGGAAAAACAGAAGAAGTTGAAGTCACCTTTGAGGGTTGTAGAACACCCTGACCAAATATAGAGTTCATAGTAGGTCTTATAGTAATGCTAATTGCCTGATTCAGGACCTGTCATATCCTGGACTATGTGCCCATTTCTGCTCAATTTTTAAAAAAACCTTGGTTCTATGTTTGATTTCTTTTCTCTAGAATCAGTTTTCTTTTTCTCTTGGAATTTTATTTTCATGAAAAGAAACAGAAACCTCCTCCCTCCTCACACTTCTATCCTTATTCCTACCCAGTTCTATTAAACCTATCTGTCAACAATGTGAAGTCAGCAAAAAAGAAGATTTTTGTGTTTAGAATTCCTGTATGATACATGCACTAGTGTTCTGGTTGCAATTTGCTTGGATTGCCTAAGCCACTTTCAATCCACTAAACCAGTAGCTGTCTCATTGTACTTTTTCACTCTTACACCAACTAACTCTCAATCAATCCTATGGAAATGTCAGAGTTTGGATATCTGTCTGATTTACTGACTTATTAATCACTCAGTTGTGTCTGACCCTTTGCAACCACCTGGACTGTAGCCCACCTGTCCCTGGGGATTCTCCAGGCCAGAATACTGGAATGGGTTGTCATTTCCTCCTCCAGGGGATCTTCCCAACCCAGGGATCAAACCCAGGTCTCCCGCATTGCAGACAGATTCTTTGTAATTTTAGCCATATTTTCTGTGTAATTTTAGCCATATTTTCGTTTAAGCAAGCATGTGGACAACCCATACAACACTCAGGTTATTTTAGCCCTGCAACTCCTTTTCACCTCTGACATTATTTTATTAGCACCCATGACTGTATTGAGGCTTATATAAAAAATTAATTGTAAATATTACTCAATGTATTTATTTGCTCTTCAATCTTTCTAATTTTCTCCAAATTTTTTTTTTTTTCATTTTACTTTTAATTTTCATGGTTACCTCTAGGCTCCATCACTTTCAACCACTGTCACCTAAAATCCTCAGCTCAAACTAGATTAACCCTTTTTGCTTACTTTCCTTATTCCTACAACAAACTGTCAACACTGCTGAAAAATAGAGTGCTAGTGGGGGAATGCGTCAAAGGAGGAAACTACCAATTGGGATGACATAGTCTGATACTTTAGACTAAAGAATGAAGTAAAAAAAATATTTCAACTCTGTATGCCTGCAATAATTTGAGCTTTGTTTTTCACATTCTTCACTTTCTGATTCTAAATTCCTTCATCAATACAAAGGGCTTCCAGCTGAAAGCTCCATTTTCTTTGTGTTCTCAAGTTGTAACTATTACATTTCAAAACTGTTAGTTTTGACTGTAATTCCAATAATTCTGCATTTTGCGGTGTTTAATACAGGATCTGGTATGATACTTTGTGTTTGCTTTATTGCTGCAAATTCTTGGTGGGAGACTTGTTTCAGGCTAAACACTATTGTCACCATTAAAGTGACCTGAGTTCCTAGGGTACTTGGATACTTTTCTAGTACTAAATGGGAGGAATATTTCACAAAATCTTAAGAACCCAGGAGAAGAAAGCATGGTCACTAAATGAAATTTTCAAGGCTGGTATCTCTAAAAAGGTAAGTATAATCCTAACATGCTGGTTTATTCTCCATGTCTCTCTTGGTATATATTTTAGAATTGTTATGGAGTATGAATTACTGTGATTAAAAAATTAAGTATTCATGAGTAACAGAATACTGTCAAGCATGAACTTAAGCAGCATGATATCATCAGAATTTATTCCTAACATCTCACCTTACAAGCAGGTAACAGGAGAACAAACTCCAAAGAATATTTAAGCAATACTCCATTTCCCCCCATTACATTATTTATACAGTGAGTACAGAGGCCACACCTTCTGAGAGAATATAACATTATCATTAATGACGCACTGAGGTGTACAGTGGTACAGAGCCTGCCAAGTAGACTGTTGTATATCATTTTTTATAAATTCTTTTTGTCTCCTCACAGCTTGATCAAATTCATCTATCTTTTGTACCCCAATTACCACACCCTTTTTCACTTTCATTATAGCTTAATTCACTGTTATCCAGAATATGAATAACATAGTTTTGTGGCTCTCAACCAAACAAACCAGAGCAAAATATGAAATAATCAGTGCCATAGTTCCCTCTCACGATCTAAATACTTGGTAAGACTCGTGTTTGTGTGTTTTCAGACACACATAAACGCTGGTGCTACTGTCCTATACAGTCAAATTCTTTGCATGACTTACCAGATGAATTAGTATTTCCTGTGGTCTTTTCTAGCTATAGCCATGTCCATAGAGTTTGTAATGCTTATTTCTATGGACAGAGTTTTTTTTCAGACCTCATATGACAAAGAGAAATCTAAACCCCTTTCTGTTTTGTCTCTAATTTGATTGAATTCTAGATCTAGTTGCTCAGCAACAAGAGTCTCCTAGTTCTACAGATGGTGACAACTGGCTAAAGCCCATTCTCACTGTGGCTCCAACATCTCTTTCAAACTTTAATTCTAATTACTCTTCAGTATGAGTAAATTGGTATGTATTCCTGACTCTCAACCACTGAGCTCCAAACATACATTATAAGCACTTTAGTTTCAATAATTTGATCATTCCCCTACTTCTTTTTAGGTCACTGAATAACTCAGAGACACTTCATGTGTGCACATAATTAATCTCTTATGGAAACATTGTTATTAAAAAGGCAAGCTAAATTTAGAAGAAGAAAGAGTTGAGTAAGGGAACAATGTGGAATAAATTTAACATGCAAATTTACTAACTGGAAGTTAAAACTTGATGTCATAAATTAATGGTAAATAGCAGATTGGCTGGAGTAAACCAGGGAAGCAAGATTACTTATTGATAATCCTTGTGATTTTTATGCCTGGGACCCAGAGAATGTTGTTGGCAAGTCTACAAGTTTGGAGTCTGCTGGTTTCTTTCTGTTACCTTTCCACGTTAGGATGTCTATATCTGTACTATTTCCAATATTGGAAAATTTCACTTTCTCTCTGGCTTTCATCATAGCTACTTTTAAAAATGGCCAAATTGGCTGTGACTTTGTTCATCTATTATTTTACTAGGGCTGCTCTAACAATGTATGGCAAAATGAATGATATAACAGAAATTTATTGCCTTACAATTCTGGAGACGAGAAGTTCAGTATCAGTGAATACCAGTCCAGTATCAGTATCAATAGAACCACAAGGTTCTATTCCTTCTGAAGGCACTAGGGAAGGATCTATCCTACCCTTCTCTCACAGGTTCTGGAATTTCCCTGCCTTGAGGCTGCATAATTTAGTTTTCGTATGATGCTCTCTCCTGGTCCAAAACTATTTCTTTAACTAGGCAACCAGTCATATATTCAGTCTGTCAGCTTACAGCTATTCATCATATTCTCTTATAAGTCTTTGTATATCTGTGGAATCTATAGTTATTTCTCCTCTTTCCTTTTTTAAATTACGAAAGTGTGATAACACATTTACAGGAGACTTGGAAATGCAGAATAAAATTACATATAATTCCACTATATATTACAATTATTTTGTAAGTAGATAAATTAAGATTTATTAGTTGGAGTTTTGATATCAAACTCTCAAAAATTAATAGACTGAATATACAGAAAGGTAGAAGGATATAGTAGACATCAATAACACCATGAACCAATTCAACATAATTAAGATTTATACAATTTTCACACAACAGTAGGATACACACTCTATTCAAGTTCCCCCCATAGATTATAAACTAGGAGACACCGGATCTTATTCAGGGGCAAAAAACAAGGTGTAAAAAGTTCATGGTCTAAAGGTGTTGAAATCATATAGAGTTTGTTCTCTTTTCAAGAAATTATGTTAGAAATCAATATCAAAGGATATTTGAAAATAACCCACAAATTTTCAAGTGCAGTGTGACATTTACCAAGAGAGATCTTTGACTTAGCCATTGAAAGCCTCAATAAAGTTAGAAGACTGAAAAAATAGAGGGTGATGGCAAAGAAGAAAGCATTTAAATGAGAAATTAATATCAAAATGAGAAATTAATATCAAAGGCACTTAAAAAACCCCATGTATTTGGAAATTAAATGTCCACCTTTAAATAATAAGTGCACTTAAGAAGCCATAACAAGGAAAATCAGAAAATATTTCTAGCAGAATAAAAATGAAAGAACTATGGATGGAGGTTTGTAACATTGTATAGGAGGTGGTGAACAAAACAATTTCAAAGAAAAAGAAATGCACGAAGGCACGATGGCTGTCTGAGGAGGCCTTATGAATAACTGAGAAAGGAAGAGGAGCGAAAGCAAAGGAGATACAACCAGCTGAATGCAGAGTCCCAGAGAATAACAAGGGTAGATAAGAATACCTTCTTAAGTGAAGAATGCAAAGAAATAGAGGAAAGCGATAGAATGAGAAAGACTAGAATTCTCTTCAAGAAAATTGGAGATACCAAGGGAACATTTCATGCAAAGATGGGCTCAATAAAGGACAGAAATGGCAAGGACCTAGCAGAAGCAGAAAAGATTAAGAAGAGGTGGTAAGAATACACTGCTGCTGCTGCTGCTAAGTCGCTTCAGTCGTGTCCGACTCTGTGCGACCCCATAGGCGGCAGCCCACCAGGCTCCCCCGCCCCTGGGATTCTCCAGGCAAGAACACACAGAACTACACAAAAAGGTCTAGATGATCGGGATAACCATGATGGTGTGGTTACTTACCTAGAGAGCCAGACATCCTGGAGTGTGAAGTCAAGTGAACCTTAGGAAATATTACTATGAATAAAGCTGGTGGAAGTGACAGAATTCCAGCTGAGTTATTTAAAATCCTAAAAGCTGATGCTGTGAAAGTGCTGCACTCAATATATCAGCAAATTTGGAAAACTCAGCAGTGGCCACAGGACCGGAAAAGGTCAGTTTTCATTCCAGTCCCAAAGTAAGGCAATGTCAAAGAATGCTCAAACTACCGCACAATTGCACTCATTTCACATGCTAGCAAGGTATTGCTCAAAACCCTTCAAGCTAGGCTTCAACAGTATGGGAACTGAGAACTTTCAGATGTACAAACTGGATTTAGAAAAGGCAGAGGAACCAGAGATCAAATTGCTAACATCTGTTGGATTGTAGAAAAAGCAAGAGAATTTTAGAAAAACATCTGCTTCATTGACTATGCTAAAACCTTTGACAATGTGGATCATAGCAAACTGTGGAAAACTCTTAAAGAGATGGGAATAACAGAACACCTTATCTGTCCCAAGAAACCTGTATGCAGGTCAAGAAGAAACAGTTTGAACCCTACATGGACCAACTCTTTCCTAGCCTGTAGAATTTCTGCTGAGAAATCAGCTGATAACCCTCTGGTAGTTTCTTTGTAGGTTGCTACCCTTTTTCCCTGGCTGCCTTTGAATATTTTTCTTTGTCATTGACTTCGACAACTTTTAATCTGAGGTGACTTTGCCATTGATTATAACAGTTTTTAATGTAGTATTTCTTGAAGAAGATCTTTCGCATTGAGGTAATTAGCTGTTTTCTTATCCTCACAGACCTGTATATCCAGTTCCTTCCTCAGGATTAGGAAATTCTCAGTTTTTACTTCTTTAATCTCTCTGCTCTCTTCTCCCTCCCTTCTCCTTACATACTAATGTTGCCCTTCTTGAGAGAGTTTGATTGTTCTCATAGAATTTCTTCATGTTTTTTAGATCTTAATTCTCTCTACTCTCTGTATAATTTCTAGATTTCTATCTTTTTTTTTTCTTTTTTTTAGATTTCTATCTTTTAGCTCGTTATTCTCTCTTTCACATGGTCTGTGCTATTTCTAATGTTTTCTAATGCATTCTTTATTTTAAAAAGTTTGTTTACTTATTTATGGTCTTCACTGGGTTGTCACTGCTGCGTGTAGGCGTTCTCTAGTTGCAGGGAGCAGGGGCTCCTCTCTAGTTGCAATGCATGAATTGTCACTGAAGTGGCTTCTCTTGTGAGGCACAGGCTCTAGGGTGCGTGGGCTGCAGTAGTTGTGGCATATGGGCTTATTTGCTCCACTGCATGTGGGATCCTCTTAGACCAGAGTTTGAACCCATGTCCCTGCATTGGTAGGCTCTTAATCACTGGACCACCAGGGAAGGCCTCTAATGCATTCTTCATCTCACTTATTGAATTCTTCAGTTCCCAAATTTCTGTTTAGTTCTCTTTTATAGTTTGAGTCTCTTTAGTAAAGTATTCCTTCTGTTCAGTAATTTTATCCTTGAACAAAATTTTTGAGTTTTCTTGTAGCTGTATGATTTTTTTTTTTTTTGGTGACAGCTACTTTGAATTCTCTCTCAGACTGCAGTAGTCCATGAGTTTAAGCTTAAGTCTGGTTTCTGGAGAATTGTCATTTTCTTTCTGTGACACTGTGTTAGACAGGTTCTTCATGGTGCTTGATGAGTTGTTCTTCTGCCAGCACATGTGAAGTAGTGAACAAAGTTCTTCTAAAGGAAATCTTTTTTTTTTTTTTTAAACTTGCTGATACTGAGTCAACAGATTAGTAATTAGATGCCTTTTTGTTTTCTAATCGGTGGTGCTATTGAAGAATTGAAGAACTGATGCTTTTGAACTGTGGTGTTGGAGAAGACTCTTGAGAGTCCCTTGGACAGCAAGGAGAGCCAACCAGTCCATCCTAAAGGAAATCAGTCCTGAGTATTCATTGCAAGGACTGATGCTGAAGCTGAAACTCCAATACTTTGGCTACCTGATGTGAAGAACTGACTCATTTGAAAAGACCCTGATGCTGGGAAAGATTGAAAGCAGGAGGAGAAGGGGATGACAGAGGATGAGATGGTTGAATGGCATCACCGACTCAATAGATGTGAGTTTGAGTAAACTCTGGGAGTTGGTGATGGACAGGGAGGCCTGGCATATTGCAGTCTATGGGGTCACAAAGAGTCAGACACGACTGAGTGACTGAACTGAACTGAACTGTGCTATGTAGTACAAGCTTTTATTTTCTCTTAGCTGTGCTGCCTCTGGTTGTATTTTAGAATGGCATGTTTTCCCCTTGACCGGAGGGGCAGAGCTGCAGGCTCTGGTATCCCTGCTGTCAGCTTCCCCGTGGCTGCAGGCACCGGCCTGGCTGCACGCTGGGTGTGGTGTCTGCGGCTTGTCCTGGGGCTACTCAGCTCGCTGGGATTGTAGGCTCAGCCACCACTGCTGGGGGGCTGCGATTATAAGCACCACTCCCATTGTTCTGTGCTTCCAGGTCCTTTGTGTGGTCCAGGTCACCTACCTTTAGAAACACGATGTGTCGGATTTTCTCATAATGGGGTGTGGGGGGCAGAGGTGCCTTTGTTGAGTTATGGATATTTTATTGCTTGTAGACAGAAGAGGAAAGACAAAGGGGACGTCTCATGCCACCAAGATACTGATATTACTCCTGTATTTTCTTCATTTTGATGTAATTATAAGTGGTATTACTTCTTAATTTCTGTTTCTGATAGCTCATTATTACTGTATAGAAATACAACAGATTTCTCTATCTTAATTTTGTATTCTGCAAATTTACTCAATTCATTAGTCCTCATAGTTTTTTGATGGAGTCCTTAGGATTTCCTGTGTATAGTATCATATTACCTGTAAACGGTGATGGTTTACTTCTTCCTTTCCGATTTGGATGTCTTTTATTTCTTTGTCTTGCCTATTTTCTCTGGCTAGGACTTCCAATACTATGTTGAATAAAAGCAGTGAGTGTGGGCATTCTTGTCTTGTTTCTGATCTTAGAAGAAAAACTTTCAGCTATTCATTGTTGAGTGTGATTTTGGCTGTAACTTTGTCAAAAATGGCCTTTAATATGTTGAGGTACATTCCTCCTATACCCACTTTGTTGAGAGTTTTTATCATAAATTGACATTGAATTTTATCAATAAAATTTTATCAAATGCTTTTCTCACATCTTCTGAGAGGATTACATGATTTTTAAACTTTGTTTTGTTAACCTGGTATATCACACTGAGTGATTTGCAGATATTGAATCATACTTATATCCCTGTAATAAACTCCACTTTAATCTTGGTGTATGAGTCTTTTCATGTATTGTTGAATTTTGCTTGCTAATGTTTGTTTGCTTGTTTGTTGGCCTCACTACACGGCATATGGGATCCTAGTTCCCGAACGAGGGACTGAACCTGTGCCCCCTTCAGTGGACATTCAGAGTCCCAGCTGCTGGACCATTAGGGAAGTCCCACTTGCTAATACTTGGATGAGTAATTTTGCATCAATGACACCAAAGATACTGGAAATTTATATATATAGTAAGTTTATTATATATTATATATAATATATCTTATATATTATATCTATATAAACAGTCTCCTGAATTGCAGGCAGATTCTTTACCAACTGAGATATATACATATATATATATAGTACTGCCTTTGGTTTTGTTATCAGGATAGTATCAGTCTTGTGGAATGAGTTTGAAAATCTTTCTCTTCAGTTTTTTGGAATAGTTTGAGAAGTAGAGGTATTAATGCTTCTTAAAATGTTTGATGGAATTCACCTGTGAAATTATTAATATATAGTCCTGGACTTTTGTTTGTTGGGATTGTTTTGATTACTGATTCATTTTAGTTACTTGTATTTGGTCTATTTTTATTTCCTATTTCTTCCTGGTTCAGTTTTGGAGTTTTGTGTGTTTCTAGAAATTTATCTGTTTTTCCTAGGTTTTCCAATCTGTTGATGTATAACTGTTTGCAACAGTCTCTTATGATCATTTTATTTCTGTGGTATCAGCTATAACATCTCTTCATTTCTGATTTTATTTGAGCCCTTTATCTTTTTTTCTTTATGAGTCTGGATAGAGATTTGTCAATTTTGTTTATCTTTTCAGACAAAGGGCCAGCTCTTAAACCAGTTTCATTAATATTTTCTTTTTAGTGTCTATTTCTTTTATTTCTGCTTTGATTTTTATTATTTCCTTCCTTCTCCTAAATTTGGGCTTTGCTTATTTTTATTTTTAAATTTGTTTAAATCTAATGTTTGATTGTTTACTTGTGATTTTTCTTATTCTTTTGAGGTAGATCAATATCGCTCTAAACTTTCTCTTTAGAACCGCTTTTGCTGTGTCCCATTGATTTTTAGAAGATTGGATTTCCATTTTCATTTGTCTCAGGTATTTTTTATTTGGGTGCCCTAGGTGGGGTGGGTGCCACCTTGGAGGTGTCCAGACCTAGGTAAGGTTACCTGCCTTGGAAAATCAGAGCTGCTTTGGAGGCACCTTGACTAGCCTGGGCTGTCTGCTGTGTGGGGCTGAGCAGGAGTTTCTTTAGAGGTGGTGCCGGTTCCAGCTGCGGCCACCCACCGGAAATGGCGGGATAGGAGCCTCTTTGGCCACACCCTGTATGTGTCTGTGTGGATGCTGCTTTGAAGAGGTGGTGGTCAGGGCAGGGAAGTCTACGGTGGAACACCAGGGTAGAGTGGGCAGAGCTAGCAAGGTAGGTGATGAATGTCAAAAGTGGTGCCCGCCAGTGCCAGGTCATAATGGCTGTTTCTTGATCTCATGTTGAAGTTCCTGTATATTCCTAACAAGCCACCCTTGTCTCCTGACCACACTCTATTTTCCTGTCTCTCTCTCTTTTTATTTACCAGTATTTATTGTTGTGGTAACTCAGTAGCTAAGTTGTGTCCGACTCTGTTGCAATCCTGTGGACTGTAGCCTGTCAGGCACCTCTGTCCGTGGGACTTTTCCAGGCAAGCATACTGGAGTGGGTTGTCATTTGCTTCTCCAAGGGATCTTCCCAAGTAGTTAAAATATGCCAGACAGTATCCCTTCTTCACAAGACCCTTGTGATAATTAGATGTTACTGTTATAGAGTGCCTGGTGTATTGTAGGTACACAAAAATGACATTAATATTATTGACTTTTAAACATTTGCTTTACTTCTGAGGGGACCTGTGTTCAGTTGGTCCATGAATGGTGGATTAGAGTCTCTTTCTGGCCAGGAGTTGATACTGCCTAATGTTAGCTCTAGCAGATATGACAGGAACCACAATTACTTCTAGAAACAACAGTAAATACAACCAATTATTCCCATTTCTTGGCTCAAGAAGCACTATCTTTGTATAATAATAACCCTGCATGAGGCCTAGGACAATCTCTGTGAAATTTGACTCCTGAGGTTGAGAGGCAAAGTATTCACACAGGTAAAATCTCCTAAAGGATTGGATCAGTCTTTGTTGGTCAGTATTCACACAAATATCTTGTCTCTCTTCTGTGAATTCAGGAACAAGGGAAGGTATTTCTGGTAGCTTGAACTTTGTCCCTGTGACCACACTCTGTTTCAGTATGAGATCATCAAGGTCCTGGCATACCAGGACTTCCAGGTTTATGTTTTCATGCCTGATCTTTCACTTAATCTCTAGGATCATTTTGGCTGAATGTCTCACATCTCTTTTAAAATATTTGTTAGATGAAAAATAAAAAACACCCTAGTAAGTTAGAAAAATGAAGATGTCTCTCAAAAGATGAATGGATAAATACGATGTGGAGTATACGTACAATGGAAAATATTCAGACTTTAAAAGGAATAAAATTCTGACACATGCTACATGGGTAAACTGAAGTGAAATAGTTGCCCTTGCCTGAGGAGACAGATCCAAAAAATAATGCCAAAGCTGTGTCAAAGAGTGTACTGCCTATGTTTCTTCTAGATGTTTTATAGTTCCAGGTCTTATATTTAAGTCTTTAATCCATGTTGAGTTTATATTTATTTATAATGTGATAAAGTAGTCCAGTTTTTTTCTTTTGCATATAGCTTTCCAGTCTCCCCAACACCATTTATTGAAGGGGCTGTCTTTCCCCCATTGTATGACCTCCTTTGTCATGGATTAATTGCCTATATAAGTGTAGATTCTTTTCTGGGCTCTATATTCTGTTTCATTGATCTGTGTATCTGCTTTTGTGCCAGTACTATACTGTTTTGATTACCATAGTTTTGAGTATAGTTTAAAGTCATGGAGTGTGATAACGCCTGTTTTGTTCTTTTTTATGGTGGTTTTTGCTGTTTGGGATCATTCATATTTTCATACAGATTTTAGAATTATTTATGTGAAAAATTCCATTTGTATTTTGATAGGGATTACATTTAATCTCTAGATTGCTTTGGCGTGTATCATCATTTTAGCAATTTTAACTATTCCTTTTCTTAAAGTTCTTGCTAAAGTAATGGTATGTATTTCTTATGTTTTTAAAGATTTCACTGAAAAAGTTATTTGACTAATTCTCTGAAATGCTAATTAAACCTCTTTAATACTTTTATTTCTAATGTTGATTTGGTAGTTTGACTTGTACAATAAACTTGTCTATTTATCTAAATTGTCAAGTTTTCATTTTTTCATTATACATGTTCATTTGTGATGTCCCGTTCCTATTTATACTCATGATAACCTGTGCTTTTTCTTTATTTTCTTCATGAGTTTTGATATTTTAAGTTCATTTAATGAACCAAATTTTCTGCTTGCTGATTTTCTCCATGTGCATTTGCTTTAATTTCATTGATTCCTTCTCTTGGTTTCTTATGGCTTTCTAATTGCCTTAAATCTAAAGCGTTATTTTTCTAACTTCATGACATATAAAGTTAAATCAGTGCATCTTCAGTCTTTTCCTTTTTTTTTTCAACATATGTATATAAGCCTGTGAAAGTGAAAGTTGCTCAGTCATGTCTGACTCTTTGCGACCCCAAGGACCGTAGCCCACCAGTCTCCTCTGTCCATGGGATTTCCCATGCAAGAATAATGGAGTGGATTGCCATTTCCTTCTCCAGGGGATCTTCCCGGCCCAGGGATTAAACCTGCGTCTCCTGCTTGGCAGGTGGATCTGTACCAGTGAGCACCTGGGAAGCCTATTAAAAGGATTATACTAATTTAATTTGGTTAACTTGTGCAGGACATTTTTTAAAAGTTTTACACTCTATGTCTTTGCCTTTAAATTGTTTCTAATAAACTGCATAAAGCTAGATATTATACTTTATTCACTCTGAAATATGTCAGTCTTCTATTTGGTTGGTAGTGTAGTGGTTTAATCTCTAAGTCATGTCTGACTCTTTGTGACCCCATGGACTGTAGCTCGAAGCTCCTCTGTCCATGGGATTTCCCAGGCAAGAATATTGGAGTGGGTTGCCATTTCCTTCTCCATTTCTACTTGGTTAATGTGATCCATTTTACACAGATCTTATATCTACCAGTCATATATTTTTTTATTCCGCATGTCTGCATTATGTTTGTTTTCCCCTCATTTGCCTGTATTTCTAGAAACAAATGTCATTTATTATGCCTCTTGTTACTTCAGTGAATTTCTTAAGTGTGTAATCCTATTGTTTGAATGATTACCCTAGATTTGCAACATGCACCTGCAACATCATATAGTATAATCCACATCATTAAGTTACCTCTTCCAAGTACTGCTAGAGGCTTAGACCTTTTATCTCTATTTACATACCTCCCAACTTTTGTGACGAATATATTTGCACCTACCTGAACATTGAAGTTTCTTTCTGGTATCATGTTTCTTCTGACTGGAAAAACAAAAAACCCAAAAGTGGTATTTCTTTGAGTGCTAGCCTGCTGGCAATGATTTGTTTTCCAAAGGAAAGTTTTGTTCTTCATTATTGAACAGTATATTCACAAACAAAAGAATTCTAGTTTAGTAGCTTCCCAGGTGGCTCAGTGGTAAAGAATCTGCCTGCCAATGTAGGAGACACAGGAGATGCGGGTTCAATCCCAGTGTCGGGAAGATCCCTTGGAGGAGGAAATGGCAAGCCACTCCAGTATTCTTGCCAGGAGAACTTCATGGACAGAGGAGCTTGGTGGGCTACAGTCCATGGGGTTGCAGAGGATCAGACATGACTGGATGACAGCACAAGAGCACACACAACTGCAATTTACTGAGTAAATATGTTATTTCAGTGTCTTCTGCACTCAGTCATTTTTGTTGAAGTTAATCATCTATTTTATTGTCATTTCTTTTAAGATATGGATATTTTATCTCTGGCTGCTCTTAAGATTTCTCAGTGTCTCTTGTTCAACAGTTTTATTATGATATGGTTAGGTGTGTATTTCCATGTGCTTATTTCGCTTGAAGTTCATTGTTTTTCTTAAAGCAGTAGGTTAATATGTTTTCATACTTTGGGGCAATTCTCCTTCATTATATGTTTTTTATTACTCCAATTCTTTTTCCTCAAATGATACTCCTTTTTAATGTTTTCAGATGTATTGATATGTTTCACATATCATTTCTGCATTTTAATGCTTTTTTCTATGCTGTCACTGATTTATTTATTTATTTATTTATTTTTAGGTTTATCATTTATTTATTTATTTATTTTTTATTATTATTTTTTTTTCCAGTGGGTTTTGTCATACATTGATATGAATCAGCCATGGATTTACATGTATTCCCAATCCCGATCCCCCCTCCCACCTCCCTCTCCACCCGATTCCTCTGGGTCTTCCCAGTGCACCAGGCCGGAGCACTTGTCTCATGCATCCCACCTGGTCTGGTGATCTGTTTCACCATAGATAGTATACATGCTGTTCTTTTGAAATATCCCACCCTCACATTCTCCCACAAAGTTCAAAAGTCTGTTCTGTATTTCTGTGTCTCTTTTTCTGTTTTGCATATAGGGTTATCGTTATCACCTGTCTAAATTCCATATATATGTGTTAGTATGCTGTAATGTTCTTTATCTTTCTGGCTTACTTCACTCTGTATAATGGGCTCCAGCTTCATCCATCTCATTAGGACTGGTTCAAATGAATTCTTTTTAATGGCTGAGTAATACTCCATGGTGTATATGTACCACAGCTTCCTTATCCATTCATCTGCTGATGGGCATCTAGGTTGCTTCCATGTCCTGGCTATTATAAACAGTGCTGCGATGAACACTGGGGTGCACGTGTCTCTTTCAGATCTGGTTTCCTCAGTGTGTATGCCCAGAAGTGGGATTGCGGGGTCATATGGCAGTTCTATTTCCAGTTTTTTAAGAAATCTCCACACTGTTTTCTATAGCGGCTGTACTAGTTTGCATTCCCACCAACAGTGTAAGAGGATTCCCTTTTCTCCACACCCTCTCCAGCATTTATTGCTTGTAGACTTTTGGATAGCAGCCATCCTGACTGGCGTGTAATGGTACCTCATTGTGGTTTTGATTTGCATTTCTCTAATAATGAGTGATGTTGAGCATCTTTTCATGTGTTTGTTAGCCATCTGTATGTCTTCTTTGGAGGAATGTCTGTTTAGTTCTTTGGCCCATTTTTTGATTGGGTCATTTATTTTTCTGGAATTGAGCTGCAGGAGTTGCTTGTATATTTTTGAGATTAATCCTTTGTCTGTTTCTTCATTTGCTATTATTTTCTCCCAATCTGAGGGCTGTCTTTTCACCTTACTTATAGTTTCCTTTGTAGTGCAAAAGCTTTTAAGTTTCATTAGGTCCCATTTGTTTAGTTTTGCTTTTATTTCCAATATTCTGGGAGGTGGGTCATAGAGGATCTTGCTGTGATTTATGTTGGAGAGTGTTTTGCCTATGTTCTCCTCTAGGAGTTTTATCGTTTCTGGTCTTACATTTAGATCTTTAATCCATTTTGAGTTTATTTTTGTGTATGGTGTTAGAAAGTGTTCTAGTTTCATTCTTTTACAAGTGGTTGACCAGTTTTCCCAGCACCACTTGTTAAAGAGGTTGTCTTTTTTCCATTGTATATCCTTGCCTCCTTTGTCAAAGATAAGGTGTCCATAGGTGCGTGGATTTATCTCTGGGCTTTCTATTCTGTTCCATTGATCTGTATTTCTGTCTTTGTGCCAGTACCATACTGTCTTGATGACTGTGGCTTTGTAGCAGAGTCTGAAGTCAGGCAGGTTGATTCCTCCAGTTCCATTCTTCTTTCTCAAGATTACTTTGGCTATTCGAGGTTTTTTGTATTTCCATACAAATTGTGAAATTCTTTGGTCTAGCTCTGTGAAAAATACCGTTGGTAGCTTGATAGGGATTGCATTGAATCTATAGACTGCTTTGGGTAGAATAGCCATTTTGACAATATTAATTCTTCCAATCCATGAACACGGTATGTTTCTCCATCTATTTGTGTCCTCTTTGATTTCTTTCATCAGTGTTTTATAGTTTTCTATGTATAGGTCCTTTGTTTCTTTAGGTAGATATACTCCTAAGTATTTTATTCTTTTTGTTGCAATGGTGAATGGTATTGTTTCCTTAATTTCTCTTTCTGTTTTTTCATTGTTAGTATATAGGAATGCAATGGATTTCTGTGTGTTAATTTTATATCCTGCAACTTTACTATATTCATTGATTAGCTCTAGTAATTTTCTGGTAGAGTCTTTAGGGTTTTCTATATAGAGGATCATGTCATCTGCAAACAGTGAGAGTTTTACTTCTTCTTTTCCTATCTGGATTCCTTTTACTTCTTTTTCTGCTCTGATTGCTGTGGCCAGAACTTCCAACACTATGTTGAATAGTAGTGGTGAGAGTGGGCACCCTTGTCTTGTTCCTGATTTCAGGGGAAATGCCTTCAATTTTTCACCATTGAGGGTGATGCTTGCTGTGGGTTTGTCATATATAGCTTTTATTATGTTGAGGTATGTTCCTTCTATTATAGTTAACTAATTTAGGTAATTTTACAGTGCAGTCTATGATTCAAACTGTCCACTGATTTTCTGAATTTAGATATTTTTAAGCTCTAGCATATGTATGTAACAAGTCTGCATAGATGCCAATTTTCTGGCGAAATGAATCTACCTTCTTTCTGTTCATTTTTCTTCGTTTCTCTGAAAAAGTAGTCATAGGTATTTTTGTTCATTTTGCCTTTTCCACTCTTTGGATCATCCTTTAGCTGGCTTCTAACTTCTTTTTTGCTCTTTGTTGTTGTTTTCCCTTTATTATTGACCTTAATTTCTTCCTTTTATGTATGTAATAATGCTTTGTTATATGCTAGGAGGAGGGCATGGCAACCCACTTCAGTATTCTTGCCTGGAGAATTACATGGCCTATAGTGTTGCAAAGAGGCAGACACAACTGAGTGACTTTCACTTCACTTCACACATGTTCTATATATGAGGAGCCATAGGAGTTCAGAGTAGATGTACCTTCAACTTGAAAAGTTTATATATTTTCTTTGTTTGGAAGATAGGCTGAATGACTGATAATACAACAGAGAATTGACTTTGGTCAGAAATAAGTGTAGTTTTGGAAAGACATATAACTTTAATACAACAGAGAAGTGACTTTGGTCAGAAATAAGTGTAGTTTTGGAAAGACATATATACCTTACTATACTTTCTACTGGGAACCTATAAGCCTGTATTTTCTCAGCTGCAAAACCAATGGGTGACTATGTTCTAATACTCAAATCTTCAAAACTAAATTCTCTAGCTTATACTTCAAGCTCCTTCAAAATCAGCCAAATGTTTTAAAGGGAAGACCTTACATGTTCTTGAGTCAAACTCCCTTCCACTAGGTCTTTTCTCCCTAACTCTACAATAGACTGTAGATAACTCTGTCCTTAAAGACTTCAACCTATTGCCCAGCAAATGAATCTAAACTCAGCAAAAGTGGTGTGGGAAAAACTGATTTTGAATTTGATGCCCTTAAGTGCCTAATTTATCAATCTAGTGTATTCTACACACCAAGAATTTTTCAGGTTTCTTTTTCTTCAACAGAGGAATTACAACTGGGTAGGCCAAACTTGATCATTAATTGATATTCAAAACCATCATGTTACAGGGAACATTTATGTTACAGGGAAAAAAGTACTGACAGTTCAAATTGTTTTCTCTTCCTTGTAATTTTTAAATCTTCTAATCTTCATTTCCTCCACAGTTCTGTGATTTTTCAAAATATATGTCATTTTCAGATATGTACTTGGCATTGTACAGCTGTTATTTTCAGAAAACTTGTTTGTCTACAGAGACTTACCTAAAATGGAAAGTATCTATCTTACCCCATTTTATAATCAAAGAAACTCAGAAATTTAGAGACAACTGTTACCAGTTGTCTGGTAACAGTTACCAGACAAAAATTACCATTCTGTAATTTTAAAAATTTTGTTGGAAACTTGCAGTAAATTTCACTAATTTCCCCAAAATAGTTAAGGGCAGTGGTAAAGAAAAACTCAAGCAAACAAACAAAAAAAATGTATCTTTCTTCAGTCCCACTTTCTTCATTATACCAAGATGAGTTCAGTTCAGTTCAGTTCATTCACTTAGTTGTGTCCGACTCTTTGTGACCCCATGAACCGCAGCACTCCAGGCCTCCCTGTCCATCACCAACTCCCGGAGTCTACCTAAACCCGTGTCCATTGAGTTGGTGATGCCATCTAACCATCTCATCCTCTGTTGTCCCTTTCTCTTGCCCTCAATCTTTTCCAGCATCAGGGTCTTTTCAAATGAGTCAGCTCTTCACATGAGGTGGCCAAAGTATTGGAGTTTCAGCTTCAACATCAGTCCTTCCAATGAATACCCAGGACTGATCCCTTTTAGGATGGACTGGTTGGATCTCCTTGCAGTCCAAGGGACTCTCAAGAGTCTTCTCCAACACCACAATTCAAAAGCATCAATTCTTCTGCGCTCAGATTTCTTTATAGTCCAACTCTCACATCCATACATGACCACTGGAAAAATCATAGCCTTGACTAGATGGACCTTTGTTGGCAAAGTAATGTCTCTGCTTTTTAATATGCTGTCTAGGTTGGTCATAACTTTCCTTCCAAGGAGTAAGCATCTTTTAATTTCATGGCTGCAGTCACCATCTGCAGTGATTTTGGAGCCCAGAAAAATAAAGTCAGCCACTGTTTCCACCGTTTCCCTATCTATTTGCCATGAAGTGACGGGACCGGATGCCATGATCTTAGTTTTCCGAATGTTGAGTTTTAAACAAACCTTTTCACCCTCCTTTTTCACCTTCATCAAGAGGCTCTTTAGTTCCTCTTCACTTTCTGCCATAAGGGTGGTGCCATCTGTATATGTGAGGTTATTGATATTTCTCCCAGCAGTCTTGATTCTAGCTTGTGCTTCTTCCAGCCCAGCATTTCTCATGATGCATATAAGTTAAATAAGCAGGGTGACAATATACAGCCTTGACGTACTCCTTTTCCTATTTGGAACCAGTCTGTTGTTCCGTGTCCAGTTCTAACTGTTGCTTCCTGACCTGCATACAGGTTTCTCAAGAGTACCAAGATGAGTGCTATAACAGAATTCAATCAGAGAAGAATACTCAGTGATTTTAGGGGGTTAGAATTGAATATAAGAAATTAGGTATCAAAGCTACTTAGGAGCAGGTAAAGGGAGGCATTGTGCTAGTAACTGGTTAATAGCCATAAATACAAATTAAAGATGGTGATTTCATTCATGGAGCTGAAGAGTAAAGAGAAGAGGATGGGATACTTGAATCTAGAGTACTGTAGGACTGGCTCCATGGATCTCAACAATGAGACTCAAAGCTTTTCCTGCAGGTACTACTAGGCTAGTGCAAAGGATTTGAGACATTGGTAGAAAGATCAAAGACCTGGGGCTTAGTCCTAGCCAGCTCTGCTGGCTTGTTTTAGACCCACAGTGAGGTTGGTCTGGATTGAATTTTGTTTTTATTTTTCTTTTATTTTGGATTGAATTTTTAAAAAGGATATTGAAACTAAGTATAATTGCCAGTGTAAAATCTGTTATTGAGATAAGATTGACATACACAGATCACCCAGATTTCCAAGTCCCTGGCATTCACCCTACCACAGATCTGAGGGCTGATACCGCAGAAATGTGCTTCCTATGATGCAGAATACAAAATGGGAAGCAGCTTTGGAGCTGAAAAGCAGTAATGTAAAAACTGATAAACCACCCATGTGTCATGCCTTTTTCTAGAAAATATAAAGAAATAAATCTCAGGAAAAATAAAATTTCTAATTGTTTAAAATAAAGAAGAATAAGTAGAAACATTATAGGAGTTATGTTTTTAATGCATATCTATTCAGATACATTTTTTTGGTAGTAATTGTTTTTATTTCCCACGTTGACTCGGAGTTTTTTGCTTTGGATTTTCCTCTTGAGGCTGATTTTTTCTCTTTTTTTCCTTAGGCTTTTTCCTCATACAAAGCAACAGAAGACAACATAATAAAATTAACAATGAAATAAATAGTGCTATTGCCACGTAAATCTTGGGTATTTTCTTTCTCTTAGGGGGTGGGCCACTGTCAACACTACCTCCATCGCCTCGTTTTATGCAGTTGGGAGGGTCCCACTTATAGTTGCAGTGGCAGTGATGTTTATTGTTGCAGATCCCCCTCATGTTACAGAACGTAGGTGAACAATTACTATCCAAGCGAGAGATATGGACACATTTCCTTCCGATGCAGACATGCTCTGGGCCACACTCTGTGCCATCCCTCACTTCACCAATGTCAGGTATGCCCATCCCAAAATGGTAGTCTGTACCCCAGCAGGTGGCACTGTTAAAGCGAGTTCCGTGCATTGTAGAATGCTCTGTCAGAAGAGGAATTTCTGCCACATTATCACACTGAATTCTTCCACAGAAGATGTCCGACATATTGCATTTTAGATATGTAGGGCCTTCGGTTCCACAATTACCAAAACGGTCACCTTGAGTGTTTATTTGTCTGTAGCAACTGTCGTTTGCATTTTTTGCTGTTTGGCCAAAAATCTGCCTACAGTGTGCATTGCGATCATTACATCTCTTTTCATAGCAGTAGGAAATGTCATTACAGGGAATTCCATCCTCTACATATACATCATCTGGGCACATGTGGGATGATCCATTGCACCACTCTGGAAGATCACATTCATTGACCTCCTTTCTACACATTTCTCCTGATGGTAAGAACTTGCAGTCCTTGCAACAAAGCCCAAAAGCACAAACAGACCCAAAACTCAGACTGCAATTTGTCAGACAACAAGCGTCTTTTAAACACTGCTGTAAAGATCCACAGTCACACTCTTCTCCTTCTTCAACAACACCATTTCCACAGCGCTTCCTTGAAAATATGTCCTTTGTATATATAGTGTACCGCAAACACTTTGCCTTCTTTATAGCATATCCCCAAAAAAAAGAATAACTACAGTTGCTAAACTTGGCTATTGGTGGGTTGTCGTAACGCATTATACATCTATTGTAACCTGCTGAACACACACACAATATAGTATCGTGAGTCATTCCCAAATTATGACCTAAATGATGAGCCACTGCAATTCCAATAATGACCAAGGTTTTGTTTGCAAAAGTGACGGCTGCGCAACTGAAGTGTGGTCTGCACATTCCTCTGATAAAGCCTATACCACTTAGTCCTCTTAATGTCTTCTGCATAAAAATATGTGTAGTATCATGTGCTATGCGAGCGTCAATGTTATTAGCCTTCCAGACGCAAAAATCTCTCAGAGCTCTCTGTACAGCATCTATTTCAACAAGGTTTCTTTGAGTCCAGAACTCCAAACCAATTAGTAACACCTTCATACCCATTACCTGATAAATGGAATCCACTATGTTTACAATAGTAAATAAATCCTCTTTCACCTTTGAGACATTCTTTTTAAAATAATCATATAGGGTATAGTCCACCACCACTGCCATTTCAATAAAGAATGAATGGATCCACCAGCCTTCATAATTACTTTGTTTCAGAGTAAAATTACCAGTCTCTTGAAACTCAAATTGCTCTATAGGTTCCTCTTGCATAAAACCAGATTTCATGGTTGGTAACTGGGTCTCTTCACTCTCCATTTTATACACCAGGTGTTCAAATTTGGTAGAAAAAATCATGGGCTTAATTTCATAAACAACATTATTTATCTGTAATAATCCTCGAAAGCCACCAAAACAGGTACTGAGGGCAACAAGGGATTCTGGGTCCCCCTCCACATAACCATGATAGTAGCAGTCATTCTGGACAAAAGGTTGGTCCTTCAGGAGAGCACCCTCTTCTGAGTAGGTGAACACTGGGAGGTGTCTGGACAGCAGATGTTTCTTGACCTTCATGTGGAAAACGTGTCTCTGACCCCCTAAATGCAAGCTGTAAGACAGCCGACCTGGAGGCTTCATGCCTCTGCCAGTGCCAGTTATCTTCAAGGGAATTACCACTTCTGGGGGACTGTGATATTGAAGGTTCTCAGCCCGAGTGTGTCCTGTAAAAAACAGAAACACTCCAAGCCAGTGTAGCAGGGGTATGACCCTCATATACAGCAGAGATTTGATCACAGTCATTATGAAGCTACCATTATTGGTTCAGAGAGGAAGGCAGGCAGGGCTGGGAGTCACCGTTGGTCTGGCTCCTTATTCTGAACTGGTTATTGTGCAGAACTAATCATTAAGTCTTTGTCTTCTGCCAGAGTGGAACCATTAGAACATCAGCACTGTAAGTAAAACAAAATACAACATATGGATGGGGATGGTTAGAAATGGGCCTCAAAGAGAGAAAAGGAAACATATACAATAAAAGTGATTACTGTTTTGATCAAGGAATGACACTAGAAACTACACAGAATTTGTTTTTAAATATTTATAAGGCAGAGAGGCATTGGGGGAGTATATAAGGCTGAAAATTGGCCATAGATTTATAGTTATTAAACTTGGATGATGGGCAGTTAAGAATTCATTATACTGTTCTCTAAATATATGTATGTGTGTAAACATTTCCACAATAAATAGTTCAAAGAAAAATAATCTTAAGGATAAGGCGACCATAAGTCCTGGATTGCTGGAATTATCCTAATTTATATATGTTAAATTGATATAAGTAGTAATACCTGTTTTTTTCAGCCTCAAGCCATAAATTACTCAATTACCTAAGATACATATTAAAAACAACAATAGCGCAATAACTCTGCGAAAGTCTCCTGTTATTTTAAAATCTGTTCTATAGTACCTACCATTACCTCCCTACAAGAAAATGTTTAGTTTTCTTTCATCTTTCTTACATTAATCTCCTCATTAGACTTGTCACATTAGTAGTACTCAAGAGTATTATCTATGTCTTTCATAAATGTTAGTATCTCCTATAAAGTCTAACTAAATTCTTTATATAGTAAATAATGGTCAACTTGACTTTTATTGTTCCTTGGAGTTCTTACTGAAAAGGTATTTACACTTGATTACATTTTAATGTAGAACACTGTTCAATACCTGTAACCAATTTGCTTTTGGAACAAAGTGGTATAGGCCCACGTTTTTCTGCTTATTTTCTCTAAATACAACTAAATACTCTGGATATAATTAAATCGAAGACAAAAAATACCTCTGAAAGCTAAAAAGCAAAAGACAGACTGACTAGAGGTCTCCAGACTTGAGGAATGGCAACAGGGTGCCATAGCTCATATTTATCCCAAATAAGGTGCTAGAGAGGTCTTTAATACAGAATCACCATTAAGCATAGACAAAAGCAGGAAAAAAAGCCTCAAAAATAATTTTCTCCTTCTTGAAAAATGACAGAGAATTAAAAAACTCAACCAAGAACCAGTAAGATGCTCCAGCATCTACTCTTGAGCAAGTCACACGTGACTGATTCACCCAGAGTGACAACTTCAGATATTTGTAGGCCAACTCAAAACACATTCCATAATCAGAGAACTAGTGGACTGTTCAGTCCACTTACACTGGCAATATAAAGCCCTGGCAGGCCAGCCTAACCCTCATTCAACATCTAGGTAACAGATCTGCCTTCAGAGGCAGCAGCAAAATCCCAACAATTTGATCCAACCTCAGCTCAACACTATGGCAGAGAATGGAACCCTATATTAAACATAGCAGTATCATTCACAAAGCCTGAAATATCCCACCCCTTCACCAAATGACATAGGAGACATAGCCTATTGGCTTCTGTTCTTCACACCTCCAGATCTGAATATGGCCCAGTGACACCAGTTAAATCCAGAATGAAGCTTCATTAAAACTGCAAAGTCAAAGACAAGAAAATTTGAAAGTGGTAAAAGCAAACAACATGTTACACGCAAAAGAACCACCATAGAACTGTGAGTAGATACTTCAGCAGAAATCCTGCAGGTCTAGAGGGAGTGGGGTGATGTCAAAATGCTGAAAGAAAAAAACCTATCAACTAAGAATGCCATACTTGGCAAAACTGTCTTTGAAAAAAATAAAGAGGATACAAAGACATCACCAAACAGCAAACAAGAGCTGAAGGAGTTTATCACCGCTACAATCGCCTTACAAGCAGTGCTAACGGGAGTTTTTCAAGTTGAAAGAATGCTAAAGAACAACATGATAGTATAAAAAAGTATGAAATATACATATATATTTCATATAAAAACACATAAATGTAAACTCATCTATAACAAAACTAGAATACTTTATTACTTAATTATGGTGGGTGAACATATGGTGTTCATATGTTGGATATTCATACAGTGGGTGTTCTTATGGTGAACACTTTTAATTTTAGAATCAAAGTCAATCCCCTGGAGGAGGGCAAGGTAATTCAATCCAATATTCTTGCCTGGAGAATCCCGTGGACAGAGGAGCCTGGCAGACTACAATCCACAGGGTCACAAAGAGTCGGACACAACTGAAACAACTTAAAGTAAAAGATGAAAGAACTATAAGTAACTAAAACTAAAAAATACACAGTAAAAATTGATATCTAAGTTGTAACAACAATAACATAAAATGTGAGCTGAAGAGAAGTTATAGTATAGAGTTTTTGTATACAATTGCACTTAAAAACATTGTATACATTAACAGTGATATTTTATGTAAGCCCCAAGTTAACCACAAAAAAATATAGTTATAGAAGTTACACACATACACAAAAAAACCCAGAAAGGAATTACTATATGTAAAATACCAAAAAATCAACAAAATACGACATCAAAGGCAACAAGGGAGGAAGATAGATAAAAGAACAAGAAATATTAATAGAAAATAAAGAATAAAATGACAACATTAAATCATTCCTTATCAAATAATAACTGTAAATATAGATGGATTAGACTTTCCAATCAAAAGACAGAGTGACTGAATGGGTATAAAAAAATAAGACTCAGTTATATGCTGTCCAGTGGAAAAAACATTTACTTTAGACATAAGAAGACCTCAATCAAATCCCTTATGATTATACAGTGGAGTTACAGTGGAGGTGATGGATAGATTCAAGGGACTAGGTCTGGTAGACAGAGTGCCTGAAGAACTATGGATGGAGGTTTGCACCATTGTACAGTAGGTGGTGACTAAAACCATCCTCAAGGTAAAAAAAACACAAGGCGACAAAGTGGTTGTGTAAGGAGTGGTTGTATAAAGGCCTTACAAATAGCTGAGAAGAGAAGCTAAAGGCAAAGGAGAAAAGGAAAGATATACCTATCTGAATGCAGAGTTCTAAAGAATAGCAAGAAGAGATAGAAAGCCTTCTTAAGTGAAGAATGCAAAGGAATGGAGGAAAACAATAGTATGAAAGATTAGTGATCTTGTCAAGAAAATTAGAGATACCAAGGGAAAACTTCGTGCAAAGGTAGGCACAGTAAAGGACAGCAAGAACTTAATAGAAGCAGAAGAGATTAAGAAGAGGTGGCAAGAATACAGACAGAGCTGTAGAAAGAAGGTCTTAATGACCTGGATAACCTTGATGGTGTGGTCATTTACCTAGAGTCAGACCTCCTGGAATGTGAAGTCAAGTGGGCCTTAGGAAGCATTACTACTAACAAAGCTAGTGGAGGTGATGGAATTCCAGCTGAGCTATTTCTAATCATATAAGATGTTGCTGTGAAAGTGTTGCACTCAATATGTCAGCAAATTTGGAAAACTCAACAGTGGCCACAGGTCTGGAAAATATCAGTTTTCATTCCAATCCCAAAGAAGGGCAATGCCAAAGAATGTTCAAACCACTGTATAATTGCACTTATTTCACATGCTAGCAAGGCAATGCTCAAAATCCTTCAAGATAGGCTTCAACAATATGGGAACCAAGAACTTCCAGATGTACAAGCTGGATTTAGAAAAGGCAGAGTGACCAGAGATCAAATTGCCAACATCTTCTGGATCATGGAATAACCAAGGGAATTCCAAAATAATCTACTTCTGCTTCAGTGACTACACTAAAGCCTTTGACTATGTGGAGCACAGCAAACTGTGGAAAATTCTTAAAGAGATGGGAATACCAGGCTACCTTACCTGTCTCCTGAGAAACCTGTACACAGGTCAGGAAGAAACAGTTAGAACTGGACATGGAATAATAGACTGGTTCAAAATTGGGAAAGGAGTAGGTCAAGTATCATCATCCTGCTTATTTAATTTATATGCAGAGCACATCATGCAAAATGCAGGGCTGGATGAAGTACAAGGTGGAATCACTATTGCCAGGAGAACTATCAGCAACCTTAGATTTGCAGATGATACTACTTTAATGGAAGAAAGCAAAGAGGAACTAAAGAGCCTTTTGATGAAGGTGAAAGAGGAGAGTAAAAAGCCTGGCTTAAAATTCAACATTCAAAACACTAAGATTATGGCATTTAGTCCCATCACTTCATGGCAAATAGATGGGGAAAAAGTGGAAGCAGTGGCAGATTTCATTTTCTTGGGCTCCAAAATCACTGTGGATGGTGACTGCAGCCACAAAACTAAAACACGTTTGCTCCTTGGAAGAAAAGCTATGACCAACTTAGACAGTGTATTAAAAAGAAGAGACAACACTTTGGTGATAAAGGTCCATCTAAGTCAAAGCTATAGTTTTTCCAGTAGTCAGATATGAATGTGAGAGCTGGACAATAAGCTTGAGCACTGAAGAATTGATGCTTTTGAATCGTGGTGTTGGAGGAGACTCTTGAGAGTCCCTTGGACAACAAAATCAATCCAGTCAATCCTAAAGGAAATCAACCTTGGATCTTCATTAGAAGGATTGAGGCTAAAGCTGAAGTTTCAATACTTTGGCTACCTCATGTGAAGAGCAGACTTGTTAGAAAGATGCGGACGCTGGGAAAGATTGAGGGCAGGAGGAGAAAGGGGTGACAGGGGATGAGGTGGTTGGATACCATCACCAATTCAATGGACCTGAGTTTGAGCCAACTCTGGGAGATGGTGAGTAACAGGGAAGCCTGGTGCGCTGCAGTCATTGGTCACAAAGAGTCAGACATGACTTAGTGACTAAACAACTACAACAACAAAGCAACAAATAGTTAGTGGTAAAGGCTGTATAACTCTGAATATACTCAAAACCACTGTATCTTACACTTTAAAGGCTGAACTTAATGTATTTAAGGCTGAATTTACTTAATGTAAATTATATCACAATAGCACTATTATAATAAAGAGAAATGCAAGATGATGAACTTTATAAATATTTTATGACCCTAAAGAATGGTATGGTAGGCATGCATCTTCTTGATTTTCTGAAATTGAATGAATATCTCCAGGGTTTTTTCTTCCTTGTGTTAGAGAGAGAACTGTCGGCAACTCAGATTACACTCGGCCTTCTCAGTATTTTCTCTCAGCTTGAATTGATATTCAGAGGACTCAGTATTTTGCCCCCTTTCTTTTCTCTGGAACTTTCTCTCATTTCTAAGGGGCTTGTATGACTTCTAAGCACAGTGAGGAGGGAACAAAGACTCTGTTTTGTGAATGTGTTTTGTCCTTTGGTGGTTGCTATTCTCCTCATGCTCAGGCAGAGATCGCCTGGCATAACCCACTAACTCCAATCTGGCCACTAGTTTTATGAGTCAATGTGTTTTGTTCTCTTGATTCTTCTTCAGACCATATAGGATGTAACTGTGAGGATACCACATCTTTTTTATTTCATTCACCTGTCAATGAATGATGTTTGGGTTTTTTTCTATGTTTTGGCTATTGTAAATTGTGCTGCTATGAATATAGGAATGCATGTATCTTTTTGAATTATAGTTTTGTCTGAATATATGCCCAAAGTGGGATTGCCGGATCATATGGCAGCTCTGGGCTTCCTGGGTAGCGCTAGTGGTAAAGAACCTGCCTGCCAATGCAGGAGATATAAAGAGATGCAGGTTCCATCCTTGGGTCGGGAAGATCCCCTGGAGGAGGACATGGCAACCCACCACAATATTCTTGCCTGGAGAATCCCACGGACAGAGGAGCCTGGCAGGCTACAGTCCGTGGGGTCACAAAGAGCTGTATGTGACTGAAGCGACTTAGCATGTACGCATGGCAAGCCTATTTTTAGCTTTTTGAGGAATCTCCATACTGTTTTCCATAGTGGCTGCACCAATTTACATTCTCACCAACAGTGCAGAGGGTTCTCCTTTCTCTACACTCTCCAGTATTTGTTATTTGTAGACTTTTAAAATGATGGCCATTCTGGCTGGTGTGCGGTAGTAGCTCATTATAGTTTTGATTTGCATTTCTCTAAAAATTAGTGATATGAGTGTCTTTTCATGTGCCTATTGGCCATCTGTATGTCCTCTCTGAAGAAATGTCTGTTTAAATCTTCTGCCCATTTTTTTGATTGGGGTTGTTTGTTAGAAAATAGTTTTTAGACATAACGAAAGCTCGGTTGTAAAATAAAACAAAATAAAATAAATTGGAACTTAATGAAAGTAAAAGCATTTGCTCTAGAATATCTTAAGAGAATGAAAACGCATGTCACAGATTGGGAGAAAATATTTGCAAATAATTGTTAAAGGATTTGTAAAACAAACACCCCCCCCACCCCAGATTTAAAAAATATTCAAAATGTTTCAGCAGACATTCCACCAAAAAGATATAGAGATGGCAAACAAGCATATAAAGATAGTATCTTTATTCATTAGTAAATGCAGTGGAAAATGAGATTGTTTTCTTACTCTCTCGTTTTGATAGTTCATTGTTAGTATATAGAAATGCAACAGATTTTTGTGTATTGATTTTCTATCCTGAAAATTTACTAAATTTATTAGTTACAACAGTTTTTTGGTGGCGTACTTAGGATTTTTTATATATAATATGTTATCTGCAAATATGATAGTTTTCTTTTTTCCTTTCTTATTTGGATGCCTCATTTCTTTTCTTGCTTATTTGCTCCGGTTTAGACTTCTGGTACTAAGTTGAGTAAAGGTGGAAAGGCTAGATATCCTTGTCTTGTTCCTGATCTTAGTGAAAATACTTTTAGCTTTCAACTTTTTAACCTTTTTAACCTTGAGTGTGGGAAGAGCTATAGGCTTGTGATATATTGTGTTGAAGTGTGCCTTTATTGTGAAGAGTGTTCTCCATATACCCAATTTGTTGAGCATTTTTATCATGGATAGATGCTGAGTTTTGTCAAGGGATTTTTCTGCATCTATTAAGTTGATTGTATGATTATTGGCAATCATATTATTTTGTTATCAGTTATCATTGATTTTGTTAATGTGGTGTAAAAATACCAATTAATTTGTGTTTGTTGAATCACTCTTACATCCTGGAAATAAATTCGACTTGATCATGACTTATGATCCTTTTAATGTATTGCTAAATTCAGTTTGTCAATATTTTGTTGAGGATTTTGACATTTATCTTAAGCATGGATATTGACCTATTGGTCTAATATGTCATTTAAGTTCAATGTTTCCTTTTTGATTTTTGGCTTGGATGATCTACCCGTTGATAAAAGTGTGATGTTGGGGTCCTCTACTATTTTTGTGTTGCTCTTTTTTTCTCCCCTTAGGTCTATTAATGTTTGCTTTATACATTTATGTGTGTGCATATATATCTACAAATTTATATCCTCTTTGGATTGAAGCAAAGCTTCTGTCGGCTAAGGAACCTATGACTAGGAGGCAGTGTCACAAAGTGGGTATCAGTCTGCATCATTGTTGCTAGGTTGTAGCACTAGCACTTATGCTTACTAGATGTATTATTAAACTCTCACAGAGTTGGTTTCTTTTTTGTAAAATAGAAATGAAATGTGTACTTCCTGGGATGGTTTTGGTGGTTAAATGAGATAACTGAAGTTAAATAGTTTGGATAATGCCTACCGTGTTGAATATTTGATAAATAATAATTTTATTATTTTTAAATAAAACCTACAATGTTTTCACAAGTTTCCAGTTCATTATGCTTAATGATCTACAACAGATGTTTTCTTTTATACTAAACAGGAAATAATTTTCTGAAATGGATTTGGAGGGAAGTTGATTTTTGTTAAAGAGTGTCTCTGTTTGAAGCAGTGTTTCTATTGAGTGATTCCATATCTTTAGAAACATCTGCACCTTAATACTTTGATTCTGTTTGTTTTTCAGCAAGCAAGAAAACAGAAAATATGTACTGAGAATTTTCAGCTCTTTTCTAAACCTTTCAAAGTAATTTTTGTCATCAGTTTTCCTCTAATATTTTATCTTCTGTTTGGTTCACTTCTCTGCTTTTTTGGGAGCACAAGATTTTGCATAATGAACTGAACAGCCACTTCCGCTTTCCTTTGAAATGGATACTTTTACTGGTTCCTTTTTATTGGTGTAAGTACAAGAGGTGTGAAAACTCTTTCAGATTTAGTGATTTAAAACAAAATATTCCTGTGAACATTTGAGTTGAACAGTTTTAAAAGGGAAAACTGCATAAAGTATTCTGCCCCCCCCATCTCATTGTGAGGTATTTCCCTTCATCTTATTTTTAACTGAAGATCCATTTAGTTAATTCAATGATATATTTCTTAGCCTTGGAGACTTGAACATATGAAAGGAGCAAGATTGCCATGATTATTTTAATTGAACAAAAGAAAAAAAGCAAAACTGCTTTTTAGAACAGTTTTAGATTTACAGAAAAATTGTAAATATAGTACAGAGTTCCCATGTACGCTCATGCCCATTTTTCTCGTAAGTAACATCTTATATTAAATTTTCTATATTTTTATTATATTATATATATTTTATATAATTATATATTAATATATACTATAATTATATATTATATAATTATATATTATATTACCCTTTTCACAGTTAACAAACCAGTATTGACACATTATTAAAGCCCACATTTATTTCAGATTTCCTTATTTTCTACCTGATGTCTGTTTTTATTTCTGAGACTCCATCCTGGACACCACATTATAATAAGCCATTGTGTCGTCTCGGGTTCCTTTGGCTATGGCATTGTTGTTTTTGATGACCCTGACATTTTGGGGAGCTCTGGGCAGTTGTTTTGCAGAATACCCCTCAATGGAGGCTTATCTGATTCTTTAAAAATGATTAGATTGAGATGATAAGTTTTTGTAAGGAAGGTCACAGAGGTTAATTTCCATTTCTTCACATCATATCAGGGGTGCCTACTAACAACTGATATCACTGTTGATGTTGCTCATCTGGCTTGGTTGTTTTTGTTGCTCGTTGTTCAGTCACTAAGTAATGTCTGACTGTTTGAGACCCCCATGAACCGTAGGACACCAGGCTCCTCTGTCCTCCACTGTCTCCCAGATTTGCTCAAATTCATGCCCATTGAGTAGGTGATGCCATCTAACCATCTCATCCTCTGCTGCCCCCTTCTCCTTTTGCCTTCAATCTTTCCCAGCCTTTTCTGGCTTGATAGTGTTGTCTAATTTCTCTACTGTAAAGTTACTCTTTTTTCCATTTCTTCATATTGTACTCTTTGAAAAGATGTCATTTTGTGCAGCCCATATCTAAGGAATGGGGAATTATGCACTTATCCTAAATTCCTAACTCACACTAGTTCTTTTATTGCCTTTTTATTGCATTTTCCAGAATGTCTTGTAACTGAAATCATATTATGCAGCTTTTTCAGATTGTTTTCTTTCACTTAGCAGTATGCACTTAAAGTTCATGCATGTTTTTTGTTGTTGTTGTCGCTTCCTGTGTCTGTGTGTTTGCTCAGTCATGTCCAACTCTTTGTGACCCCATGGACTGTAGCCCTCCAGGGTCCTCTGTCCATGGGATTTCCCAGGCAAGACTACTGGAGCAGTTTGCCATTTCCTTTATAGTTCATTTCTTTTTATTACTGAATGTTATCCCAATGTGTTGATAAAATCAGCATGTTTATTTATTCACATATTGGAAGTCATTTGATTTCTTTTGGTTTTTGGTGATTGTGGATAAAGCTGATAATAAACATTTTTATTATCAAAAAAGTGTTTTAGTTTTGTACAAAACATAAGTTTTCAAATCATTTGCATAAATACTGAGGAGTATGATTGTTGGATTTTATGGTAAAACTATATTTAACTCTGCAGGAAACTTACAAGCCATCTTCTAAAGTGTTTGTACCATAGTGCTTCTACCAGTAATGAATGCGCTGCATCTTTAGCGGGAATTTTTATTGTACATTTTTTGGATCTTACTCATTCTAACAGATGTGTAGGAGTATTTCATTGTTGTTTTAATTTGCAATTTCCTAATGATAAATGATTTTGAGGATTCCTTCCTGTGTTTATTTTCCATTTACATATTTTCTTTGATAACGTGTTTGTTCAGATATTATTTCGCATTTCTAAGTTGAGTTGTTGGTATTATTATCATTGAGTTTTAAAGGTGATTTGTTTTATATTTTGGATCAGATACTCTATCATATTTATACTTTGCATATAATTTGTCCAGTCTATGACCACCTTTTAAATTTTCCTTACAATGTTTTCCACAGAGCAGAATTTTTAATTTAATAAAATCCAGTATATAATTTTTATTCTTTTATGAATCATACTATTGGTGTTAAACCTAAAAAATTTTTGTCAAAGCATTCAGACATTGTTTTATGTTTTCTTCTGGAAATTTTGCATTTGCATGATTTATATTTATGTCTAGGACCCATTTTGAGTTAATATTTATGAAAGTTATAAGACTGTGTCTTTGTTCAATATTCAATCATTTGTCAAAAGATTATCTTTCTCTGTTGACTTACTTTTATTACCTAGACAAAAATCAGGAGATTATATTTGTGTGGGTTTGTTTCTAGGCTCTCTATTTTGTTTCATTAATGTGCACACTTTCACCAGTGCCATGTTTTTTTTTCCTTTTTTAACTATAACTTTATACTGAACCAGATAGAATAGTCCTCCAACTTTATTGTTATTTAAAATTATATCGGTTATTCTAAGTCTTTGGCCTTTCCTTAAAACTTAGAACCTGTTGATAACTATCTATAAAATAGTTTCCTGGGTTTTTTATTGTAATTGTGTTGAATATATAGATCAATTTGAGAAGAACTGATACTTTAATAATATTTAGTGTTTCAATCCATAAACATATTTCTCTGTTTATATCGATATTCTTTGGTTTTTCAAATCAGAATTTTATAATTTTTTCACACTTAGATTCTGCATATATTTTGTTATACTCAAACTGATGTCTTTTATCCATCTTTTTGAACTATTGGCAAATTTTTATATTTCTAAATATTTGGAAATTTTCCAGCTCTTGTTCCATTTTGTTTTTTATTTATAGCTTAACTCTGGTGTGGTTTGAAAGCATGCTTTATTTGAGAAATTGGTAGTCAGAGAAACAGTAAAGTTATTGAAGATGTGAATGATCCTATAAAACATCTTGATCTGCCATTGCTAGGTCACTGTGCCCTATTTGTCTAAACCATACATTCTCTTCAAGTATGCATGGAGCATTCAGTAAATTATACCATAAGCAGTTAAACCAAAACTCAGTAGATTTCAAAACATTGAAATAGTTCAAAGTATGTTATCTAACATAACAGAATCAAATTTGAAGTTAGTACTAAGATATCTAGAAGAGCCTTTAACATTTGTAAACTGAGCCATACACTCCCATATCATCTATATGTTGGTAAAGAAATCTCAAGAAAAATTTAAAAACTGTTTCAAACTGAATGGTAATGAATAATAAAACATCTAAATTATGTAGTTTGTAGCTAAAGCAATGCTTTTATTAGGAAATATTAAACATATGCTATTAGAAAAATAGAAAATGCTATCATTAGAAATTTTCTAATAACAAGAAAGACAATCAGGGAAGAAAAAGAGCAAATTAAATCTAAAGCAGGCAGAAGGAAAGATATAATAAAGAGTAGAAACCAAGGAAACAGAAAATTAGCAAGGCACAATTTTCTTCATTGAAAAAACTAATAAAAATGATATGTCTCCAGTGAGAATAATCAGAAAAGAGAAAGCATACATTACCAATTTCAAGAAAGAAAAAAGTGCTATCACTTCAGATCCTACAGACATTATAGGGATAAAGGGGATATTATGAATAACTTCATGAACTGAATAATTTCCTTGAAAACATACAAGTTAGCAAAAGTAATCTAAGATTACATAGTAAATATCAATTGCCATTAATCTTTCAAAGAAATTGAATTTATAAATCTGCTCTGAGAAAATTTCAGGCACAGATGATGTCAGTGCTATGTTCTAAAATCATTTCAGGAAGAAATAATACCAGTGAAACTCCTTCTGCACAAGGAGGCCAGAATGACCATATCTCAACTTGCTTTATGAGGCAAACTTAACTCTGATATCAAAACTTTTCAAAGATATTAGATATCAGAAGTAAATTTATTAATTATTATCAGACCTAGCCTCAATCTGAACAAAATATTAGCAATCAAATCTATAAAGTGGTAGTATGGCATGTCCCAAAAGGAGTTTATTACAAGAATCAAATTAGCTTGCATTTGGAATGAATACATGTAATCACAGGAATAAAAATTTGCAACTATGTATGGCAACCACTTTTAATTAGATTTATTGTAGTGATTATTTTTTAGAGTTAGAACATTACTTTGCATACCTGAAACTAGTGTTTTGTGTCGACTAAATCTCAATTAAAAATAATAAAAATTTGCCTTGGGGTTTCCCTGATGTCTCAGTGGTAAAGAATCTGCCTGCCAATGCAGAGGGCATGGGTTTGATTCCTGATCTGAGAGGATCTCACATACTGTGGAACAACTAAGCCCATGAGCCACATCTACTGAGCCTGTGCTCTGGAGCCTGGGAACTGCAACCATCGAGCCCGCTTGCCAGCTACTAAAGCCTGAACACCCTAGAACGCATGCTTCATAACAAGAGAAGCCACCACAATGAGAAGCCAGTGTACCACAACTAGAGAGCAACCCTTGCTTGCTGCAACTAGAGATGAGCCCACACAGCAACGAAGACCCAGCACAGCCATAAACAAATGAATAAATAAAATTATTTTTAAAAGTCTGCCTTAATAATAAAAAATGTCAAGAATATAAAATTGAAAAGTATATGAGTATGACAATAACAAAATTTGTGCTCAGTTCAGTTCAGTTGCTCACTTGTTTCCAACTCTTTGTAATCCCACAGCCTGCAGCATGCCAGGCTTCCCTGTCCATCAGCAACTCCCGGAGCCTACTCAAACTCATGTCCATTGAGTAGGTGATGCCATCCAACCATCTCATCCTCTGTCATCCCCTTCTCCTCCCACCGTCAATCTTTCCCAGCATCAGGATCGTTTCAAATCAGTCAGTTCTTCGCATCAGGTGCTGGGTTTAGGCAATTTCCGGCTAGAGAATGAGTCAGAGGAACACTTGGGGAGAGTCTTGGTTGCTCTACGGTTTACATTAGTTTCTAATAAATAATTTCTAAAACACAATTGCTACTGCCACAGAGACACGTATATAGTTAGTATAATAAATAATAACTTTTATGACTTTGTCTTTTGATGTCACTCTGTTTATATCTTTTAGTGATTTGTGTAAGAGCACCATGTAACATATATTAATATGAAAAAGAGGTATTAAAAGTTACATGTATAATAATGTTAACACTATATAAAAGTGAATTTTCAAGACCATTAATGATTTCTCTTTAAAGTGGATTATGAAAGTCAAATATCCTATGTTTGAAAATGACATCTCATTATCATGAATGCTTTCCACCATTTTTAGTCTTATTTTAACCTCATTTTAATAGTTTTATTTTGAATAATGCCAGTATATTTACTTTGTAATTACCCCCACTGTTAAAAATAATAGGTTTCCTTCCAGAGCATTCTCATATATATTAATAAGTCTTCAAAGGAAAGATCCTCCTCAAGTTACACTGGGGTTATGTCCTTATAAACTCATTATTACTTGAAAATATGCATGTCAAAATGCATTTGATACGCCTGATGTACTAAGCATCACAGCTTAGCCCAGCCTGCCTTAAATATGCTCAGAGTACTTACATTAGACTACAGTGAGGGAAAATCATCTAACACAGTGCCTATTTGTGGAATATTTCATGTAATTTATTGAATTCTGCACTGATAGTGAAAAACAGAATGGGCATATGGATAGAGAATGGTGGTAAGTAGACTTAGGTATATTTCCCCTTGTGATTGCACTTTCCTGGTGGCTCAGACAGAGAGCCTGATGAACTATGGACGGAGGTTTGTGACATTGTACAGGAAACAGGGATCAAGACCATCCCCCATGGAAAAGAAATGCAAAAAGGCAAAACGGTTGTCTGAGGAGGCCTTACAAATAGCTGTGAAATGAAGAGAAGCGAAAATCAAAGGAGAAAAGAAAAGATATTCCCATTTGAATGCAGAGTTACAAAGAATAGCCAGGAGAGATAAGAAAGTCTTCCTCAGTGATCAATGCAAAGAAATAGAGGGAAACAACAGAATGGGAAAGACTAGAGATCTCTTTAAGAAAATTAGATATACCAAGGGAACATTTCATGCAAACATGGGCTCAATAAAGGACAGAAATGGTATGGACCTAACAGAAGCAGAAGATATTAAGAAGAAGTGGCAATAATACACAGAAGAACCGTACAAAAAGATCTTCATGACCCAGATAATCACAATGGTGTGATCACTTACCTAGAGCCAGACATCCTGGAATGTGAAGTCAAGAGGGCCTTAGAAAGCATCTCTACGAACAAAGCTAGTGGATGTGATGGAATTCCAGTTGAGCTATTTCAAATTCTGAAAGATGATGCTGTGAAAGTGCTGCACTCAATATGGCAGCAAATTTGGAAAACTCAGCAGTGGCCACAGGACTGGAAAAGGTCAGTTTTCATTCCAATCCCTAAGAAAGCCAATGCGAAAGAATGCTCAAACTACTGCACAATTGCACTCATCTCACACGCTAGTAAGGTAATGCTCAAAATTCTCCAAGCCAGGCTTCAGCAATACATGAACCGAGAACTTCCAGATGTTCAAGCTGGTTTTAGAAAAGGCAGAGGAACCAGAGATCAAATTGCCAATGTCTGCTGGATCATTGAAAAAGCAAGAGAGTTCCAGAGAAACATCTATTTCTGCTTTATTGACTATGCCAAAGCCTTTGACTGTGTGGATCACAGTAAACTGGTGAGAATTCTTAAAGAGATGGGAATACCAGACTACCTGACCTGCCTCTTGAGAAACCTGTATGCAGGTCAGGAAGCAACAGTTAGAACTGGACATGGACCAACAGACTGGTTCCAAATAGGAAAAGGAGTACGTCAAGGCGTACGTATATTGTCACCTTGCTTCTTTAACTTATATGCAGAGTACTTCATGAGAAATGCTGGGCTGAAAGAAGCACAGGCTGGAATCAAGATTGCCGGGAGGAATATCAATAACCTCAGATGCTCAGATGTCACCACTCTTATGGCAGAAAGTGAAGAGGAACTAAAAAGCCTCTTGATGAGAGTGAAAGAGGAGAGTAAAAAAGTTGGCTTAAAGCCTAACATTCAGAAAACTAAGATCATGGCATCTGGTCCCATCACCTCATGGGAAATAGATGGGGAGACAGTGGAAACAGTGTCAGACTTTATTTTTTTGGGCTCCAAAATCACTGCAGATGGTGACTGCAGCCATGAAATTAAAAGACGCTTACTCCTTGGAAGGAAAGTTATGACCAACCTAGATAGCATATTAAAAAGCAGAGACATTACTTTGCCAACAAAGGTCCGTCTGGTCAAGGCTATGGTTTTTCCAGTCGTCATGTATGGATATGAGACTTGGACTGTGAAGAAAGCTGAGTGCCGAAAAATTGATGCTTTTGAACTATGGTGTTGGAGAAGACTCTTGAGAGTCCCTTGGACTGCAAGGAGATCCAACCAGTCCATCCTGAAGGAGATAAGTCCTGGGTGTTCATTGGAAGGACTGATGCTGAAGCTGTAACTCCAATACTTTGGCCACCTCATGTGAAGAGTTGACTCATTGGAAAAGAGCCTGATGCTGGGAAGGATTGGAGGCAGGAGGAGAAGGGGACGACAGAGGATGAGATAGCTGGATGGCATCACCGACTCGATGGACATGAGTTTGAGTAAGCTCCAGGAGTTTGTGATGGACACGGAGACCTGGAGTGCTGCGATTCATGCGGTCGCAAAGAGTCGGACATGACTGAGCGACTGTACTGAACTGAACTGGTGGCTCAGATGGTGAAGAATCTGCCTGTACTGTGGGAGACCTGGGTTTGATCCCTGGGTTGGGAAGATCCCCTGGAGGAGGGCATGGCAACACACTCTAGCATTCTTGCCTGGAGAGTCCCCATGGATAGAGGAGCCTGGCGGGCTATAGTCCATAGGATCACAAAGAGTTGGACAGAACTGAGTGACTAAGAACATTCACATATACACACATACCCTTGTGACTGGGGCTTCTCTAGCGCCTCAAATGGTAAATAATTTGCCTGCAATGCTGGAGATCCAGGTTTGATCCCTGGGTTGGGAAGATCTGTTAGAGAAGGCATGGCAACCCACTCCAGCACTCTTGCCTGGAGAACCCCATGGACAGAGGAGCCTGGGGGGCTATAGTCCATGGGGTCACATAGAGTAGGATACAACTGAGTGCCACACACACAAACACACTCTTGTGATTGCGTGGCTGACAGGAAGCTGTGGCTGCCACTGCCCAGCATCACAATAAAGGATCAGACAAAATATCTAAAAAGATCAAAACTCTAAATTCAAATACAGTTTCTACTGAACGCATATGGCTTTCTCACTATTGGAAAGTTGAAAAATCCTAAGTCGAATCACTGTACTGGAATCGTCTGTACTTCATTGCTGGATTTCATTCATTCAGATTATTCTAGTAATGTTAGAAATGCCAGAGATATTTTTAGGGATTCAAGCACAATATTTTTCTTGTAAAATCACATAGATTCACTCTGAAAGGCCAATATCATATCTAAAGTTACTTTGCTCTGAACTACTAACTACCTGTCCAAATTAGTGACATTTTGGGCCAAGAGTTGGTGGCATTTTCTAGTTGGCCTTGACAAGTCTCTGAACCATAGCATGTAGAATTCACCCTATTTCTGATTGTTTTGTAAAACATGAAGAGGTTGTAGCAGAGGAAAAAAATCCAGAATTCTCCTTAGGTGATTAGGGTTTTGGTCCTAAAATCCAGGTCCAGATGATCTCACTCTAAAATTCATTTAACTAGCTCTTCTGCTGAGAGTGGAAACTGATGGGTGGCAATGGGTGCTAGGCGATGGCCTCACCTACACCCTTTAGGCAGACATCAGTGTAAAAAGGTAACATAGCCCTGTCCAGTTTTGGATAATAGCCAGTAGGCTTTTGTACTCCAAACTCATTATCAGCTGCTGGAGGGCACCCAGTGATTTTTGATCAAAATGCCTTTGTGGGTTTGTCCAGTAATATTTTAAATTTTGTGTACCACTTATTAACAAAAGTCAATGAAATAAATATCTCCTCACTAATGTTGAGTGAGTACAGTGACCAATTTATCCTAGATGTGTGGGTAATAAATATCATGTAAAAATTTTCAAAATTTTTATCTGAGGCTATAAGCAGCCACTCTAACTGTGGAAGGAGTAATTTCCATGTAATAAATGTTTTTTCTTACTCTGGACTAAAGGCTGACATTGTATAATATTTCATAAAATTCTCTTTGATATTCTCCAAAGACATGGTCTCTTTTAGTATTGTGAGGTTTGGGGTCTTAATAGTGATTGCCTGTTTGGCATAATGATCAACAAGGTCATTTCCTTTGGCTTGAGTATCTCTTTATGAATAGCCATCTAACCTGAAAATAGCCAATTCCTTAAAAAAAAAATTAGAGCTATTAAAATGTCCCTAATATGCTGACCATTCTAAATTAGGGTTCCTCCTTAGATTAAGCATCTCTATTCTAAAGCTTTTAGAAATAATAGACTATTTCCAAAGTGTTTCTGCCATTAGTGTGTGTATAAACACCCTACTTTTTTCATTTAGCCAGGAAGCTTATGGGGATCAAAACCAACTTTGTCATCTGGGCAAATTTTGCTTCTGGAAAGGGATCATATTCTAGTGGTGAGTTGAGATCTGTTATAATGTATCCTGCCTGATATTTTCTGGTTCCATTATTAACATATGATCTACAAATAAGATTAAATCTAGGTTCCCAGGCATGTTTTAATACAGCTATTAGGATTGTCTTGATAAATCTATCAGATATTTGAAAACCAGCACTTAGGGACTAATGAGCTTTCCTTCTGTGCAAGAAAAGTAGAATTTAAAGTATTACAATGATGAATGGAAATACAGTAAGTAATATAACTTGGTAGGAAATAGCCTTCCTACTGGTAAATATTGCATAGTTTTGGTAGACAGCAAAATTTAGCAGCTTAAACCATTAAGTTTAAGACAAACCCTAAAAGAAATTATGTTAGCAGAAGCCTCTAGATGTGGCATCTGTGGCAATCAGCTTTAAATTGAGTAGAACTTTGATACTGGGCTAATGGAAAACAGTTACCTGACACTGATCTGTGATAATTCCATAAAGTTGAGTCAGAACACTGAGGGCTTGTTCAGATCTCTCATGTATGAATAGGTAGCGAGATTAGTGACAAGGTAGGCCTATAGTGGGGCTTCCCTGGTGGCTCAGTGGTAAAGAATCTCCTTGCCAATGTAGTAGATGTGGGTTCATTCCCTGGGTTGGGAAGATCCCCTGGAGAAGGAACCCACTTCAGTGTTCTTGCCTGGAAAATTCCATGGACAGAGGAGCCTGGTGGGCTACATACAGTCCATGGGGTCGCAAAGGGTTGGATCCAACTTAGCCACTAAACAACAGCAACAAGGCCCTTTGTGAGAGGTTATTGAATTTTTTAAAGCACAAAATGCCTATTCATGTTTAAACTCCCAGGTAAGAGATTTGGTTAACAAAGATGTGGTTAAGTCATACAGTATTGGCAATTTCTGAAAATTGGTGTGGTAGGCAGAATGCTTGAAACAGCCTCCCAAATTTCCTGATATAACCCTGGTATAATCGTCTCCCCTGTGTGTAGATAAAGGCCTGTGAAAATGATAAATAGCACTTGTGTGATTAGATTTTGTTACATGGCAAAGGTGAAAATATTTTATGGGTATAACTGAGATCCCTAATTAGTTGACTGAGTGATTCAAAAGGGATATTATTTTGGGTAGGACTGACTTAATCAGATGAAAGCTGTAAAAGCAGGAAGCTTGCCTGCTGTCCTCAAAGAAAAAGAAACAGCCAGGTTGAAGGGCGCCAGTGGAGAGCACCAGTCTCTAGAGCTGAGGACATCAATGCTATAACCACAAAAAGCTAATGAGCTTGGAAGAGACCTTTCAACTCTAGATGGGACTACAATGTGGCTGATACCTTGATTTCAGCTGGTAAGACCCTGAGCAAAGCACTCATCTAAGCCATGCCTGGACTCCTGACACACGCGCATTGTGACATTATAAATGTATGCTGTTTTGAGCACCTAAGTGTGTGCTAATTTGCTGTTGCAATAGAAAATTCATACATTTGGGGACCCTTTGCCTGCTATAGCCAATGAGAGCCAGGAGTCATCTGATGATCTTTTAGTTACTAACTTGGAAAAATTCTGAATTGTTACAATTTTTTAGGAATGAGAAATGTACCTCCTTGATATAAATTATGCCCCAAGGAATATACTTTACTTTGATGAAATTTTGCTTCTCCTCAGAAAGTGTATAGCTTATTGGATATAAAACAATAGGCAGAGAGATAGAGTCAGTTCTAGAGCTCAGCTGAATGTGAGTCCAAAAAAGATGGTCAATATATAAGATAAAAACAAAATCTGGGAAAGTAACTCAGGTCTTGGTTGAGAACTTTACTGATTTTCCTGAGAGAGAGCAAAGAAATGACTGAATAAGAAAGATGTCAAATAGCTGTAAATTATGAACCAAAATAAAAGAATATTTGGGTTTTGTACTGTATGCATGTCAGGAAGCAACAGTTAGAACTGGACATGGAACGACAGACTGGATCCAAATAGGGAAAGGAGTACATCAAGGCTGTATGTTGTCACCCTGGTTATTTAACTTATATGCAGAGTACATCATGAGAAATGCTGGGCTGGATGAAGCATAAGCTGGATTCAAGATTGCCAGGAGAAATATCAATAACCTCAGATATGCAGATGAAACCACCCCTATGGCAGAAAGTGAAGAGGAACTAAAGAGCCTCTTGATGAAAGTGAAAGAGGAGAGTAACAAAGTTGGCTTAAAGCTCAACATTCAGAAAACTAAGATCATGGCATCTGGTCCCATCCCTTCATGGCAAATAGATGGAGAAACAGTGGAAACAGTGGCAGACTTTATTATTTTGGGTTCCAAAATCACTGCAGATTGTCATTGCAGCCATGAAATTAAAAGACGCTTACCCCTTGGAAAGTTATGACCAATGTAGACAGCATATTAAAAAGCAGAGACATTACTTTGCCAACAAAGATCCATCTATGGTTTTTCCAGTGGTCATGTATGGATGTGAGAGTTGGACTATAAAGCAAGCTGAGCACTGAAGAATTGGTGCTTTTGAACTGTGGTGTTGGAGAAGACTCTTGAGAGTCCCTTAGACAGCAAGGAGATCCAACCAGTCCATCCTAAAGGAATCAGTCCTGAATATTCATTGGAAGGACTGATGTTGAAGCTGAAACTCCAATCCTTTGGCCACCTGATGTGAAGAACTGACTCATTGGAAAAGACCCTGATCCAGGGAAAGATTGAAGGCGGGAGGAGAAGGGAACGACAGAGGATGAGATGGTTGGATGGCATCACTGACTCAAAGGACATGAGTTTGAGTAAGCTCCGGGAGTTGGTGATGGACAGGGAGGCCTGGCGTGCTGCAGTCCATGGGGAAGCAAAGAGTCGGACACGACTGAGTGACTGAACTGAACTGAACTGAATTGAACTATTAGGATGTAGGAATTGATTACTAGATTTCTACTCCTGAGATTTTGAAGAAATCATTATCCCTGCCTTTTGGATTTTTTTTTTTTTTCCTTTTCTTTCTTAGCTTAGAAAATAGAAACAAAGAGTTTCTATTTTCAAATAAATACAAAGAGTAATACAAGGTTAATGACATTTCTCTCTTTGGTTTTTACCTTGCTACTGATTTCAGTACTTCCTTTGGTTCTGGTTTTAGAGGGTGTGTTCCAAGCCTGGGGAGATGTCTGGGGAGTTCAGCTCAAATAATGTTGGAAAATCAGCATTATTTATGCCCAGAAGTATGATCATTCCTTAGACATGTAACTTCTATTAAGAGTACAGGTAAATCAATGTTTAAATTATCTATGACCTGATAATGATCAAGGAGTCCTCAGGAATGTCCAGGAATATGCCATCAGGAGAGCTTCTTTTTTGGATTAAATCCCCTACCCCACCCCATTTGATAGTGGGTGTGATGTCACAAGGAGAGAAGAATGTTTCTCTCTGAAAGGTCTGAGGGTGACAGCCTGGCCAGGCAAAGTGTTTGAAGGCTATTGAAAGTACCTATCACTTGATTGCTCTTGGCTCCCAGTGAGAGGTTTGATAAGAGTTTCAGGAAATATGACATGTCATGTGTTAGTTACTCAGTCATGTCCGACTCTTTGCGACCCCATGGACTGTAGCCCTCTAAGCTCCTCTGTCCATGGGATTCTCCAAGCAAGAATACTGGAGTGGGTAGCCATTCCCTTCTCCAGGAGATCTTCCTGACCCAGGGATCAAACGCAGATCTCCTGCACTGTAGGCAGATTCTTTACTGTCTGAGCTATAGGGAAGCCCTGTCATACAGCCCATCAATTCAAAATCTGCAAGGTTTTTCTTTAGTATTTAGAGAAACTGACCCTTGAAATAAAAGAAAATTGGTCAGTTGATTCCCCCTTGGAGAAGCTTCATTAATTGCCCCACTTTATTTTTTCTTTCTCTTTTGTGTCTTAGCTAAAAAAATCAGTGCAACTATTTTTCCAATATCCTTTCCATTAAAAATGTATACTATTGAGAAATTAAGGAAGAGTCTATGAGAAAGATTTTTCAAGGACACTCTCCGGCCTTTGATAAGCAGGATTTAATACAGCTTTACTGTCAAATTCTAGCTTTACTTTTTTCTTTATGAAATTTCACATTTTACTCTTTACTTTCCCTCACTTTTATTCCACTTTTATTTTTACTCAAGTCTTGTGAGTATGGTGGTTGCATGTTGGGATTTGGGGGTTGGGCAGGAAGGTACAGTCTCTGAAGTCATCCCAAGTTGCAGTCTTAGGCAGGTAAATGTAAACAGTGGGACCCAGATGTGAGGTCTGATTCACAAGTGATCCTGGCCCTCCTCCAGAGGGAATGCCAGCTTAGTGTTAGATATTCATTCACCCTTCACAGGGGACAGGGTTTTTTTTTTTCTCATTTTTCTCCTAAGTACAGTGTGTTCCCATCTGTGTACCTGGGCATCAGAGTTTGAGGACCTTGTGTATTAAGGCTTTATTTCCATAGGGCTGATAGAGAAGATGAGATTGGGTGGATGTTAGGTATTTGGTATTAGCATATTGGTTTCTGCCATTTCACACCCAGACAACACCTGGAGGGAAACTTTTTTAGGATTTTTTCCAGTTTTTCCTGCAAGTACTTGTGGGGTTCTTGGGTGTAAACTTGGAAGGAAAGTTATGACCAACCTAGACAGCATATTAGAAGCAGAGACATTACTTTGCCAACAAAAGGTCTGTCTAGTCAAGGCTGTGGTTTTTCCAGTGGTCATGTATGGATGTGAGAGTTGGACTGTGAAGAAAGCTGAGCGCAGAAGAATTGATGCTTTTGAACTGTGGTGTTGGAGAAGACTCTTGAGAGTCCCTTGGACTGCAAGGAGATCCAACCAGTCCATCCTAAACGAGATCAGTCCTGGGTGTTCATTGGAAGGACTGATGTTGAAGCTGAAACTCCAATACTTTGACTACCTCATGTGAAGAGTTGACTCATTGGAAAAGACCCTGATGCTGGGAAGGATTGAGGGCAGGAGGAGAAGGGGATGGCAGAGAATGAGATGGCTGGATGGCATCACTGACTCGGTGGACATGGGTTTGGGTGGACTCCAAGAGTTGGTGATGGACAGGGAGGCCTGGCGTGCTGTGATTCATGGGGTCGCGAAGAGTCGGACACGACTGAGCGACTGAACTGAATTGAACTGAACTGGGTGTAAACTTAATTTGTCTGTGTCTCTCTCAGGCTCACCTACTCTCAGACTTGAGCGATTCAACTCTGGTTGATTCTTCCTACCAGCTTATATACCACTCAGCATCGTATGTCTCAGGTGAGCAGATTGGTGGATGCTGCGTGCTTTCACATTCCTGTTTTTATTTTCAATTATTTTCCCATGGCAGTTTTTATTATCTAATTGAAGTTATTAATTTGCGTCTTCAAGGTTTTTTCCTATTGTGAGGGAGGGAGAAACCCTATTTCTCCAAACCTCTGAGAAGACATCAGAATGCAGCAACTGGTTTTTATGCAATTTTCCTTCTATTTGGGTTGAATCTAAAGCATTTTCCAATACTGTGTCTTAAACAAAGCCATTTTCTCTGGAAAGTCAGCTGACCACTAGCTGTGTGAAACTGTTTGGAGATTATAATCAGATAGTAAATTAGAAAATAATGCTGAGTTCTAAGTTCCTATTTTCATCTTTGCAGGAGAAAATAATGCTGAGTTCTAAGTTCCTATTTTCATCTTTGCAGGATTAGTGTAATCAATTTTTATGAAAAGAATGCTTAAAATAAAAAAAATTAACTTTTAAAAATTAATTATATGACTCATAACACTAATTTCAAAAGCAATTTATTTGTTTAGACAGAACCAGAAATTATAATTTTATACTTTAATTCTGTATCCCATATTTTGCAGTGGGTAATTTGTCAACAATGGCTCTATTTATGACAGCATAAGTTCATATAATATTATAAATCAACTTTTAAAATGAATGATACTGTAAAACCAGAGTTTAACCAAAATCCTAACCTTAATAATTCATGTTAATATCAGAGGGGAAAGTGTCATTTCAGATCAAAACACTTGGCAAGACACTGAGAGGTATTCCCACTAATTCTACCAGTGGATTTTATTTATATACATGTTTTTATATATATATAAATATCTATAGGTCTATAGCTCAGTCTCAACATATCTATCTGGATCTTTTTTATGGGTATTCTAAGGTTAAACAAAGCAAGTTATATTTCCCATTTCTTAAATAATTTGAAGTGTAAGAAGTCCTCAGAGGAACTAAACTCTGTCATCTTATTTCTCAAACTTGACTAGCCCACAAGCTTATCTAAAAAGTCAAAGAGTGTGTTGTGTGTGTGATCATGTTTATTATCAAACTATGTGCAATGTTGTTTTGTGAAGCTGGAAACTGTTTAAGAGGTCAAATATTTTAGTTAATACTGTTATGATATTAAAAGATAGGGTTTATATAAAGTATTATCCTTGTTATAATATTTGACCCAGAGTAACACTAAATTTATTTAACTGCTTATGATGTGTTATCCAACTAAATTTTAACAACTCCTCATTTAAATTCCAGATAAAAGATCCTGGATTTCTTTCTTGTTAAAAATTCACCAGTGGCTATCCTACAGGAAGAATGAGTAAAAAGCCTCCATAAAAACACATTTTTATTGTCACAATGCAACTGATGCACCAATGATCAGTTGTTATACTGACAAATACTACTCCCCCCAAAAGCCTCTTCTCAAACATTCAAATCCATCAAAAACAGAAAAAAGAAACCATTAATGTCCAGGATCATCACAAAAATGGCAAGACTTACAGTGAGGGGTGCATCATTTATTCTGTAGCTGCTCCAACAATTAACTCCTGTGACCCAATTTAACATTCCTCTCTCTCCTTCTCGACTGAGTTTCATCAGCTAATTCATGAGTCTGGTATTTAGCAAGGTCATTTCTCACAGGTCAACTCAGCTTCTACTTTATGGAGAAATTAGGATTGTTATAGAAAAAATTAATATCTAAATTTTTTCTTTTTTTACTTTCAAAACATTTTTGGGCATCTAGAAGAGAGGACTTCAAGTGGAGAAGAAGGGAATGGAATTAAAAATCAGAGGAGGGGTTGCATATAACAGTACAAAAGTCTCTGACCTGCCCCAAGCTGCCTCAGAAGTAGAAAAATCTGGTTATTGTCAGGGAGCCCCAATTCTTGAGTATGTGTACCATTAAATATGGTGCCAGGATTCTATTCCTGTAGACCTTTCGTTGTCAATCAAAAAGTGCCTGTTGTGTCCAGAGGCAAGGCAACCTTATATGAGTTATTTTTCCTTTTTATCTTCAAGTGTAAGCTTTATAAGAACAACTTTCTGGATATTGACCTTAGATTACCTAATGTAGCAACTTTCCCTTTTTTCCTATGTAGATAACTGAAAAATAAAGCTTATAGCCCCTAGGTAACAGAGAACAGGGCTTTGATCCTAGACAGTAAGTGGGAATACAGAGGAATAAACCCAAATATGACTTGATAGCACCAACCTGATCTATTGGTTGTGATTAAATCAACATGTTGGCACTTATTATACATGTATGTGTATATAATATTTATAATCCTCAAATTATAAGTTAAAGTTAAGAATTCATGTTGAGATAACAAAAATATTTTGGTCCTTATAGTAGAGGATCTCAAGAAGTATTTCAGGAACATAGTAATTAATGAAAACTTTGCTAGCATGAAAACTATAGTAGTTATTATAGAAAGGGTTTTTAGTTTGTAGTTATGAGATAAAATCACAAAAGATAATTATAGGTTTTTGTAAGAAAAAATTAAACAATTATACATTTATAATACAAAAGAGTAGTATTTATTGACACATTATTATCTGTTTAAATTTATTACCGTTATTAATTATAGTTGTTCAATAATTTATAGTATTGAAGAGTAATAATTTACATCATTTAGAATAATTTTCATGTATAAACAAAGAAAAACTTTCAAATTATAAGATGAGCTTATAAAATAGGCAGAGAAATGTAGAACATTTCAAAGTTGATCATTTTCTTCAGTATTAGAAATTATTTACAAGGTCTAATTCAAATGAGTTCTATGGGACAGCCATGCTTTCTATTTTATAAGAGTTTTCAAGGAAGAATTGTTCCTTAAACATCAGTAAGCTGAGTTTTATCATGTCAAAAAAGTACAATTATTACTAACCTAAAGCATTTACTTTCATTAAGTTTTTGAAAGTCTTATGTAATTCTTCTAAATAAATTTCCCATCCATAGCAAATATATTTTTTTCACTTATAATTTATGAGAAAATGTTATACAAGTTTTTAAGAGAATATTACAAAATAAACTCTAGATTTTCCCAACAGTACTAATCAAAATAAATCAACCAAAGCACTATAAGTCACAGAAACAAAATTGTGCCTTAAGCAGCATTCAATAATTAACAGGGCACTTAGTTTGGGTCTAGTGGTTTTCCTTCCTTTCTTCAATGTAAGTCTGAATTTGGCAATAAGCAGTTCATGATCAAAGCTGCAGTCAGCTCCCAGTCTTGTTTTTGCTGACTGTATAGAGCTTCTCCATCTTTGGCTGCAAAGAATATAATCAATCTGATTTCTGCATTCACCATCTGGTGATGTCCATGTATAGAGTCTTCTCTTGTGTTGTTGGAAGAGGGTGTTTGCTATGACCAGTGCGTTCTCTTGAAAAAACTCTGTTAGCCTTTGCCCTGCTTCATTCTGTACTCCAAGGCTGAATTTGCCTGTTACTCCAGATATTTCTTGACTTCCTACTTTTGCATTCCGGTCACCTATAACGAAAAGGACATCTTTTATGGGTGCTATTTTGAAAAGGTCTTGTAGGTCTTCATAGAGCCGTTGAACTTTAGCTTCTTCAGCATTACTGGTTGTGGCATAGACTTGGATTACCATGATATTGAATGATAGACAGCATATTAAAAAGCAGAGATATTACTTTGCCAACAAAAGTCCATCTAGCCAAAGCTATGGTTTTTCCTGTTGTCATGTATGGATGTGAGAGTTGGACTATAAAGAAAGCTGAGCACTGAAGAACAGATGCTTTTGAACTGTGGTGATGGAGAAGACTCTTGAGAGTCCATTTGACAGCAAGGAGATCCAACAAGTCCATCCTAAAGGAAATCAGTCCTGAATATTTTTTGGAAGGACTGATGCTGAAGCCGAAACTCCAATCCTTTGGCCACCTGATGCGAAAAACTGACTCATTTGAAAAGACCCTGATGTTGGGAAAGATTGAAGGTGGGAGGAGAAGGGAATGACAGAGGATGAGATGGTTGGATGGCATCACTGAATCAATGGACATGAGTTTGAGTAAACTCCAGGAGTTGGTGATGGACAAGGAAGCCTGGCGTGTTGCAGTCTATGGGGTTGCAGAGTCCAACACAACTGAGTGACTGAACTGAACTGAACTGATTCTCTTGTGAGGTAGATCCTATAATCCACATTTGATAGGTAAGGGATGAGTGGTTAAGAAATTTTCCCCAGGCAGGTGGCTCAGACGGTAAAGAATCTGCCTGCAATGCAAGAAACCTGGGTTCAATCCCTGGGTTGGGAAGAATCCCTGGAGAAGGAAATGACTACACACTCTGATATTCTTGTCTGAAGAATTCCATGGACAGAGGAGCCTGGTGGGCTACTGTCCATGGGGTTGCAGAGTCCATGTGACTGAGCTATTAATACTTGCACTTTCAGGATACTCACAGGTGCTTAATTAACTTTTCATTAGGCACAAGGAAGACAGGCTCTAGAGCCCATGTCCTCCCATCGTTTGCTGTGCTGCCCCTCAGGGCATGATGTGGGAGCCACATGCAGCCTGCAAACCCCACTCCCACCATCCATGATGTACTTACCTTATATAGGTTTGAATCATTTGATTGAAAAAACAAAGAGCTGATATAGGGACCTCGAATAAACAATAAGGGAATATTACATTTTTCTTGAAAAGTATTTTTGGTAGCTGCTGCTGCTGCTTCTTCTTCTGCCATACCACACAGCATGTGGGATCTTAGTTCCCCAACCTGCGATTGAACCCACACTCACTGCATTTGAAGTGTGTAGTCTTAGCCACTGGGCCACCAGGGAGGTCCCTTTAGTAACTTTCATAAACCCCTTCCTATTTTCCAGTTTGGACCTACCTGAGAATTAGAGAAATAGACTACATTTTACTCATTTGAGGATACTTTAAATGCCCTAAATGGTCAAGTCTTTCATCCAATACATGCTCCAGTATATACTTTTAAACAATTTCATCTCTTATTTCCCAATTTTTCTTCTTTTCACACTGAAGTCAACAAAGCTGTTTATTGTCTCTGAAGTTTACGAACCCATCTGTGCCTTCATGAATTATGTATTTCCTACTGTGAATGTCTTTTCTCTCAGTCACTTCCGGTTCAATTCTACACTGGCTGCCATAGCATCTATAAAATCTTAGCCACTGGAATTCTTATCTGCTGCTAAGTCACTTCAGTCATGTCCTACCCTGTGCGACCCCATAGACGTCAGCCCACCAGGCGCCCCTGTCCCTGGGATTCTCAAGGCAAGAACACTGGAGTGGGTTGCCATTTCCTTCTCCAATGCATGAAAGTGAAAAGTGAAAGTGAAGCCGCTCAGTCATGTCGGACTCCTAGCGACCCCATGGACTGCAGCCTACCAGGCTCCTCCTTCCATGGGATTTTCCAGGCAAGAGTACTGGAGTGGGGTGCCATTGCCTTCTCCGAGAATTCTTATCTGAGACACAGTAAAACAAGTTTTATACATATATATATATATATATATATATGTAAATATTATCCTTATATCTGTACTTCTGCCTAGCTATATTATGGGCAGTGTTAGTTGCTCAGTTGTGTCCAACTCTTTGCAACCCCATGGACTATAGTCCACCAGGATCCTCTGTCCATGGGATTTTCCAGGCAAGAATACTGGAGTGGGTTGGCATTCCCTTCTCCAGGGGATCCTCCTGAGCCAGGGATTGAACCTGGGTCTCCTGCATTGCAGGCGGATTCTTTACCTCTTGAGCCACCAGGGAAGCCCAGCTGTATTATAGAAAGGGAAAAATATTGTCCCAAATTGTTGTCTTTGCTTTCAGTACAACTTATTTGTTTTATATATACATATGTATACACTATGCATTAACACATATATGATATATACACATATGTTTTATATATATATATACACACATAGAACAGATAAACTATATATAATACACCTATTATACATACATATGTATATATTTTCAACACACTCATATAAACACACACACACATATCATAATCCTAACAAGTTCACAGTATTTCTGAAATGTAATAGTCCGCTCTTGCAAGCTGAGATGAGCCTTCCCAAGCACATCACTGATTGGACTGCTTTGCTTCTGGTGAGCTGCTGCTTCAGATTGCCTGGGTACCTCCAAATAATAGAGATCAAAAATTCCTTTCCAAAAACAGTCCCTCTCTCTAGTACCCCCAGACTCTCAAAAATGGTGAGCAAAGTACTTTCAAACATAGTGATGCTTTATCCTACTTTGTTATCCTTGATGAACTAAGAAAACTCTGCCTATAATGCAAGTAGAGGATAATGAATTAGAAGTTATGAGAGACACTCTATATACTCACTATTTAATATTTCTGAGTTTCCAGGACACTTCAGTTATTTTACATGATCTGATCTGATTAATTATTACCTGAAAACTAAAAATTCTACTTTTTTTTAAATTTTTCTCTGTCTTGTATCATCATCCCACAACTTATTTTATATAGCCTACTGACTCTTAGGGATAGATAAGTTCATTACTCTGTCATTTGTGCCATTTCTAGTTTTTAAAATGTCGCTGAGTAGGTTTAAAAGTAGTATTTAAGACACTACTTCAGTGTTTAAGTAGCAGCACACTACTCACTGTGTTTAAGACAGTCTGGTTCTCCCACTGACTTGCTGTGTTACCTCGGCAATTCACCTGACTCAGTATTACTCCAATCAACCAGACAGGAGATTTGGTGGGGGGAAGCCAAGGAGTAAGTGTTTCTTTCCTACTGCTTATTGGTGAGAGGAATCTTTAAAGATAAAAGATAAATAGTCTAAAAGTAAATTTTTATGTAAAAACAAAATAAAAAAAACCAAACATATAAATAGAGTGTAGAATAGAAATTAAAAGGTTAAATTAAGGTCAGTAAAGTATTATATGCATGCATGTGTGCTCGGTTGCTTTTATTGTGTCTGACTCTTTGTGATCCTATGGACTGTATTCCACCAGGCTCCTCTGTCCATGGGATTTTCCAGGCAAGAATACTGGAGTGGGTTGCCATTCCCTTCTCTAGGGGTTCTTCCCAACCCAGGGATTGAACTCTTGTCTCCTGCACTGCAGGCAGATTCTTTACTGACCGAGCCATCTGGGAAGCCCAATATATATATTTGCTCCCCAAATTAGAACAAATAAAATAATACCAGGTTTTCTTTTAACTGTGTCTATAACAAATGAGAAGGAAAAATAATTTCCTTGAAACAAGTAAATATTTTTATCTCTGACTCATAGTTAAGCATAATAGTAAAAAAAAATGCACTCGTTATATAGGAAAATGCTAGCAATTAAAATATAAAATAGATCTTTAGACATTATTACTTTAGATACATATGAATAAAAAGAAGATGTATATAAGTAAAAACCAGGTATTTCATATGCTCATAAAGACCACTACAAAGAAATGTCCCAATTGTTCTGATTATGGTCATCATCTTTGTCTATTTGGGCAGCTATCCCAAAATACCATAAACTGGGAAGCTTGTAAACAACAGAAATTTATTTCTTACAGATCCGGAGGCTGGAAGTCCAAGATCAGGGAGTCAACATGGTCACATTCTGGTGAGCACTCTTCTTCCTGTTTTACCATGAATGCCTCTTGGTTGTGTCTTCATAGGGTGTAAAGGGCTAGGGACATCTCTGAAGCCTCCTTTATCATTAGGGCAAAATCTATCCACAGGGCTATGCCCTAATAACTTAAGCACCTCCTACTGGCTCTGCCTCCTAACAACATTATCTTTGAGGTTTAGGATTTCAATGTATGAATTTTATGGCGACATGAACACTCAGACTATAGCAATCATATTAATTTAAAAAGATTTTTCACAAATAGAAAAGTAATTAAAATATCACACACACACTTCCTCTCTCTCTTTACAGTGCATAGAGTGCCAGACCCATTTTGGTTAAATTAAGCAGAAAATTTTGTAACACTTTGCTTAGTTTATTGGCGAGAATATTATGAACACTTGTTAAATGAGTGACATGCATTCATTGTTTTCTATTTCTGCATCACAAATTACCATAAATTAGTGTTCTCTGCTCAGAATCTCTGCAGACTGACAATAAGGCGTTTGCCAGGATTGGGTTCTCAGCTGGATGTAGGGGGTCCTTATCCAAACCATTCAAATGTGGATAGAATTTAGTTCGTTGCAGTTGCAGGACTGAGGTTCACTTTTCTTCCTTGCTGTTGGCTTGGGGTTGCTCTTGGTTTGTAGATGCTACCACTTGGGTCATGTGATCTAGCAGCTTCAGTGATGTTATACAGGAGTCAGTGAACTGTTTCTGCAGTCAGTCAGATGGTGAACATTTTAGGTTTTGAGGGCCCTTGGGCCCTGATGCCACTGCTAAACTCTGTTGATGTGTAACTATTCAACCCTGTTATTAAGCAGAATTACTTTACTCTATGGTTGTAGTGCAGCCACAGCCACAGACAATACATAAATGATATGGCTGTGTCCCCATACAATTTGAATTATAAAAATGGGCCCCGAGTCAGATCCGGCCCATGGGCTATAATATGCTGGGGCTTCCTAGGTGGCTTAGTGGTAGAGAATTCACCTGCCAATACAGGAGACTTGAGTCTGATCCCTGGGTCAGGAAGACCCTCCAGAGAAGGAAATGGCAATCCATTTCAGTAGTTTTGCCTGGGAAATCCTATGGACAGAGGAGGCTGGTGGACTACAGTTCGTGGAGTCACACAGAGACGGACGTGACTGAGCACATAGTTGATTCACAATATTGTCTTAGTACATGTTGTCGGATGTACAGCAAAGTGATTCAGTTGTACGTACTCAGGGAAGAGTTTTTAAAGGCAACGTTTGGAGTGAGAGTTGAGGAATGTGTGATCAGCTCATGGACATTCTTCTGATTGGTTGGTGGTGAAGTAACAGGGTGGTGTTTAGAGAACTTTAATCATTGACTTTCTGGTTCCAACCAGTCTGAGACCTTCATGCTTGTGATCTGCATGTAGTCACCATCCCCAACCAGGTGAGGGTCTTAGTTTCACAGAACAACTCAAAGATCTGCATCACATTGTTGCTATATCCCTTTAGGAGGAACTAAGAGTCATGTGACTATTGTTTAAGCTTCTGTTATGTCTCTTGCTTGACTGCTTTCCTTTGTTTCTGCCTTTTCCACTTTTATAATCATCTAGTGTTTGAGTCTGCTCTTTGAAGCTCTGGGAAAACCAAATAAGAAGTGAAGGATACAGAGGGGTTTATACCTAAGTGTATATGTGTGTTAAGTTGCTCAGTCATGTCCATTTCTTTGCAACCCCATGGACTGTAGCCCGCCAGGCTCCTCCGTCCATGGCGATCTCCAGCCAAGATTACTGGAGTGGATTGCCATGCCCTCCTCCAAGGGATCTTCCCAACCCCCAGTGATCGAACCAGAGTCTCTTATGTGTCCTGCATTTCAGGTGGGTTCTTTACCACTAGCGCCACCTGAGAAGCCCTAGGAAGGCTCCATAATGTTCTGCTCAGTTTCATAGTGAATTTGATATCCTTTATTCAAGGGAAAACAATCCATGGATTTGATGAGCACTGCTGCTGCTGCGTCGCTTCAGTCGTGTCTGACCCTGTGCGATCCCATAAATGGCAGCCCACCAGGCTCCCCCTTCCCTGGGATTCTCAAGGCAAGAACACTGGAGTGGGTTGCCATTTCCTTCTCCAATGTGTGAAAGTGAAAAGTGAAAGTGAAGTTGCTCAGTCATGTCTGACTCGTAGCGACCTGATGGACTGCAGCCTACCAGGCTTCTCCGTCCATGGGATTTTCCAGGCAAGAGTACTGGAGTGGGGTGCCATCACCATCTCCATTGGATGAGTACAGTGTCTCACAAATAGTGGAGCACTTCCCAATGGACATGTTAGCCAAATTTCAGAAACAGAGACCTGATAGAAATTAAAATATTTGGGGCTTATCTAGGACTGTCGTGTGGGGAAACACAGATTCTAGGACTTGAATTGTGTTCCCTCGGACTACAAAATGGGGGAGGCTTATAAAGGCAAAAAAGTTGCAAAGTTATATTTAATTACATGACTTGTTCATCAAGAATTATAATTGGAGCTGGCAAGAATTGGGATGCTTGTTAAGTAAGGATTGGTTGGGATCCAGCTGTATAGTTACAAGCGAGACCTTAGGACCACAAGGTCGAAGCTGGCCGGTGTTCTGAATACAGTTCGCGAAATCCTTGGACCCGGAACAGTTCAAAGAAAGTTCAAGTTCTCGTGGTGCAGAGACATGTTTGAGACCAGATCCTCTATTTTTGTGTACCTGAACTGTGATTACTCCATTATGATTTAAATTTGTCATCGAATATTTGGGAAGAGTAAGTTTTATAAAATTTTGGAAATAGCCATTTGGAAACAGGGCGTGATTGGCTTGGAGGTCAGGAGTTTCCTTAAAAGTTGGCAGGTCAGTTGGGGAATAAGGAAAGGGGATTTGATTTAAGTTGATTGGCTGGGGTTGTATATCCAACCTTATTTAGAACCAGGAAATCTTTACAGATTATTGGCAATCGAGAATCAGCTGCCTGGATACACATACTACGTTTCTGGTCAAGCGGACCATTTACAGGGACACTAAATTTATCTAAATTTCAGTTTTCTGACATAGTACACAGGTAGCAGCAGCTCCATCTTGGACTTAACTTATTTCAACACTAGGTTCTCAGTATACATGGAGTGTCTTGTAGTGAGTAAAACAGACATTAAGGACCAAAACAGTCAAATATTATAAATTGTCCTTAAGTGGTCTTACAGAAAACATGAGTACTAAGAGAGAAATAATGAGAACTAATTTAAAACCAGGTTTCTGGGCAAAAGTATCACTGACAAAATGTTAAGAAATATGAAAAATTAGAGGATGGGAGAAAAAGGAAGTAAGGGAAAAAAAGGAAGTAAGGAAAAAAGGTCTTAAGGTTCAGAAGAGCTTGGTACATTCAAGGAATTGAAAGAAGGCTAAAATAAATTATCAGTATGCAGAGATAGGAGGGAAATTTGAGATAAGAGAGGTGGGCATGAGACAGATTTCAGTCTCATGTAGGGCATCCTTCTTAACCAGGGCAACAGTGCCCCCAAGGGGACAAAAATTGGTTTTGGGTCAGGAAGGAGATGAATCTTACTCTATGAAACACAGATACTTACTGTAAATTAATAGGTATAGATTATATCTATGGTGTTATGATTTAATGTAGAGGCCATGATTAGGAAAAAAGTGTCTTAAATAAAAACTTTCTAAGGACTGAAAATGAGTATAAGTTTGAGAACCATCAACTTAGGGCAGCACCAGTCCTATAAGAAATAATTCTCCAATTTTAGTGGCCTAACAGCAGTACATTTCTCACTAATATGTTCATGTGACTTTGCTTTCTTCCACTTGATGATTCAAGCACACACTGCTTCTAAATTTTGGTTCAGACAGTTCCCAACGCCTTAAAGTTCTCTGCTCTGAGCTCAGAATCCAGGATCTTGCTGTCAGGTATATTGTCATGGTCCTATTCTCTATTAAATAAAAGAAGATCATATGCCCTTGTCCCTTCATCCCTCCATTACACAGTTACAGAGCAGGGACAAGATATCCATTATAAAAAATACCTGAACATTCAGAGAGGGGTAGATATGGGGGTGGGGTTGGGGTGGGGAACACTAAAAACGCAGTCCTGTAGCAAGGCACCATGAGGACCTGCCCTGGCAGAGATGGAAAAGTTACTTGATTAGATCCTGGTTCTCATCTGAGACCTAGCGACTGGGAACTTTGTCCTCTATGAACCTCAACTGTATTCTGCCTGGTTTTTCTTACTTCGTTTTCCTGGGTAGTCACAGGTAAAGTGGATGTGAGTTATACACTCCATGCTGGCTGTAAGGTTTTGGCAGACTGCTTTCTGCTTAGGCAAGTTTGGCGATCTGGTGGCAGTTCTAGCAATAAATGTCAAAGGTTTTCTGTGCCGGAATTTGGTTTCTTTGACAAGAAAATCCCCTACAACTTGGGTGGGCTTCTCAGGTGGTGCTAATGGTAAAGAAGCCATCTGTCAATGCAGGTGATGTAAGAGACTTAGGTTCTATTCCTGGGTGGGGAAGATACCCTGGAGGAGGGCATGGCAACCCTCTCCAGTATTCTTGCCTGGAGAATCCCATGGACAGAGGAGCGTGGTGGGCTACAGTCCATAGCATTGCACAGAATCGGGCACAGTTGAAGCGACTTAGCACAAATACACAACTTGGGAAAGTTTTTGCTTCTAGCCAGTTCAGGGTATCAGGAACCACACCATACTTCTTACTTAGAAATAGTCCTCAAGCCTGTCTTTTCTCTTGGTTCCTCTCCCCAACACCCTTCACTCTATGGGACTTTTAGGCTCTGAAATGACAGCTTATATAACTTGGCAGATGAGTAAACAGAATAACTCCCTCTGGTGCCCACTAAAATGGACTTCTTTCTGCACTCAACAGTAGTTGGTTTTCACAAATATTTCCAGGAATCCTCATGTGTGAACTGTCCAGCCACTCACATTTGTTCATCTGTCATTTTTTGGTCAAATTAATGCACATCTTCCACCATTATCACAAATAAATATCAACATTTCAGTCAGTATACTAAAAAATTATTTCTCTCTTATCTAACAGGATGACTGGCTTTCCCTCTTAACCTAAGGACTGTCTTTCATGAAACAATTCAGAGAAACAATTTCTTTCATTGTGTGCTTCTGGCTGGTAGAGGTAAAAAAGGAAAGTGGGAGGGGAGTGAAGTAGGAAATGGCAACCCATTCCAGTATTCTTGCCTGGAAAATTCTATGAACAGAAGAGCCTGGTGGGCTACAGTTTTTGGGGTCACAAAGAGTCAGACACGACTGAACACAAACAAGGGGCCACCCTGAATCCAGGGTGATTTCATCTCAGAATCCATAATTACATGTGCAAAGGTCATTTTTCCACAGAAGGTCATCTTTGCCGGTTCTGGGGATTACAACCTGGACATAACTTTTGTGGACCACTATTGAACCTGGTACAATCTGGTTAAAAAAAAGCCCCCCCAAAAATAAATAAAAGGTGGAGTGGATGAGAGGACAGAACATGCATTTAACTTTCTCCTCTGTCTTGGTCCAGATATAGATATATCACCTTGTTGAGAACTGTGAAAGGTCTGAGAGTTTTCGCTACTTGCAGATCAACAGGTTAGACTGCCACAGCTTCATGAATGCAGACAGAAGGCACGAGATTCCTGAGTCAGAAACTGTGGACAGTCTATCACTTACCCCAAAGCAGGTAAAGGGTTTTGAGTTGTCTTCTGCTGTTTCAATAGAATATCAAGGAGGTCGATGATCAAACTGTATTTAAGTCACATAGGTGATGATTTGGAGGCCCAGCAGTTACGAAAACTTTGCCAGCTGCGTGGTCTGAAGGATCTTAGTTCTGGACCATGGATTCTACTTGAGCCCCCTGCAGGGGAAGCTCAGAGTCCAAACCCTGGAAAGTGGAAAAAAGTGAAAGTCCCTCAGTCACGTCTTATCTTTGTGACTCACTGGACTAGTGAGTAGGTCAGCAGGCTTCTCTGTCCATGGGATTCTCCAGGCAAGAGTTCTGGAGTGGGTTGCCATTCTCTTCTCCAGGAGAGCTTCCTGACCCTGGGATTGAACTCAGGTCTCCTACATTGCAAGCAGATTATTTACCCTCTGAGCCACCAGGGAAGGCCAACCCTTGGGTCACCAGGGAATTTCAGCAGGCAGTAAAATTTGGCATCAGCATATACATGGGAGATATGCCAGAAAGCTGAGTAATTCCCTGAAATTGTCCAAGTGACCAGCAAATATCATCTTCAGCTAAAGACCAAAGAAAGATACCAAGGAGAGAGGAAATTCAATTCAAGGGAAGGTGAGTGCAGAAAATGTTCGGTAAACAGAGGTTGCCCTGCCCTGCAGATAAGTCTCTCAGGTGAAAAGTTATCTTTGATAATACGTCCCTTCCCAGGTGGCACTAGTGGTAAAATAACCCACCGGCGAGTGCAGGAGATATAGGAGATGCCAGCTCGATTCCTAGGTTGGGAAGATCCCCTGAAGGAGGGCATGGCAACCCAACTTCAGTATTCTTGCCTGGAGAATCCCCATGGACGGAGGAACCTGGTGGGCTACAGTCCATGGGGGTCGCAAAGAGTTGGACATGACTGAGCGACTTGGCAGGCACACAGGCCCCTTGCTAGTACAGGTCCCCTTTCTAATGTAAAATAAATGTAGATTTCCTTTAGTAAAGGGTAACCTCTCTGTTTTTAGAGTTTCTCCTATGTCTGCAGCTTTTTTTTTTTTTTTTTTAAATAGCTCAAAACAATCCTTATGCCAAGAAGGCCCACTCTCGGACCATGGAAGGGATCCCCCTTCCTGCAACAGAAGTGAGCTAGCTTCCATGGTTTGGGATGACATACTCTGCTGCCCTGCAATAGTCAAAAAGGAGGGACAAAAAACAAACTAAAAAAAACAAAAAGGAGGGACACTAGGAGGTTCAAAGGGGTCACTGGTCCAGCAGCTCTGAAATACAGCTGGTCACATGTTTCACATCTCTTGATTAGTTTTGAAAACCTGGGGTTAACCCTACCTGTCATTCAGCTCCACTCTTTGGTTTTCTCCTTTTTCATCGAAGGTAGCACACTTCTGTTGCAGGAAGGGGGACCCCTTCCACGGTCCGAGAGTGGGCTCTTGTCGAATACTAGAAATAATCATATGAGGAGACACAGGTGCTAACAAAGCAAAAGACTTTATTGGGAAGGGGTGCCTGGCTGGAGAGCAGAAGGGTAAGGGAACCCAGGAGAACTGCTCTGCCACGTAGCTCGCAACACAGCCTTGGGTTTTATGGTGATGGGATTAGTTTCTGGGTTGTCTTTGGCCAATCACTCTGATTCAGCATCCTTCCTGAGGGCGCTTGCATGGTTCAGTCAAGGGGGATGCTAGTGAGGGGAATCCTGGGAGGTGGTAGGACATATGGGTTGGAGTCTCCTCTCTTGAGATTTCCTGAGTTCTTTGGTAACATGTTAGTGCTGTGTTCCTTACCAGGACCTCCTTTTTAAGATAACTTGTTCAAGTGGTTGTTACTATGGTGACTGTCCAAGGCGGGTGGTTTCAGCGTTTTCCCTAACTCTTCTAAAGCTGAATAATTTTATCAGTGTTCTTCCTGCCAGCAGAATTTTGGAGATTTGACAACTTCCTTTCATCTTGCACTCTGTCTGCCCTTTCAGTCCAATAAGCAGTGTTCACTGCACACCCCCCCGCCACTTTTTTTTTTTTTTAAATAAGCTTTTCAAAAACTTTGTAGGGCTCCCCTGGACTTCAGTGGAGTTAACTTCATTTGATAAAACCCATCTCTACAGATCTTTCCAAATTAATGCCTTCTCTGTTATAGCTTCCTGCTGAGATGGATAAGGGTCAGTGCCCCTTAAACCTCCTGGAGGCCCCTGGTTTGATTAAGAGAATCTAAGAGGCACACCCTTCTTCTTTGCAAAGGATTTTTTGTGTGTGAGTGGATACTTTCTTTTTTCTGCAGTTTCAGCAGAAGTTTAAAAAGTCACATTTTTGGCTTTTTCTTTGCCATCTTAACACCTGAGGATGTCCAAATTCAAGTCTTGGATCCTTTTTGTTTAACAGTTTACCCTCAATTTCTCTCTCTTGTATTTTTACTATAATCAGAAGAAGAAACAGGTGGCACATTTACCACTGGAAAATATTTACTTATTTATGGAATGCAAGATCTTAGTTCCCTGACCTGGGCTTGAACCCATGATCCCTGCAGTGAAAGTGCAGAGTCTTAACCACTGGACTGTCAGGGAAGTCTCCCAGAACATTAAGTTTTATTCAATGGGAATTTTTAGGACTTCAAGCCCCTGAGGCTGCATCTCAAGTAACCCTGAGAAAACTGCTCTGAGGAGGCGAGGGGAGGAGGAATCAGGTTATATAGAAGGTTTGCAACAACGGGAGAAGGAAATGGCAACCCACTCCAGTATTCTTGCCTGGAAAATCCCATGGACTGAGGATCCTGGTAAGCTACAGTCCATGGGGTCACAAAGAGTCGGACACGACTGAGCGACTTCATTTTACTTCACTTCACTTTGCGACAAAGGGAAGGTAGTCTAAACATCAAAAGATGATTGTTAATTAAAGAAAGCCAGGTATCTCAACTTAAGGAATTTATTGCTTTTATATTTATGGGAAGATACGAGTCTGGGCTCATTGAATTCATTCCTTTGATATGCACCTCAGCTATTTGGGGCCAGTCTCCTGTATTCTCACACCCTGAGTTTCCTCAGGGCTCAGCCTAGGGAGGGGCTTCGCTGGTGGCTCAGACAAAAAGAATCTGCCTGCAGTGCAGGAGACCCTATTCAGTCCCTGAATCGGGAAGATACTCTCGAGAAGGGAAAGACTTACACACTCCAGTATTCTTGCCTGGAGAACCCCATGGATAAAGCCTTTATATTAGCTCTCTTGGACTGTCATAAAGTACTACAAACTAGGTGGCTTAAAGCAACAGGAATTTATTCCCTCACAGCTCTGGAGGCTGGAAGTCTGAAATCAAGGTTCCAGCAGGGCTGCATTTTCTCTGAAATCTCTCAAGAAAGATCATCTCTTCATTGCCTCATCCTAATATTACTATTAATATTTGGTGTCCCTGCAGATTCACTCCACTGTTAACCTCCATCATCATGAAGGAGGTTCCCTGTCTTACACCTTCAGATGGTGTCCCCTCCCTGTGTGTCTGTCCAAATGTACTTTTTCTTACAAGGACACCAGCTATTGTACTAAGCCCACCCTAAATCCCTTTGTGTGTGTGTGCTCCGTTGCTAAGTTGTGTCCAACTCTTTGTGACACCATGGACTTTAGCCTGCCAGGCTCCTCTGTCCATGGAATTTTCCAGGCAAGAATACTGGAGCGGGTTGCCACTTCCTACTCCAGGGGATCTTCTCGACCCAGGGATCGAACCACATTTCTTGCATCTCCTGAATTGTCAAGCATATTTTTTTAACCACTGGTGCCACCTGGGAAGCCCTCTGATCTCAATTCATTAGCCACTGAAATTAAAAAAGGTAGGAGTGCAGTATCAAAGTTAGAAGCAACTTTCCTAAAACTCATGGGAGAATCCCTTGACAATATTGGGATGGGAAGTGCATACATATAATATACCAATTCCTATTAGATGTAGAAGCAACCAAAAAAAAAAAAAAAATCATATTGGTTCATAGGTCCCACCCACAAGGTCACATCAGCTTCCCTCACTTACTGTGCCTCTTATGAAAGTGAAAGTGAAAGTTGCTCAGTCGTGTCCGACTCTTTGCGACCCCATGGACTACACAGCCTATGGAATTCTCCAGGCCAGAATACTGAAGTGGGTAGCCTTTCCCTTCTCCAGGGGATCTTCCTAACCCAGGATATAACCCAGGTCTCATGCATTGCAGGAGGATTCTTTACCATCTGAGCCACCAGGGAAGCCCTGACCCCTATGAACCCTATCCAAATTGTATTAACTGTATTTTGGGCATTTCTTCTTTACTGGGCACCCCTGGGCACCTCTTCTCACTTCCATGAAAGTGAGAAGGTTGTCCCTTTGGGTGCCTGATCCTGTAGAGTCACAGAAGTTTAAAACCCTCCATATCCCGAAGTTCAGAGTGTGTATGGCCTTTGATCCTCCTTGGGACCAGAGAGACCTTGGCCCTACCACAAATTCTTTTTATCTTTAAGGCCAATGAAATTGAAATAGAATGGGAGTGAGGGTCCAGTGGGTGAAGAGGGAGATCACAGCTTCACATTGGTCGGCAGGACACATTTGTTTTTAGGTTCAACAGTCAGCCACTCAGGGCTCAACCAAATGAAGTTTTTCTCTTTAAATATTTGTTTGTCTGTCTGCACTGGGTCTTAATTGCAGCCTGTGGGATTTTGTAGTTGAGGTATGTGAACTCTTAGTTGTGGTTTGTAGGATCTGTTTCCCATCAGTAATCAAACCTGGGCCCCCTGCACTGGGAGCGGGGAATCTTAGCCACTGGACCACCAGGGAACTCCCTCAACCAAATGAACTTCTAATGCTTTTACTACATGTAGAGTTCCACATTATATATATATAGCAAGATCCTCATTGCCAACATTATTTCAGCTTAGGAGGTCCTTGGCTCAGGAGCCACAACTGCATCATCTTTCGTATGGAGCCGTGGAACTGTGGAGAGCGCCTCATCTTCCTGATAATACCTCTTCCTCTACTTGCCCAGATAAGAATGAAAATGACCAAGGCACCATTTGACCAGTTTGAATCATATTTCTCATCACTCAGCCTCTTTAACTTCTTTAACAGGCAGGGCACTGCTGCCCCCTCATCCTCCTACCGTCCAGTACATGGGTGACACCACTCAGTAATGAATTCCTGGAAATCAAGCCACTGATCTCAGAGTGTGGGGTCATTGTCCTTTCTCTTTCAGCAGCCCCTCTCCATAGACAGAACCATCAAGAACTGTGAAGAGTTTGAGATTTTACCTTTGTTGTTGCAGTTGTTCAGTCACTCAGTTGTGTTCAACTCTTTGTGACCCCATGGACTGCAGCATGCCAGGCTTCCCTGTCCTTCACTATCTCCCGGAGCTTGCTCAAACTCATGTCTATTGAGTTGGTGATGCCATCCAGCCATCTTGTCCTCTGTTGTCCCCTTCTCCTCCTGCCTTCAATGTTGCCCAGCGTCAGGGTCTTTTCTAATGAGTTGGCTCATCACATCTGGTGGCCAGAGTATTGGAGATTCAACTTCAGCATCAGTCCTTCCAATGAATATTTAGGACTAATTTCCTTTAGGATGGACTGGTTTGATCTCCTTGCAGTCCAAGGGACTCTCAAGAGTCTTCTTCAACACCACAGTTCAAAAACACAAGCCTTCTTTATAGTCCAACTCTCACATCCATACATGACTACTGGAAAAACCATAGCTTTGACCAGATGGACCTTTGTTGGCAAAGTAATGTCTCTGCTTTTTAATATGTTATAGAGGTTGGTCATAGCTTTTCTTCCAAGGAGCAAGTATCCTTTAATTTCATGGCTACAGTAACCATCTTCAGTGATTTTTCAGTTTGAGAGTCACCATCCGCAGTGAAGAGTTTGAGATTTTACCCTACCTACTGGTTAACCAGGGAAAGGGACCAGAATATGCAACCCTAAAACATACTACTTTTGCATAACAATTATTTTGAGTTGACAGCAATTGAGGAACATTGGACACAGGGAAAGCTCTAAAAACAGAGCATACCTTTTTTTGTGTATAAGTAAAGTAATTTTTATAAAGAAAATTTAAATGTGTAAAGATGTCTCCTCTTCCTGGCATGGGAAGAGGAACTCTTCATCCTAAGAAAACAACACCTGAGATGACTCTAGATTCTTATCAGCCATTCTTTCCAAAGTGAAGAAATTCTTGCAAGGCTCTCGGCAGGTGAAATGGTACATTCTACTTCTAACCAATTAGCTTTAAGATTTTTAGTTCAAAAAATTATTTACAAAATCAGGAAAATATTCTTATCTTTTAGTCTCAATTTATTGATACTATTTCATGGCATCAATGTATCATATGTAGATTATATTGAGGTGCTATGGTTTATCTTGACACTTTATAATGCTAAACACAATCATTAGCTATACAGTATTAAAACTCTATTGTTTAAAATAAAATAAAAATTGATTCATGAAGTTATTTTAACTACTACCATATTCTAGGACACCAGCTTTTGCTATTTGTTTTCTATTTTTTGGTGATGGACCCACATTAATCCTCAGAGCTACTTGAGACCAATTAAATGTGTCTGTGAATGGCTAGCCAAGGTTAGCAAAACATCCATTTGAATTAAAATTTATTAGCAGCATAGTTCTAATAGCCTGCCTAACTAGCTATAGACTATCATACACATTGAATATTATTTTAAAACAGAAAAATCAATTAAACCTCTCATTACTCTAAATATATTTAGAGTCAAGGCAGTATATCCTGTTGAAAGCAGCAAGAAATCAGGTCATCTTCCTTACCCCTCCACCCAGAGGTGGGTAAAATTTAATTAATATTCCATACACGAAAGTCAGTGTAATGTAGGTAAGAATATGGCCTTTGGAGTCAGACAGGCATTAGGACTGAGTCATATCTGCTCTCTGCTGTTTGGCCATAAACAAGTTACATAATTTTTCTGTTAAAAACAGAATTCAACTGAGTAAATTTTAAAGGTTTTGTTGACTTTATTCAATGATTCATGAATGGGCAGAATCCAATCTGGCTGATAGAAAGGGGTGCCAAGGAACATTATAAAGTGAAGGATGTTCACGGGCAGAATGGAGTGGAAACAAGGAAGATAACAGGCAAAAAGCAGGCTGGTTATTGCAATTTTACTTTCCTTTGGAGGCTGGCGGTGATCTGTCAGGTGGATTAACTAGTGCTGATCAGGTGATTCCTGATTTTCTGGTTTAAGATTTCATTACAAGGAGACACTGTAGTTAGGTTAAGTCTTAAGTTGGTGACATAGGGTTTAGCATAGGTAACTCCATTTTGGGTCTGTCTTCTTGTTTTTAACATCCTTAAGTGTCAGTTTCTTCTATGTTACAGAAGTCAAATTGGCAACTCCTTTATCAGTTCTTGATAGAATTACAGGAGAGATAAAGTATGTGAAATTTTACCTCAGTACCTGAAAATTAGTACATACACAATCAGAGTTTGCTTTTTAAAAAATATTTTATTGAGTATGTGTTAAGGTTATGAGGCTTCCCATCATAATGCAAATGTCCTAATTTTTACATTCAGTTCAGTTAAGTTCAGCTGCTCAGTTGTGTCTGACTCTTTGCGATTCCATGGACTGCAGCACACCAGGGTTCCCTATCCATCACCAACTCCCGGAGCTTGCTCAAACTCATGTCCATTGAGCTAGTGATGCCATCCATCCATCTTATCCTCTGTTGGCCCCTTCTCCTCCTGCCTGCAATCTTTCCCAGCATCAGGGTCTTTTCCAGTGAGTCAGTTCTTCATATCAGGTGGCCAAAGTATTGGAATTTCAGCTTCAATATCAGTCCTTCCAAAAAATATTCAGGACTGATTTCCTTTAGGATGGACTGGTTGGATCTCTTTGCTGTCCAAGGGACTCTCAAGAGTCTTCACCAACACCACAGTTCAAAAGCATCCATTCTTTGGCACTTAGTTTTCTTTATAGTCCAAGTCTCATATCCATACATGACTACTGGAAAAACCATAGCTTTGACTAGATGGACCTTTGCTGGCAAAGTAATGTCTCTGCTTTTTAATATGCTGTCTAGGTTGGTCATAGCTTTTCTTCCAAGGAGGAAGTGTCTTAATTTCATGGCTGCAGTCACCATCTCCAGTGATTTTGGAGCCTAAGAAAATAAAGACTGTCACTGTTTCCATTGTTTCCCCATCTATTTGCCATGAAGTGATGGGACTCGATGCCATGATCTTAGTCCTTTGAATGTTGAGCTTTAAGCCAACTTTTTCACTCTCGTCTTTCACTTTCATCAAGAGGCTCTTTAGTTCCTCTTCACGTTCTGTCATAAGGGTGGTGTCATCTGCATATCTGAGGTTATTGATATTTTTCCCGGCAATCTTGATTCCAGCTTGTGTTTCATTCAGCCTGGTATTTGCATTTCTCATGATGCACTCTGTGTGTATGTATATAAATTAAATATATGTATATAAGCTAACATGATGTATATAAGTTAAATAAACAAGATGACAATACACAGCCTTGAAAGACTCCTTTCCCAATTTGGGAAATAAGTTGTTCCATGTCCAGTTCTAATTGTTGCTTCCTGACCTGCATACAGATTTCTCAGGAGGCAGGTAACATGGTCTGGTATTCCCATCTCTTTAAGAATTTTTCACAGTTTGTTGTGATCCACACTGTCAAAGGTTTTGGCATAGTCAATAAAGCAGAAATAGATGCTTTTCTGGAACTACCTTGCTTTTTCGATGACCCAGCAGATGTTGGCAGTTTGATCTCTAGTTCCTCTGCCTTTTCTAAATCCAGTTTGAACATCTGGAAGTTCATGGTTCACGTACCGTTGAAGCCTGGCTTGGAGAATTTTGAGCATTATTTTGTTAGTGTGTGAGATGAGTGCAATTGTGTGGTAGTTTGAGCATTCTTTGGCATTGCCCTTCTTTAGGATTGGAATGAAGACTGACTTTTCCAGTCCTGTGGCCACTGCTGAGTTTTCCAAATTTGCTGGCATATTGAGTGCAGCACTTTCACAGCTTCATCTTTCAGGATTTGAAATAGCTCAACTGGAATTCCATCACCTCCACTGGCTTTGTTCGTAGTGATGCTTCCCAAGGGCCACTTGACTTCACATTCCAGGATGTCTGGCTCTAGGTGAGTGATCACACTATTTGGCTATCTGGGTCATGAAGATCTTTTTTGTATAGTTCTTCTGTGCATTCTTGCCACCTCTTCTTAATATCCCCTGCTTCTGTTAGGTCCGTACCATTTCTGTCCTTTATTATGCTCATCTTGCATAAAGTGTTCCCTTGGTATCTCTAATTTTCTTGAAGAGATCTTTAGTCTTTCACATTCTATTGCTTTCCTCTATTTCTTTGCATTGATCACCGAGGAAATCATTCTTATCTCTTCTTGCTATTCTTTGAAACTCTGCTATTCTTTGAAACTCTTGCTATTCTTTGAAATTTTGAATGGGTGTATCTTTCTTTTTCTCCTTTGCCTTTAGTTTTTCTTCTTTTCTCATCTATTTGTAAGGCTTTCTTTAGACAACCATTTTGCCTTTTTCCATTTCTTTTTCTTGGGGATGGTCTTGATCACTGCCTCCTGTAAAATGTCATGAATCTCCATCCATAGCTATTCAGACACTCTGTCTATCAGATCTAATCCCTTGAATCTATTTGTCACTTCTACTGTACAGTCATTAGGGATTTGATTTAGGTCATACCTGAATGGTCTAGTGGTTTTCCCTACTTTCTTCTATTTAAGTCTGAATTTGGCAATAAGGAGTTCATGATCTGAGCCACAGTCAGCTCCCGGTCTTGTTTTTGCTGACTATGTAGAGCTTCTCCATCTTTGACTGCAAAGAATATAATCAATCTGATTTCAGTATTGACCTTTGGGTGATGTCCATGTGTAGAGTCTTTTCTTGTGTTGTTGGAAGAGGTAGTTTGCTATGACCAGTGCGTTCTCTTGGCAAAACTCTGTTAGCCTTTGCCCTGCTTCATTTTGTACTCCAAGCCCAAACTTTCCTGTTATTCCAGGTACCTCTTGATTTCCTACTTTTGCATTCCAGTCCCCTATGATGAAAAGGACATCTTTTTGGGGTGTTAGTTCTAGAAGGTCTTGTAGGTCTTCATGGAACCGTTCAGCTTCAGCTTCTTCAGCATTACTGTTTGGGGCTTAGACTTGGATTACTGTGATATAGAATGGTTTGCTTTGGAAATGAACAGAGATCATTCTGTCGTTTTTGAGTTTGCATCCAAGTACTGTGTTTCAGACTCTCTTGTTGACTATGATGGCTACTCCATTTCTTCTAAGGGATTGTTGTCCACAGTAGTAGATATAATGGTCATCTGAGTTAAATTCGCCCATTCCAGTCCATCTTAGTTCGCTGATTCCTAGAATGTCAATGTTCACTCTTGCCATCATCTGTTTGACCACCTCCAATTTGCCTTGCTTCATGGACCTAATATTCCAGGTTCCTATGCAATTTTGCTCTTTACAGCATCAACTTTACTTCCATCACCAGTCACATCCACAACTAGGTGTTGTTTTTGCTTTCGCTCATCTCTTTATTCTTTCTGAAGTTATTTATCCACTCTTCTGCAGTAGCATATTGGGCACCTACCAACCTGGGGAGTTCATCTTTCAGTGTCCTATCTTTTTGCCTTTTCATACTGTTCATGGGATTCTCAAGGCAAGAATACTGAAGTGGTTTGCCCTTCCCAGTTCTAGTGGACCACATTTTGTCAGTGGACCACCTTAATTTTACATTAACTAGGTTCATATGCCTTTGGAACAAACCCTAAAAAATATACATTTCTGAGTTTTAAAAAGCATCATAGAGAAAAAATTTAAAGTCAGTATACAAAGCCTTAGTGGAATAAACAGCTAGGAATCAAGTGCATTTCTAGTCTAGGTATCCCATCTGGAGATGGGATAAGATTCAGGCAAAAAATACTAAAAGAACATGGAAAAACACTGTGCAGACACTATTAGTCTGCCTAGGCCACTGTAACAAAATAATAAGACCGTGTTTAACAAGAGACATTAGTCTTTCACAGTTCTTAAGGCTGAGAAGTCTAGAATCAAGGTGCTGGCAATTCAGTCCATGGTGAGGACCCCTTCCAGGATAGCACACAGCTTCCTTCTGACTCTGTTATCAGGTGGTGGTTCTGATCCTTTTTCTTCTTCTTCAAAGTGAAAGTTTCTCAGGCATGTCTAACTCCTTGCAACCAACCCCATGGAATATACAGTTCATGGAATTCTCCAGGCCAGAATACTGGAGAGGGTAACCTTTCCCTTCTCCAGGCGATCTTCCCAATCCAGGAGTCGAACCCAGGTCTCCTGCATTGCTGGTGGATTCTTCACCAGCTGAACCACTAGGGAAGCCCTCTTCTTACAAGTCCTCTTCTTATAAGGCTGCTAATCTCTGCAAGTCTCTCATGACTTCATCTAAACCTAATTACCTCCTGAAGCCCCACCTCCAAAACCATCACTCTAGGGGTACTAGAGCTTCAACATATGAATTTTGGTTGTGGGGGGAGGAATAGAAACACTTAGCCCAAACATGTACTCTGGTAACTCCCATTTTTCTATTTAACAAATTGTCATGAACATTTTTTTTCATATTAATAAATGTTCTCTGAAAGCATGAAAAAATTTCTGGAAAAAGACACGTCTCAGGGAGTAGGGTAAAGGTCTAGAAGCATTTAGTCAAGCTTGTTGTAACAGAGCAGTGCAAAAGTTAGGGCTGCATGTCAGGTAGTCTGAGAAATTAAGATGGTTTGAAGGTTGTGATCAAGTTGTTCTTTTAACAAGACATGACCCTGGGAGCCAAGATCAAGAGTTCAGGCAAGAACTCCATCAAACAGGCAGGACACCTACTGTGTAGTTCAGTTACAGTGACTAAAGACCAGAGCTTACGTGAACACATTTGGAGCTACATTTATCCCAAACTAGTTTGAGAATTGGGTATACTGAAACCTCCACATGAATCAAGGACTCTCGGATAGACAGCACTCCTGCTGTGAAAATATGATTTGTCCAAGCTTCCAGCTCTAGGAACAAGGCACACAGGTCATGATTTCCAGTTTGTGGTATATATTTCTTTCCAGATCCATCACTTTCTATTGATTGAAGAAGGAAAAAAGGTAACATTTCTTTCAGTTTGTTAATAAGGAAGCAGTTGTTACTGTAAATGACAGTACATCACAGTCTTTAGGCTAAAATAGTTACTATTTAAATTTGTTTTGTGACAATATCTGTTGTCCTAAAAGATGTGGCTATTCTCATAAACAATAATTCATTTATTTCTTTTGCTATTTATACTGTCTTGTCCTCAGAAGCATAATATTATGCTACTATATTTGCCCTAAAAGTTGAAAGCAAATTCAAAGCACTCTTAGTTGGACAACCATGTGACAGTGAGCTTCTTCCCTTTGTGCACTGTTACAGCTTTTCCAAAGATGCTAATCCAGCTAAGGATGTTCAGCAACAAGATGGAACTGTGTTAGGCATATGCTTGGAGGCATGTAGTTCAGTTCACCTAGTAAGAAATGTGGCCCCTAACAAAGAAATGTTATGAATCACTTTTCGGGTTTCTGATGCTATACTTTATAAGAACTAGACCATAAATTGAGACAATTATGAAGATCCACCTCTTAAATGCCAGAGGACAGATAAAGACTTTTAGGAAGAAAAAATACAAATTGCTTCAGTCACTTAATTGGAAATATTTTCTCCATCTTCCCACTAGACCTTTGTGATAGTGAACTATCATTGTATGATTTCTAATATGTTAACGTTCAGTTACTTTAGTATTGAACCCTTTTATTTTACCCTAGCTGGCTTCCCTGGTGGCTCAGATGGTAAAGAATCTGCCTACAATGTGGGAGACCTAGGTTCGATCCCTGGATTGGGAAGATCACCTGGAGAAGGGAATGGCAACCCACTCCAGTATTCTTGCTTGGAGAATCCCATGAGCAGAGGTGCCTGGCGGGCTACAGTCCATGGGGTCACAAAGAGTCAGACACGACTGAGCGACTAACACACCTATATTAATGTGCCCGTGTGCTAGGTCACTTCAGTCGTGTCTGACTCTTTCCAACACTGTTGACTGCAGCCCACCAGGCTGCTCTGGGATTCTCCAGGCAAGAATACTGAAGTGGGTTGCTGAGCCCCACTCCAGGTGATCTTCCTGACCCAGGGATCGAACCTGCGTCTCTTGCATCGCCTGCATTGGCAGGCAGGTTCTTTACCACTAGCGCTGCCACCTGGGAAGCCCATTATATATTAATATCTTATACTAAAGATTTTGAATAAAAATGAAAGAAAGCTAAAGATTCATGTTTTAATGTGAGTATAGTTGGAAGGAAAGAAAGTAACTAACTATTCATTATGTACTATATATATAAAAATATATAATTTATTAGATCTTTTAGAAATGTTACTTTATAAGTCCTGCTTTATAGATTTATAAATATTCTTATTTTCTTTGTATAAGAAACTGTATTCTTTTAGACATTTTTACAAGAATATAAAATACATAATGTCATAAATTGGAGAGAATCCAATAACAACTATAATATGCACCTGTTTTACCCAGAGCAACATTGGAAAATGATTGAAAAATAAAAGGCATCACCTTTATTTCTGACCATCAGATCTCATCTCTAAGTTCAGAAATGCCCTTTAGCTATTTCTAAATTGAATTCACTCTTGGATAAATGTGAGGATTGAACAATAAGTTTGACTTTAGTGTTCATCTATAAACACAAAATATAATTTTACATGAAAATGTTTTAAGATTTTGTTAGCCTGTAGGTTTTCCAAGAAAGCATGCAGTTTCAATACAACCTATATGCAGGTTGTAAGACTTGGATGAAAAATTATGACTCAGGATCCTGGACCTTAAAGGTAATGCATGATATTCAAGTACTGTTAAAATGATTATCTGTAGAGAGAAATGGTAGATTAGTCTAACTATAAAGTCATTGTAAGAAACAATGTCTTTTATATGATATAGATTAGAGTAAGACACAAGACAACTCACATTACTCACCAACTCACCACAAGAATTTACACAAAGTATGGGAAAAAAAATTCAAGAGCAATGATCACAGTGGATCAACTCAACATTTATTTGTGAAACTCTGTGACCAAGTTGACATAATTTTCACAAGTATGAAAAGCTGACATATAAAACATAGGTAACCACCAGCGCTCCATTTTTAGGGATGGAGACAGCAAAGAGCAATACTCACAAGATTGGGTTGCTAGAAATTTCATTTTGTGCTACAGGAAAGCTAAGCCACCCAAGCAGTGTTTCTATCGGCTTTTTCCTGGAAGAAAAATTACATAACATGATTGGGATATGAGAAAATTTGGAAAAGTGGAATAATAATATTTGTTGTAATTTTTCCTGCATTAAGTTGGAGAGAACTTGGCTTTGAGCTCAAGGCACTAGAGAAAAGCAATTACTCTAAACACCTATGTCCCCCTAATTTATATGGCTAAAGAAAGAACAATTACGTGTTTTGTATTTTTATATTCTCTTGTGTATAGAAAATCCTTAGAGATAGGTGGTTTTTGTTTGGTTTCCCGATTTCTCTCTTGAAGGGACAAATAAGATTAATTACTTACCGAAGGAAACCTTTATTTCTTAGATGTCATTTGACAATTAGAAAGGATTAAAAGCAAGCAAAGTAAAATTTCTCAGGCCCTGTGTGTTCTTATTTATTCTTCAGGAAATCCAGTCTCCCCCTAGATAATCTTGAGAAGTTCCTGGAATTGTCATACCCACTGCTCCAAGAAATGAGTCGTCTCCATGGCTACTGCATGCATTTTAGCACTTTTCTCTTTCTTCTTTTGCTGAGTATCTCAGCTGTTGCTCTTCCCCAAATGTCAACTGTGCTACCAATACCCACTGGAGACACAACTGCTCCTGCTACTGCTACAGAGTCCCACAGCGGCCCCGAGAGCTGGCCTTCGTGCTGACCTTTGCACCAACTACTGATGACTGATAGTGTTGATGACCACAGCCTAGCCCAGGAGTACTCCCAAATTTGCCATCCTTCACCTTTATCTTCACTAATCAGCATAAATGTTGTCTCAGATCTGAGTTCTCAGATTTTTGTGTCCCACATTATAGAAAAACATCTATTTCCCTTCTCTCTGTCCTAGTCTGTCTGTCCCTTTTTTTTCATTGTCTTCCTTGCATGTTAAGACACAGGAAAATGCAGGTGAAAAGTGAAGGAGGATATTTACCTCTTGGACCTTACCTTAGGGGAGGAGAGACAGAGAATACATACATACATACATAATCATTACCTGTGAAGTAAATAAAGTTGTTTATGTGTTAGAAAGTTATAGGTATAGTGTCTGCTTTACACAGTCTAGTCAGGAAAGCCTTCCCTGAGACATGAAGGACAAGAGGAGTTAATAATGCAGAGAGTAAATATTCCATTTAGAGGCAATGATAAATTTAAATTCTTTAGGCAATAGAGAGCTAAGTATATTTAAGTATACTGAAGAACTGAAATGAAGCTAATCTATCACTGAATCTACATGACTTGACTTGAATTTAAAATAAGTTTTTTCCCCTCCTTGGTATTCACTTACACATGTACATAGGCCCTACTGCCTTCTTGAAATGTCCTAAGTATACCTACATCTTATAGTGAATATGATTTAGTCTCAAGTGAAGTCTTCTCTATAGGCCAAAATATGCAGTAATTAAAAAGCCAAGAAATTCCCCAAAATATGGAAATCCCCAAAACCTAAGATCAGGTCAGGTTTTTAAAATACTTTAAAACTATAAGAAACTTCAGCCCTCAGATTGGGAGAAAATAATAGCAAGCAAAGCAACAGACAAAGGATTAATCTCAAAAATATACAAGCAACTCCTGTAGCTCAATTCCAGAAAAATAAATGACCCAATCAAAAAATGGGCCAAAGAACTAAACAGACATTTCTCCAAAGAAGACATACAGATGGCTAACAAACACATGAAAAGATGCTCAACATCACTCATTATCAGAGAAATGCAAATCAAAACCACAACGAGGTACCATTACACGCCAGTCAGGATGGCTGCTATCCAAAAGTCTACAAGCAATAAATGCTGGAGAGGGTGTGGAGAAAAGGGAATCCTCTTACACTGTTGGTGGGAATGCAAACTAGTACAGCCACTATGGAGAACAGTGTGGAGATTTCTTAAAAAACTGGAAATAGAACTGCCATATGACCCCGCAATCCCGCTTCTGGGCATACACACTGAGGAAACCAGATCTGAAAGAGACATGTGCACCCCAATGTTCATCGCAGCACTGTTTATAATAGCCAGGACATGGAAGCAACCTAGATGTCCACCAGCAGATGAATGGATACAGAAGCTGTGGTACATATACACCATGGAATATTACTCAGCCGTTAAAAAGAATTCATTTGAATCAGTCCTAATGAGATGGATGAAACTGGAGCCCATCATACAGAGTGAAGTAAGCCAGAAAGATAAAGAACATTACAGTATACTAATGCAAATATATGGAATTTAGAAAGATGGTAACGATAACCCCATATGTAAAACAGAAAAAGAGACACAGATGTACAGAACAGAATTTTGGACTCTGTGGGAGAAGGCGAGGGTGGGATGTTTCGAGAGAACAGCATCGAAACATGTATATTATCTAGGGTGAAACAGATCACCAGCCTAGGTTGGATGTATGAGACAAGTGCTCGGGCCTGGTACACTGGGAAGACCCAGAGGGATCGGGTAGAGAGGGAGGTGGGAGGGGGGATCGGGATGGGGAATACATGTAAATGCATGGCTGATTCATGTAAATGTATGACAAAAACCACTACAATATTGTAAAGTAATTAGCCTCCAACTAATAAAAATAAATGAAAAAAAAAAAAAAAAAGAAACTTCAGGTTTCTTGTGCAGCCAGTCACTTCATCTCAACAATAAGTGAAAAGTTGAGCAAACTGAAAAATCAACAGCTCTTCTTAAATTCTTAAGAGAAAAGTGAAGTCACAGGGCAAGCCGGTGCCATCAAATTGAAGAGACTAATAGGCAAATACAGAGGATCACAACTTGCTCGAGCAGAAACCCACTAGCAGACACCATCACAGGAACCAGGGCCAGGGAAGGGACGCCTGAATTTGCTCAATGATGAATTGATGGAGACTCTGTATAGAAAAGTCTGAGGCAGAAAAACCCCAGAGGACCCAGAGTCATTGGAGGGTCTCACACTTCTGTGAAGTTTACAACCTGGAACTCTACCAGGTTCTCAGGGTGAATATCAAAGAAAAATCCTCCCATGCTTTCAGCAGGGTGATGGGGAAAGGAACCTTTTTGAAATACTCTAGAGCATTCTGTACTTCTTAACAAGGTCTGTCCTCAGGAGACACTACTTAAGTATAGCCTAACTTACGCTGCTTGGGTTTTATCAGAACCTAATTGATCTGAGGGAGGAGAGATATCCAACTCCAGACCATTCTAGCCGTCTTGTACCACCTAACCTCAAGGGTGGTACAAGAAAAGAAAAAAAAAAAAAAAAACAACTAAGAGGCACTGGTGAAGTTCACTATCTACAGGCTCGTTAAAAGACTGAGAATGAGAACTAAGCATAGAGCTGAAATGTGTCCCCAGCTCATCATAACATTACTAAAATTTTGTGTACAACTAGTTCCACTATTGCAACTGAATTCACTGTCATAACTGGAGAGTTCAGCACACCTCTAGCAGAAAATGGTTTCAGCAGGGAGAAAGTCAGTAAGGACATAATTGAACTAACACCCCCATGAATCAACTGTATATAATGGATTCTATAGACTACTTCATTTAACTTAAGCAAAATACTACATTTTTTTTCAAGTTCATATGAAGCAGTCCTCAAGACAGACCACATTCTGGGCCATAAGACACTTCTTAACAAACTTAAAAATAATAAAAATCACATATCTCTTCTCACTGTCATTGTTTCATCCTTAAGTCAAGTACAACTCCTTTACGACCCCATGGAATGTAGCTTACCAGATTCCTCTATTCATGGGATTTCCCAGGGAAGAATACTGAAGTAGGTTACCATTTCCTTCTCCAGGGGATCTTCCCAATCTAGGGATCAAACCTGGGTCTCCTGCATTGGCAAGCAGATTCTTTACCACTGAGTCATCTGGGAAGCCCTATCTCTTCTTATACCACAGTGGAATTTAAAATAGAAATCAATAACAGAGAGATAATAAGAAAGTCCCATGATACAAGAAGATGAAACAACATACTTCTAAATAGCCCATGGGTCAAAAAGAAATCTCAGGAGGAATTAAAACCATTTTGAACTAAATGAAAGTAAAAGCACAATTTATCAGAATTTGTGGAACACAGGAAAAGCGATGTTTTAGGGAAAGTTAGAGCACTGAATGAATATATTAGAAAGAAAGGTCTAAAAGATTCCACTTTAGGAAACTAGTGAAAGAAGAGCAAATTCAATTCAAAGTAAGCAAAACAGATGCAATAATAAAAATTAGAGAAGAAATCAATGGAATTGAAAGAGTAGGTGAATGAAAAGATAAACTATGGTATATCAAGGTGATGGAATATTTTTTGGTACTAAAAAGAAATAAGTTATTAAGCCATGAAAAGACATGGAGGAAACCTAAATATGTATTAATAAGCAAAAGAAGCCATTCTGAAGAGGCTACATTCTGCATGATTCTACCCGTGTGAAATACTGGAAAGGCAAAACTAGAGACAACAAGAGGTCAATGTTGTCAGGATTTGGAAACAAGAAGGGAGGAATGAATAGGTGGAGCACAGTTGACTTTTAGGGCAGTGAAGCTATTCTGTATAATATTATAATAGTGGATACATGTCCTTAAGACATTTGTCCAAGTCCATACAATATAGTACACCAAGAGTAATGCCTTCTAATGCAGAGGGTACCTGTTCAATCCCTGGTCAGGTAGCTAATGGCTCGCACATGGCTCGCAGCCAAAAAGCAAAAACATAGAATGGGAGCGTTATTGTAACAAGTTCAATAAAGACTTTAAAAATGATCCACATCAAAAAATCTTAAAAAAAACTTTTAAGGTAAACTTTGGACTTCGGGTGACAGTAATGCTTAATGTGGGCTCATCAATTATAACAAGTATACTAGTTTGGGAATGTTGATGATGGGGAGGCAATGCACTTGTATGGGCAGGAGGTAAATGGAAAATCTCTGTGCTTTCTGCTCATTTTTGCTGTGAACATAAAGCTGTTAAAAATAAACTCTATTAAATACAAACAAAGTCTATTGAATAAAAACAAATTAAGTCTATTAAATAAAAACAAATAAAGTCTATTAAATAAATACAAAGTCTATTAAATAAAAGAGAACCATTAGTACTTATATTTGCTAGACATCAAACTAATTTAAGATATCAGGGTCAGTGTATTGTATACAACAAATCTGAAAAACATTATGGTAATGAAAGAAATTAGTCACAAAAGCACACATCTTGTATTACTTCATTTATATGAAATGTTCAGAATAGGCCGTTTTATGGAGGCAGAAAGTAGATTTGTGGCTCCTAAGGGCAGAAGACTGGGGAAAATGGGAAGTGACTATTAATAGGTATGGATTTTTGTTTTGTTTTAGGTGGTTAAAATGTTCTAAAATTGGATTGTAGAAATGGTTGCATAGTTACATAAATATACTTATAAACCACTGAAATGCACATAGAAGAATGTGCATTTTAAAGGGTGTGTAATTTTAAAGGATGAATTTGTAAAATATGAATTGTATTTCAGTAAAGTATACTTACAGTAAATTATGTTTCAATAAAGCTATTTTTTAAAAGATTAATAAAATAGAAATACCTTTAAACCTTAAAATATTTTTAAGTAGATAAAATCAAATAGTAACAAGATTTACAAACTTTCCAGTTAATAACTAGGTTCCTCTGTCCATGGAAATCTCCAGGCAAAAATACTGGAGTGGGTAGCAATTTCCTTCTCCCTCCCAATCCAGGGATTGAACCTGGGTCTCCTGCACTGCAGATGGATTCTTTATCATTTGAGCCAGCAAGGAAGCCCTTTTAAGTAGATAAAATCAAATAATAATATAGATTTACAAATGTTTCAGTTAATAAGTATGGATGTTTCAAGAGAATTCTAAAGAAGTCAGAATTATTTGGAGAAACTGAAGGGTAAAGGAAAATATATAAAACATTGTAACTTTAATTTTATAATAAGTAACAAAAGGATTTTTGTCCAAGATAACACAGAGGTAAAGTGACAGTCCTGGGACCTGAGTATCCATTGCTAAAAATCTTCTTTTGATATTAAAGTTTCCTTAAAATTCCAGTGTCTCAGCAAATAAATATCTTTTTCACCTTAAGTCATATTTTTAGGGGACTTCCCTGGTGGTCCAGTAGTTAAGACTTCATGCTTCCACCACAGGGGCCTTGGGTTCAATCCCTGGTGGGGTAGGTAAGATTCCAGATGCCACACAGCAAGGCCAAAATGAAAACAAACAAACAAAAAGATCATATTTCTAGAACACAATAAAAAATCTATAAGGTGTTAAAAATAAATCCTTTTAAAATATTTACACCTCTCACAAATTTCCTCCAGGACATAAGAAAGGGAAAATGCATATTAAGTATTTTAGATAATTAACATTTCAAAAATGTCCAGAAAAAGACTAATAAAATTTCTTTGTATGCAAACAGAATACTAACTATCATGACAATAGATCTGAAACTGCAGCTGTGAAACAATTGTTTGGTTTTGTGGCATCAAAGCTCCGTTTCATTTGTTTTGGGCACCTAATTTAGGAACTTCTGTTTAAATAGAATCTGTTTAGTATGAAAAATATCCTTTGGTATGAGAATAGGCTGAATTGATGTTTAGACCATTTATTAGTTCTGCTACTACTAAGTGAAGGCAAATCAGTCACCCTAGCTAAAAATTCCAAATTACCAAAAAGATGCTATATAACTGTTCATAAAAATACACATTTTGCTCATTCATTCATTTAAAATATTTGTTTAGCCTCTATTCTGTGTCAGGTACATCAGTAAGTTTCAAAGCTGTGATGTAGACCAAAAAATATATATTGAATATTATCCTTAAAGGAATTTGCAATTCAGCTGAAGAAACAAGCAAGTAAATAAAAACTTGAAATACTTATGATAAATTCTATAATTGGTTTAATTTACCAATTTCATTAAAATGGTGTAATGTTTTAATTTTAGCATAATATTTTCTGCAGCATGCTTGGTGATATTTATTGCATTCAAATATTTTACAAGCATACTGTTTTATTTGTTACACTCAGAAATTTTATCAAATCTTGCCAAACTCCATTAATGATATATTTTACTTCTTAAATTTGCTGATAATTGATTACAATGGCACATTTCCTTATACTGAAAGACCCTTGTCTTCTTCCTATAAACTCCACTTGGTTATAAAGAACTTCTTTCTTGGATAAATTAATGAGTTCTTTTTTTTTTTTTTCTAATAGTTTATTTAGGTTTCTGCATTAGAATCTGTCTGAAAGCTCATAGTGTTTTTTTCTTGATTTTAAACTCATTTCTTGGTTTTAAGCTTTTTAATCTTGGAATCAAGATTGCTGGGAGAAATATCAATAACCTCAGATACTCAGATGATACCACTCTTATGGCAGGAAGTGAAGAACTAAAGAGCCTCTTGATGAAAGTGAAAGAGGAGAGTGAAAAAGTTGGCTTAAAATGCAACATTCAAAAAACTAAGATCATGACATCTGGTTCCATCACTTCATGGCAAATAGATAGGGAAACAATGGAAACAGTCTTTATTTTCTTGGGTTCTAAAATCACTGGAGATGGTGACTGCAGTCATGAAATTAAAAGCTACTTGTTCCTTGGAAGAAAAGCTATGACCAACTTAGACAGCATATGAAAAAGCAGAGACATTACTTTGCCAAAAAAGTTCCATCTAGTCAAAGCTATGGTTTTTCCAGTAGTCATGTATGGATGTGAGAGTTGGTTGAACTATAAGGAAAGCTGAGCACTGAAGAATTAATGCTTTTGAACTGTGGTGTTGGAGGAAACTCTTGAGAATTCCTTGGACTGCAAGGAGATCCAACCAGTCCATCCTAAAGGAAATCAGTCCTGAATATTCATTGGAAGGACTGAAGCTGAAGCTGAACCTCCAATACTTTGGCCACCTGATTTGAAGAACTGACTCATTGGAAAAGACCCTGATACTAGGCAAGATTGAAGGCAAGAGGAGAAGTGGATGACAGAGGATGAGATGGTTGGATGGCATCACCAACTCAATGGGCATGAGTTTGAGCAAGCTCCGGGAGTTGGTGATGTGACAGGGAAGGCTTGCATGCTGCAGTCCATGGGGTCGCAAAGAGTCAGACATGACTGAGCGACTGAACTGAAACTTATTAATTATAGCAGAGTATGCCTAACTTTATTTTCTTTAGAAACCTGCCTCAAACTTAAATTCATCAATCTGATAATTTGGTGATAATTTTATTCTTTATTCAACTCAGTAGGAATTTCCTTCATATATTTGTTACTTTCTTAAACTCTGTCATTTTTTTTTTTTTTTTCTTATGGAAGCCCTTTTTCCTCCTTTTAAGTTTGGGTTTCCCTGGTGGCTCAGATGGTAAAAAATTTGCCTGCATCAGGGGACTTGGGTTTGATCCCTGGGCCAGGAAGACTGCCTGGAGAAGGGAATGACCACCCACTCCAGTATTCTTTCCTGGAGAATTCCACGGATATAGGAGCCTCAAAATGAAGAACTGCTTAGTTTTTTTCCATAATAATTTATACCTGTTTATATAATTTGTCTGTGTTTGAAACATTTCTTTACTAGACCTTTCATATCTATAAATGGGTTCCAGTTTAAGTATAGTGCTATCAGTTTACCTACTGAAGTATTTAGTTGGAAAGTCATGTGATTTTAGTTCCAGAAAGAGTTTGTGATTGAGATACACTTGAGTTTCCTTAAGTGTTTTGTTATTTGTTTGTTCAAGTGACTTTCTATCTCTTGTAGCAGCTCTACTATGTTAGCATGAAACGTGTTTGTACTGACTGGATCTTCCTTTCTCTGGCTATTAGAATGCCTTAGATAGTTTGTGTTTTCTATATTAGCCCTCAGATCTGGTGGAAGTAAACAAGTGGAGACAGTCTGGCAAGCTTTGCAAAACTGAGCTAGTTGTGTGGCACAGAAGGGCTGCAGGTCCCCTGCTGAGGAGCAATAGTGGGATGCAGCTTTCCTGTTCCCAGATCTATAAGCATACTCTCAACTTCAGGAGCAGAGGACCTAGTTGGGCTCCTTCCTGGTCCTCAAGGTCACACTTACTGGACAAATTTCCAGCAATGTCAAAATTTCCTCTGAGAATCTCTGTACTAGGATTTTCCAAGATTGTGGTTAACTTTACTCTACCCCAAGTCTGTTGTGTTGCAGTCCATGGGGTCACAGACAGTAGGACATGACTGAATGACTTCCTTTGTAGAAACAAAGGAAGAAAGACTCTGTACCAGTTCTTTCCATCAAGATCTCCTCCAAGATTAAACCTTCACCTGTTCCCCCATATAAGTCAATTTCAACAGCAATTTGACTTGGAAAAGAGAAGTAGTCAGGAATTTGCAGAAAAGGTTTAAGGAGTCATATTATTAGTTTGGTAGGGCTGTCATAAAAATGTGATACAAGTGGGGTGGCTTAAACAACTGCAATTTATAGTCTTACAGTTCTGGAGGGTAGGATTTCAGCATCAAGGTGTTAGCAGAATTGGTTCTTTCTGAGGGCTGGCAGAAAAGGATTGGTTCCAGGCTTCTCTCCTTGAATTGTTAGATGGTCATCTTCTCCCTGTGTCTCTTTATATTATCTTCCTTCTAAATACATCTAATCTCTGTGTCCAGATTTCTCCTTTCTAAAAGGACATCAGTCATACTGGATTAGAACCCTAAGTGATGATTTGTTGTGACTTGATCATCTCTATAAAGACCCTATCTCCAATTAAGGTCACATTTTGAGGTTCTGAAGGTTAGAAATTCAATTATACCTCTTTTCAGGGGATATAGTTCAGCCCACAATGGCCATGTTTAAGTCAATTGTCCCTGATACTCTACTGAAGATATTAATTAATCTCTAGATTGGTGATGGCCTCAGATGCCATTAAGGAGGGCAAGTTTCACAAAATTCTGGAGATAAATAGAATAATGAAACCGTTCTAGTCCAAAGGACCTGAGGGGATCATGAGAACCATAAAATCATTATTATAAGAAAGTCTAAAATTTCATGTACATACTATGTATTACCAGTTGAAAAATAAGTGAGCATTTATAAAAAGGTGATAGGTTCCAAAATCACTGCAGATGGTGCCTGCAGCCATGAAATTAAAAGATACTTGCTCCTTGGAAGAAAAGCTATGACCAACTTAGACGGCATATGAAAAAGTAAAGACATTACTTTGCCAACAAAGGTTCATCTAGTCAAAGCTATGATTTTCCAGTAGTCACATATGGATGTGAGAGCTGGATCAAAAAGAAGGCTGAGTGCTGAAGAACGGATGCTTTTTGAACTGTGGTGTTGGAGAAGACTCTTAAGAATCCCTTGGATTGCAGGGAGATCAAATCAGTCAATTCTAAAGGAAATCAGTCCTGAATATTCATTGGAAGGACTGATGCTGAAGCTGAAACCCCAATACTTTGGCCACCTGATGCAAAGAACTGACACATTGGAAAAGACCCTGATATTGGGAAATACTGAAGGCAGGAAGAGAAGGGAACGACAGAGGATGAGATGCTTGGATGGCATCACCAACTTGATGGACACAAGTCAGAGAAAGCTCTGGGAGTTGGTGATGGACAGGGAAGTGTGGCGTGCTGCACTCCATGGGGTCGCAAAGAGTTAGACATAACTGAGCAACTGAACTGAACTGAACTGAACTGAAGGGATTGCTAAAATTTTCAGTTTTTTCTAGCTTAGAAATTTATCACTATATATGAGTATTCTTCATTTTCAAATTAATTAAGTCAGAGTTTTAGAGAAAATATTCTATTGAATTTTTCTGAAAGTAATGTTGTTACTTCATTTAGAAATAACATGTTGTAAAATACTCCAATCTGCAGCTGACAACCATAATTCATTTAGTATATAAGACACATATATAATACTGAGAATGAGTATCAGAGTCAAAATTCACCTCAGGTGAAAAATGAAAAGAGCAATCAAGGTTGTGTCATTTGGCGTTTTGTCTATTTTAAAGCTCTTTTATTTTTCTTATATTTATTATATAAGAGGCCTATGATGAAAAAAATCTACATGATAAGGAAACCTCCACAGGAGTTTAGATATGAAATGGAGGTTTCATTGGTGGATGTATTAGTAAGTGGTGGAAGAGGGCATGGCAACCCACTCCGCTATTCATGCCTGGAGGATCCCATGGACAGAGGAACCTGGTGGGCTATAGTCCATAGGGTCACAAAGAGTAGGACACAACAGAAGTGACAGCACATACACACACACTAATGACTGATGAAGGTATCTCCTGACATTACAACCACATTTACTTAGCAGTAACTTTTAATTTTGTTCATTATTTGATGCAGTATCTATGTCCTCTATGATATGCCTGAAACCCGTTTCCTGCTATTTTCCTTCAGTCATCACTTTTTTCCCTACCAATAATATAAATTGTTGAGAAGTTAGATAAAATCTGAAAGTAATTTCTGCCTTAAAATAATAATAGTGTGATATTGGAAAAGCTTCTTAAATTCATGGGAACACATGGTTAAAACATGAATAGGATTATGTATACCTTAGAATCTTGAGAGCAGAAATAAGACATAAAGTATCCAATATAGTAGGACTTCCCAGGTGGCTCCGTGATAGAGAATTTGCTTGCCACTGCAGGAGATGTGGATTAGATCCCTGGGTCAGGAAGATCCTCTGAAGAAGGAAATGGCAAACCACTCCAGGATTCTTGCCTGGAAAATCCCATGGACAGAGGAGCCTGGCAGGCTACTGCCCATGGGGTTGCAGAGTCGGACACAACTTGGCAACTATAAATAACAACATCCAATAGTAAACTGCACAGATATTATTACTCAAATACCATTAACCCCAATTTTTTCTGCTTCTATGATTTGAAGTTTTTTCACCCTTCTACAAAGCTTTCCAGTATACTTTTCATATATTCAAATTCTAAAAATGAACAGTGAACTGGTTTCAAAGCTTTGTTAAATATTCCCCACTCTATCCACAATTTCTAATCTCAAGCTTTCTATTTTGAAATAATGCTTTTGAACTCCCATAGCATTTCTCTTTGCTTCCTTCAATACTTACATTCTATGAACTACTATGAATATTCATGTATATCTTACACACAATGTGGAATTGTAGTTCTCCTATTCACATATGTATCACAGAAAGCTCCTAAAATGGTGCATATTATAAACCTTGTATTTCTTTGTGAAGAACCTGCTTAGGGAAATAATTTGGAAGTACTTTTACAAGTTGTGTTTACTTGAAACCAAACATTCAGAGAAAGAATGAAATATCAAGTCAATTCAGTTCAGTTCAGTCTCTCAGATGTGTCCAGTTCTTTGCGACCTCATGAACCGCAGCATGCCAGGCCTCCCTGTCCATCACCAACTGCCAGAGTCTACTCAAACTCATGTCCTTTGAGTCAGTGATGCCATCCAACCATCTCATGCTCTGTCGTCCACTTCTCCTCCTGCCTTCAATCTTTCCCAGCATCAGGGTCTTTTCAAATGAGTCAGCTCTTCACATCAGGTGGCCAAAATATTGGAGTTTTAGCCTCAGCATCAGTCCTTCCAATGAACACCCAGGACTGATCTCCTTTAGGATGGACTGGTTGGATCTCCCTGCAGTCCAAGGGACTCTCAAGAGTCTTCTCAAACACCACAGTTCAAAAGCATCAATTCTTTGGTGCTCAGCTTTCTTTATAGTCCAACTCTCACATCCATACATGACCACTGGAAAAACCATAGCCTTACTTGATGGACCTTTGTTGACAAAGTAATGTCTCTGCTTTTTAATATGCTATCTAGGTTGGTCATAACTTTCCTTCCAAGGAGTAACCATCTTTTAATTTCATGGCTGCAATCTCCAGTGATTTTGGAGCTCCAAAAAATAAAGTCAGCTACTGTTTCCCCATCTATTTGCCATGAAGTGATGGGACCAGATGCCATGATCTTAGTTTTCCAAATGTTGAGGTTTAAGCCAACTTTTTCACTCTCCTCTTTCACTTTCATCAAGAGGCTCTTTAGTTCTTCTTCACTTTCAGCCATAAGGATGGTGTCATCTGAGTATCTGAGGTTTTGATATTTTTTCCAGCAATCTTGATTCCAGCTTGTGCTTCTTCCAGCCCAGCATTTCTTATGATGAACTCTGCATACAAGTTAAATAAGCAGGGTGACAATATAGAGCCTTGACTTACTCCTTTCCCAATTTGGAACCAGTCTGTCATTCCATGTTCAGTTCTAACTGTTGCTTCCTGACCTGCATACAGGTTTCTCAAGATGCAAGTCAGGTGGTCTGGTATTCCCATCTCTTTAAGAATTCTCACCAGTTTATTGCGATCCACAAGTCAAAGGCTTTGGCTTAGTCAATAAAGCAGAAATAGATGTTTTTCTGGACTCTCTTGCTTTTTCGATGATCCAGTGGATGTTGGCAATTTGATCTCTGGTTCCTCTGCTTTTTCTAAAACCAGCTTGAACATCTGGAAGTTCACAGTTCACGTATTGCTGAAGCCTGGCTTGGAGAATTTTGAGCATTAGTTTACTGGCGTGTGAGATGAGTGCAATTGTGTGGTAGTTTGAGCATTCTTTGGCATTGCCTTTCTTTGGGATTGGAATGAAAACTGACCTTTTCCAGTCCTGTGGCCACTGCTGAGTTTTCCAAATTTGCTGGCATGATGAGTGCAGCACTTTCACAGCATCATCTTTCAGGATTTGAAATAGCTCAACTGGAATTCCATCACCTCCACTAGCTTTGTTCTTAGTGATGCTTCCTGAAGCCCTCTTGACTTCACATTTCAGGATATCTGGCTTTAGGTTAGTGATCACACCCTCGTGATTATCTGGGTCATGAAGATCTTTTTGTACAGTTCTTCTGTGTATTCTTGCCACCTCTTCTTAATATCTTCTGCTTCTGTTAGGTCCATACCATATCTGTCCATTATTGTGCCTGTCTTTGCATGAAACGTTCCCTTGGTAGCTCTAATTTTCTTGAAGAGATCTCTAGTCTTTCCCATTCTATTGTTTTCCTCTATTTCTTTGCATTGATCGTTGAAGAAGGCTTTTTTATCTCTCTCTCCTTGCTATTCTTTGGAACTCTGCATTCAAATGGGTATATCTTACCTTTTCTCCTTTGCTTTTCACTTCTCTTCTTTTCACAGCTATTTGTAAGGCCTCCTCAGACAGCCATTTCACTTTTTTGCATTTCTTTTTCTTGGGGATGATCTTGATCCCTGTCTCCTGTACGATGTCACAAACCTCTGGCTTTAGTACATCAGGCACTCTGTCTATCAGATCTAGTCCCTTAAATCTATTTCTCACTTCCACTGGATAATCATAAGAGATTTGATTTAGGCAGGAGGAGCAGCGCAAGAGTGGCTGAGAGGAGCTACCCCATGTCCAAGGTCTGGAGTGGTGGCCGAGAGGAACTCCCCCATGTCCAAGGTCAGGAGCGGCGGCTGAGATGGGATACCCCATGTTCAAGGTCATGAGCGTGGCTGTGCTTTGCTGCAGCAGCCGTGAAGACATACCCCATGTCCAATGTAAGAGAAACCCAAGTAAGACACTAGGTGCTGAGAGAGGGCATCGGAAGGCAGACAGACTGAAACCACAATCACAGACAACCAGCCAATCTGATCACACAGACCACAGCCTTGTCTAACTAAGTGAAACTAAGCCATGCCATGTGGGGCCAACGAAGATGGACATGTCATGATGGGGAGTTCTGACAAAAGGCAGTTGACTGGAGAAGGGAATGGCAAACCACTTCAGTGTTCTTGCCTTGAGAACCCCATGAACAGTATGAAAAGGCAAAAAGATAGGACACTGCAAGATGAACTCCCCAGGTGGGTAGGTGCCCAATATGCTACTGGAGATCAGTGGAGAAATAACTCCTGAAAGAATGAAGGGATGGAGCCAAAACAAAAACAACACCCAGTTGTGGATGGGACTGGTGATAGAAGCAAGGTCCGATGCTGTAAAGAGCAATGTTGCATAGGAACCTGGAATATTAGGTCCATGAATCAAGGCAAATTGGAAGTGGTCAAACAGAAGATGGCAAGAGTGAACATTGACATTCTAGGAATCAGTGAACTAAGATGGACTGGAATGGGTGAATTTAACTCAGATGACCATTACATCTACCAGTTTGGGAAGGAATCCCTTAGAAGAAATGGAGTAGCCATCATAGTCAACAAAAGAGTCCGAAATGCAGTACTTGGATGTAATCTCAAAAACAACAGAATGATCTCTGTTTGTTTCCAAGGCAAACCATTCAATATCACGGTAATCCAAGCCTATGCCCCAACCACTAACACTGAAAAAGCTGAAGCTGAATGGTGCCATGAAGACCTACAAGATCTTCTAGAACTAACACCCAAAAAAGATGTCCTTTTCATTATAGGGGACAGGAATGCAAAAGTAGGAAATCAAGAGGTACCTGGAATAACAGGCAAGTTTGGGCTTGGAGTACAAAATGAAGCAGGGCAAAGGCTAATAGTTTTGCCAAGAGAACGCACTGGTCATAGCAAACACCCTCTTCCAACAACACAAGAGAAGACTACACATGGACATCACCAGATGGTCAACACCGAAATCAGATTGATTATATTCTTTGCAGCCAAAGATGGAGAAGCTCTATACAGTCAGCAAAAAGAAGATCGGGAGCTGACTGTGGCTCAGATCATGAATGCCTTATTGCCAAATTCAGACTTAAATTGAAGAAAGTGGGGAAAACCACTAGACCGTTCAGGTATGACCTAAATCAAATCCATAATGACTATTACAGGGGAAGTGAGAAATAGATTTAAGGGACTAGATCTGATAGACAGAGTGCCTGATAAACTATGGACAGAGGTTCATGACTTTGTACATGATACAGGGATTAAGACCATCCCCATGGAAAAGAAATGCAAAAAAGTGAAATGGCTGTCTGATAGGCCTTACAAATAGCTGTGAAAAGAAGAGAAGTGAAAAGCAAAGAAGAAAAGGAAAGATATTCCTATCTGAATGCAGAGTTCCAAAGAATAGCAGGGAGAGATAAAAAGTCTTCTTCAGTGATCAGTGCAAAGAAATAGAGGAGAAAAACAGAATGGGAAAGACTAGAGATCTCTTCAAGAAAATTAGAGATACCAAGGGAACATTTTATGCAAAGATGGGCTTGATAAAGAGCAGATATGGTATGGACCTAACAGAAGCAGAAGATATTAAGAAGAGGTGGCAAGAATACACAGAAGAACTGTACAAAAAAGATCCTCACAACCCAGATAATCACGATGGTGTTATCACTCACCTAGAGCCAGATATCTTGGAATGTGAAGTGAAGTGGGCCTTAGAAAGCATCACTAAGAACAAAGCTAGTGGAGGTGATGGAATTCCAGTTGAGCGATTTCAAATCCTGAAAGATGATGCTGTGAAAGTGCTGCATTCAACATGCCAGCAAATTTGGAAAACTCAGCAGTGGCCACAGGACTGGAAAAGGTCAGTTTTCATTCCAATCCCAAAGAAAGGCAATGCCAAAGAATGCTTGAATACCACACAATTGCACTCATCTCACACGCCAGTAAACTAATGCTCAAAATTCTCCAAGCCAGGCTTCAGCAATATGTGAAGCGTGAACTTCCAGATGTTCAAGCTGGTTTTAGAAAAGGCAGAGGAACCAGAGATCAAATTGCCAACATCCACTGGATCATCGAAAAAGCAAGAGAGTCCAGAAAAACATCTATTTCTGCTTTATTGACTAAGCCAAAGCCTTTGACTGTGTGGATCGCAATAAACTGGTGAGAATTCTTAAAGAGATGGGAATACCAGACCACCTGACCTATCTCTTGAGAAACCTGTATGCAGGTCAGGAAGCAACAGTTAGAACTGGACATGGAACAACAGACTGGTTCCAAATAGGAAAAGGAGTACGTCAAGGCTCTATATTGTCACCCTGCTTATTTAACTTGTATGCAGAGTACATCATGAGAAATGCTGGGCTGGAAGAAGCACAAGCTGGAATCAAGATTGCTGGGAGAAATAGCAATAACCCCAGATACTCAGATGACACCACCCTTATGGATGAAAGTGAAGAGAAACTAAAAAGCCTCTTGATGAAAGTGAAAGAGGAGAATGAATAAGTTGGCTTAAACCTCAACATTCAGAAAACTAAGATCATGGCATCTGGTCCCATCACTTCATGGGAAATAGATGGGAAAACAGTGGAAACCATGTCAGACTTTATTTTTTTTGGGCTCCAAAATCACTGCAGATGGTGATTGCAGCCAGGAAATTAAAAGACGCTTACTCCTTGGAAGGAAAGTTATGACCAACCTGGATAGCATATTAAAAAGTAGAGACATTACTTTGTCAACCAAGGTCCATCTAGTAAGGCTATGGTTCTTCCAGTAGTCATGCATGGATGTGAGAGTTGGATGGTGAAGAAAGCTGAGCACCGAAGAATTGATGCTTTTGAACTGTCGTGTTGGAGAAGACTCTTGAGAATCCCTTGGATTGTGGGAAAATCCAGCCAGTCCATCCTAAAGGAAAATAGTCCTGGGTGTTCATTGGAAGGACAGATGTTGAAGCTGAAACTCCAATACTTTGGTCACCTCATGCAAAGAGTTGACTCATTGGAAAAGACCCTAATCCTGGGAAGGATTGAGGGCAGGAGGAGAAGGGTATGACAGAGGATGAAATGACTGGATGGCATCACCGACTGATGGACATGGGTTTGAGTAAACTCCAGGTGTTGGTGATGGACAGGGAGGCCTGGCATGCTGCGATTCATGGGGTTGCAAAGAGTCGGACACGACTGAGTGACTGAAGTGAGTTGAGGGGATTATGGCAAACATCACCATAATTTGGAGAAAAGATGACAGTATGAGAGTTAAAAAATAAATATCATAATACAGTGGGATATATTGTCTTATTTATGAATAAGTCACTCTCAGAGTGAACCAAGGACACACATATAAGCTCAAAGGTTACTTTTACATGGCCAAAGAGTATGTCTGGCAGTGCAATCTAAATAATTTTATGGAAAAAGAATAGGTTAAAAGAGATTAGTAGGAATGACATCTAGAAAAGAAAGAACTAAGGAGCAGAGAAAGTGTCTGCCTTTGTTTATTCACTCAACAAATATTTCTTGATCATTTAATATCTGCCAGACATGTGCCAGGCATAAAGATACAAGTTCTCCATCTTTCAGAAGTAAACAAAGACAAATTATGATTTGATCTGTGAAGGAAACAAATCCTGATATAAAAGTGAATGGGGGAAATTTTATTGAAAGGAGAGAGAAAGAGAGATATTTCAACCATGAGTTAATGGCTAGAAAGAGACTGGACATAGGAAGTCCAAAGGAAGAAGTTTTAAGTAGAGAAATGGTGAGATAAGAAATGGCTCATGTGACTAGTGCATTATGTGGGGAAAGGGGCACCAGTGAACAGTGAGGCTGAGGAGATTGTCAGTCTTTTAGAACCAGCTGTGAAGAGGAATGTGGATTTCAATCTGTTGTAATGGAAAGGCATTGCAGTGTTTTAGGAATAGAAAGGAGCATCATTTGATTTAGTAAAACTAACAAAGTGCAAACAAAAATCCCTTAATATTTACAATGGAGGGCTAATCAAGGGAACTTAGAGATCAAACCAGAGAAACTATTTGGAGACTGTTGCTGAGATCTGTGTGAAAGAAACTTGTGGATTGAACAAAAAAATGGATATAAATCATTGGATATTTCTATCACTATTTCAGAAAAAAAAAAAGAGGGTCATTTGATCAGCTAGCTAGTCACAATTAGTCTGTTCAGTAGGTAGATCTCTATGCAAAGATAAATTCACTAGACACACATACTTGGAGGTGATATCTATCACCACTTAAGATTAATTTTCCTTTACCTAATTTGTATTAAACAAGTGATTTTCTGATTGACTTTTTAAATTAAGACTTTTTTAATCTTCCCAGAGAGTGTTAATTCAAAAAAATGACTGTTCTAATTATTCTAAAAGTGGCATTGCTTTTTATAAGTTTAAAATCTGACATTTCACTCATACACAAGCTTTTGATGAGATGGCTAGAATGACCTAATGCTACTGAATCTGATAAACTCTCAGTAAATGCTTTTAACCCCATACTACATTGAAAAGTTATTTATTATTTATTCAAAAAATAAAGTTTTCATTAAATAGGTCATTTTAGCAATATGTACAAAATATTATGTATGTTTTAGCTCATTGGTAGTAACAAATGAGCATATGAAAAAAGCTTTGTCTTTACATCTAAATCGATCTACTTTTCTGTAGTTTAGGTAATATGCTTATATCTTGACACAGTAGTGAAAATACAACATTAAAGATAGCTCTGTGATTGTATGCAAAATAGTGGACAATGGGCCAGAAGCACCAAATTCAAGTTTGATACTGTCAACTTGCTGAGTACAAAGGTTCATAACCATCACTTTGGGCTATAATTACTTGCTGTAAAAGGAAGATATTAAATATGATGATTAATATCTCATTTAGTTCAAAAAGTCCCATGTCTGTCCAATGTGAAATAAAATCTATTAGTGCAAAAAGGAAATAATATAGACTTGAAGAAGAAGAGTAGAGACTTGGCCATATCAGAATCCAGCTTAATTTTACATGAATGGGCTGGTCAGTTACTCATCAGTCATGAAATGCTTTTTCTTTTCCCTCATAAACATACTCTTTTACCTACCCATAAAATCGGGACTATTAGTCTCAAAAGAGTAAAATTTACAAGAATGGCTATCACACATGCAGTTGTATAAAATTTATTTTGACTTCATAGAAATAAAGAACAAACAATATAAAAATCCATAGGCAATAAGTGGAATTGCTAAATAACTGGTAAATTAATCATCAAATGTTAAGCAAGGCACTACAACCCACTTTGATTCATTTCTAATTATTTAATCAAAGTTAATCTACTAACCAATGCACTGTTACAAGCTTATTTGCTTACTAATTAAAAGTATCATGTTTCTAGTATGATCATGGATACATTTAAAAAATATTGCTTATCAACTATATGCTACTTGCTATGCTAAATAACAGCCATTACTTCACTCTGGTGCAAAAGCCAAACAAATAAATGAGGGAAACAGTAGGTTGTTATAAGTAATTTGAAGGAAGTAATCACGATGATATGAAAAACAAGTAATGTGGGGATTCTAGCCACCCTCTTATATGACATTATATCCAATAAGCTGATTCACTACATATAAATTTGATAAAGTATAGCATTCCAGTGTTTTCATGTTAATGATGAGATGAAATAGCAAACTATCCTGCCTTTAAACTATCGTGTAACATAACTGTCTAGATTAATGTAAACAGAACTGTAAATATTATTCATTAATTTGTTCACTTAAACATTTGTTTGCTCTCTCTTTTGGGCCAGGGAATGAATCTCAAAGTTTCTCTAATTCAATTCCCTCAATTTATTTTCAAAGGCATATTAAGTAAAGATATTTTAAAAGATATATTACTTTTCCAAAGATAGTGATGAAGCAAGGAACCCACATCCTCTTGAAAGACAGTAAGTTTTGTTTTTTTGGTTCTGGTTTTTGAAATGATTACTGCTATTCAAAAATGACCAACTAAACAGCATTTGCACTTAACTTTCAAAAGAGTCACTGAAAAACTGGGTTGAAAAAAATTATTTGAAACTTCTCAAGATGGAAACATCCATAGGCCAAATCAATGATATTCCCTAAGAAGCTTCTGGAAGTTTTGAGATTTTTTTCAGAAAACCAAATGTGAACAGAGACAGGTTTAGTAATAACATATAGAAATAAATCCAAATTTTACTTATACTGAATATAAATAAGCTTGTCCACTAAAGAGTAAAGACTTCTTTTCATGGTGCCCTCATTTGAGAGGGTTAAAAGGTGGTGACATAGTTTTCCAGTTAAATAGAGAACTATGGGATGATTGATATGTCCATTGTTGTTGGATTTAATTGAGAAGAAAAGGTTTGTGAGAAAGAAGAAAACATTCTTGGAGTATAGTTTAGTCATTGAGAAAGATAAGAGATTAAAGTAAGGCTTTCAGAATAAATACCTGAGGGGGTTTTAGGAAAAAGCTAAGATTCAAGGGGTGAATATTTCGACCCTAGTTTGTAGTAAATAAAAGCCACTGTAAGGTTCTAACAGCATGTTTTAATTATTAAAAATCCTATCATTTTGAGATACATGAACATAGAAACATGTGCAAGCTTGCACACACGTACACACTTGCACACACACACACACACACATTCTTTCCCTTCCAGTCTTCCAATCCAGGTTCCTATATAAACAGTCATGGAGGGGAGAGGGAGGAGAAAGATGACACAAGAAAGATGTACCATATGATCTAGTTGTCCCTCTCACTAGAACTTAATGTTTAGACATGGAAAATGCATAAGAAAAATGGTGTGTAGCGTTGTTCCCCACTAGTAGCCATCTCTTTAGATTTCCCACCTTCACCTTTTTTGGACCCTTATTGTAAGCGAATGAAACTCAACTGACAAGTCAGCAACGCTTCTCTGCCAGAAGCTGGCCAGGGTTGTGAGATGATTCTAGAAGCAACTGACTCCGCACCACGTTCTCTGCTCTTCCTTAGCCCTTTCCAAGGGTCTGGGTTCACTGCTGACTCTTGCATTTTGATGTGAGGTTAAAGAGACAGGGTCACTTCCGAAAAGACCTTTTATTACTAAAGTGTGCCTTCTGCCGGAAGGCAACAATGGAGGGTCCCTCTAAGTGCGATTCTGCTACCCAATCCATAGAGGCTGCTGACTCCCCCAGTTCTCAGCGCTGAGGATTCCCTCCCCCAATTCCCTCCAGTCGCGCTTTAGGCTCTGCACCAGTTACTCAATGCTTTTTTTGAAGTCCGGCTAGCTAAGCACCGCCTTCCGTGGTGAGTGGCCCGTCACTCTGCCCCGCTGTGCAGTTGTGATTGGCTGGCAAGGCGGTGTCGTTTGGCCCCGCCCCCGCTTCCCTTTGCCGCGCTAGTGGCTCTGGATTTACCCAAAGGTGGAAAGTGGGATTCCAGCGGGCGGCGCTTGGAGCAGGTGCAGACGCATTCCTGTTCCCGCAGTTGCTGTTTTTTCTCCTCCAGTCGTGAGTCTGAGTCAGGAAAGGACTAGCCTTCTCCCTTTGCCGCTAGAGCTCCAGTGAACTGCTGCCCAGAACCTAGGCACCTCAGACATCTCATTTCATCCGTTATTCCGCGGTCACTGTATAAATCACCTGCACGTTTGTAATCCCGTGAATCTCGCCGCAGCTCAATGCTCAGAGAAGGTGTCGAAAGGGAATTTCAAGAGTTTGAAAGAGAGGGTCTCCTTGGACCGCGGGGAGCTGTCTCAGGTGCTGAAGCTTTCCAGTCGTTGGTCTCTGCCAACACGACACGGACTCAGGCAGCACACTCTCATTCCCGGCTCATTCACGGCTTCCCCATGCCTTGGATAAGACTCATTGCAGAGTCGTGAATATATCCCTCCGTATCATGGCCTACGTGAGACACTTTCGGACTTTAGTTTCGGGATTTTACTTCTGGGAAGCAGCACTGCTACTCAGGTGAGTCCACTTGTATGTAACAGTTGGAGAACTCATTTAAGCCTTACAACCACTTGTCATTGATGTAACTAAGAATGCAACTCGAGGTTGACTTGTTGAAAGTGTCCCCTAAATAGTATTGTTTTCTATAAAGCAATCTGTTTTCTATCTAGCAGTTTGTCTCTTGAGACCTCTAAAATATGTAACTTTGCTTTATTTTCACTAATTAATGTATTTTATTAACTGGCATCTTCTGTTATTTGCAACTGAGGTTACCCTAGGAAAAAAAATATTTCTAAAGCCTAGGATTTTCCTTCTCAAATTGCATTTATAGTTTCTTTTTTCCTAAGTGAATTATAAATTCTGGGTGTTACCCTTGTTTTGAAAGTTAAAAAACATTTAGTAATTAGAAGTGGGACATTACTTACATTTTAGAAGAAAAAAAAATATCTAGAACATAAGCATTTAGTGATCAGAGAAATTCTGAATATTATTTATCTATCCAGAGGTTAATTTTAAATGAATAAAATAATAAAGGCCTTGAAAGTACTGTTTTCTAAAGAACTTAGTTCATGGAAGCAAAGTGATAAATAAATCATTAGATATGTTCTATGCCAAGAAAAATCATTTTGTAGAAAGTAATAAGAAGCCTATTGAACAGTAAAATTGTTCTATGACGTGCTGTTTTCTTATCATCTCCAGTCACATTTGGTAGGCTCTTTTTCCTTGTTTTTCTTTTTAATTAAAAGAGAAGACACGCTAAGCACAAGATCAGTTAATTTAACCCCATTCTCAATGAAACAATATATAAGCCAATGCAAACTTTATTTTACTATTATAATTACTTTAAAATTTCCATTTTATGATTCACAAGCTTTTCAAAAAGATTGAAATCAAAAATTTGAGTACTAAGTTATGTGTATAATGATTTCCATTTGATGTATGTAAATATTCTCTCTGGGTTGCTATGTCAATTTTTCATCTTTAGGCACCTTGAAAAATATAGCATATCTCATAAAAACTACCTTTAGTAACCAGGAACTAATTGTGAAGGCTACTATATTTCTGAAATTACTGATTTTTCCTGAAGTAAAGGGTTGAACCATTGTAAATCAGAATGTTTTCAGTGAAAAATATTTTAACATAATAAATTTTTGTAACTTTACAACTGGTACAAATTTCATATGTAGTGATAAAAGAAAAGAATGTAGAGCTTTTACATTTAAGTAAATTTTATGGAAAAGTGCAAAATTCATGTCATAAGTTGATTATTTTATTATAATTATCTGTTAGTATCTTAGATGATAATATGCATACTTATTTTCTCAAAGAAATCAGAAGAGCTTAGTTGATACTTAGATTTAGGAAGTTTAATGTTGACAACTAAAATATTTTGATCGATGAGGTCAAATTTGTATAATAAAAAATCACCATGGTGTTTGCTATAATATATTCTTAGAAAGAATTCATGTTAATTAATATTAAATAATTTAGTTTAAAATCCTTCTTATGAAAAGTTCAGAAATGTAATCACTCAAAAAAGATATATCCAGTATAGAAATTTGTGCAATACATATATTCTTCATCATTTTCTTTTTCTTTCACAAGTCAAATAAAAATTTTCTTTTTTCTCTTAGATAAAGGTAGCTCATCACTCTGAAGAATTTTTAATCATACATAAAAAAATAAAATATTTTAATTTTTCAGTGATGGTCCTTGAAGGAAAATTTCCTATAGAAATTTCCTTTTGAAAATGAAGCTCCCTCTACTGGAAATAGCTTATAAAATACAGTTTCTTTACAGAAACTCTTTGCTCAGTGAGCCTATGTGTGAGGTATTGAGCAAAAAAGGAAAACATGTAAAGGAAAGATAAATTCAAACAAGTATTGTTTTAAGTTCACAAATGTATCTTTTTAATTTAAAAATACTATTTCCAGGGAAATTTGGAAGTAAGAACAACAACCAGAAACCGTAGATAGTTATAATTAAATGGCATACTAGTAGAAGTATTTTTTTTTATAGGTTTAGTTTAAATTTTTTTTAACTGAAATTATAAATACACACAGAAAAGTACAAAAATAGCCACGTTCCATGTAAAGTGGCACAAACGTAATGCCCCCATGTAAGGAGACCCTGGGTCAAGAAGCAGAATTCTCAGTATCACAGAAGCATTCACCCTGCTCCCTCTTACCACCATATCCCTTCCTAAGCATTACTTTGCCTGAAGATAATCTCTATCCTGACTTATGCAACAATAACATTTTTTCCTGCTCTTGAACTTTCTATAAATACTTATTTGGGTCTGCTTTATTTTATGAATTGTATGTGTTTTAGTTATGTTGTAGCATGTAGCAATAACTTATTTTCATCTCTATATGGTATTCCATTATGTGGGGGGTTCCCTGGTAGCTCAACTGGTGAAGAATTCACCTGCAATGCAGGAGACTCTGGTTCAGTTCCTGGGTAGGGAAGATCCCCTGAAGAAGAAATAGGCTACCCACCCCAGTATTCTGGGTCTTCCCTGGTGGCTCAAATGGTTTTAAAGAATCTGCCTGCAATGCAGGAGACCTGGGTGCGATCCTGGATGAGGAAGATCCCCTGGAGGAGGGCATGGCAACCCACTCCAGTATTCTTGCCTGAAGAATCCTCATGGGATCCTGGTGGGCTACAGTCCATGGGGCTGCAAATAGTCGGACACGACGGATTTACTAAGCCCAGCCCAGCATATTCCATTATATGAAGACATAACAATTTATCCCTTGTCCTACTGAGGAATATTTGGGTATTTTAAAAAAGTTTTTGGTTAGTGCTGCTATGACCCTCCTTGAGCTTGCCTTTTTTGGTGAATATCTGTGAATACGTGCATTTTGGGGACCATGTGAGTTGGGTCCAAGAGTTTCACTGGGCAAAGAATTGCTGTAATATTGGATGGATATGAGTATGTCTAGCTTTAGTAGATACTGCAAGTTTTCTGACATAGTTGTACCTAGTTACTTTTCTGTTAGTAATATATGAAACTTCTTATTGCTATTATTAGTAAAAAATTTTTATCAGTGAAGTATTATTATAAACATTTATAGCACTTTCTTAGACTATTATTGCAAACCCACAGATGAGATTGAAGTTTTTACTTTGGCATAATTTATACATTTTAGTAAATTAGTTTTATTAAAGCAAACAGCAGAACAAAAATATTTACTACTATAGTACAATTAGGAGTATTCATTATCAGAATACACCAGGTTATTAGAAACAGTGTTTAAAAGGGACTTATTAAAGAGGATAATTCTTTTAATAAATACAAGTCAGAAACAGACATAAGAAATCTAAATTTCCTAGTAGTGAAGTTTTTAAAATTTTCACCCTTTGCTCAGATATTGCTGTTTTTGAAAAAAAATTTTCTTTGGCCTTTGGATTCTAGTTCTCATCCTAGTGAAATAAAGAACAAAACGCCAGTGTTCAGCTTTCTTTGAAATGTAAATAAGTGATGGTTATGAAGAGCTTGCAGAGCAATTTCCAAAAGCAAGAAAAGTGCCAAAAGTATTCCATCTAAATTAATTATTTTCACAACATGCAATTTTGTTTTTCATCTTGATAGTTTGATAGCAACATAGACTTGCTATTTGGATAAATTATGGTACATTGTGTCAAAAACTGAATGTATGAATTTCAGGGTTTATGATAATCACAAATAAAATATTTTCTTGATTGACTTCAAAGTCTAGGAAAAACATTTTGGCCTAGAATGTCTTGTTTTTTTCCTTTTGGTATGTTTTGGAAGATGGGGAAAATTCTTTTTAATGTTGGGTCTATTTTCTTATGTAAGACTTTGAAGAAAAATGTACTTTAAGGAACAAAGTACTATTATTTATTCTTCTATTATGATAATTTCTTGTATGTAGGTACTGTAGCAGGATTCTATACAGTAAACATAATATATGCTTCTTTCCTTTGTTTCTATAAATACTCATACATTTTCCTAAGTATAGAAGGCTCATGGCCCAGTTCTTCAGTCAATGCCTCAAGCAGTTTGCCCTGCCGATTCAGGAAACAGGAAATAAAAATATTTTCTCCTGTATATAATTTTTCTCTTCCTTGATCCCTTGATATACTGAGGCCAGTCAATCACCAAGCATGTGTTTAATGTGTAATGTTAAGCAATTCAGCAAGATATTTCACCATATTCTGTGCACACATGTTTGTGCTAGGTACAGGTTTGGCCATGGGTGATTGAGAAATTATCACCTTTTTCATAGTGAAACTTAGAGCCTAGAAGGAAAGAAAATACAAATGTCCAAGTGACAAAACAACAACAGAAGTGGCAATGTTTTAGGGATTGTGAAACAGGGAAGTTCTCCAGAGAATTAGTACTTGCGCTGGATCTTATAAGACGCTTTTTCAATGGGCAGAAGTGAGATATAAAGAAAATATTCTATTTTCTATTTCATTTCCTATCATTAGGAAATGTATAGGAACGTAAAATCATTCCTATGATACAATCCTATAGAATGCTGAGGGAATGGTGATGGCCAAATTCAGTTGAAATATCTCCAGTTCATTGTTTAATTTCATATCTGTTAGCAACAACTATCAGAGAAGGCGATGGCACCCCACTCCAGTACTCTTGCCTGGAAAATCCCGTGGACAGAGCCTGGTAGGCTGCAGTCCATGGGGTCACTAAGAGTCTGGCACGACAGAGCAACTTCACTTTCACTTTTCACTTTCATGCATTGGAGAAGGAAATGGCAACCCACTCCTTGCTGGAGAATCCCAGGGACAGAGGAGCCTAGTGGGCTGCCGTCTATGGGGTCGCACAGAGTCAGACACAACTGAAGCGACTTAGCAGCAGCAGCAAGCAACAAATATAGAGCTCACTACAATAATAAACCTGCTGAAAGGTGGAGGAGTTGCAGTTTCCTTTCATAATGGAATATGGATAAAATTTAGAAGCAAATAATTTAATTATAACTGAATAGTTATCATTATAGGAATGGTCTTGTAACTTGGCTCAAAAAAGCTCTACAAATCCTTCTCTCTCAGAGGTAGCGTTTACCTCAAAATTACAATTAATCAGAAGATTGCTCATAACCATCAGGAATAGTAAAAACTATAATATGTAGACAGACAACAATGACAAGACTACTAGAAGATAATGACAGTCTGCTTGTTTTAGAATTTGGAGATCATGTTTGAATTTATCATCAAAATATGATCTCTCGAAAAAAAGACTGTCAGGTAGAGGATTTGGGTTGTTGGAAGAAAGGATGCCAGTGAACTTGGTTTGGGGTGTTTTGAGTCTGAGATGCTAGCAGTAGATCTGTTGTATTTTGCTGTCAGCTGAGAATGTAGAGACCCTGCCTGAACTGTAGATTGAACAGCTAAACTGTTACAAAGGTGATCACAGTGTGTGCAGAAAAGAAAAAAAAAACAGAAAAAATATTTATCTGAAATGAAGGCAGAACATTTAGAGCAGGCACAGAGAAGTACTCAGAGAGAGTTCTGAGCTAAACTGTGGTGGTGGAACTGGTCATAAACAAGTGACAAAGTAACAGATTTATCATAATTTTATGCTGTCGATCTCAAGGACTTTCTTTTATCAATAGCGTATATCTATCACTTTTCTATAGAGCCTTCAAATGCTCTGTAGGTATGTTATTTACTCAGTCATATCCGACCCTTTGTGACCCCATGTTCTGTAGCCCTCCAGGGTCCTCTGTCCAGGGAAGATTCTCCAGGTAAGAATACTGGAGTGGTAGCCATTCCCTTCTGCAGGAGGTTTTCCTGACCCAGGGATTGAACCCAGGTCTCCTACATTGCAGGCAGAATTCTTCACTGTCTGAGCCACCAGGGAATCAATGCTCTAATTTCAACTAATCTCATAAACTAGTCCACAATCATGGATGGTATATTTTACCCACTTAAGTTTCCCGAGGGGATATTTAAAGGGATTATTTTGGTGAAGATGCATCTTTAACTTTTCTTTACTTCATGAAGTATATAACATGGAGCCTCTTTGATTTTCCCAGCAAACCTGTCTCTTAAACTCTGCTCTAAAACTCTTCTGTTATCCTTATACTTGGATTAACTGTACTTATTGAAAATGAACTCCTGTGCATGCAAGTGTCCATGTTGAAACATGGATGGTTTGTCTTTCTCCACTAGAAGAAAGCTATAGTTTTGTTTTTTTAGGAAAATACATCAAGTAGAGAAACAAGTGAGTCACCTTCTGAGAAGTGGTTCTGGAGTGAAGGCAGGCATTCTAAGACAGGACCAACTGTTTGGTAACAAGCAGAAAGTGTGTGAATAGAATGAGCTGTTCAGCCACAGAAAAGCTGTTCTAACAACTGCAAGGCAGCCACACACACTTTAGGAAATAAAGTTTGAAATCCTTAGATGTTGGCAGAAGAGGAAACAATAGTAAAATAGTTAATAAGCAGCCTCACTATAAAGCTTTCCTGAAATTCAGAATCTCCATACTAGAGATGTTTTTAGAAGGAAGTATTACCAGTTACCTCTCAGACAACTTAATACACAGAGGCCATAACCTCAGTAGTACAATTAAGAATATCATAAAATGGAAATGCTATCAACATCCTCTGACATAGTTTATTGCATGGAATAAGTTCTAATGCAAATGATGAAGAATTCCTAGGAGTTCATGCAAAATTTGCATACAGACAAAAATAACCAATTAGGAATGATAAACTCATATTTCTGATCCTATTTTACAAACATTGCCAATATAGGATGGTTGGGCTAACATCAGAGACAACTAGTTCATCCAATATCCTTGCTAAATTTGAAAATCTCTCAAAAATATCTACAATGGGTAGTCATCCTGTGAACATTTAAATTTCCAACAATAAGGTCCTCTTTACCTGAAAAGGAAAATATTTATCAAGCCATTTTAATAATAAATAAAAAACAAAATGTAATTTTATTTTCTCCTGGCCATAGGAAACTTTCTCTTGCCACCTGTGGTTTCCCCTTCCTGCCAATATTTGTTTGTGTATTTCTTCTTCTTCTTTTTTTAATGTTTGCCTCTTTACTGAAAATGACCCATGGAGAGTGTGTTTTCTATTTGAGGCATGTTTTGAGTCAATAGCCTTTTCCATGTGGTTGCTCCTTGCATGAAGCTTATATGCTCCAGGTCTAGAGTGCCTGTAGCTCTAGAATCTCTTTGTAACATTATAAACATCTATTCAGTAATTATTACATTCCAGGAAGAGTGCAATGTGCTTGGAGCAACAGAATCTCACCTCTCTATAATAAACCATTGTGGGTGTGTGTGTGTGCATGCGCACATCACCTTCATGTGTATGTTTTAGGTTTTCATGCAGGTCTTGTCTCTCCCTCTTAATTGTTAGTCCCATGAGGATTGGGTTGTTTTTGGTCTTGTTTTACTGCCATAATATTTAACTCAATGTCATGCATGGAGTAGAGCTCCACAAACAACAAATAAATACCGAGATGACGCATCTGTCGCCTCTCTTTATCTATAATTTTAGATTTGAATTTTATTTAAATCTGTGTTATTACTTGGAATGAGAAGGGAATCTTGTGCTTTAGACACCATAAAGGATATAAAATCAAATAAGATGCCTTGTAAGACATTACCTGCTCTGAGAAGAAGTTGTAAAACAGATAAAAATTGTCAGCACCTAGTGAAAAAATAATGGATTTACTTCTCCTTATCACCAAGAGAAATTGAAATTTCTATTGTATAATGCATTATTTCTCAAACTTTTTTTCCCATCATTGACTCCTAAAGAGCTTTTTGAGAGATATTTTTAGACTTTCTAATTGACTGCATGAAATTATAATATCGCTGTGTATTATATATTTACTCATGTGTGGTATATAGATACAAATACATAGAGATAGATCTGTGCTTTATATGTAAGAAGAATAAAATTTTTCACCCTAGAATCTGTTTGGAAATAAAAGAATAATCAGTAATACAATATCAAATGCCATAGAAACAAAAAGAAGTGTAGAAGATTATTAGTCACCTTTTCAAGAGCACTCTATGTACAAAAGCACATGTGCAAATGTGTTATCATAATATGAGAGGTGAGTTAAAGAAAAAGATAGGAAAAAAGATTCCCTTTTAAAAATTAATTTTTATTGGAGTAGAGTGACTTTACATTGTTGTAAATTTACATTGTTGTAAATTTACATTGTTGTAAATTTCTGCTGTACAGCAAAATGCATCAGCCATGTGTACACACATAGCTCTTCCCTTTTGGACTTCCTTCCCATTCAGGTCACTGCAGTACATTAAGTAGAGTTCCTGTATTACACAGTATGTTCTTATTAGTTACTTCTTTTATACATAGTATCAATAGTGTAATCCTTATATCCCAAGAGGCTATAACAAGGGAAAGTAACAGTGGACACAGTGAGATTGATAGTTCCTGATTTGTTTGTTTAATTTTGTGTTTACAGTGAAAGGGAATTTGAGCTTGCTTACATCTTGGAGAAAGAAGTCAGTAGATTAGGATAGAAAGACACAAGAAGGTTCAGAAGAGAAGAGGCAATGTCACTGATGAGATGAAAAGAAAGAGTTTTCGAAGCAGTAGTTGAAGGGTAGCTTTTGAGCCAGAAGCGTGTAAGTCTTTCTCTGGGACTAGATGCAGAATGTGACAGGAGTAGAGATGGGAACTGAGATTTTGTAATTCAGCGGCTGAGCACTCAGTTCTCTCTTTGAAGTGGGAGACAAGGTCATTAGTCTGGGATAAAGATGAACAACAAAGCAGACAGGTTTAGGCTGAGTTAGCAGTTACAAAGCATAGAATAGAACCAAGTCCATGTTACTTCTGCTACAAGGCAGGCTGTGCTCCCAGCTCTCCTAGAAGGGTTGGTCCAGCCTGCTACAGCAGAAGCCCCCTTCACCCTGCAGAAGAGCAGAACGAATTCTAGGATGCGATCTTTATTTTTTTAATTGATTGATGATGGGCTTACAATATTGGTTTGATTTCTGTCAGACATCAACATGCATTAACTATAGGTGTACATATGTCCCCTCCCTCTTGAGTCTCCCTCCAAGCTCCCACCCATTCCCATCACTCTAGGTTATTACAGTACCCCAGTGTGAGTTCCCTGAGTCTACAGCTAATTCCCATTGGCTGTCTGTTTACATATACTAGTGTATAGGCTTCCATGCTACTCTTCATTCATCTCACCCTCTCCATAAGTCTGTTCTCTATGTCTGCATCTCCATTGCTGCTCTGTGAGCAGATTCGTCGTCAGTACCATCCTAGATTCCATATATATGCATTATCCACTTAGGACATGATCTTTATTCAGGCCTCGCTCATTTAGGTGGCAAAGCCAGAGATAGGAACCACATCAGCTAATTCAAATGAACTGCTTATTTTTCCAAAGGAGTACAGTGATTTATGTTCTCCTACGGTAGAAAAGATCATACCCTTCTTTAAAAGGTAAAATATGACTCATTGTTAAAATCACAGTAAAAGTTTTTATTAACAGTTTCATAAAAAAAAATCTAAGAATGAGACCCACTTTCAAACTTTCTGCTCTTCTCAGAGATCTATACATGCACACAGTGTAGGTGTATACACCCACATCTCTGACCCTTTTCTTTTGCATCTTGAGAATAGGTAGTCTTTTCCTATGAGGCATTATCTCTGGGGATTTTTTTATGCTTGATTAAAGGAAAACATATATTCTTATAGGAAGAGGAAATAATGTCTATAATCCAGAAGCTTTTATGATCTTTTTGTTTCCCAGGAAACTGTAAATGTCTTGCCCAAAATGATTGATGTAAAGGGGAAGAAAGACTGGAGATGAGGGCTGAGTATTAGCTGAATATTAGCTTTAACTAATTGATATAACTAATTGATTTAAGGTAACTAACCGATTTAAGGTTACAATCACTGATTGTATCTTGCTAAGATCTTCCCTCTCTTAATTTTTAAAATTAATTAATTTATTTTAATTGGAGGCTAATTACTTTACAATATTGTAGTAGTTTTTGCCATACATTGACATGAATCAGCCATGGGTGTACACCCTCTCTTAATTTTGAAAAAAATATAATCCAATAAAACCTTCATATATAGTCTCATTTTCACTAGAGGGAATTGAACAACATACTCACCACTATGTTTACCTTTCCTTACCACTTCCAATTATAAACTCCTTTTTGCTTTATTGTTGATTCCCTTCATTCTGCATTATTTCTCTATCCTTAAAGGAATGTAACAATCAGGTAAATGTAGGGCTTCCGTCACCACAGAAAAAAAATGTCCAGTAACTCAGATATGCTTAAGTCAGAACACATTCCACTGAAAGGTGACATTAACATAAACATTTGTCGTCACACAAAAGGAAAAAGCTACCATAACCTGAATAAGTCAGTGCTCTGCTGGTTCAATATTATTATGGAAGACACCTGAGTATGGCTCTGTTTTATTTATTTATTTATTTTTTTAACCATTTTAAAAAGATTTTTTATTTTTATTTTATTTTTAATTTTTTTTTATTATTATTATTATTTTTTTCCAGTGGGTTTTGTCATACATTGATATGAATCAGCCATGGATTTACATGTATTCCCAATCCCGATCCCCCCTCCCACCTCCCTCTCCACCCGATTCCTCCGGGTCTTCCCAGTGCACCAGGCCGGAGCACTTGTCTCGTGCATCCCTCCTGGGCTGGTGATCTGTTTCACCATAGATAGTATACATGCTGTTCTTTTGAAATATCCCACCCTCACATTCTCCCACAAAGTTCAAAAGTCTGTTCTGTATTTCTGTGTCTCTTTTTCTGTTCTGCATATAGGGTTATCGTTATCACCTTTCTAAATTCCATATACATGTGTCAGTATGCTGTAATGTTCTTTATCTTTCTGGCTTACTTCACTCTGTATAATGGGCTCCAGCTTCATCCATCTCATTAGGACTGGTTCAAATGAATTCTTTTTAATGGCTGAGTAATATTCCATGGTGTATATGTACCACAGCTTCCTTATCCATTCATCTGCTGATGGGCATCTAGGTTGCTTCCATGTCCTGGCTATTATAAACAGTGCTGCGATGAACATTGGGGTGCACGTGTCTCTTTCAGATCTGGTTTCCTCGGTGTGTATGCCCAGAAGTGGGATTGCTGGGTCATATGGCAGTTCTATGTCCAGTTTTTTAAGGAATCTCCACACTGTTTTCCATAGCGGCTGTACTAGTTTGCATTCCCACCAACAGTGTAAGAGGGTTCCCTTTTCTCCACATCCTCTCCAGCATTTATTGCTTGTAGACTTTTGGATAGCAGCCATCCTGACTGCCGTGTAATGGTACCTCATTGTGGTTTTGATTTGCATTTCTCTAATAATGAGTGATGTTGAGCATCTTTTCATGTGTTTGTTAGCCATCTGTATGTAGAAATGAATGAAAATGAAAACACAACAACCCAAAACCTATGGGACACTGTAAAAGCAGTGCTAAGGGGAAGGTTCATAGCATTACAGGCTTACATCAAGAAACAGGAAAAAAACCAATTAAATAACCTAACTCTACACCTAAAGCAATTAGAGAAGGAAGAAATGAAGAACCCCAGAGTTAGCAGAAGGAAAGAAATCTTAAAAATCAGGGCAGAAATAAATGCAAAAGAAACTAAAGAGACCATAGCAAAAATCAACAAAGCTAAAAGCTGGTTTTTTGAAAAAATAAACAAAATTGACAAACCATTAGCAAGACTCATTAAGAAACAAAGAGAGAAAAACCAAATTAACAAAATTAGAAATGAAAATGGAGAGATCACAACAGACAACACTGAAATACAAAGGATCATAAGAGACTACTACCAGCAGCTCTATGCCAATAAAATGGACAACTTGGATGAAATGGACAAATTCTTAGAAAAGTATAACTTTCCAAAACTGAACCAGGAAGAAATAGAAGATCTTAACAGACCCATCACAAGCAAGGAAATCGAAACTGTCATCAAAAATCTTCCAGCAAACAAAAGCCCAGGACCAGATGGCTTCACAGCTGAATTCTACCAAAAATTTAGAGAAGAGCTAACACCTATCTTACTCAAACTCTTCCAGAAAATTGCAGAAGAAGGTAAGCTTCCAAACTCATTCTATGAGGCCACCATCACCCTAATTCCAAAACCAGACAAAGATGCCACAAAAAAAGAAAACTACAGGCCAATATCACTGATGAACATAGATGCAAAAATCCTTAACAAAATTCTAGCAAACAGAATCCAACAACATATTAAAAAAATCATACACCATGACCAAGTGGGCTTTATCCCAGGAATGCAAGGATTCTTTAATATCCGCAAATCAATCAATGTAATACACCACATTAACAAATTGGCTCTGTTTTAATATTCTGTGTATACATCTTTTCAGATTCAGAGACCCAGAGATTGGTGCTTTAAAATATCATTCTTTTATGCCCTCAATCTGGTTGATTTGGGGATTTATAAAAACACATTTTATTAGTAAGCATTCATTGATGCAAGCACGATCAGTTCAAAGTCAAGCAGTACTATTTCTGCTGTATCACTTCTTTTGTAAGTATAACTCAGTTAAATATCTCAAGTAAAAGGATGATTTCTGTATCACTCACTTCTGGCTGGTGGGATTACAGTGCTTTTACCCCCTTATTTTTACGATATTTTTATGAAATTTTGGGTACAGTCGACATAGACTAAAATGAAATTTACAGAATGTTTATAAAACAAGTTTTATGCACATTTTAAAGGTCTAAGAAGTGTTTTGTCAAATAAGATTCAGAAGAGAAATACAGTTCTTAACATTCCCTGCACATTGGTTTGATGTAATTACTTCTTAATCATCACTAGTTCCGAAACCACACACTTCAGGATGGGGAACACATGTAAATCCATGGCTGATTCATGTCTATGTATGGCAAAAACCACTACAATATTGTAAAGTAATTAGCCTCCAACTAACAAAAATAAATGGAAAAAAAAATCTGTTAATAAATAATAAAAAAACAAAAAACCACACGCAGTGATGTTTGGACAAGTTAAACTGGTTGAGGTATATTTGGAATAGAAGAAACAATATACTCTTGGATTGAATTTCAGAATACTCACACTTTATCAAATTGAGCTGTTGTTGTTTAGTTGCTAAGTTGTATCAACTGTTTCACGACCTCATGGACTGCAGCCCGTCAGGCTCCTGTGTCCATGGGATTTCCCAGGCCAGAATACTGGAGTTGTTACCATTTCCTTCTCCACGGGATCTTCCTGACCCAGGGATGTAACCTGCGTCTTCTGCATTGGCAGGCAAATTCTTTACCACTGAGCCACCAGGGAAGCCAGTGAAGTTGTATATTAGTGCTATTTGTTGATTTAGTTCCAGTGAGATGATGAGTAATGGGATCCAGTCTCTGCTTCATTACCCAAAGTTTCCAGCTAGCAGAGGAGATCATGGCATGAAAGTGTTAGGTGTCCACAATGGAAACGGGTGATTGATAAGAACAGATGGCCTGTAAGAATCCAGTGTAGAAGAGACCAGTTCCCACTCAGTTAAGCTAATAAAGGCAATGTGGAGGACCTGGCATTTAAGCAAAAGAACTAATAAAATTCTTTAAGACAAACATGTGATTGGGGCACATTCTTGGTTTTGAAGGATTACCACTGAAACTCCTAGGGTGCCCTGAGTGTTTCCTGACTGAAGGAAAATTAAGTCTGTTCTTCCAAGAAGATTTTACCTTTCTAATTTTGATTTTGTTGATGACTCAGTGTTTTTATTGGCTTTATTGTCCAAGAGTACACCGTACTCCAGAGTCAGATAAAAATCCCTGGTCATTTTTCAGTTGCAAAAAATAATATTTAGAGGTGGTGAAGTAATTTATGCCTCCTGGTGTGTGTGTGTTTGTGTGTGTGTGGTGAGTGGACACAATTTAAATAAGAGAGTTTCAGAAGATCATTTGTAGAGATTAGGGTTTAGAATCAGGCTAAAGGAGGACTTTTTTTTAGGATAAGTCAGAGTGAAAAGAAAGAATACCCATTCCCAGAAGCAAGAGAGGGTCAACATTATTTTTGAAATTCATGATTGGCTTGAAGAAATCAAGTGGTATTTCACTGATTTGACAAAGAAAAGGTGATATTGCTAACATATTTTCCATTGAACTTTGTCATTGGACTTCAGAGTGTAACTAGTGTTTTTTTGAAATGCTAAAGTATGCAACTGCTGTAGCTAGCAATTGATGTTCAAAACCCACCCATCTGTATTTATAATTATGAATTTAATCATTATAGACACTTAGTTAAAATCAGTTTCCAGGGGTTTATGTGAATCCATTTTACTTAAGTAATACATGATTGTGTTTTTGGTATGAAAATTCAAATATTTCAGGTAGATCAACACCCTCCCCCACTTTCTTCACCACTGCTCTTAGTCCTTTCCTTAGATGAATGACTGAAATGATTTGGCGTGCTTTTTTTCCAAGATCATATTCCATATATTTATATAAATGTATGTGCACATAAAGAAACACAGAGTGATTTTTACATTTTTTAAAGAAAAAAGTTTTGATTAGAGGAAGTATACAGTTTGCCCACTTCATGTGTTTTCCTTCAGGGAGTGAGAGGTCCCATTGAGAATTTGTTTTGACCTTTTACCATCCTCTTCTTTATTCTACCCTAGAAGAGAAAACTTAGTCTTCTATTTGAGGAGTTTGGAAGGAAAATCTGGGCAAGTGTAGCCTGGGGCCCATCTTTGTCCTTTTTATGTGGGGCTTTGAATGAGGTGGGGCACGGAGGTATCATTTTCAATTCAACATTAGGAAGCCAGTGTGTCTTCAGATATCAGATAATTTCCCCCAAGTCATCTTTGTAACATCAGTTTGATCCCAAATTTTTTTATCTTTTTGAAAAAAATTTCTTGAGTTGTTTGGTATTTTGAGGAGTGGAGGAGAGGATGCTAATTTGAAGTCTCTTGGATCTCAAGAGTTATATTTAATAATAACTATCATTTTGTACTTGCTATTTGTTTCACTCAATGATATTTCTTTAAACACTTAATACTTCAGAAAATGTACAATAGCCTTATTTTGCTTTAGTTCAGTTCAGTCACTCAGTCGTGTCTGACTCTTTGCAACCCCATGAATTGCAGCACGCCAGGCCTCCCTGTCCATTACCAACTCCTGGAGTTTACTCAAACTCATGTCCATCGAGTCTGTGATGCCATCCAGCTATCTCATCCTCTGTTGTCCCCTTTTCCTCCTGCCCCCAATCCCTCCCAGCATCAGGGTCTTTTACGATGAGTCAACTCTTCGCATGAGGTGGCCAAAGTATTGGAGTTTCAGCTTCAGCATCAGTCCTTCCAATGAACACCCAGGACTTACCTCCTTCAGGATGGACTGGTTGGATCTCCTTGCAGTCCAAGGGACTCTCAAGAGTCTTCTCCAACACCACAGTTCAAAAGCATCAATTCTTCGGCGCTCAGCTTTCTTCACCGTCCAAGTCTCACATCCATACATGACTACTGGAAAAACCATAGCCTTGACTAGACGGACCTTTGTTGGCAAAGTAATGTCTCTGCTTTTTAATATGCTCTCTATGTTGGTCATAACTTTCCTTCCAAGGGGTAAGCGTCTTTTAATTCCATGGCTGCAATCACCATCTGCAGTGATTTTGGAGCCCAAAAAATTAGTCAGCCACTGTTTCCACTGTTTCTCCATCTATTTGCCATGAAGTGATGGGACCGGATGCCATGATCTTAGTTTTCTGAATGTTGAGCTTTAAGCCAACTTTTTTACTCTCCTCTTTCACTTTCATTAAGAGACTCTTTAGTTCCTCTTCACTTTCTGCCATAAGGGTGGTGCCATCTGTATATGTGAGGTTATTGATATTTCTCCCAGCAGTCTTGATTCTAGCTTGTGCTTCTTCCAGCCCAGCATTTCTCATGATGCATATAAGTTAAAGAAGCAGGGTAACAATATACAGGCTTGACGTACTCCTTTTCCTATTTGGAACCAGTCTGTTGTTCCATGTCTAGTTCTAACTGTTGCTTCCTGACCTGCATATAGGTTTCTCAAGAGGCAGGTCAGGTGGTCTGGTATTCCCATCTCCTTCAGAATTTTCCACAGTTTATTGTGATCCATACAGTCAAAGGCTTTGGCATAGTCAATAAAGCAGAAATAGATGTTTTTCTGGAACTCTCTTACTTTTTTGATGATCCAGCGGATGTTGGCGATTTGATCTCTGGTTCCTCTGCCTTTTCTAAAACCAGCTTGAACATTATTTTGCTTACTGCTATACAAATCTAAAGTAGGATTACATTAGAGATTTAAGAAAAAACACATTGATAGCTATCTAGGTGATCTTAAATTTTTATTGATGCCAACAATGGTACATCAGATAGTGGTGGGTCATAAGGAAGATGTGTCAGTAATTTAAATACACACCATAAAGTTCCCTCTTACAATGACTGCTTATGCTGCCTTTCAATGTATTGTATAGACTGCATTTAAACAGCTTTGCTGTTTTCTTCTCTCCTTCCCCATCTCTTCTCTTTCCCTTTGTACTTACTTCTTTGGTCACCTCCTCTAGTCACAAGGCTTCAAATATCAAATATTTGTCTATAGTACTTTCCAAACAATAAAAAAAAGATGTCCTTTCCCAGTCTTTGGACCCAATCAACTAACTGCATACTCAATATCTAGGATATCATATGGACATCTCAAACTGCACACGTACAAAATCAGTCTCTGAAGTCTTGCTGTAAACTTGCTTCACTCACCGTTTCCCCCATTTCAGTTCATCAAATTTCTTCAGTTGTGTAGGCCAAAAATATGAACTTCTCCTTGACTACTCTCTTTAATCTCTTAGAAAATCATCTTACCTCAAGCCTCAAAATACATCAAAATATGACCAATTTCCATCACCTCCAATATGACAACTCTGTCTGAGCCACCATCACCTGAACTCTGGCTATGATCTAACTGATCTCTGCCAAACATCTGGGCCCCACTCTAGTCTGATTTAATAGATCAGTCATGGTGATTCTTCACAAATGAAAGGCAAGCCATTCCAGGTGCCTACACATTGCTTTAACAACTTCCATTTCACTCAGAGTAAAAGCAATTAGCTTATAAAGACTCATATGTTCACAAGTGGTTTGTTGTTCCATTTAATCCTCTGATCTGATTTCTCTCTATTATCCCCCCCTTCTAACTTGATTTTGGTCCCTTTTGGTTCTGTGAATACATCAAGTGTGTCCCTGGCTTAGACCTTTGCACTGGTTGCTCTCTCTACCTGGAATAGATACTTTGCTTCAGGTGGCCACCTCTGTGACCTCCTTCAACACCTAGATAAAATGACCCTTCCTCAGTGAAGCTTACCCTAACAACTCTATGTAAAGTGTTCACAGGTCCCCCAAGTCCTGTCACTTCTGTTTATCTTTTGCTTTGCTCTAAATTTTCCTTCCTTTCAAAATAGCAAAGAATTTACTACTTTGTAATAGTTTTTGTTAATTGTGTCCCAGTCTGCTGAAATATAAAAGCATGGAAATAAAGGATTTTGGTTTGTTTTGGTTTTTGCTGAATTCAAAGCCTCCAAACAATGCTAGGCATATTGTACATTTTTCAGCATCTAACAAAGACAAAGAGTAAGTGTAGGTACTAAATGCATCAGCCTTCCTTTTTTATCTTGCCTTGTCCATGACAAGTTATAAATAAATTCTTGTATTTTTAAAATCCTTTACTATAATCTTTTTTTCAAAGTATAATTTGCATATGGATTAAAAATCAAATGGGACAGAGAGCTGAACAGCAAGAACTTTGCTGGCTTTTTCTTGTTGTCTGGTAGCATATACAAATGCCCATTTGCCATTCTTTTGTGTTTTCCTTTTTCTTTCAAATTCCTTTGGGATCTTCTCTTAAATCTTAATGTTTGGCAATTTTTCAATAATAGGTCTACCATAATTCTCTATTTGGACTCAGTGGGCTCATTCACTTTGAAAATATATGTTTTTATCTATTTCTGAAAATTCTCCCTCACCTCTGTCTCTCCATCTATCTCTCTATTTGTTCCTCGTTTCTCATCTTGTAGAACTTGTAGGAATCTCTTACTTGCTGACATCTCATTCCTGTTGTCTTTTAATTAAAGTTTATACCTCTTTTGGTATATTTGGTGTTATTTTTAAAAATATTACAAGAAAGAGGGAATAAATACACATGCTTGCTCTTAAACTATTTAAAAATATACATTTCATTATTTACATACTTACACTTAGAGCTTTAACCATCTGAAAGTAGTTTATATTCATGCTATGAAATAGATCAAATTTGTTATTTTTGCCAATAATATGTGGTTGGTTGTTGCTGCATTGGTGGTCTGAACCTGTTACCTCTGCCTGAGACATCCTTGCCTTTGCTCCCACTCAGCTCACATTTCAATCTCTTAGAAAGTCTTCATCAACCATGCCATCCAGCATGGCTGCTCTCATTTATTTTGTTTTGTCATCCTGGATATTTTCACCTGAGAACTTAGAGCAATCTCTAATCATTACTTATGTGTTCCTTTATTGTCTGTTTACATACATATATTTATATGTTACATATTAAATAAAATATACAAGAACAAATCCTCTTCTTTGTCTTGTCTTGGCAACCTGCTCATTTTACTCTTCTATAAAATTTTTGAAATTTTTTTGTTGATATATTCTTAGATTCCTAAAAACTTGCTTTTGTTGGTATTTGGGAAATTCAGTGTACTTTTACTGAAACACTTATGCCTACAGTGATTAGTGTAATTATATATGTGTATAAAACTAAAGATTTAAGTTTATAATTTTTAAACCTAATTATTGTAAATGCCCACTTCACAACTTTGTTCTCAGGTTAAAAAAAATGATTTACCAAGAGTATTTAAAGGGAATAAGAGCATGAACTATAATCTTCAGAAGTTTTTGCTGTAGCTTGCTCCTGATCTTTTCAAGGAAGATATTTTTTTTTTGAAAGAATATATAAAGTAGCATCTGGACAAAGGCTCTATGTGCTCTACTTCCCAAAGAGACAGCAATATTCTAAATCAAATAAAGGGTGCTTTTATTGCTCTCTGGAGCTACAGTAAAGTTGAAAGAGCTGAATCACTGACTTTATCAGATAGCATCAATGGGAAAACATATCCTTACTTGAACTGCTCTCTTGAAGACCTAATGTCTGTGAAAATAATAACACATTATATGATTTATTGAAAGCTTACTGAGTTCCAAATCTTCTTGATTATATATATATATAAATAGTTTATCCATCTTATGACATAGTTCAAGTACTATTTATTCATTTATTCCAAAAAAATTATATAATATCTCCTATTTGCCAATCAATGCTCCAGGATTTGGGGATACAGTAGTAAGTAAGCAAAAATCCCTGCTCTTATGATGTTATCTTCTAATAGAGGAAAACATCAAATTAAGAGGGAATAAATAGTAATTTTAGCTCACAATATATTTTATGGAGAAAAGTAAAGCAGAAACAGGGAAGAGAGAATATGTGAGAAGGGAAGAGAGAGTATGTGAGAAAGGAAGACTTTTTCTTTTTTTAAATGAATTTTTATTGGAGTGTAGTTGATTTACAATGTTGGGTTAGTTTTAGGTGTACAACAGAGTGAATCAGTTGTACATATACATGTATATATGCATTCTTTTTAAATATGACCCATGGCAGTGTATTGAGTAGAATTCCCTGTCCTATACAGTAGGTTTTTATTAGTTGTTTGTTTTTTATATGTGTATGCTTAGTCACTCAGTCATGTCTGACTCTTTGTAACCCCATGGACTGTAGCCTGCCAGGCTCCTCTGTCTGTGGGATTTTCCTAGGCAAGAACACTGGAATGGGTTGCCGTTTCCTACTCTAAGGTATCTTCCTGACTCAGGGATTGAACCTGGGTCTTCTGCAAGTCTCCTGCATTGCAGGCAGATTATTTACCCACTGACCCATCAGGGAAGCCCATATAGTAGTGTATATATGCAGAAGAGAAGACAATTTCAAAGAGACCTTTTGAGTGAAGACTTGAAGGTGATGAAGGAGCAATATGGTAGATTCTAGATGAAACTGTCCTAGCAGAAGTGGCAAGTGTGAGGGCCCTTAGATGCCAGCATGCTTATTAAAACTTCAAAGAAAGCATCCAGTAAAAAATCATCAAAAAAATTTTTGTTTTTCAATGGAGATAACCTATTATACTGGGTAAATTTCTCTTAGATGTTTTAAAACCATACTTTAATTCAACAGGTCCAAAATTGAACCCACTGTCATACTTTCAAAGCTGGTCTCCATTTACACACTGTCCTATATCAATGAATGATGTTTCCATCCATTTGGTTGCTCAAGCCAGAAAGCTAAGAGTTGATGTCACTTAACTAATGCTGTATAACACATTATCCTGAAATGTAGTGGGCTGAAAGAAAAATGAATAATTAGTCCACGGGTCAGAAGTTCAAGAATGGCTTAAGTATTAACAGATGTTCTAGGTAAGAATCTTTCATTAGGCTACTGTCAAGATGTCAGCCTTGGTTGCAGCTACATGAAGGCTTGACTGGGGTAGAGAATCTGATTTCAAGGTGTCTCAGTCTGATAATTGGTAGGTTGGTGAATCCTACTGATTTTCTTCCATGTGGCTACTTGAGTGGCTGAGGAAGAGTGAACAATCCAAAAGAGAGCTGAGTGGAAATAGCAACACATTTTATGATTGAACTACAGGATTTGCATCATCAAGCAGTTACTTTGCATAGGGATCATTCAAGAGGAAGAAGATTAAGTTCCACCCTTGAAGAGAAGAGTGTCAAAAAATTTGAGTAAACAGATTGGTAGGTTGTACCAAAGGAGCTGAAGAAGATAGAGATGTCGTTGGATTACTGATAAAATTAGAAAGTAGGACAAACTGGATGGATATGAATATGATATGTGGAATCCAAGAATAGTTGAGTTATCAAAGATTTTCCTCCTGAAAAATGTAAAGATGGAGTTGCCATTAGCAAAGTTTGGGAAGAATGGAAGAGAAACAAGCTTGTGTGAGAATAGTAAGAGTTTGCTTTATGTTTGCTTTTGTTAGAGAGCTAGGCTGCTGGCAATCTGTGACTATTTTATTCCAGTTTCAGAAACAGTGAGGATTTCAAGGGATGCTTAGCTTCCTGCTAAGACCTCTGTATTTTTGATTCATTCTTATTCAACAGTTGTAATTCTTTGTGCTTTCAAACCAACTCATAGGTATTCACTCCTTTTTATGTCCCTAAAATCCATAAAGCTTTCAAAACGTGTACACAGATTGTTAACCACTCAGCTGGTACTCTGAAGTTTGCTGCCATCCCTAAAGTACCTGGTTTACTTCTGTGGGTTGACTTTGTCTTGGATCTTGTGCTATGGTGTGCTGAGTTGCTTCAGTCATGTCCGACTCTCTGTCCCACCAGGCTCCTATGTCCATGGGATGCTCCAGGCAACAATACTGGAGTGGGCTGCCATGGCCCCCTCCAGGGGATCCTCCCCACCCAGGGATCGAACCCCACCTCCTATGTCTCCTGCACTGGCAGGCAGATTCTTTACTGCTAAGTCACCCACCAGGGAAACCTGTCTTAGATCTTAGCCACATGATTTTTTTTTCACTGTGTTTTTAGCTCTCTTATGCATGGTTTTGTTTTGTTTCCTTTTGAACCTAGTCTAGTGTTTTCAGTGGAAAGTTTAATTTGACTTAAAATATTGGCTTATAAATTCAATGTCTGATTGGCCTGGGGAGAAAACACCCTGTAGTTTCTTCATCTGTGATACAGAAGTAATAATAACTAGCTAGAAAAGTTGTTATGAGAAAAAAATGATACCATATTTATATGAATCTTGTGCTTGATAGATTAGGAAGCAACTCCATTTGTACTGTTAGGTTAATTAAAATATCCCAGGCATCACCAAACTGCAGGGGGAAACAAGATCATTTTAAAATGATAATTATATTTCACTGGCACATCGCTCACAATGGTAAGAATTAAGATCCCAGTATTCTGTTAATTTTTATTTATATCTCTGAATCTCCAAAGATGTTCTAGAATCAGTCCAGTCAGTTCAGTTCAGTCGCTCAGTTGTGTCCAACTCTTTGCGACCCCATGGACTGTAGCACGCCAGGATTCTCTGTCCATCACCAACTCCCAGAGCTTACTCAAACTCATATCTATTGAGTCGTTGATGTCATTCAACCATCTCATCCTCTGTTGTTCCCTTCTCCTCCTGCCTTCAATCTTGCTCAGCATTAGGGTCTTTTCTAATGAGTCGGTTATTTGCATCAGGTGGCCAAAATATTGGAGTTTCAGCTTCAGCATCAGTCAATGAATATTCAGGGCTGATTTCCTTTAGGATGGACTGGTTGGATCTCCCTGCAGTCCAAGGGATTCTCAAGAGTCTTCTCCAACACCGCAGTTCAAAAGTATTAATTCTTCAACGCTCAGTTATCTTTATAGTCCAACTCTCACATCCATACACGACTATTAGAAAAACCATAGCTTTGACTAGATGGACTTTTGTTGGCAAAGCAATGTCACTGTTTTTTAATATGCTGTCTACGTTGGTCATAACTTTTCTTCCCAGGAGCAAGTGTCTTTTAATTTCATGGCTGTAGTCACCATCTGTTGTGATTTTGGAGCCCGACAAAATAAAGTCTGTCAGTGTTTCCATTGTTTCCCCATCTATTTGCCATGAAGTTCTGAATGTTGTTTTAAGCCAACTTTTTCACTTTCCTCTTTCACTTTTGTCAAGAGGCTCTTTAGTTCTTTGCCTTTTGCTATGAGGGTGGTGTCATCTGCATATCTGAGGTTATTGATATTTCTCCTGGCAATCTTGATTCCATCTTGTGCTTCATCCAGTCCAGCATTTCTCATGATGTACTCTGCATATAAGTTAAATAAGCAGGGTGACAGTGTATAGCCTTGATGTACTCCTTTCCCGATTTGGAACCAGTCTGTCATTCCATGTCCTTTTCTAACTGTTGCTTCTTGACCTGCATACAGGTTTCACAGGAGGCAGGTCAGGTGGTCTGGTGTTGCCATATTGCCATCTCTTGAAGAATTTTCCAGTTTGTTGTGATCCACACAGTTAAAGGCTTTGGCATAGTCAATAAAGCAGAAATAGATTTTTTCTGGAACTCTCGCTTTTTTGATGATGCAACAGATGTTGGCAATTTGATCTCTGGTTCCTCTGCCTTTTCTAAATCCAGCTTGAACATCTGGAAATTCATGGTTCATGACCTGTTGAAGCCTGGCTTGGAGAATTTTGAGCATTACTTTGCCTAGTGGGTGAGATAAGTGTAATTGTGCGGTAGTTTGAGCATTCTTTGACATTGCCTTTCTTTGGAATGAAAACTGACCTTTTCCAGTCCTGTGGCCACTGCTGAGTTTTCCAGATTTTCCAAACTTCCTGTGTCATCACAGCAAACAGTGCTTCCTCTTTAGGAAGGAATGATGCTTTAGTGCAAAATGCTCAAAACTGCACGTGTTCTCAGATGTCTCAGTTTCTCTTTAGTTCTCCTGTAAAGAGACTAAAACCATAAAGAACTGGGAAGAACTGGCTCATTTCTCCCATTCTGGGTTTTATTTTTCAAACTGAGGCTTGAAGTGTCAACTGCTTGTTCTGACAACCCAGAAACTTACAAGTAATGATGTGATATTTTTTTTTGCCCCCACTAAGAATTGTAACCCCATGGGACTGGTTTCTAAAGCTAGAGAATACATGTCCAACTGTTTTTCTCCCATATACCCTGAACCTTCTCTACTCAGGAGTCTGAGCACTGATTTATTCCCCACAGGTCACTTTTTCTTCTGGGCAAACCAACTCAGGAAAACAGATACACAAAGATTTGTGCCCCCAGGTGCCAAGACTTGTCTCAAACCCACATTATGTTTCCCAGCTACAGCTTTCATATTTTCTCTCAATTTTAAGGTGCATTTTGGCAGGCAACTATATTCATCTTTAAAGCATCTATTATTTAGTGGTTATTTCTGTTTTCCAAACTTGGGTATATTTTACTTTCTTGTCTCATCAAAGAGGAAGGGAGGGAGTACAAGGGAAGGGAAAGAGACTTATCTTTTTGATGAATTTTGATATTTGATTTTAATGCTTAAGAAAATAAGTTTCTGTCAGTCTTTCAGAAATTGAATTCTCTGAACTTTCAAGTGGCATATCATTATAAAAATAATAATATATAAGATTCTTAAGTGAAAAAAGTGTTCATGATGTGAATGTGTATGAGCCCACATAGAATTTCTGAGAAAGTTAATAGTAAATTTAGTATTTGGTACAGCATAGAAAAGACAATCCAAGTGTGAAAGGCAGGCAGATCAGTGCAGAGATTTTTCATAAACAAAAGACTCCTAAAATATCCAAAGATGCTTCCTTCAAAAGTATTGATCATGAGTGATTTGCTAACAACTTAGTAACTTGCTGTAGATATGACAGCTGTGTTGAAAGTATGAGGTTTAGACCAAAGAAAAAAGTTTCCTATCCAAAATTCAATCTAAATGCATCTTAGATTTCTTCTTATTGCCTCCCCTTACCCTGAGTTTATGTCTTTTAAAAAAAATTTTTATTTTATATTGGATTATTTTGGGCTTCCCTTGTGGCTCAGCTGGTAAAGAATCCACCTGCAATGCAGAAGACCTGGGTTCACTCCAGGTCTTGGGTTGGGAAGATCCCTTGGGGAAGGGAAAGGCTAACCACTCCAGTATTCTGGCCTGGAGAAGTCCATGGACTATAGTTCACGGGGTACACAGAGTCAGACACTATTGAGCGACTTTCACTTTCAATTTTCATAGTTGCTTTACAATGCTATGTTAGTTTCAGGTGTACAACACAGTGATTCAGTTATGCATATATATATATATATATATTCTTTCCCTTTAGGTTATTACAGAATATTGAGTAGAGTTCCCTGTGCTGTACAGTAGGTCTTTGTTGGTTATCTGTCTTCTATATGTAGGATGATGTTTATCCCAAGCTCCTGATTTATCCCTCCCTCATCCCTTTTCCCTTGGTAACCATAAGATTTTTTCCACCTGTGTGAGTCTGTTTTTGTTTTGTAAATAAACTCATTTGTATCATTATTTAATATTCTACATATAAGTAATGTTATATAATATTTGTCTTTGTCTGACTTACTTCACTTAATATTGTAATCTCCAGGTCCATCCATGTTGCTGTAAATGGCATTATTTCATTATTTTTAATGGCTGAGTTGTATTCCTTTGTATATATGTACCACATCTTCTTTATCCATTTCTCTGTTGATGGACATTTAGGTTGCTTCGATGTCTTGGCTATTGTTAACAGCACTGCAATCAATATTAGGGTGCATGTATCCTTTCAAATATATGCCCAATAGTGGGATTGCTGGATCATATGGTAGCTCCCTCTACCCTGAGTTTTAATAACTTGAGAAACATAGTTTTGAGTATATATGTAGAGATGATGTTGACTATTTAAAAATTAAAATAAGATTCCAGATTGGTCATGTGGAGTGTCACATTATGTATGCATGTATTTATTACCATCAGCTCTCTTAAATGATTGCAGTTCTTTGAAGACAGTCTACTACAGTCTACAGTGTTGTTTCAGATATTACTGTAATTGGAAGAAAGATCTAGAAAAAATATACCAGAGCAAGAATAGTAGGTGATTGGAAGCCTGCCCATATGCACAGCCTCCATCACTTTCAGAAGTGGAGGGATAGCCTGTGTAGAAATGCTTTTAAGCCAAATAACCAATGTAATTTTGCTGATAATTCCTTTTGAGTCAAAACTGTGAATCTTTAGAAGTAAAAGATTAAAATTAAAATTAATTTAAATTAATATTAAAAGATTAACACAATAATTTATTAACCTTAAAAGAATCGAGAACTATTTCTTCTTATTCAAACAATAGTACTCTTGCTTTTATTATTTAATTATTCAAATAATTTGAGATAATTCTTGGTAATAGAGTTTAAGACATTCCACCAGGAATTTGGGACAGTGCAGGTATAATGTGTGGGTATGTGTTCTGTGGAAGAGGCTCAGTAACTATCTGGTAAGATGGTGGTGAGTCATCTTGCTTTTAGTCAGATACATACAAACAGGAAGCAGGTAGAACACAGCATACTGTTGCTACTCTCTATTTCTTTATGTTAAAAGTCAAGTGCAGAAATAACCATTAGTGGAATCATACATTAACCACAGAAAATCTTATATGTTGATTGTGTAATCCTGTTATCTTCCCCTAGGGGTGCAGGATTCCTGGGGTTCTTAAGTAATGTGATGATACACCATACAAGCTACAACATAACATGTCTCCAGCGTGTTAGTACTGACCACTAGCTTGAATGTGGGCTAATAATTAGAGAAAAAGAATATACAGTGGCATCTCTAACTACTGGGAAATATTCACTGTCTCATTCTGCACATTAGTCCAAATATGAAACTTTTATAATAACCCATTACAATGAATAAATGATTGCTTGATAGGAAAGGAAAAGTTTTTTTTTTAATGTTCTTATTCTATTTTAACCCTTAAAAATATTTTTAAATTGAAGGATAATTGTTTTACAGAATTTTGTGGTTTTCTGTCATACATCAACAAGAATCAGCAATAGGTACACCCATGTCCCCTCCCTCCCGTCTCCCTCCCATCTCCCTCCCCACCCCACCCTTCAGCCTGTCACAGAGCCCCTGTTTGAGTCCCCTGAGTCATACAAGGAATTCCCATTGGCCATCTGTTTTGCACGTGGTATTGTAAATTTCTGTGTTACTCTCTTCATATATCCCCCTTCTCCCGCCTCTCCTCCCACCTTGTCCATAGGTCTGTTCTCTATGTCCGTTTCTCTATTGCTGCCCTGAAATTAAATTCATCAGTGCCATCTCTTCAGATTCCATATATATGTCAGTATACGATATTTATATTTTTCTTTCTGGCTTACTTCACTCTGTATAATGGGCTCTAGTTTCATCCACCTCATTAGAACAGATTCAAATGCATTTCTTTTTATGGCTAAGTAGTATTCCATTGTATATATGTACCACAGCTTCTTTATCCATTCATCTGTCTGTGGACTTCTAGGTTGCTTCCATGTGTTAGGTATTGTAAACAGTGCTGCAGTGAACATCGGGGTACATGTGTCTTTTTCAGTTTTGATTTCCTCAGGGTATGTGCCTAGCAGTGTGATTCCTGGGTCTTATGGTAGTTTTATTCCTAGCTTTTTAAGGAGTCTCCATACCATCTTCCATAGTGGTTCTATCAGTTTACATTCCCACCAGCAATATATGAATGTTCTCTTTTCTCCATACACTCTCTGGCATTTATTGTTTGTAGACTTTTTGATGATGACCATTCTGACTGGTGTGAAGTGGTATCTCATTGTAGTTTTGATTTGCATTTCTCAGATAATGACTGATGTTGAGCATCTTTTCATGTGTCTATTAGCCATCTGTATGTCTTCTTTGGAGAAATGTGTCTTCAGGTCCCTTTCCCACTTTTTGATTGGGTTGTTTGCTTGTCCGATATTGAGTTGTATAAGCTGCTTGTATATTTTGGAAATTAATCCTTTGTCAGTTGTTTCATTGGCTATTATTTTCTCTCATTCTGAGGGTTGTCTTTTCACCTTGCTTGTAGTTTCCTTTTCTGTGCAAAAGTTTTTAAGTTTAATTAGGTCCCACTTGTTTACTTTTGTTTTTATTTCCATTACTCTAGGAGGTGAGTCATGGAAGATCTTGCTTTGATTTATGTCATCGAATATTCTGCCTATGTTCTCCTCTAAGAGTTTAATAGTTTCTGGTTTTACATTTAGGTCTTTAATCCATTTTGAGTTTATCTTTATGTATGGCATTAGGTAGTGATCTAGTTTCATTCTTTTGCATGTAGCTGTCCAGTTTTCCCAGCACCACTTATTGTAGAGGCTTTCTTTGCCACATTGTATATTCTTGCCTCCTTTGTCAAAAATAAGTTACCCATAGGTACGTGGGTTTATCTCTGGGTTCTCTGTCTTTTCCATTGGTCTATATTTCTGTTTTTGTGCCAGTACCATACTGTCTTGGTGACTGTAGCTTTGTAGTATAGTCTGAAGTCAGGAAGGTCTATTCCTCCAGCTCCATTCTTCTTTCTCAAGACTACTTTGGCTATTTGGGGTCTTTTGTGTTTCCATATGAATTGTAAATTTTTTTTGTTCTAGTTCTGTGGCCATTGGTAATTTGACAGGGATCACATTGAATCTGTATATTGCATTTGGTGGTATAGTCATTTTTACAATATTGATTCTTCCTACCCAGGAATTTGGACTGTCTCTTCATCTGTTGATATCGTCTTTGGTTTTTTTCATCAGTGTCTTATAGTTTTCCGTATACAGGTCTTTTGTTTCCTTAGGTAGGTTTATTCCTAGATATTTTATTCTTTTTATTGCAATGCTGAATGGTATTGATTCCTTAATTTCTCTTTCCGATTTTTCATTGTTAGTATATAGGAGTGCAAATGCTTTCTGTGTATTGACTTTGTATCCTGTGACTTTGCTGAATTTGCTGATTAGCTCTAGTAATTTTCTGATAGTTTCTTTTGGGTTTTCTATGTATAGTATCATGTCATTTGCAAACAGTGAGAGTTTTACTTCTTTTCCAATCTGGATTCCTTTTATTTATTTTTCTTCTCTAATTGCCATAGCTAGGACTTCCAAAACTATGTTGAATAATAGTGGTGAGAGTGAACACTCTTGCCTTGTTCCTGATCTTAGAGGGAAAGCTTTTAGGTTTTCACCATTGAGAATAATGTTTGCTGTGGGCTTTTCATATACGGCCTTTACTATGTTGAGGTAGTTTCCTTCTATGCACATTCTTTGAAGCATTTTTATCATAAATCCATGCTGGATTTTGTCAAAGGCTTTTTCTGCATCTATTGAAATGATTATATGGTTTTTATCTTTCAATTTGTTGGTGTGGTGTATCACATTGATTAATTTGTGTATATTGAAGAATCCTTGCATCCTGGAATAAACCTGACTTGATCATGGTGTATGAGCTTTTTAATGTGTTGTTGGATTCTGTTCGCTATAATTTTGTTGAGGATTTTTGCATCTGTATTCATCATGATATTGACCTGTCATTTTCTTTTTTTGTGTTGTTTTTTCCTGGTTTTGGTATCAGAGCGATTGTGGCCTTGCAGAATGAGTTTGGAAGTGTTCCTTCCTCTGCAAATTTTTTGGAAGAGTTTCAGAAAACTAGGCATTAGTTCTCTAAATGTTTGATAGAATTCCTCTGTGAAGCCATCTGGCCCTGGGCTTTTGTTTTGGGGGAGATTTTTGATCATTGTTTTAATTTCAGTGTTTGTAACTGAAATGTTCATAATTTCTACTTCTTCCTGGCTCAGTCTTGGGAGGCTGATCTTTTGTAAGTATCTGTTCACTTCCTCTAGGTTGTCCATTTTATTAGCATATGGTTGCTCATAATATTCTCTTATGATCCTTTGTATTTCTGTGTTGTCTGTTGTAACTTCTCCTTTTTTATTTATAATTTTATTGATTCAATTTTTCTCCCTTTTTTTCTTGATGAATCTGGCTAGTGGTTTGTCAATTTTGTCTATCTTTTCAAAGAACCAACTTTTAGTTTTATTAATCTTTGCTATTGTTTCCATCATTTCTTTCAGTTATTTCTGCTTTGATTTTTATGATCTCCTTCCTTATGCTGACTTTGGGGGTTTTAGTTCTTTTTCCAGCTGCTTTAGATGTAGCATTAGGCTGTCTGTTTGATGCTTTTCTTGCTTCTTGAGGTATGATTGTATCACTATAAATCTCCCTCTTAGAACTGCTTTTGCTGAGTCTTATAGGTTTTGGGTCACTGTGTTTTCATTGTCATTTGTTTCTAGGAATCTTTTGATTTGTTTTTATTTCTTCAGTAACCTCTTTGTTATATAGTAATGTATTGTTTAATCTCCATGAGTTTGTGTTTTTTTGCCATTTTTTTTTCCCTGTAGTTGGTATCTAGTCTCATAGTATTGTGGTCTGAGAAGATACTTGATACAACTTTAATTTTCTTAAATTTACTGAGGCTTGACTTGTGGCCCAAGATGTGGTCTATCCTGGAGAATGGTCCATGTGCACTTGAGTAGAAAGTGTATTCTTCTGCATTTGGATGGGAAGTCCTGAAGATATCAATTAGGTTCATTTGGTCTAATGTTTCATTTAAGGTTTGTGTTTCCTTATTGATTCTCTGTTTTGGTGATTTGTCCATTGATGAAACTAGGGTGTTAAAGTCTTCTACTATTATTGTGTTGCTGTCAGTTTCTCCTCTTATGCCTGTTAGTGTTTGCTTTATGTATTGAGGTGCTCCATAGGTCTATGCATCTATGTTGGGTGCGTAGATGTTTGCAATTGTTATGTCTTCTTCTTGGATTGATCCCTTGATCATTATGTAGTGTCTTTCTTTGTCTGTTAGGATATTCTTTATTTTAAAGTCTATTTTTGTCTGAAAATAAGGATTACCACTCCAGCTTTCTTTTGGTTTCCATTTGGATAGAATATCTTTTCCCATCCTTTTACTTTCAGTCTGTATGTGTCTCTAGGTCTGAAGTGGGTCTCCTGTAGGCAGCATATATATGGGTCTTGTTTTTGTATCCGTTCAGTCAGTCTGTATTTTTTGGTTGGTGCATTTAATCCATTTCCATTTATGGTAATTATTGATACGTATGTTCCTACTGACATTTTATTGATTGTTTTGGGTTTGTTTTTGTAGGTCTTTCTTTTCTCTTGTGTTTACTGGCTATGTAAGTCCCTTTAGTATTTGTTGCAAGGCTGGTTTGGTCATGCTGAATTCCCTTAACTTATGCTTATCTGTAAAGCTTTTGATTTCTCTGTTAATTTTGAATGAGATCTTTGCTGGGCATAGTAATTGTGGTTGTAGGTTTTTCTCTTTCAGTACTTTAAATATATCCTGCCATTCCCTTCTGGCCTATAGAGTTTCTGCTGAAAGATCTGCTGTTAATCATATGGGTTTTCCTTTGTATGTTACCTGTTGCTTTTCGCTTGCTGCTTTTAATATTCTTTCTTTGTGCTTAGTTCCTGTTAGCTAGATTAATATGTCTCTCAATGTATTTCTCCTTGGGTTTAACCTGTAGGGAACTCTCTGCATGTCTTGGATTTGATTGACTATTTCCTTTCCTATGTTGGGGAAGTTTTCAACTATCATTTCTTCAAAAATTTTCTCAGTGCCTTTCTTTTTATCTTCTTCCTCTGGGACCCTTATAGCTTGCATGTTGGTGCATTTATTATTGTCCCAAAGGTCTCTGAGGCTTTCTTCAATTCTTTTCATTCCTTTCCCTTTATTCTGCTCTTCAGCAATAATTTCCACCATTCTATCCTCCAGCTCACTTATCCATTCCTCTGCCTCAGTTATTCTGCTATTGGTTCCTTCTAGAGTATTTTTAATTTAAGTAATTGTGTTGTTCATCTCTGTTTGCTTATTCTTTATTTCTTCTATGTCCTTGGTGATTGTATTAACTGTGTTAAATGCTTCTTGCATTTTCTCCATTCTATTTCAAGTCTTTGGAGCATCTTTACTATCATTATCCTGAATTCTCTTTCAGGGAGATTACTTATTTCCTCTTTGTTTATTTGGTTTTTGTGAGTTTCTACCTTGCTTTTTCATTTGTGCTGTATTTCTCTGTTTTTTCGTCTTTTTTTTCTAACTTGCTCCATTTGGGGTCTCCTTTTCCCAGGCTTTAGGGTTGTATTACATCTTCCTTTCGATTTTTGCCCTTGAAGGGAAATGTTGGTTGGGTGGTTTGTGTTGATTTCTTGTTGGGGGTGACTTGTGTCTGTGTTCTCATTTCAAGGAGCTTGGCCTGTCCCCCTGGAGGCCTGGGGTCTTCTGCTGTCACCCAAAAGTTGCTTTGTAGGAGTTGTTCTGTATCTTGATGAGTTTTTGATGTATTTGGGGGGAGGCTTGTGATCTTCCCATCTTACTCCTCTTCCATCTTCTTCCCAGCCTCTTATTCTATTTTAAGATTAATGTTAGATGTAACATTTGAAAAAAATCATTTTATAAGTAGGTTAATAAAAGGTATTAGGAAAAGACAGACTTTTTTGGAAGTTAGGTACTGTATGAATGCAAGCAATTATCATTAAAATTTAGCATTTATCTGCCTAAAGAAATCAAATTCCTTCTGTTTTGCTAAAATTGTAGGCATGCAGTATGAATCTTAATTACATGTGTTGCCCTTCATGGTTTTGTTTCTTTAATGTGCTATATAATACTTAATATATCTGAAAATATAGGTAGCCAAATTTTGAAAATGATCAATTAACATTTGTCATATTGATATTTAACTTATGTTGATATTTCTGTCTTTCTCATTCCCCTTTCTTCTCTCTTATTGGTAGAATATTTACTGGTAGTTAGTTAATTAAAATTGTTGACTATTCATTATGGGGCAACCCAAAAGGTAAACTCTGTGTCTTTTCTTTTAAAAGCAAATCTTTACATTACTTACAAGAAAATATTTTTAAAGAGTTCTACAAAATAGTATTATGGGAATTAGCTGTTACCATGGGAGTAAACACAATTACCAAGCAGAGAAAGATGGAGGGAGCTGTGAGCAGTGTGGTTCTTTAAATCATAAATACAATAAAACAAATACAAAAAGGAATCTGGGAAGACATTGTCAGAACAGTGATAGCAAAATTAATGGAATACCAACTTCCGTAAGCTCCTTCCTCCATGAGAGCAATGAGAAAATTGTCGAAAAAAGTGACAATCGGGGTTCTCAGAACTCTGGTAATTAATCAGAGACTTTCAGTAATCCATGAAGTAGTTTAATCAAGGAAAACATCTGAACCTTGGTAAGAACAATGGGATTTCTGGCTTGTAACTTGCCCTATTCCCTTCCTTTCTTCTGAGCTCCTTGGTAGCGTTGTAAGCCAATAGCACACAGTCACAGTAAAAACAGCAGCCTGGCAGCTACCAGAGGGGACAGAATGGAATTTGAATTTCTTTAAAATCATATTATTGGAAAATTGCCCTGATTTTACCTTTCTGGAGGTTTTCTGGGAGACTCCGTTTGCTTTTTCCTGAAGACGTTTGTGTATTTCTTAACTTCACGGGTACCTGAGGCAGTAGAGAACAGTGAATGCAAACAACAGACTAACCAAGAAGCTTGAAAGAAAAAGCAGTGGAAGGATAAATATCCATAGGGGTTTTGAAAAGCCCCACATATTCCTGGGCATCTACAAGTCCACACATATGTCTGTGGTCATGAGATCCAGTATAGTGGGCTGAACTGCATGTTTTCAAAATTTACATGTTGAAGTTCTAACTCCCAGTGTCTCAGAATGTGACTTTATTTGTTGATAAATAAGATGTAATGAGGTCATATTGGTAGACTCCAACCTAACATGACTGGTGTCCTTCTGGTAAGAGATTAGGACGCAGATGCAAGAGAGGAAGGACCATGTGAAGACACAGAGAGAAGACGGCCACCTAGAAGCAAGGGAGGGAGGCTCTCGAAGGAAACTAACCCTGCCAACACCTTGATCTTGGATTCCTAGCTCCCAGAATTGTGAGAAAATTAATTTCTGTTGTTTAAACCACAGTCAGTGGTACTTTGTTAAGAGAGCCCTAGCAAACGAATACCAACATGACCCTGAGCTCCCTCTGGTGTCTTTGGATCTTTTACACAAATAGGAAGTAAGGCTACAGCAGATTCATCAACTGCATGAGTCAATGTTGAAGAATAGGCCCATGAACTTAGGGCCCCCAGAAAATACTGGGAGACTTACTAGCCCTAGGAGTTTAAAAAAAAAAATCACTGTCTAATTATTAGTTGGTCTCTAAGTCAACTAAACAGATATTCCCATAGTCATATATGATAAAGAATGTAGATTTTACTGAATTAGTTCAGAAAGGTCACTAGCCAAAGACATAAAATCAGCTGTTTTAAATATGTTCAAAGAACTAAAGGATACCATGCCCAAAGAACTGGAAAGAAAGTCATGACAATAGTATCTCACCAAACACAAAATACCAACAGAGAGATGGAAATTACAGAAAGACACAGATGTAAAGAACAGACTTTTGCACTCTAGGAGAAGGAGAGTGTGGGATGATTTGAGAGAATAACATTGAAACATATACATTGCCATCTGTAAAATAGATGACCAGTGCAAGTGTGATGCATGAAGCAGGGCACCTAAAGCCCGTGCTCTGGGATAGTCTGGAGGGGTGGAGTGGGGAGGAGGGAGGTGGAAGGGAGGTTCAGGATGTGGGGGAAACGTGTGTACCTCTGGTCGATTCATGGTGATGTATAGCAGAAACCATCACACTATTGTAATTATCCTCCAATTAAACAAATAATAAAGAAAATAAATTGCAGGAAGAACAGAAGAGTAATTCTTCAGTTGAAAAGTGGAGTAAAAAAATTCACCAGAAGGCTTCTATTAGATTCCTATGACCATTGTAACAAGTTGCTACAAATTGGGTGGCTTAAAACAACAGAAATTTATTTCCTCACACTTCTGGAGTCCAGATGTCTGAAATGAGTTCACTGGGCTCCAGGCAAGATGTGAATAGGTCCGCCCTCCCTCAGAGGCACTATGGGAGAATCTGTTCCTTCCTCTTCCAGTCTCTGTTGATAACTGGCATTCCTTGGCTATGGGCACACCCCTCTAATCTCTGCCTCTGTGACCACACCGCCTTTCCTCTTCTACTCAGAATCAAATATTCCACTGCATCTCTCTTCTAGGGCTATATGTCACTGCATACAGAGCTGACCCAGATAACCTATGATAACCTTCTCCACAAATTCAAAATGTGAGTGCTTGCCAGTTCAGGGTATGCAGTCGTCTATTATTTTTTAAAAGTTGATGGGCAGAGTATTGAGATCCAGGTAAGTTGGTTTATTTGTTGGTAAAAAATGTAGAATTTTATTTTCTAACAACCGAAAGGAAGGGTTTTGCAAAGGAAACCCAGGGTAGTTTAGAAGCAGCAGTATGTAGACAGGAGAACCCCAACAATGCCCTTTTCTGCTCACTGTTCTTGGGCTATGGAAAATGAGCAAATGCTGAAGGACAGGCAAAAGTTTCTTAAAGCCAGATGGTAGGGGAAAGTTCTAGAGTTATTGAGAAGAGAGTAGGTTTTTTTTTTTTTTTTCCATGATGATTATTATGACTTTAGAATAAACTTTCCAGAGATCACCATGGCAAGCAGTTCAACTGACCAGTAATGATCAGAGATAAAGGATTACAAAGTAACATGGAGGCAACAGAATAGGGAGAGAAGAAGCTTCTGTTTAGAGAGAAAGCAAGAGAGACAGAATGAGAGTTATTGGGAAGATAAGTGACTTAGACTGTCCAGAACTAGATACATCCTCTAGAACAGGACAAGAGTTAATAGATGCTGTTAGCTGTGATACCATACTTTCATAAATATTTTTCTCACATTATCATTGATATTAGATTTTACAGTTATGCTTATTAATTACTGAATATATGAGTGTAGTAGGTAATTTAATGGTTATGGCTCTAAGCCTATTTTCACTACTTGTTGGAAATTCTGGCAGGAGGAATTTAATAACTTGATACTTCTGAGAGTGACCACAAAGGTTCAGAGTTTGATAATGCTCTGAGTGACAGAGCTGAGGATGCGATGACTGACAATCTCTAGGAAGTAACATCAGGTCAAATATATATTTTTTTATTTTTATTATTATAATTATATATATATATATATATATATATATATATATATATATATATATAAAAAACACATGTGTCCTCAGAAAGTCTACTTCACTTTCTTGAGCAAATCTCTGTAGATAAAAAGATTCATTTGACACTAGCAAGCGGGCCCAGACCTTCTGGGGACTAGCCGAGGTAAATGAGGAGCTGAGTGGGGGTGTAGTCACTTGTGGGCTTCTAAGGAACATGTTTGAATGAAAAAAAATCACAATAACCCTCTACCTTTCCCGGACACAGCTTCTCATTGGATAATAGCCAAGTACACAGAACCACATTTATGGTAATTTCTCAATCTCCACGCACACATTTTAGATCTGAACAAAATGTACTGTAGAAGAGAGACACACAGTGAAAGCATAATAAATGTAACTGAATATGTTACTAATATAGGAAGCACTCATTCTGGTTGATGAAAAGAACATTATTGTTTAATATTTAGGGCAGAAGTTTTATTGCTGTTAAGAAAAATTCTCAAAACCCAAAAGGTGGTGTGTTTTTCCTCTATAAAAGCTATAGGAGCTATATTTCACAGCTGAACATTCACATTTTCTTATGCTTGAATCACACAGGGTAATTTTAGCTAAAAATTGCAATCAGAAATAAAGTTTGGATAAATACAAATTTTGAAAGCCTAATACTTTGGAGTAGCTTTGTTTCCAGACTTAACACAAATACTGTCACTGCTAAATACATGTGAAAACGTGTGAATTCTGACTGTAAATCTATAAATACCTGTCATGATAATATTAACTCTACAGTATATAAACCTTTTTTGGGGTTTGATTTCAAAGGTACTTTGTGCTTAGCATTTTAATATTACATTTTAAGGTAACAACTGTTAGGAAGACTTTTTGGTAAAAATCTTTTTTTTTTCTTTCCTCACTTGCAGTTTGGTTGCAACAAAGGAAACAGAGAGTGCAAGGTCTCGAAGTGCCCCAATGTCACCCTCTGACTTTTTAGATAAATTAATGGGAAGGACGTCGGGGTATGATGCCAGAATCAGACCCAATTTTAAAGGTAATTGTTCTGCTTACTACAATATATATAATTAAGCAAGATAAATTTCCAAATTGATTCTCCCCCAAATTCTAATACTTATTTCCAATAATCCTCCAAGCACCATGTTGGTCAAAGAAGAAATATATTCTCGTGTTAATAGCTATCACAATTTGCCTTCTTTGGGTCGTACAACATTACGTTGGTTTTAAGTGTACAGCTTCATGATTCAATTTTTTATACACTATAAAGTGATGGTCACAGTGACATTAGTTAAAAAAAACCCTTAGAGAGTTTGTGGGAGAATGAACACATGTGTTGAATGTATGTATGGCTAAGTCCCTTCGCTGTTCACGTGAAACTGTCACATTGTTAATCCACTATACCCCCATACAAAATAAATTTTTTTTAAAGGAGAAAGGTGACAAAAGAAAACTCTTAGAAAATGCCTAGATAGATGATTAGACAATAGGAAGTGTTTTTAAAATATAAAATTCTTGGGAAAAACATGTGTGTTTGACCTCTCAGTAATTTATAAATTTTGAAAGAAGAAAACAAAAAAATCTTGGTAGAGACATTCTCAGACAATTTGCAAAAATTAAATAAGAATATTCAATCTAATTAATAGTCAATGAAGTTTAAGTTGTAATAATGTGATAGCACTTTCATCTTTTAAATTATTAACATTTAACAATAAGCAAGGTGAAAAGACAGCCCTCAGAATGGGAGAAAGTAATAGCAAGTGAAGAAACAGACAAAGGATTAATCTCAAAAATATACAAGCAACTCCTGCAGCTCAATTCCAGAAAAATAAATGACCCAATCAAAAAATGGGTCAAAGAACTAAACAGACATTTCTCCAAAGAAGACATACAGATGGCTAACAAACACATGAAAAGATGCTCAACATCACTCATTATCAGAGAAATGCAAATTAAAACCACAACGAGGTACCATTACACGCCAGTCAGGATGGCTGCTATCCAAAAGTCTACAAGCAATAAATGCTGGAGAGGGTGTGGAGAAAAGGGAATCCTCTTACACTGTTGGTGGGAATGCAAACTAGTACAGCCGCTATGGAGAACAGTGTGGAGATTTCTTAAAAAACTGGACGTAGAACTGCCTTATGACCCAGCAATCCCACTTCTGGGCATACACACCGAGGAAACCAGATCTGAAAGAGACACATGCACCCCAATGTTCATCGCAGCACTATTTATAATAGCCAGGACATGGAAGCAACCTAGATGCCCATCAGCAGACGAATGGATAAGGAAGCTATGGTACATATACACCATGGAATATTACTCAGCCATTAAAAAGAATTCATTTGAATCAGTTCTAATAAGACGGATGAAACTGGAGCCCATTATACAGAGTGAAGTAAGCCAGAAAGATAAAGACCAGTACAGTATACTAACACATATATATGGAATTTAAAAAAATGGTAATGATAACCCTATATGCAAAACAGAAAAAGAGACACAGATATACAGAACAGAATTTTGGACTCTGTGGGAGAAGGCGAGGGTGGGAAGTTCTGAGAGAATAGCATTGAAACAAGTACACTATCAAGGGTGAAAAAGATCACCAGCCTAGGTTGGATGCATGAGACAAGTGCTTGTGGCTGGTGCACTGGGAAGACCCAGAGGGATCGGATGGGGAGGGAGGCGGGAGCGGGGATTGGGATGGGGAATACATGTAAATCCATGGCTGATTCATGTCAATGTATGGCAAAACCCGCTACAATATTGTAAAGTAATTGGCCTCCAACTAATAAAAATAAATGAAAAAAAATAAAATAAAATGTCAAAAAGAAAAAAAAAGAAAGTGAAAGAGGAGAGTGAAAAAGTTGGCTTAAGGTTCAACACTCAGAAAACTAAGATCATATCATCCAGTCCCATCACTTCATAGCAAATAGACAGGGAAATAGTGGAAACAGTGGCTGACTTTATTTTTTTGGGCTCCAAAATCACTGCAGATGGTGATTGCAGCTATGAAATTAAAAGACGCTTGTTCATTGGAAGGAAAGTTATGACCAACCTAGACAGCATTTTAAAAAGCAGAGACATTACTTTGCCAACAATAATCTTAATTATTTCAGTCTCAAATACATTATTATAAAATTTATTTCTGGAATACTGGTTTCAAATTTGTGGTTGTTTTCACAAGTACATTTGCATTAAAGTAGAATCTATGTTGTGGAATTGTTCTCCATATTGGGAGAACAATATTAACAAAAATATTTAAGATGACTTCATTAAAACATAAGTTTGTATTTTCTCTTTTATATACTACTAACTTATAAAAACTGTAGATGTAGACATTTTTCTTTAAACAAAATTGTGATACTTATTTGTATGATTTTGTGTAATTTCTCTAAAATATAGTACATTTTAAAAAATTTGATTTGCTTGAGATTAAATACAAAAGTAGAAATAAATAATTCTCTTAATTTACTTTAAATTGGTCCTGAGCACAGATAGAATGGTCTCTTCCATTGAAAATTATCTTAGTAAATAATTAAATATAAATGTTAGCTATTTATAAAAATAAATATTTAAAGACATTAAAATACTTAGATGTCTAACTTACTAAGATTATTATTTTTTTCCCTTCCACGCGTTAATCAACTATTCTCTTCCCCTCCAGAATAGTCATAATTCATCTTAAACCTTTCTGAGAATCAGGTTTCTCCAAGAAAGACTCTGTGCCTTTACCATAATTGGAGTATGAAATCTGTTATGTTTTAGTCCTATTAAATATAATGATTTTGAACTATTATAAAGAATGTGTTTAATAACTATAATTGGGTTTAGAAATAATCTTGGAGTCTGCTAAAAAAGAATTGGCAAATAAAGCTCCATATCTCACTAAATTAGTTAATCATTCAAAAGAAATCAGAGTTTTGTACAAATCATTTAAAAAATTTGGTCTTAGGCAGAAGAAGTGATGTTTATAGAAGTAGTTATTTCCATTTTGAAAAAAAATAATAGGTAAATGCTAGTACTTCTTTCCTGGAATTTGAAATATTCCTTTAGAACTTTCTATTTAGGGAAAAGCAGGAATGGAAGAGGCACAATTTATCAGGCAGAAGCCACACAAACTGCAGAAAGCTGGTGCTCCAGGTTGCTAGGCAGATGCTACTTTATATGTTTATCTGTTTGTTGTTTTATGACAGTAGTAAATATCATGTACCTGAACTTGGTAAAAACTAAATTGTCCAAAAATATTAATGATGAACAGCTTCAACAGTTCTTCGGCACAATTCTACTTCTTAGAGGCAAACACTCCAGAAGGAAAATTGGTAATTTGCAGTGAGCATCTGTTTAATCTCTGATGGCTTTTTAGGCCCCTTACAAAGAAGGTGTTATGACTAGTTCTTTGCACTAACTAGACTGCTAATTGGATGCCTCCATTCTTGCATTCCACCTTGTCTGTTTGACTTTTTTTGGGCCAATGATTTTTCTTCCTGCAGGAGCAATATTTATTCATCTTGTTCACTATCTTTCAGTTGTTAGTTTTCTTGCATGTAATAGAAATGCTCTGTAGTTTAGGAGGGACCAAGTCCATTAGACTGGGTGCTGATACATGTTCTATCTGCTCTGTGTGTGTGGAAGGAGGTGGTTTTGTGCTATCTCTCTTGGGGAAAGGACATGTGACAGAGATGGTTCTGCCCTGGGCACAGCTTTGCTTCAGGTGAGGGCTGAGTTGCTAGGCTCTGGTCTGGGGTTCTCCAAATGCCAGAATAGAGATGACTTTAGTTTTGAGGTACTGTCGGGAACTCTTTTTTTCCCAATCATTTTTATTTATTTATTTATTTTTGCAAAGAGAAGTTGAATAAATTCTGGGAATCTAATGCATAACCTTGAGGTTATAGTTAATAGTTCTGTATTATATACTTAAAAATTTTTTTTCTGAAGTACATTTTAATTTATTAATAAATTTTTCTGGAAGTATAGTTGCTTTACAATGGTGTGTTAGTTTCTGCTATACAGCAAAGTAAATCAGCTGTCTGTGTAAGAATATCCCCTCTTCCTTGGATTTCCTTCCCTGTAGTATACCACAGAGCGCCGAGTAGAGTTCCCTGTGCTATACATTAGGTTCTCATTAATTATCTATTTTATGCATAGTATCAGTAGTGTATATATGTCAGTCCCAATCTCCCAGTTCATCTCACCTCCACAATCCCCCTTGGTGTCCATATGTTTTCTGTTTTGCAAATAAGTTCATCTATGACATGAAGTGAAGTGAAAGTCACTTAGCTGTGTCTGACTCTTTGCGACCCCATGGACTATAGGTCCATGGAATTCTCCAGGCCAGAATACTGGAGTGGGTAGCCTTTCCCTTCTCCAGGGGATCTTTCCAACCCAGGAATCGAACCCAGATCTCCCACACTGCAGGCAGATTCTTTACCAACTGAGCCACAAGGGAAGCCCAAGTTCATCTTTACTATTTGCTAATAGAGTAGATCTTAAATGTTCTTACCACAAAATGAAATAGTAAATATGTGACATGATGGAAGTGTTAGCTAATGCTAACGTAATAATCTTATTGCAGTATATAAGTGTACTAAATCAACACATCGTATTGATGCATTTTAAGCTTATACAATGTTGTATGTCAATTTTATCTCAATAAAGCTGGAAAAAGAAAACACTTAAAAAGTTAGCATTGCTTACAGACTCATATTATTTCGAATCACCTTCATAAATTATGTCTGCAAAAAGAAAAGAAAAGTGCATCCTTCAAACCCATGGAAACCACAGGCCAGCCCTATTCTAGGGGACAATGGATGGCGGCAGGGAGCTTTTTGGAACAGGTATCCATGGCCTCTGCTACTCCATCTAATGCCCCACCTCCTTTCCTGTTAATGGTGACTGAATTTTGTGCCTCTTAGCATGTTAGCTTCCTTCTCCTTGTTGTACTAATCATCACTTATTTAGGCTTTTCTCTGTTTCATGTATCAACTATTTTCTTCTGCCTTCTATATTTTATATCATTAAACCAATTCTGACTTTCCTGTCATTCTCTTTGGTGTGATATGTCTAGTCTCAGTTTTATTCACTAATATCATTTTTATGTCCTCGGAAAGTAAGACAACCATGCTCAATCTTCCATCTTGAAATAGAAGCTTCCAGGAGTCATTTGAAACTAGAAGCCAGTTTAACAGATAAAAAGCAATCAAATAGCAAATAAAAGTACATCCATAGGCAATAAAATATTATTTCACCAGACTATTTTGCTAGCTTTTTCTAGATTTTATTTCTTTTCTTTGACTCTTTTGTTTAGGTCCTCAGTTGGTCTTTATAACCTTAAATCTAATTTGGATCCAGGCAGAAAGGACTGCCAGCAGTCACCTGTATGTGTATTCCTCCTGTACATTTACCACATTTGTGTTAAGTTTTTTATTGTTTCCAGTGACCATTCCCTTTATCCAGGAATAGCATTGTTTGCCTTCACTATGTCTTTGTGTTTGCTGTCTTCTCATCTGTGATATCCCTCTCTATTAATCCTTTTACCCCATTTCATAAATCCAATTTTCATATAGTCTATTCTGCTATAACACATTCTATCCCCAGAGTGGTATATGTACCCAATACTCATTTCTGCCCATTTTTTTTCAGGGAAAGTGTTAGAATCTGTTTATCCATTTTAATTATTCCTATCCATCCAGACACTACTTTTCTTGAATAAAATTAAGTTTTTTTTAAAAAGCTGTATTTTCTATTTGCATTTTTATATCATGCAAGGTCATTTTAACAAGAAAAATCCCTAATAATAAATCTTTCTAAAATTGTAGACAAACACCTGAGTCACAGATTTAAACTCTGCACCATAAGTTTTTAGATTTTGTTTGATTATTCTTTAATATATTCTCTCTGTAGTGGTTATTTCTCTTTTTTGTTTTAAAACAATCTCAGACTAACAGAAGATTTTCAAGTATAGCTTAGCACAGACTATTTTTTCCCCAAACCACTTGAAAGTAAGTTGTTGACCTGATGCCCCAATAGTTGGATGTATCATACAGATAAGAATATTATCTTAGATAGCTGCAGTCTGATCACCGAAACAAGGAAATTAGCATGGATATATTGTGCTCAGTCATGTCTGACTCTTTGAGACCCCTTGGACTGTAGCCCGCCAGGCTCCTCTATCCATGGGATTTCCCAGGTAAGGATACTGGAGTGGCTTGCCATTTCCTTCTTTAGGGGATATATTGCCACCATTTAATTTAGAGCTCCCATTCAGATTTTATCAATTATCTAAATAATGGCTTCATAGCAAAAGAATCCAGTTTAGAATCACATCTTATGTTTCATGGGTCATTTCTCATTGTCTTCTTTAGGCAGAACAGACCCTCCTTCCTTTGTCATGATCTTGGCATTTAGAAAATATTATTCCTTTATTTAACAGAATGTTTCTCAATTTGCAATAGTCCAATGTTTCCTCATGATTCAGTTTAGATAATGCATCTTGATAGGAGTATCACAGAAATGATGCTATGTTCTAATTGCACCTTCTTAGATTGTGGACCTTGTAAATTTTTACCATGACTGATGATGTTAATTTTTATTAACTGCTAAGTGGATTCCTGATAGAATGTGTCTCTATATACACACATATACATGTAAGTATTCATATACATACATATTAATTTACATCTATGTATTTATATCTCTATCTTTTGAAAACCATGAGTTGTCCCTGATAGCTATACTACCCTACATTTATTCTAGTTTCTGAATTTCCATGTTTTAACTCCTTCATTTGACAGTAAGGCTCCCATTATTTTCTTTCTTTCTTTATTTGAATGCACTGGATCTTGGTTGCGGCGTGTGGACTCTTAGTTGTGGTTTGTGAGACCTAGTTCGCTGACCAGGGATTAAACCTGGGCCCCCTACATGGGGAGCATGGAGCGTTAGCCGCCGGACCACCTGGGAAGTCTTGGCTCCCATTATCTTTAATATAATTACATGTTTGATCAATACATAATGAATCTCCTTTGTCTGTTGCGACTCCCTCTCCTGCCTGAGTCCTGATCAGACTGTCACTCCCCTTGCCAGGATGCCCCCATGTGGACATGCTCCTCACCCTTCTCTGGTTCTAAAATCCCACACCTGGCTGCCTCACTCAGGCTTCAACACCCGGTGCTGGTGCTGTGAAATCCTTCTCACCCTGCTCTAGTTGACCACACTCCTGCAGCCATCCCCAGCTTGAAGCCTATTGTATACTGCCCAAGTGAATGGCTTTCGGCTACGTTTTTCAGGAAAGAAAGGTAAAGGGAAGGATAAACTGGATCCTATTTTTAGGCCATCCTTTTCAAACCTTTTTTCTAGTATCTGAAACATAATTGAAAATATGGATTTAAAGTCATCAAATATGCTTTTGTCAATCAAAATAAAGTATCTTTCCTCATAATATGGCTACTATATGTGTATGTATATATATAATAAAAACAAATCTAAACATAAAAACAAAATCTAAACAGATTTTTTAAAAGTTTAATCTTTCGATTGCATTCTTGTATTTTTAATAAGGGTGAGGCTTTAATGCAACATTACATTAAAAATGTTTAGAGTCATTTTCATGAACACTTGGATTTTTTTTTTTGTCTATTTGTTTACTCTGTATCTGCCTGGTGAGCAATTCTTCCCCAACATGAATGACAATAAGGTAACTGCCAAGGCTTTGCATTGTACTTTGCCATTTTGCCTTGGTCCACCTCTGAACTTAAAAGCCACATTCTATTTAAGAAACATCTAAAAGAAAACATGCTGCTGAAAAGGTCTGCAGCTACTGTAATTTGCTTTTCAGGCCAATGATGGCTAATGCAGTGAACAATTTTAAAGCACAACTTGCCATATAGATCCTATAGCAGTTATTTGTTCTGTTGCTAAACATAGAGGTATATCAGATGGATGTAATAGCTTTTGCTTTGGCACAGAAATAGCACATTGACCAACGACTGCTAAGCAGGTGATCTCTGTAATGGCAATAGAAGATCTACAGTCTTCTCTGAGCATCATTTTCTACACAGCTTTTTAATACTGTATATATAATCAGGTCAGTTCAGTTCAATTGCTCAGTTGTGTCCAACTCTTTGTGACCCCATGGACTGGGGCACACCAGGCTTCTCCGTCCTTCATCAACTCCCGGAGCTTGTGCAAACTCATGTCCATCCAGTTGGTGACGCCATCAAACCATCTCATCCTCTGTTTTCCCCTTTTCCTCCTGTCTTCAATCTTTCCCAGAATTAGGGTCTTTTCCAATGAGTCAGCTCATAGCATCAGATGGCCAAAGTATTGGAGTTTCAGTTTCAGCATCAGTCCTTCCAATATATATTAATAATGAAGGTAAAAAGATTTCTCCATGACCTGCCCTGATCTGACATGGACCAGAAGCTTAACATGCAGAATATACTGCTTTATAAATATTATGGTAGTGTATCTATCTTGTTCCTGGTAACCTATCTCCACTGTCACTGTCCTTGGTCAGGGCCATTCTATTTCCCATCTGAACAGTTACAATAAATCTGTTTTTTTCTGTCTCTAAGCTTTTGCTATACATTCAACCGTTCACCATGTTGTATTGGTTTACTTCATTCTCATGATAAAGAATCTTGTAATGACTCCATCATGTTCATGAAGTAAATTACAAAATACTGTGATTTTACTTTGTAGGAATTCTATGATCTAGCCCAAGACTATCTTTAGAAACAATAGACATTTTTTCACATTGCTTCATAATATATTTTTAAAATTAAAAAAATTAATTCTATTATGTTTTTTTTTAATTAGTTGGAGGCTAATTACTTCACAACATTTCAGTGGGTTTTGTCATACATTGACATGAATCAGCCATGGAGTTACATGTATTCCCCATCCCGATCCCCCCTCCCACCTCCCTCTCCACCCGATTCCTCTGGGTCTTCCCAGTGCACCAGCCCCGAGCACTTGTCTCATGCATCCCACCTGGGCTGGTGATCTGTTTCACCATAGATACTATACATGCTGTTCTTTCGAAACATCCCACCCTCACCTTCTCCCACAGAGTTCAAAAGTCTGTTCTGTACTTCTGTGTCTCTTTTTCTGTTTTGCATATAGGGTTATCATTACCATCTTTCTAAATTCCATATATATGTGTTAGTATGCTGTAATGTTCTTTATCTTTCTGGCTTACTTCACTCTGTATAATGGGCTCCAGTTTCATCCATCTCATTAGAACTGATTCAAAAAAAAAAAAAAGAGAAAAAAATAAATAAAAAAATTAATTCTATTATGGATATGTATTTCAGATATATGCATATGTACATATCATGTGGATATATATATATATATATATATGTATATCTTTCTAGTGAATGCTCTATTTTTGAAATTAAGATTTGGTGTCTGCGTGCACCCCAATGTTCATCGCAGCACTGTTTATAATAGCCAGGACATGGAAGCAACCTAGATGCCCATCAGCATACGAATGGATAAGGAAGCTGTGGTACATATACACCATGGAATATTACTCAGCCATTAAAAAGAATTCATTTGAATCAGTTCTAATGAGATGGATGAAACTGGAGCCCATTATACAGAGTGAAGTAAGCCAGAAAGATAAAGACCAATACAGTATACTAATGCATATATATGGAATTTAGAAAGATGGTAACGATAACCCTATATGCAAAACAGAAAAAGAGACACAGTTATACAGAACGAACTTTTGGACTCTGTGGGAGAAGGAAAGGGTGGGATGTTTCGAGAGAACAGCATCGAAACATGTATATTATCTAGGGTGAAACAGATCACCAGCCCAGGTGGGATGCATGAGACAAGTGCTCGGGGCTGGTGCACTGGGAAGACCCAGAGGAATCGGGTGGGGAGGGAGGTGGGAGGGGGGATTGGGATGGGGAATACATGTAACTCCATGGCTGATTCATGTCAAGGTATGGCAAAAACCACTACAATATTGTAAAGTAATTAGCCGCCAATCAATAAAAATAAATGGAAAAAAAAAGAAAGAGAAAAAAAAAAAAAAGATTTGGTGTCTGAATCCCTTCACCTTTCCTTCTGCTGAATAAGAGAACATTTAACAAATAAGCAGTAAAACAGAAACCAGATCTGCTGTTTGTTTGTACTAATAACCAGGTGAGGAACACGTCTGATAACTGATGGATTGGACAATAAAGCTTAGACATGAAAGCACTGGGATTTACTTTACTATACATCAAACTGAGCTTTTGAAGCCAGGTTGCCTTTCTGTTGTTAGGAAGATTATATTGCATCTGGTGGGAGGCATGTTGGAGAAGCAAGACCTGGAGTCTTGTTCATTCGATGTGAGGCATCATGCTCCCAACGGTTAGGGCGGGTCCTCAGTAGCCACTTCTCCTACAAGTGACCATGGCTGTTCTGTGGAAATGTGCTATTTTAGAGAGAAAACAAGTGCACCCCAGGAGCCCTCCTTCCAGCACAGTGCTTAATACTGTTCCTTGCAGAATTTTTCTGGAGTCATTAGGTGGTACCGAACAACGTCTGATCCCAAGGAATGCATCAGGACACACTTTATCAACTTCAGGTTACCAAAGCCTACACTGAATTTTCAACTTTAACCCAGTTTTTCACCAATTTTACCCACAATTTTATACATAATAATTAATTTAGAGGATGAGACCAAATAAATAAATAAAGTGCCTGTTCCTTGCTAAGTTAAAATAAGAAAATCATCTTCCCACTGTTTTATTTATTCCAATTTCAGCCAAAGAGATTGCACTCAGATTGAGCTGACAGTTCTGTAGCAGCAGTTACATTTGGGGTCATGTTTCCCCAACATAGATGTACCTGAAGTCGCATTTTATTGGAAGGTGAATTAACCCAATACTAAAACATTTGCGTTTTCCTTCTTCCAATGGATTTGAGTCAATAAAGCAACAACAGAATTTATCTTAAGCAAAAGGGTATCCCCCAGATTCACATTGCTGTCACCAGCAAAGGAAAATAGCAGAGTTTTAGAGTTCGCAAGAGAAAAAGAGAATAGCTTAGCTTCCTTGGTGGCTCAGAGGGTAAAGAATCTGCCTTCAATGCAGGAAATGCAGATTTGATCCCTGGGTCAGGAAGATCCCCTGGAGAAGGAAATGGCAACCCACTCCAGTATTCTTGCTTGGAGAATTCCATAGGCAGAGGAACCTGGAAGGCTACAATCCATGGGGTTGCAGAGTCAGACACGACTGAACAACTAACACTTAGAAAGTATCAAAGATTGGTTTTTAGTTTTTCAAGATTTCAGTCAGCCTGTGCATAAAGCAGAGACATTACTTTGCCAAAAAGGTCCATCTAGTCAAGGCTATGGTTTTTCCAGTAGTCATGTATGGATGTGAGAGTTGGACTATAAAGAAAGCTGAGCGCTGAAGAATTGATGCTTTTAAAGTGTGTTGGAGAAGACTCCTAAGAGTCCCTTGGACTGCAAGGAGATCCAACCAGTCCATCTTAAAGAAAATCAGTCCCGAATATTCATTGGAAGGACTGATGCTGAAGCTGAAACTCCAATACTTTGGCCACCTGATGTGAAGAGCTGACTCATTTGAAAAGACCCTGATGCTGGGAAGGATTGAAGGTGGGAGGAGAAGGGGACAATAGAGGATGAGATGGTTGGATGGCATCACTGACTCAATGGACATGAGTTTGAGCAAGCTCTGGAAGTTAGTGATGAACAGGGAGGCCTGGCGTGCTGCAGTCCATGGGGTTGCAAAGAGCTCAGACTGAGTGACTAAACTGTAACTGTAACTGTGTATTTATTTTAGAGTTCACCACCACTTACATTAAGTAAAATGCATATATACATATATAACCATATATATGTATCTTCTAACCATTAATTGTGACTTCATATTTCTCTTATGATGGGATAAATTAACCATAGAATAAAATATCTGTGCTTTTTCTTCTCTTTAGTCAGTTCAGTCGCTCAGTCATGTCTGACTCTTTGCGACCCCATCAACTGCAGCACACTAGGCTTCCCTGTCCGTTATCAACTCCCGGAGCTTGCTCAAACTCATGTCCATTGAGCCATCCAACCATCTCATCCTCTGTCGTCCCCTTCTCCTCCTGCCCTCAGTCTTTCCCAGTATCTCTCCCAGTCAGTTCTTTGTATCAGGTGGCCAAAGTATTGGAGTTTCAGCTTCAACATGAGTCCTTCCAAAGAATATTCAGGACTGATTTCCTTTAGGATGGACTGATTTGATCTCCTTGCAGTCCAAGGGACTCTTAAGAGTCTTCTCCAACACTGCAGTTCAAAAGCATCAATTCTTCAGCACTCAGATTTCTTTATAGTCCAACTCTCACATCCATACATGACTACTGGAAAAACCATAGCTGTGACTAGATGGACCTTTGTCAGCAAAATAAAAGAAGACCTTTGTCTGCTTTTTAATATGTTGTCTAGGTTGGTCATAGCTTTTCTTCCAAAGAGCAATTGTTTTTTAATTTCCTGACTACAGTCACCATTTGCAGTGATTTTGGAGCTCCCTAAAATGGAGTCTCTCAGTTTCCATTATCTCCTATAAGAGGATGATGGGAGAGCAAGAATGACTGTTATGCTCTAGGACAATAAATCTAGAATGGAGTAAGCCTGAAGGAAGAGAGAGTTAACAGAATATCTGATGAGTCTGATATGGAAGATTAGACATTTCAGAACTTGTGGATAATCTGATGACACATATGGAAGAAACTATATGAAATATATAAAACAATTATCCATTTCAAGAACATGTTTTGCAGAAAAGAAACAGTGATCATAGTGTATTATATGGTTAGTTGGCATACTATTTACTTTGTCATAATAATGTAAAACTGGGGGCTTTCCTGGTGGTCCAGTGGCTAAGACTGCATGTTCTCACTACAGGGGGCCCAGGTTTGATACCTAGTCAGGGAACTAGGTCCCACATTGTTGTTCTATCGTCCAGTCATGTCTGATTCTTTGTAAATCCATGAGCTGCAGCATGCCAGGCCTCTTTGTCCCTCACCATCTCACAAAGTTTGCCCAAGTTCGTGTCCATTGCATCAGGGATGCCATCCAGCCATCTCATCCTCTGACACCCTCTTCTTCTTCTGCCCTCAATCTTTCCGAGCATCAGGGACTTTTCCAGTGAGTCAGCTGTTCATATCAAATGAATAAACTACTGGAGTTTCAACTTCAGCATCAATCCTTCCAACTAGCATTCAGGGTGAATTTCCCTTAAGATTGACTGGTTTGATCTCCTTGCTGTCCAAGAGACTCTCAGGAGTCTTCTCCAGCACCACAGTTTGAAGGCATCAGTTCTTCAGCGCTCTGCCTTCTTTACAGTCCAGCTCTCACAGCTGATTGAGAACTCAACTATGTTCATGTGAAAGTGAACTAACAAAAGAATTAGCATTAGGTATCAGTTTTTGTGATTTTATCTGACTTGCTGAGACAAGATGAACTGAATTATTTGAATGCCTATCACACAGTATTTCAGTGTTTTTTATTTATATAGCTATCAAGCCTAATAACAAGGCTTATATAATATCAAGCCTAATAACAAAGTTTGTAGCCAGATAATGAAATGCTTTGAATTCTTTTTTTAAAATGACATATAAGATGCATAGAATTATTTGAAAATATTTTAGATAAGCATCCAATGAGCCCTTCTGTTTTAATCTCTCTTTCAGGCCCTGCAGTTAACGTCACATGCAACATATTCATAAACAGCTTTGGTTCTATTGCTGAGACAACCATGGTAGGTAGGCCTGTTGACTTTATAATGAATTGCACACTGGAGTAATTTATAATCATGTTCATGTCATTTTTTTCTGCTAATCTTATGTAATGTAAAGCTAAAATTCATATAATGAGATTTTAAAAGATAAAATTGATTGTATAATTAAACTACAATCAAGGCAGGTAATGTGTTTCATTTAGAGATGGTATATTAGAGAATAAAAGTAAGTGAAAACACAATTGATCTCTCCCATTTCAGTAACTATTAGATCTCACATTAAAACTAAAATTTAAAAAAAACACTAAAATTTTACCATATGAATTATTCATTTGCAATGTTCTTTAATAAGCAGAAATAAGCATAGGAGTAACTAATGTCATGTTTAATTATTCTGTATGCTTAAGTGTACTCATAATGTTATTTTAAATATTTTGATTACTTTTCCAAATAAATGTGGTATCTGCTTAAATATCATAAATATTTTGCAAATTGTGGTGTGTGCTTTAATTTAACTAAACTCACTGAACTGAGACTTCATTACTGCGTGATTGAGAACTTAATCAAGTTGTTAAAGCCCAACAAATTATCATTCTAAGCCCAACTTATTCTGCTTTGGATTTTATAACTTTCTCTAAATATCATGTTGTATCTTTTCTTTGTCCTATATTTTCATTGTGCATTTTAGGGAAAATAAAAATGCAGAGATAGACTCATGAATCACTGAATATCTGTTAAGATTATCAGGGACATTTTTTAAAATTGAAACTATGTATTGTGCTTCTTAAATTACCTAGAGTTATACTTCATTCCTAAATTTAGCAAATGTAATCCAAATTAATTTTCAGAGTTGCTTTTAGCTAAAATATGATATGAAGAACTTAGATTTATTAGCTAAAACCATTATTAAAAGAGTTATTCTTATTTTACATGTATCAGAATAACTTGAAGCAAATTTTCTAAGGAAAAATAATCTAATATGTAAATTATTTTATGGGGAGCTGTGTGGAGTTGTGTGTGTGCACATGTGTGTATATATGTGTACAGAGAAGATCTTTCTCAACAGGAAGAGATTTTATTCAGGCACCGCTTTTTAAAATGCTGTTTTGCTCATGTATACATTTAGTCATTTACCAGCATCTCTGTGGTTCTATTAAAACTCAATACAGTGTAATTACAATAAAAGTATCACTGGAAAAGAACTGAACTCATTTTGGGGAAATTGCATAGAATTTTCTTCATTGGACTATGTAAGTTAACCCTTAGGTGTGTACATATGTGTAAACACAGAGAAAATTATATTATTTGCTTGTATAAGAATACTGTGGTTCTGGTGCAAATTTGACCCAGAAGTCACTATAATCCCGTTTCAGAAGTTGACCTATTATGGATTCTTGTTGAATATATGGCCCTGATTTATAATCCTATATTTGTCCATACTCCATTCAAATCATATTCATAGATAAAGGAAACTCTACTGAATTTTTTTCTAACTAGACTTCCTAAATTATATTTCTAGCCCTGGCAACTTTCTCATTTTAATTGCTATTATACAACACTGTGTCATCCTGAAAGCCTGGACATATGTTTATACTTTCTCTTTTGCAAGATCACTTCAGTGAAACAGTTTCAACAGCAATAGTTGGAAAGGTTTCTAGCCTGATTTGTTTTTGTGGGATGGAGTAAGGGATTTGGAAAAAAGAGAGAATATGGCCAGATTTCCTCATTAAAACCTCAAAAACTGTCATGTTCCTGAAGGTCTCTGCTTTTTGTGACATAATTCATCAGTCTACCACCAAGTGGTTATAACACAAACTTCATAGGATGACTGTACCTGCTAAACTTCTTACCCTTGATAATTTTAAACAGATTTCTTTGCAGAATACTACTATACCCAAAGCTTGAAAAGTATTACAGATACACCTTCTCAGGGACACTCAGTTTTATTTCCCTTCTCCAATGTAGAAATCCTGTCCATTCTTTCATCCTCTATCACAACGTATCACTTTCAAATCATTTTTAGCATCTATCATCTTCTTCTCCAGTTACGAGCAGCATCAGTGAATACTAACGAAACACCCTAGAGGTAAAATATTATAAAATTAACTAAGTCCACCTTAGTATCTTTCCTTTTAGTCTCCAAGATCCCTAAATATGTGACATTATTTTTATCCACATAATCAGATTCAGTTTTTTTTTAAAATTAATGGTTTTAAATATAGTATCTGAAATATGGTGTCTGTCTATACAGGCATAGAGAGAAATTAGAACTTGTTGTTATATCTTTTACTTTAAAATCTTAAAATATTTTGCTACACTTAATTACTTTGATGTATTATATGCATCATTTACAACATCACTGATTTGCAACTAAACTTTATTCCATTGTTTTACTTGCCATAATATTAAGTTAACTTATTTTTACAAAGTCGTTCATCCATTTACTCAACATTCACATTTTTTATACAAATATACTTTTCTTTTGTTCTTACAATAAATAACTGAATTCAACTAAGACAATGTGTTACATTGAGAGGACGGAATTTCAAATGACCTATAATTGTTAACAGATATCTTTGCATCTGAGAATTCATATCTAAAATAAAGCTAAATAATTCTCCCAATCTTGTCTTTGCTTAACAAAGGCGTTAACCATGCTCAGTGTTTTTACCAACCAACTAGATAACGCTCCCTCTACTGATCTAGTCTCTAACCTATTGTATCTCTCCCCATTTAAGAATAAACATTAGTCCATTTGAAGTAATGATTTGATTTTTGAGAAAATTTCTCTAGCTGATATTCTGCTTATTTAGCCATTTTTTTGAAAATTAAGTTAATTCAAATCTTTAACTTATTTTGCACCAACTTTGTTTTTCTTAATATTGATGTGCATTTCTTCCCAATAGCATGAGTTCAAACTTCTTTTAACTATGAAACTCATCCTTTCCCGATGTTGATTAGTCTAAATAATACATTACCAGTCATTCTCACTTGAGTACAATTTTATTATTCTTGAGATAAAATCATTGAAATTTTTCTATGTATGTAGTGGAAATACTGAAGTTCCTTATTTCTCTTATGTTAGAGCCCTGGTGGCTCAGCTGGTAAAGAATCCACCTGTAATACGGGAGACCTGGGTTCAATCCCTGGATTGTGAAGATCCCTGGAGGAGGGAAAGGCTACCCACTCCAGTATTCTGGCTTGGAGAATTCCATAGACTGTATAGTCCATGGGTCACAGAGTCAGACACAACTGAGGAACTTTCACTTTTTTCAGAGTCAGATGTCATTATGTGTAATGAGATTCTCTAAGGATTTGTTCAGCTTCTATTCTACCAAATTCATTTACTTCTTTGGCAGGTAATGATTTAACAATTGTCGGAAACCACAGTTCTTAAAAAGATTAAATTAAAAATATAACTTGTTTGCTATCAGGAGTCACCCTTCCATTTTACAGCATGGCCTTGATGAGAGAGGTGCATTTATCCTGACTTTTAAATGGGGTGACAAGAGGAGCTCATAATTGTGTTTTTTTTCAGTTCCCCAAATAATAATTTATTCTGTATTTACAGTAATTGTTTTTATTGTTATGATGAGGTGAAGCTTAACATCTCTGCATTGAGTGCTTCTTGGTAAGCATACTCCTGTAAATCTGTGGTGAGTTGTGCATAAGGATTATATGCCAGGATGACAGCGTTTGTAAGTTGGGCTTTTAAAAAAAAAAAAAAAGCCTCATATATACCTCTGCAGCAGTTTGGGTGTGTATATAGCATAGTATTTCAAAGTAGATGTATTGGCATAACCTCCTGCCTTCAGCAAACAGATGGCTCTCCATCTCGCCACACATATGTTGGAGAGAGAATTGCTCTGCTGTGTGCCTTAAGTCAATATTTACTCAGTGAACTGTGGCTTTTCACCAGAGCCCACAGAATAAATTAATTTTACAAAATAAAAACAAAAAAGGTGAGATGTTTGGTATAATGCTTTTTCAGATGCCTGTCTACGGAGATGTATGGTGGGATGGGTGAGAGTGTTTGAGGGTCTGCTGTGATCTCACAGAATGGTCGGACTGTACGCTTTTTCCATTTTCCACACAAATTATAGGTTCACATTTTAGTTGCAATAGTAATCATGCAGATGTAGGTGTTACTTCAAATCACTGGATCATTAGATTCCCCAGAGAAATCTAAGCTAATATGGCATAAAAAATTGATAGTGTCATTTTCATGTTCTTAATGGAATCTTTAAAACTCATACACTGTCTTTTTTTCTAAGTATATTTTTATCAAATAAAGTTATGTACTTTTTTCAGAGCTATTAATAATAACATAATGCTCATGCAACTGTCACCATCTTAAGAAACTAAACATTACAAATACAAATTGAAATTGACTATGAACTCTTGCCCAAAGCGCATTTCTCTACCTTCCCAAAGAAAGCTTTGCTCCTGAATTTAATATTAAAATTCATTCTGCATGACTGAAAATGTCAATAGGATTGTCATACTGTAGTGCTCACATATAACTTGATTTTTTTGGTTCAAATGTATATTTTTTGAGATAAGCCTTGTTTTTAGGCTTATCTTTCACTTTCATTTGAGCAAATATTCCATAATGTGGTTATCTGTTCTACATTAGTTGGACTTTTCGATTGTTTGTAATGTTTTGCTTCTATAAAAAACTGTGCCTTGAAAATTATTGCACATTATCTCCCAATATACATACGTCGGCTATTCTGTAGGGTATGTGTGAGTGGTGTGTGTGAGTGTGTGTGCACTCAGTCACTTGGTTGTGTCCGACTCTTCGTGACCCCATGGACTGTAGCCCGCCAGGCTCCTCTGTCCACGGGATTTCCCAGGCAAGAATACTGGAGTGGGTTGCCATTTCCTTCTCCAGGGGATCTTCCCCACCCAGGGGTTGAACCTGTGTCTCCTGCATTGGCAGGCAGATTCTTTACCACTGAGCCACCTGGAAAGCCCACTTCTACACGGTATATACCCGGAATTGGAATAATTTGGTCCAAGTTGATATTCTCAGGCATAAAATCACTTGGTTCAGACACTGCTTTCCAAATTGGCCAGTCTGAAATACCTACTAGCAGATTTATGAGATTTCCTGTTTTATGTTTCCCACAGCTAGTATTTACCTACTTGGGATTTACTTGTTTCTTATCATATACTTCCTTGATTAAGAGTGAGGTTATGCATTTTTTTTGAGTGTTTTGGAGTCACTTTGGTGTTCTTTGTGCAAAATGCCTCTATGCATCGTTTCCCAATTCATATTGATTTGCTTTTATTGTATACACACAAATGTAACCTCCAGCCCACCCACACACGTACATGCATTATTCCAAAGGTGAAAGAATACTTTGTCAGTTGCATGCATACAAATACCAATTCTGCTCTTTTCAATGTGTTTATGATGTCTTTGGATGTATAAATAATTTTAATTTTTGTTTACAAAATGTAACCTTGTTTTACTTACTGGCTTGTGTTTCTTTATCTTAACAAATTCTTCTCTCACCTAAGTTCACAAAGATATCTTCTTATATTGTCTCCTAAAAATGCTTTGCTTTTCCTATCTAGGTTTGAATTCACCTGGAATTTTGTGCAGTTCTATGTGTGTATGATGTGCAGGAAGCATTAATTTTCATTTACTTCACAATTGAGTAATTCTTTCCAATAATCCATAACTATACATCTGTCATATATGTTCCTAAGTTGAATGAGTCTGTTTCAAAGTTCTCAGTTCTGTGCCAATGATCAATGTGTCTATGCTTATCAATGTCATATTGTTTTTATTTTATATAGTGTTAAATTAGACTCGATATTTAATACCTCCCAAACACACCTTTTATTTGCACATCTTCCCTTCCAATTTCTATGCTTTAAATCTTTCATTCTTTTTCTCTCCTTCTCCTTTTCCTACTCATCTTCTCTCCATTTTTCCTCTTATCTTACTGTACTAATTCACAATTTATGTATGATGCTAAAAAAATGGATGAAGATTAGCCACCTTGTCTTTTTTTTGATACCAGTTAGTTAGCATACAATATTTCACAATGAAGAATAGTATTAATTTTAGGTTTCTCCTAAATGATCTTTATCACACTGAGGAAGTTTTTTCCCATTAATTGGATGCTGAAGTTTTTTTCTTTAACTGTGAAGAGGCACTGAATTTTCTTCAGTAGTATCTCAACATTCATTTTTAAATGATTGCCTTCTCTCTTTTATTCTGTTAATATTATGGACTATATACAAATAAATTAATTGATTTTCGAAGAGTAAATCATCTTGTACTCCTTGGTTAAATCCTACTTGATCACGATTATCCTTTTGTAGTTTACTTGATTTAATTTTCTAATATCTGGTTTAAGATACTGAACTACGAATTTCTTTTTTCTACAGTGCCAAGAGCACAGTGTGGTAAAAATATTATGCTATGTTTCAGACAATTAGGAAGTATTCCTTCTTCTACTCTGTGAAATAGTTTGTGTAAAACCAGTGTTATTTCTTCTAGAAGTATTTGGTAAAATTTAACAATAATGCTTTCTGGGTTAGTCATTTTATTTGTTGAAAGATTTTAAATGACAGATTTCATTCTTTGAACAAATATCGGACTATTTAGTTTTTCTATTGTATTGACAACTAGCCAATCTGATCACACAGACCACAGCCTTGTGTAACTCAGTGAAATTAAGCCATGCCGTGTGGGGCCACCCAAGATGGACAGGTCATGAAGAGGTCTGACAGAATGTGGTCCACTGCAGAAGGGAATGGGAAACCACTTCAGTATTCTTGGCTCGAGAACCCCATGAACAGTATGAAAAGGCAAAAAGATAGGACATTGAAAGATGAATTCCCCAGGTCAGTACGTGCCCAATATGCTACTGGAGATCAGTGGAGAAATAACTCCAGAAAGAATGAAGGGATGGAGCCAAAGCAAAAACATCACCCAGTTGTGGGTGGGACTGGTGATAGAAGCAAGACTTGATGTTATAAACAGCAATATTGCATAGGAACCTGGATTGTTAGGTCCATGAATCAAGGCAAATTGGAAGTGGTAAACAGGAGATGGCAAGAGTGAACATTGACATTCTAGGAGTCAGTGAACTAAGATGGACTGGAATGGGTGAATTTAACTCAGATGACCATTATATCTACTACTGTGGGCATGAATCCCTTAGAAGAAATGGAGTAGCCATCATAGTCAACAAAAGAGTCCGAAATGCAGTACTTGGATGCAATCTCAAAAACGACAGAATGATCTCTGTTCGTTTTCAAGGCAAACCATTCAATATCACGGTAATCCAAGTCTATGCCCCAACCAGTAACGCTGAAAAAGCTGATGTTGAACAGTTCTATGAATGCCTACAAGACCTTTTAGAACTAACACCCAAAAAAGATGTCCTTTTCATTATAGGGGACTGGAACACAAAAGTAGGAAGTCAAGAAGCACCTGGAGTAAGGCAAATTTTGCCTTGGAGTACAGAATGAAGCAGGGCAAAGGCTAACAGAGCTCTGCCAAGAGAACACACTGGTCATAGAAAACACCCTCTTCCAACAACACAGGAGTAGACTCTACACATGGATGTCACCAGATGGTAAAGACCGAAATCAGATTGATTATATCCTTTGCATCCAAAGATAGAGAAGCTCTATACAGTCAGCAAAAACAAGACTGGAAGTGAACTGTGCTCAGATCATGAACTCCTTATTGCCAAATTCAGACATAAATAGAAGAAAGTGGGGAAGACCGCTAGACCATTCAGGTATGACCTAAATCAAATCCCTTATGACTATTACAGGGGAAGTGAGAAATAGATTTAAGGGACTAGATCTGATAGACAGAGTGCCTGATGAACTATGGACGGAGGTTCGTGACATTGTACAGGAGACAGGGATCAAGACCATGCCCATGGAAAAGAAATGTAAAAAGGCAAAATGGTTGTCTGAGGAGGCCTTACAAATAGCTGTGAAAAGAAGAGAAGCGAAAAGCAAAGGAGAAAAGGAAAGATATACCCATTTGAATGCAGAGTTCCAAAGAATAGCAAGGAAAAACAAGAAAGCCTTTCTTAGCAATCAATGCAAAGAAATAGAGGAAAACAATAAAATGTGAAAGACTAGAGATCTCTTCAAGAAAATTAGAGATAATAAGGGAACATTTCATGCAAAGATGGGCTCAATAAAGGACAGAAATGGTATGGACCTAACAGAAGCAGAAGATATTAAGAAGAGGTGGCAAGGATACATGGAAGAACTGTACAAAAAAGATCTTCATGACCCAGATAATCATGAAGGTATGATCACTCACACTAACTTAGAGCCAGACATCCTGAAATATGAAGTCAGGTGGGCCTTAGGAAGCATCACTATGAACAAAGCTAGTGGAGGCAATGGAATTCCAGTTGAGTTATTTCAAATTCTAAAAGATGATGCTGTGAGAGTGCTGCACTCAATATGCCAGCAAATTTGGAAAACTCAGCAGTAGCCACAGGACTGGAAAAGGCCAATTTTCATTCCAATTTCAAAGAAAGGTAATGCCAAAGAATGTTCAAACTACAGCACAATTGCACTCATCTCACACACTAGCAATGTAATGCTCAAAATTCTCCAAGCCAGGCTTTAGCAATACGTGAACCATGAACTTCCAGATGTTCAAGCTGGTTTTAGAAAAGGCAGAGGAACCAGAGATCAAATTGCCAACATCTGTTTGATCATCAAAAAAGCAAGAGAGTCCCAGAATAACATCTATTTCTGCTTTATTTACTATGTGAAAGCCTTTGACTGTGTGAATCACAATAAACTGTGGAAAATCTGAAAGAGATGGGAATAACAGACCACCTGACCTGCGTCTTGAGAAACCTGTATGCAGGTCAGGAAACAACAGTTAGAACTGGATATGGAACAACAGACTAGTTCCAAATGGGGAAAGGAGTATGTCAAGGTTGTATATTGTCACCCTGCTTATTTAACTTATATGCAGAGTACATCATGAGAAACGTTGGGCTGGAAGAAGCACAAGCTGGAATCAAGATTGCTGGGAGAAATATCAATAACCTCAGATATGCAGATGACACCACCCTTATGGCAGAAAGTGAAGAGGAACTAAAAAGCCTCTTGATGAAAGTGAAAGAGGAGAGTGAAAAAGTTGGCCTAAAGCTTAACATTCAGAAAACTAAGATCATGGCATACAGTCCCATCACTAGATGGGGAAACAGTGGAAATAGTGGCTGACTTTATTATTTTGGGCTCCAAAAATCACTACAGATGGTGATTGCAGCCATGAAATTAGAAGACGCTTACTCCTTGAAAGGGAAGTTATGACCAACCTAGACAGCATATTAAAAAGCATAGACATTATTTTGTCAACAAAGGTCCGTCTAGTCAAGGCTTGGTTTTTCTAGCAGTCATGTATGGATGTGAAAGTTGGACTATAAAGAAAGCTGAGAACCTAAGAATTGATGCTTTTGAACTGTAGTGTTGGAGAAGACTCTCGAGAGTCCCTTGGACAGCAAGTTATTCAACCAGTCCATCCTAAAGGAAATCAGTCCTGAATATTCATTGGAAGGACTGATGCTGAAGCTGAAACTCCAATACTTTGGCCACCTCATGTGAAGAGCTGACTCATTTGAAAAGACCCTGATGCTGGGAAAGATTGAGGGCAGGAGGAGAAGAGGACAACAGAAGATGATATGGTTGGATGGCATCACCGACTCGACGGACATGGGTTTTGATGGACTCCGGAGTTGGTGATGGACTGAGAGGCCTGGCGTGGTGCAGTTCATGGGGTCATAAAGAATTGGACACGACTGAGCAACTGAACTGAATTTAAGGCCTTTTCACTGCTTTCTGAATCTATGATTAATGTTAATCTTCTAAGAATAACACTACTCAAATTTTATTCCTCCATTTGTTCCTTCTGTGAAACCTCATTCTCTCCATCAGAGTCTCTCTTTTTATTTCTGTGCTGCATATTTCCTGTCTTTAAAAATTATCATTAGTAAATACATTACAAGGAATTAATGAGTCCCAAATAAGGTGTAGTTTCATATCAATCCATTTTAGATTCCTTCAGTACAAATAACTCAACCACTTACACAAAGAATATTTATTCACACACTACAATGATGATTGCTTAAATGCTACTTTGTCTCTGTTAGAAAGTTATTTAACTCCTTCTTCTGATTATCAAATTGACTTCATTGACATCCTATATTTTATCCAATTTACTTTTAAGTTTTATTCATCTTTTCCTTTTTAATATTTTGTTTAAATCTATGGGCATTAAAATTTTTGTTGTTGATTATAGGCTACATGGAGCACAGTCCACTCTGATAAATTAATCATTATATCATTAATAACTAGATTAGTCTTAGCACAAAGTAGCTCTTAAATATATTTTGTTGAATATATATATGTACACATATAAATGGATATGTATTTGTGTGTGTGTGTGTGTGTGTGTGTGTTAGTCATTCCATCGTGTCTGACTCTTTGCGATCCCATGAACTGTGCCCTTCAGGTTCCTCTGTCAGTGGGGTTTTACAGGCAAGAATACTGAAATGGATAGCATTCCCTTCTCCAGGGGATCTTCCTGACCAGGGATCGAATCCAGGTCTCCCACTTTGTAGGCTGATTCGTTACCATCTGAGCCACCAGTGAAGCCCCATATATTTATGTGTGTGTGTATACATATATATATATATATATATATATATATAGCTTGTATATACATATATAGGCTAACCAGAAGTATTATTTCTAAAAAGAGAACTTTGCTATTGTGTACTTAACACAAGTGGATAATTTTTTTTTTTTTACTGTTTTTCAGTATGATCTGTTTTTATAGTCTGAGTCCTGGTCACCATCTTAAATTGGTGCTAAAGTTTCTAAAACAGGAGCTAAGTAACTGTTGTACATAATGCTGGCTCTTACTGCCCAAATGTACTTGACTTTTTAATTCACATGTTCCCATGGAATTTTATAATCTTTCCTCAAAATGGATGTTTTCAGCTGTATTGATAGATAAATTCAGTAAGAATGCTAAAATACAGTGTGAGAAGTTCTCTATGATAAGAAATAAAAGCTACCATATAGTGCTTATGGTCATTGAAGAGTAATGTTTCAAAATAAAAAATATCAGGATGCAATTATTTCAGGTATCAACTAGGTTTCACAGTAATGTTTTCTTTGATACTAGGAATGAAGTGTGTATAATTTGAAAAGTCCATTTTTTCCTGTTTTTTTGTAACCTTTCCCCAAATGAGTCAAGGGTCCTCTAATTTTTTTGCCAAACAATTCAGTTATTGTAAAAGAAGTTATTTAATGAGTGCCATAATAGTGTTCAGTGACTAGTTCTGTCTAATTAAATCTCAAAGTTAATAATGTGAATATAACATATAATTAGATAAATACTATTTAACTTACTTTAAGAATAACCTGAAAGCATCCTGCTATCTTTTTCACAATGTATCTGTTAATATCTTATCTTCACTGCCTTATTTTTCTTACTTTGAGAAATGGGTAAAGCCTCAACAGATACAGCAGTGGCATTGGTCTGAAAGATTTTTAATTTCAAGCATGAGTAACCAGTGACTGGCAGCATGAATGTGTTCTGAACTCTCATTTATAAGCATGAATCAGAAACAGGCCATGTTTATGGGGGAGGTTGCAGAAAGATAGGTATCATGAAGGTTACACATCCTGGTGACCCCATAGAAAGAGGAATAAATCTCTGCCTAGTGTAGTCATCTACAAACCATCCTTATAATTACTGTATCCCCAAAAAAGACAGTCTACATATCCTATTCACCCAGGTAAATTTTTCTTATAAAGCATATCAAAAAGAATACAATTGTCCAGTTGTGCCACAATATTGTTAAAACAAACACAAAGTTTGAAAGCATATTTTCAATTCTGTGGGGGGAAGTGCCAAAGAGAAACTAATTCGAGAAAACAGAAATAAACTATTCAGAGCAGGGAATTCTTGGCACATAATTCTGTAATTTATCTCCTTCCTTTGAACATGTGTTCTTATATTAACAGTTTCCTTTTACTCTGGTGGAGTAGATTGAAAGATTAATTGTATTTTGTTTTGAAATATTTGGGTTGGGAAAAATGAAGACAACTATAGGGGTAAATTTAGTATCAAAGACACATGCCACTTAATTTAACTCTGCTCTCTCTGCCTTACTGTAGACAAATATGCAATAGAAAGTGACTATTACTTGCACATAGTCCTCCCTAGTGGAGGACATTCTATAAAATGAATGTCTATAATTCTATAGAATTTACTGTCACAAGATCAATTAAGCACTTTTGTTGGCTGCCTAACAAGACATAGAAATGATCCGAGTCCAAGAATGGTTCACAACAATGGTGTTCCTCTTCATGGCATTTATATTAAGAGGTTTAATGAACAAAATTGATCTTACAACATATATCAACACTAAGAAGATAAAATGCAGATATTAACAAATCAGTCCTGGGTAGCCATCATCTGTCCAACCCATTCAGTTTTTCTGTAGATGATAATAAAGTCTTGTTTTTCACCTTAGGGTAGGGAAGACATTTGTGAGTGCTTGTTTCTTAAGTCTTCCAGCCCAACTAGGACTCTTCTTTTCATTCATTTTTTCCTCTTGGAATTAGTGAAGAATCCGCGCCCCGCCCCCCCCCCCCCCCCCCAACTTTAGCCTACTGAGCTCTTATCTCCTTCTCTATCCACTGCTCTTGCCTCCATCCCTTTAATGGTGTTAGGCAGTGACATTGTTTCACTTCCAGACTGCCTCTTCAATTTGACTTTGAAACTACTATATTTGACCATTCACACTCCTTCCCTGTGTAGGCTTGTTACACACCAGGGCTCTGGTCCCTCCATTCATCTAAGATTTTGGCAGCTGTCCTCTGTCTCCAGGTCAGCCTTAGTTCTAAGTGGGTGCAGCATCCAACATCTCCATCCCCCAGACCTCATCTTCTGTAAGCATCTTTCTCACTTCCATCACCCGCCTCTATGGATACCCGGGACTTGGTCAAAAATGAAATCTACTTGAAGGTTTGAACAGATTCAGACATCTCAACCTTTGATGTTAATTTCAAATCTCTTTTTGTCTCCTTTCAACATCAACTTGCATAAAAACAAAGCATACTCTAGTTATTTTAGGTTGAAATGGATACAGTGCAAAGATGAAAATTCTTGTAAAAGTGTTGGAAGGATTGGTAGAGACAGCTCCAGGTTGATCATCACTCAGATCATCACTAGATCACTAGATTATCAGAATTGGCAGTCTCATGGTTACTTAATGAATGGGCAAAACATCATACACAGTGTGGTTTGTGTTGCTGCCATAATTCAAAAGGACCCAGGCAGGTCATACCACAACTCTACTCCAGTAAAAATTAATTAAAATAAAAGGCCCAGGCACATTGTAAAGCAATTATACTCCAGTAAAAATTAATTTAAAAAGCAGCACAATCAATCAGTATTGCTTCTCATTCTTCATGGGAAGGAAACAACTTGTAAAAGACAAGTTTTTTATTTAATTTTTAAAAAAATTAAATTTTACTGGGATATAGTTGGTTTACAATGTTATGTTAGTTTCTACTGAACAGCAAAGTGAACCAGCTATGCATATACATATATGCTTTCTTTTTTGGTTTTCTTTCCCATTTAGGTCATCATAGAGTGTTGAGTAGAGTTCCCTGAGCTATGCAGTAGGTTCTCATTCGTGATCTGTTGTATACATGCTGCTGCTGCTGCTAAGTCACTTCAGTCGTGTCCGACTGTGCGACCCCATAGACGGCAGCCCACCAGGCTCCCCCGCCCCTGGGATTCTCAAGACAAGAACACTGGAGGTTGTATACATAGTATCAATTATATATATACATATATATATATATGTATATATATATATATGTCAGTCAGTCTCCCCATCAACCCCACCATCTCTCCCTGCTTGGTGTTCTTGAATTTGTTCTCTTTCTCTGTGTCTCTATTTCTGTTTTGCAATTAAGATCATGTATACCATTTTTTTTTAGATTCCACATATATGTGTTAATATATGATATTTGTTTTTCTCTTACTTCACTTACTGAGTGAAGTGACTTACTTCACTCTATATGACAGTCTCTAGGTTAATCCACATCTCTACAAATGACCCAGTATTGCTCCTTTTTATGGCTGAATAATATTACATGTCCTTCATTTTTAGAGTTATCCAGTCATACTCTAATCCCTCTATGCCCTAAAACATTGCTGAAGTCTCCTGGGGCCTATCTTCCATTCTCTGGCTCTTCCCAAGGCATCTGCTCTTTTCTACTCACCTATTCTATCAGCATGGTATCTTCAATATAGCAGACCAGTAGGGTGTCTTGTGAAGGTGGATGATCAATGTTCTCATAGACTTAGTCATGGCACAAGGCTGCAGGATTGGATCTATTCTGTTTTTGCAAAGCAGCAAAGCTAGCTCTACTGGATACAAGTTGATGGTTCTGATGTTCTCTGCTTTAGGATGTAGAAAAAGTATATCATCAATTCATCAATCATAAAGCAGGTGCCAGTGAATGTAAAATAATTTGCTCTGATAAAGAAATTAAATATAGAACAACAGCTATCATGGAAGTAATAGCTGAATGAAATTAAGATTGTCTGATGTCATTTATCAAGATTCAAGTATCTTCTCCATAGTCTGAAAGGAAAGTTAGATGGAGATGTGAAGGGAATCACTGCTGCACCATGATACAGACTTTTGAAGGAGTCACTCATTTCTTTGGCTCCCTCAGGAATTCCATGCTGCTCTTCCTTAGCTATACTGAGAAGAAAACAGCTTCAGAAGATTCCATGTGCATCTTCCCATCTTAATAATTCTTACTTCATAGGTCAAAGAGATTATGTCAGGATTCTGCAGTTGGTGGGGTTTTATATACACAAACTCTATAGCCATTCGTTTAGAAAAAAAAAAAAACATAAAAAAAAATAAATTCACAGAATCATTGAAACCAATGTGAGATAAGCTCTCATCAAAATTTAATGACTATCTGAGAGTCTCCCATAACTTGCTACTCTGACCAGTTTACATAGTAGTATTTTGTATGTCCAGGCACTGGAATTAACTAAGAACTGTGGTCCAACATTTTCAGAAGCATTGATCCTGTAGTTCCTGTTTCTCAGCATATATTCATAATATATTGCTTCTGAGTTCTGTAGAAGAAACACAGCATGCATTTGTGATGTACTAAAGGTCCTTCTCCAAGGGAGCTTGACTCTGAATTCACTCACGTCTTCTAATTAAATGACGTTTGTGTGTCTCAATAACTTGAATAAATCTCTATTTTTCAGCCTTCAAGTTCTTTTGATTATTCATAGCAAGTTGGATATCCCTTAATGAGTCACCCATATAGCTCAAGCTTATTGTCCCTGTGATCAACCATGTACCATCAAAGACCACTGTGATTCACCTGTTCTGAATAGGAACTCCAATTCTGCTCCAGTTATGCGAACTAAGTCTGCTTTGTCTCTGGGGTTAAGTATAATAAGTAATGCTAAGTGATGCTTGTCACCCTGGCAACTATCTCACCACTAAACTCTAGGAGCCTTTTCAGTGGCCATATCTTATGATGGCAATAAGTTTCAGAGCACACCCATCCCAGTGCTTTTTAAAAAGATCCCGTTCTGAAGCTGAAGCTCAAATACTTTGGCCACCTGATGTGAAGAACTGACTCATTAGAAAAGATCCTGATGCTGGGAAAGATTAAAGGCAGGAGGAGAAGGGGATGACAGAGGATGAGATGGTTAGATGGCATCACCAACTTGATGGACATGAGTTTGAGCAAGCTCCAGGAGTTGGTGATGGACAGGGAAGCCTGGCGTGCTGCAGTCCATGGAGTTTCAAAGAGTTGGACATGACTGAGTGACTGAACTACACTGAACTGAACTGTTCTGAGGGAGGTGGGAGGGAGATTCAACAATGAGAGGACATATGTATACAAATGGCTGATTTATGCTGACTTCTATTTGGCAGAAACCAACACACACACACACACGCAAAATAAACTTTCTAAAATGTGGGGAAAAGACCCTGTTCTGTCATTCATCAGTGTATTTTCCAAGAATACAGAGCTGGCTACATCCCAATTCTTAAGTCTTTCGAGATCTTTGATGATTGACTAACAAATGTATAGCATACCAGCCTCATTCTGCACATGTCCCTGGTGGTTCTAGCTTTTAGTTAACCAACTCAGCAAGCAATTGGAACCACTCCTAACTCCCTGAGCTCTAACACACTAAATCCAGAATCTCAGTAAGTGCACCCAAATCAATAAATTTAACCAGTTCTAAAATTTCATTTCACACGCCATGGTCTAGTACTCTCAGAATCCATTCCATGTATAAATATTTATGCATATATAAATTAGGAGCATCTAGCAGTGCCTTGGGGTGTAAAACTTCTCCTGGAATTGGTTGTAACTGACTTGCTGACTGCTTTCTGAGATCTAATCTTAATTACAAGGTCAAGCGGGGAGTGTTGGATGGTAGAGATAGAGTCCAGTGAGAACAGGCATACCCCTCATCACTCTGGCCAGAAGAAGTTTTTGCAAACACAGGAGCAGTAGAGTTTTGTTGCTCAGCATACTTGGAGGTTTCTAAATCCTCCCAACCCATTCAAATGCTTGAAGCTTCACACCTTCTCAGTCAAGGCCCTAACGTTAACATATGTCACTCTGCAAAGAAGTGAGTCGTATGTTCTTTCTGGTTTAGTATCCCACAGGTTCATCCTTTGCATCTATTTTTTAGTCATGCAACCCTCACCCATGAAGCTATAGAAGATAAGACACTATTTTACTTGCCAGGTTTATTCACAATAAATGTTTTACCTCAACAAAAACAGACAAATAATTGAAATCAGCCAGGATTTGAGATGGGCAGACCCCCGATGTAATGCACACAGTAACAGATAAACTTCACTGTAGCATTACTGGGAATAACCCTGGAAGACACCACTTACCTAAGTAATCCAGCTTAACATTACAAACGATGAGGTGTGGCAACATTGACTGTCCCTGATGGCATGCACTTGGAAGAAAACAATATTCTTTCAGTGGATATTCTTGTTACAAATGAACAATATCAACCCAATTGTGAGACAGTATCAGACAAACTAAAATTGAGGGACATTCTGTAAAACCACTGGCCAGTATTCTTCAAAAGTGCCAAGGATATGAAAGCCAAGAAAAGACTGAGGGCCTCTCACAGACTGGAGCTTGTGGATAGCTGAATGCATTGTGGGATCTTGCACTGGATCCTAGGCCAGGGAAAAGAAAGACGTTAGAGGGGAAAATTCTTGAAATTTAAAAGAAAGTTTGATAGTATGGTATCAAGGGGCTTCCCAGGTGGCACTAGTGGCCCCAGCCTGCCAGTGCAGGAGCCATAAGAGACGCAGGTTCGATCCCTGAGTTGGGAAGATCCCCTGGAGGAAGTCATGGCAACCCACTCTAGTGTTCTTGCCTGGAGGATCCCATGGACAGAGGAGCCTGGCCGGCTACAGTCCATAGGGTCGCAAAAAAGTTGGACACTACTGAAGTGACTTAGCACAACACAGCACAGTATGGTGTCAGTGTTAATTTTCTGGTTTCAAACACTATATTATTGTCAGAAGATAATAACATTAGGGGAAGGTGGATCACAAGTGTACAGGTAACTCTCTAATATTTATGTAAATCAGCAAGTCTAAAATCAGAATGAATTTATTTCTGGATTTATTTATTTACTTTATTTCTGGATTTCCTAAGGAAATGTTTTTATTCTACAACTTATATGGAAGTTTGTACAGTCCAACAGGTTGTTCTTTCTTGCTGCTGTGAAATGAGAAAAATGCAGGCAAACAGAAGAGGCAGCAGCGTGGACCTCTAGGCATCTGCCATCTCTCCTCTGTGCCATTGTTCTTTCCCATCAGCTCTGTTCCTTCGAGTGGGGGTTGGGTTTCATAAGGACTTGGTGTCTTAATAAGAGGATGTATTCACAGAAATTCTCCTCCTGGAATCCATGACCTTCTGGGAAAGCTGATCAAACGGCTCTAAGAACTGTCATTTGTCTGCTGTGATCATGGTGACTTTGCAACTTGCAAACAGCTTACATTTCAAGTCCGAATTCCTGCCTAGCTTTTTTTTTTAAACTCTTGAAACAGAGAGGAAAAGTCAAACATTTCAAATAGGTGAGGGGTATTTTACCTTCTTAAATTTCTGCATCAGTTGAAGCAGGATCTTGCCCTGTAAAAAGCCCAGTGGCTATTAGATTCAAAAGGCAATATGTTTTGTAATCCTCTTTCTTTCCTGGGGCTTTGATTTCTTATTGCTTACCAGGGCTAAATTGTTTGCCCTTGACAATTTTTAGTACTACAGTTATTGAGGATTATGTTATAAAACTTAATCCATTCTGACCACGTCAACAGTTGAAACAAGCTTCACTGCTCTTACTTTTCAAATCATATTTCTCAATATATCACATATATATTAAAAACACTGAATGATTTGTCTTAACCTCAAATTATTTAGATATGCTTCTGGTCAATATGAATGCAGATATTGAACCATTGACTCAATTTTGGCTTCTCAGCTTCCTAATAAAATTGTTTCTTAAGATTTTAAAATATTTTCTTCCTATTTTTCCTTTAAAAACAACGCAACAGTTCATTAGTTGCATTTTCTGTTTCCCACATACTGAGATGACAGCATTACCAAACATTCTGCTGCTACAAAATAAAGGTTTTTTTTTTCTTCCTTTAATAACAATTTCCTCCTCATACTTTCAGCCCTTGCGTAAGTCTCCAAAACCCTTGAAACTTCTGCCTGCTACCTGGTTTCAAAGTCAATTGCATGTGTTTTACAGTTTTCTCACTGGAGGACCCATTTCTAGTTACCCAACTGAAGAAGATCAAACCACTCAATCCTAAAGGAAATCAACTCACTCAGTCCTAAAGGAAATCAACCCACTCAATCCTAAAGGCAATCAATACTGAATATTCGCTGGAAGGACTGATGCTGATGCTGAAGCTCCAATACTTTGGCTAACTAATGTGAGGATCCGACTCAATGAAAAAGACCCTGATGCTGGGAAATATTGAGGGCATGGGGAGAAGGGGATGACAGAGGATGAGATGATTGGATGGCATCACCGACTCAACAGACGTGAACTTGAGCAAACTCTGGGAGATAATGGAGGATAGAGGAGCATGGTATGCTGCAGTTCATGGGGTTGCAAAAAATTGGACATGACTTAGCAACTGAACAATAACAAACTCCATTTCATGTACTGCTGCATGGCAAACTCTCCCAAAACATGGTGGCTTACAAAAACAATAATTTCATAATTTTGTAGGTCAGAGTTTGGGGCAGTTTTTCTGGGCCTTTTTCACATGATTTCGACAGACGTCACAGTGGGATTGTGCTGGTGGGTGGACCAGCAGAGAAAGTAATCAGCCAACACAGAAGAGGGCCGCCACCCTGGCTTTGAGCTGGCATTGTCTGTAGTAAGTAGTAGACTAAGACTCATGCAGTGAGGGCTGAAGGCCTGAATGAAATTGAGGGAGATCTCAGCATTTGTTCTTGTCCTATAAAATGACATCAGTGAAGACAATTTATTCCATGCATACTCACCAGTAAAAATAATTTTCCTGTTATGAAAGCATTCAAAATTCAGTAGCAAGCTAATTCAAAGGGAAAATAATACACCAGGAGATTAAAAAATGAGCCAGGAAAAAACTAGATGTGGAAATTAAATAATCATAGATAAGTATTCCTAGAAGTTCTCACATCCAAATTGTGCTAAACCCACTCCAGAATTTGCATTTAATAAAGAATGTGTGTCCGTGAGCTTACAAATTCAAATAGAAGAGCCAACCTACAACTTGCCAAATATTTTGTCAAAGTGAAAACACATGGAAACTTGGCAATTTATATTTTGCCTGTGATGTTACCCTACACCTGAATACTTTTAAATATATAAGCATCATCCTAAATATCAGTAAATATAGAAATATTGAAATATTTAATGTTTTTTGCCCAAGAAGCAAAATACCTAGTGATTGACTACATTTTCTTTCTGATTTTTGTGGGTTGCATATGTGTTATAATATTTAGGTAATTGCCTTAATAGTAACTTGTGGATTTTTTTTAAGGAATTGTTTCATTTGATACAGAAGAAGCAAACACTTCATCTGTTACTCTTAAGAACTATCCTAAATAAGGCTGTAATTGTAATCATTTCTAAAAGAAGCTAATTCCTCTACAGCTTTAAAGTGCAATTAATAGCCTCCACACAGCTTCTTGGCCAATCTCCAAATCATCAAACAGCTAGTGGAGAATTATCTGGATTGCTCAGAAGGAAAACATTGTTCTAAATACAATTTAATTTTGTCTTGAACATTTAATATATGTCTCACTAAAACTTCTCCAAAGTGAAATTTTTTCTTTTAATAATCAACATCTACCATTTCAAAGTAAATAGTATGCAATATAAGCCCTCATGAATTAAAGATTCTCCAAAGTCATAGGAGGTTTTTCAGAAAAACCAGTGAAAATTTATATATTTATTAAAATATAAAGTGTTATATTTTAAGTTTCAGTGTTAAGAACAATTTAAAATTACTTAAACTATTTATTGGAATAATTTGTTTGCATGACCAATTTTTTCTACTGAGGACAAGTGTAAAAACACAAAATTCCTTTGTCAATAAGATATATTTATTTTTATGTATCAAAGCATGTTTTTTCCCAATCCAAGCTGTGTTCAAATTTCATTAAAATTATGAAGGGAAATGTGAACATTACTGCAAAATAATAAATGTAAAAATTGTGCTGGTGTATAACTAAAAATCTAAATATACTTAAAGTTCAGTTCAGTTCAGTTGCTCAGTCTTGTCTGACTCTTTGCAACCCCATGAATCGCAGCATGCCAGGCCTCCCTGTCCATCACAAACTCCCGGAGTTTACTCAAACTCATGCCCATCGAGTCAGTGATGCCATCCAGCCATCTCATCCTCTGTCTTCCTCTTCTCCTCCTGCCCCCAATCCCTCCCAGCATCAGGGTCTTTTCCAATGAGTCAACTCTTCACATGAGGGGGCCAAAGTATTGGAGTTTCAGCTACAGCATCAGTCCTTCCAATCAATACCCAGAACTTACCTCCTTCAGGATGGACTGGTTGGATCTCCTTGCAGTCCAACGGACTCTCAAGAGTCTTCTTCAACACCATAGTTCAAAAGCATCAATTTTTTGGCACTCAGCTTTCTTCACAGTCCAACTTTCACATCCATACATGACGACTGGAAAAACCATATCCTTGACTAGATGGACCTTTGTTGGCAAAGTAATGTCTCTGCTTTTTAATATGCTATCTAGATTGGTCATAACTTTCCTTCCAAGGAGTAAGTGTCTTTTAATTTCATAGCTGCAATCACCATCTCCAGTGATTTTGGAGCCCAAAAAAATAAAGTCTGACACAGTTCCTACTGTTTCCCCATCATTTTCCCGTGAAGTGATGGGACTGTATGCCATGATCTTAGTTTTCTGAATGTTAAGCTTTAGGCCAACTTTTTCACTCTCCTCTTTCACTTTCATCAAGAGACTCTTCAGTTCTTCTTTGCTTTCTGCAATAAGGGTGGTGTAATCTGCATATCTGAGGTTATTGATATTTCTCCCAGCAATCTTGATTCCAGCTTGTGCTTCTTCCAGCCCAGCGTTTCTCATGATGTACTCTGCATATAAGTTAAACAAGCAGGGTGACAATATACAGCCTTGACATACTCCTTTTCCTATTTGGAACCAGTCTGTTGTTCCATGTCCAGTTCTAACTGTTGCTTCCTGACCTGCATACAGGTTTCTCAAGAGGCAGGTCAGGTGGTCTGGTATTCCCATCTCCTTCAGAATTTTTCACTGTTTGTTGTGATCCACACAGTCGAAGGCTTTGGTCTTCAAAGTAGCCTATTGACTACTATTGGTAGTCAATAAAGCAGAAATAGATGTTTTTCTGGAACTCTCTTGCTTTTTTGATGATCAAACGGATGTTGGCCATTTGATCTCTGGTTCCTCTGCCTTTTCTAAAACCAGCTTGAACATCTGGAAGGTCTCGGTTCAGGTACTGCTGAAGCCTGGCTTGGAGAATTTTGAGCATTACTTTACTAGCGTGTGAGATGAGTGCAATTGTGTGGTAGTTTGAGCATTCCTTGGCATTGCCTTTCTTTGGGATTGGAATGAAAACTGATCTTTTCCAGTCCTGTGGCCACTGCTGAGTTTTCCAAATTTGCTGGCATATTGAGTGCAGCATTTTCACAGCATCATCTTTCAGGATTTGAAATAGCTCAACTGGAATTCCATCACATCCACTAGCTTGTTCATAGTGATGCTTTCTAAGGCCCACCTGACTTCACATTCCAGGATGTTTGGCTCTAGGTGAGTGATCACACCATTGTGATTATCTGGGTCGTAAAGATCTTTTTTGTACAGTTCTTCTGTGTATTCTTGCCACCTCTTCTTAATATCTTCTGCTTCTGTTAGGTCCATACCATTTCTGGTACTTAAAGTAGGAATACCTTAATGTAAAGAAAGGATTTGCATAATTTATTTACTTTGGTAGCGTTTAATGCTATATAGGTTCAGTATAAATCTTCCTTCCTTTGTTAGTCTGTTTTATAACATTAGTCCCCAATTTCAGGTAGTGGTAAAATAAGACCTGATTGTTGGGAAGTGACTAGGTAATGCTCTGACAACATCAGACTCTGCTATCAGGAAAAATACTTGAAATGCAGGGTGAGGCTGTTAGTCATTTCCAAGATTAAATATATTCCTGAAGACTTGTATGCAAGGCAGATTATAATCAGTATTTATTTTCAATTATAAATTTTATCTAAGGCATCTAGTTTCAAGCCTGAAAGTTAGTAATCATTCAGTTTACATAGTTACTGTTTTCATCTTTTATGTTGATTGTGGAGATATATATATATATTTGGCATTCATTTCCAAAAACATTTATATCTTCAAAATTATATCACCTTGCAAATATCTCAATGAGATTCTTCAGTTTTCTGTAAATTAAACAGATGATTTCTATGTATTTTTAAACACACTTTAAAACACCCATATAATAAACCATGGGAATATTATGCCAAGTGAAAGAAACCAGATGCAAAAGACCATATATTGTATAATTCCATTAGTATGAAGTCTTCACAGTAGGCAGAGCTGTAGACACAGAAAACAGGTTAGTGGTCACTTGGAGGGAGGGAAGATGAAAAGTGACCCCTTAGTGGACACTAAGTTTTCTGGAACTAGATAGAGTGATGGTTACACTATATTGTGAATGTATTACATGTCATTGATGTAAAATTTAATTAATTAAATTTATTTAATTAATTATATTTAAATTTCAATAAAAAGACACATAAAATATAATACAGCTTACATTAGATGTTCAAGGAAACATGGAAGATCTTCCAAAAATTACTATTCTATGGTTCTGTTACCCATCTTTTAGACTAAGTGTCCCTCAGCTATCCTTGGAAAAGTATTCTTCCTGTTAGAGGGTCCTTAGAATTTCTTGTTTGATTTGAGGAGCTCCAAAGTGACAATAGGATGTTCTGAAGACCAAATGATAGCTCGTTTTCCAGGAGAATTTGATCTTTTTGTTTGTTTGTTTTTTGACTGCATCATGAGTCTTGCACGAACTTTGTTCCCCAACCAGGGATGGAACCCAGGCCCCCTGCAGTGGAAGCATGAAGTCCTAACCACTGGACCACCAGGGAAGACCCAACTCTGATTTTTTTGTAATGCAAGTCATATTTCCAGTAGTGAAACAATTACTTAATGGAAGACCTGAAGATAAATTATAATAAGTCACTGCCAACATGTTATTCAATATACAAACTGAAAATTAAGAAGCGATATATGTAAAGGGTTAGGTTAATTTTAACATGCCAATTTTGTGATTAACATTAAGTAGAAATACAAAAAACAAATGAGCACATTCTATGTTGGTATAAATTTTGATAGAAATTTTGGGTCATGAATGGAAATGGTAGTGACAACATTTCTATGTCCGTGTGACTTCAACCAGCAGAAACATATAAACTTCCTCTCCTACTTGGTATAGTATAAAGTAGAGTGAACAAACATTTTAGGGGCTGATTTTGGCAGAAATATAAGGCAGGAGATGATGCCATTTTCTGCCATCTGTAGATTTGTTGGTATGACTTGGTGTGAAGGAGAGAAAGCATTCTGCTTGACTGTCTGGCACAGTTTGTGGGAAGGCTGAGCGTTGGGCATACAGTTTACAGATACCAGCGGGTAGAATAAAAAGGCAGGAGAACCCTGGGGACAGAGGGCATTGCTGGATAAACGGAGCCTTGTGGAGATTGAAGGCAAAAATTCCTTTGTGACGTTACAACCAAAGAACAACATTAATTACTGGTTTTCATTGAAAGGAAGCAACTATTGGAAGTACTAACTTTGTGCAGTCTTTTTTTTAAAAAAAATTAATTATTTTGGAGTATAAGTTGCTTTACAATGTTGTGTTGTTTTTTGCTGTACAGCAAAGTGAATCAGCTACATGTATACATATATTCCCCTCCCATAAGATCATGGCATCTGGTCCCATCACTTCATGGGAAATAGATGGGGAAACAGTGGAAACAGTGTCAGACTTTATTTTTTTGGGCTCAAATATCACTGCAGATGGTGATTGCAGCCATGAAATTAAAAGATGCTCACTCCTTGGAAGGAAAGGTATGACTAATCTAGATGGCATATTAAAAAGCAGAGACATTACTTTGCCAACAAAGGTCCATCTAGTCAAGGCTATGGTTTTTCCAGTGGTCATGTATGGATGTGAAAGTTGGACTGTGAAGAAAGTTGAGCGCTGAAAAATTGATGCTTTTGAACTATGGTGTTGAAGAAGACTCTTGAGAGTCCCTTGGACTGCAGGAAGATCCAACCAGTCCATCCTAAAGGAGATCAGTCCTGGGTGTTAATTGGAAGGACTGATGCTGTAGCTGAAGTTCCAATACTTTGGCCCCCTCATGTGAAGAGTTGACTCATTGGAAAAGACCCTGATGCTGGGAAGGATTGGGGGCAGGAGGAGAAGGGGATGACAGAGGATGAAATGACTGGATGGCATCACCGACTCGATGGACATGAGTTTGGGTAAACTCTGGGAGTTGGTGATGAACAGGGAGGCCTGGCATGCTGTGATTCATGGGATTGCAAAGATTCGGACACAACTGAGCGACTGAAGTGCATTGAACTTTTGGATTTCCTTCCCATTTGGGATACCACAGAGCACTGAGTAGAGTGCCCTGTGCTATAAAGTAAGTTCTCATTAGTTATCTATTTTATTATAGTATCAACAGTATATATTTGTCCATCCCAATCTCACAATTCCTCTCATTCCCCCTTTTCTCCTTTGGTATCCACATATTTGTTCTGCATATCTGTGTCTCTATTTCTGCTTTGCAAAGAATATCAATCCCTTAACTTTATGTTTCCAGGTTTGTATATAGTTAGATTTTCTTAAAAATTATAATTTTAAGTAATTCTTCCCTTTTTTAGAGTATAACTAAACATATGGATAATGAAGAAGTCAAGGGGAGATTAGAAATAACCTTTCTGAGCCTCAAAAGAATTCTTATGAAACTGCTTTCTTCCCTGTTGGTGTAGCAAGTGAGAATGGAAAAACATTTTCCCAATGGGCCATTATTTCACAATCAGTGGCCCCAAATGACCGTCCCCCTTGTGGTGAGGTTCCTAGAGCAGATGGTACAAGCAACAAGGGCTTATGTTAGGAGCAATTATTCCACTATTGCCTATTGTGTTCCAACTTTGTGAAGCATGGTAACCTATGTTGGCAGTACTGAATTAGAAAATCTTATAACACTAAACCAGAGAAACATTTGTTAGGGAGTTTGCACTTTATCCTTGTTTCTTTTAGAAAGAAAAGCTATTTTCTGATTATTTGAAATTAGGGCCTCTGATTAGGACTTTTATAAACAGAAAGCATTCTAAATTGTTTCTTTCACTTGTCTATAAATCCAGTGATTTTTTTTGCCTTACATGTCCTACTTTCTTGAATGACTAACAAAAAACCCCGAAAAAACAAAAAAACTTGTTCTAGAACTGTCTTCAAAAAGTGAGGATGAGAATGTATGGGATTTTAAGGGACACACACACACACACACACACACACACACACACACATATCTGTCTCTTAATGCTGCTGTAATAAACTGCCACATACTTAGTGGCTTAAAACAACAAAGGTGTATTTTCTTATGATTCTGGAGGTCAGAAGTCCAAAATGGATTTTACTGGGCTGAAATCAAGGCTTCTGAAGGGCTTTGATTTGGAGGCTCTAGGAGTGAATTCACCCCCTTGCCTTCTATAGCTTCTGGGGGCTGCCTACATTCTTTGGCTCATGGTCCCATTCCCTCATCGTAAACCAACCCATTCCCACACTAGGTCACTCTGACACTGACTCTGCCTCTTTTTCACTTCTATGGATTCTTGTGATTACATTGAGCCCACCTTGGATAACTCTCTAGGTTCTTAGTCACATGTGCAAAATCTCTTTTGCCAAATAAAGTTAACACCTTCACAGGTCCTGAGGATTGAAATTCAAATGTCTTTGGGCCACCACTCTACCTACAAAATAATATAAGATGTGCATAGAAAGATGTTAATAAAAAATGTTATAAATCATAAAATATATCACATTAAGTATATAAAGGGTTTCCCTGTGGCTCAGCTGGTAAAGAATCAGCCTGCAATGAGGAAGATCTGGGTTCAATCCCTGAGCAGTAAACACCTTCCAACAATACAAGAGAAGACTCTACACATGGACATCACCAGATGGTCAATTGATTATATTCTTTGCAGTCAAAGATGTTGAAGCTCTATACAGTCAGCAAAAACAAGACTGGAAGCTGACTGTGGCTCAGATCATGAACTCCTCATTGCAAAATTCAGACTTAAAGAAAGCAGGGGAAACCACTAGACCATCCAGGTATGACCCAAGTCAAACCCCTTATGATGATAGTGGAAGTGACAAATAGTTTCAAGGAATTTGATCTGATAGACAGAGTGCCTGAAGAACTATGGACAGAGGTTCATGACATTGTACAGGAGGCAGTGATCAAGAACATCCCCAAGAAAAAGAAATGCAAAAAAGCAAAATGGTTGTCTGAGGATGTCTTACAAATAGTTGAGAAAAGAAGAGAAGCTAAAGGCAAAGGAGAAAGGGTAAGCTATATCCATCTGAATGCAGAGTTCTAAAGAGTAGCAAGGAGAGATAAGAAAGCCTTCCTCAGTGATCAACACAAAGAAATAGAGGTAAACAATAGAAGGGGAAAGACTAGAGATCTCTTCAAGAAACTTAGAGATACCAAGGGAACATTTCATGCAAAGATGGGCACAATAAAGGACAGAAATGGTATGGGCCTAAGAGAAGAAGAAGATATTAAGAAGAGATGACAAGAATACACAGAAAAACTATACAGTAATGATCTTCATGACCCAGATAACCATGATGGTGTGATCACTCACCTACAGCAAGACATCATAGACTGTGAAGTCAAGTGGGCCTTAGGAAGCATCACTATGAACAAAACTAGTGAAGGTGATGGAATTCCAGTTGAGCTATTTCAAATCCTGAAAGATGATGCTGTGAAAGTGCTGCACTCAATATGCCAGCAAAATTGGAAAACAGCAGTGGTCACAGGATTGGAAAAGCTCGGTTTTCATTCCAATCCCAAAGAAAGAAAATGCCAAAGAATGTCCAAACTACTGCACAATTGCACTCATCTCACACACTAGCAAAGTAATGCTCAAAATTCTCCAAGCCAGGCTTCAACAGTATGTGAACTGAGAAATTCCAGATGTTCAAACTGGATTTAGAAAAGGCAGAGGAACCAGAGATCAAATGGCCAACATCCACTGGACCATAGAAAAAGCATGAGAATTCTAGAAAAACATCTACTTCTTCTTTATTGACTACGGCAAAGCCTTTGTTTGTGTGCATCACAACAAACTGTGCAAAATTCTTAAAGAGATGGGAATACCAGACCACCTTACCTGTCTCTTGAGAAACCTGTAGTAGGTCAAGAAGCATCAGTTAGAACTGGACATGGAACAACAGATTGGTTCCAAATTGCTAAAGAATTATGTCAAGACTGAATATTATCACCCTACTTATTTAACTTATATGCAGAGTACATCATGCAAAATGCTGGGCTGGATGAAGCACAGGTTGGAATCAAGATTGCTGGGAGAAATATCAATAACCTGAGATACACAGATGACACCACCCTTATGGCAGAAAGTGAAGAAGAACCAAAGAGCCTTTTGATGAGTGTGAAAGGGGAGAGTGAAATGATGGCTTAAAATTCAAGATTCAAAAAATGAAAATATGGCATCCAGTTCCATCACTTCATGGCAAATAGATGGGGAAACAATGAAAAAAAGTGACAGACTTTGTTTTCTTGGGCTCCAAAATCACTGCAGATGGTGACTGCAGTCATGAAATTAAAAAATGCTTGCTCCTTGGAAGAAAAGCTATGGATGAACCTAGACAACATATTAAAAGCAGAGACATTACTTTGCCGACAGAAGTCCATTTAGTCAAAGTTATGGTTTTCCCAGTAGTCATGTGTGAATGTGAGAGTTGGACTATAAAGAATGCTGAGTGTCAAAGAAGTGATGCTTTTGAAATGTGATGTTGGAGATCACTCTTTAAAATCCCTTGGACTGCAAGGAGATCAAACCAGTCAATCCTAACGGATATCAGTCTTGAATATTCATTGGAAGGACTGATGCTGAAGCTTAAACTCTAATACTTTGGCCACCTCATGTGAACTAACTCATTAGAAAAGACCCTAATGCTGGGAAATTTGAAGGCAGGAGGAGAAGTGGATGACAGAGGATGAGAATGGTTGGATGGCATCACCAACTTGATGGACTTGAGTTTGAGCAAGCTCCAGGAGTTGCTGATGGAAAGGCAAGCCTGGCTTGCTGCAGTCCATGGGGTAGCAAAGAATTGGACATGACTGAGCAATTGAATGGAACTGAAAATATGTAAATGGAAACACACTACAATGTGTAGGGTATTACCCTGAATTAACATGGTAGTTCCAATGGGCATTTCCGGTGATTAATTTCATATTCATGTATTGATATTTTGGTAAGTAGTTACATAAATCATGTATGTGACAGTGTATAATTTAATAACACACTGTTCTATCACCACCAAATTTCAAAACTGAAACATTACCAATATGAAACATACCTATATAACCCTTCCCTAATCCCATTCTCCTAAGGTTTCCCTAGGTTACCATTGTCAACCATTTTGTGTTTATAATTGTTTTGCCCTCAAAATTTTATTAGAGAGATGGAAAGAGATACAGATAGATAGATAGACTGGTAGGTATGTAGGTTGGTAGATGAGAGAGAGAGACACATTGCTTGGTTTTTAATTTTACAAAAGTGGTGCTATAACATATTTTTTATTTATTTATTTTTACTAAATTTAACATTTCTAAAATTTAGCCTCATTGCAAATAGTAGTATTAATTCATATTCACTGTTATATTGTATCTGATTTTTTTTGACATATTATAATATATTATACATTTTTCTGCCAATGAATACTTGGATTGGTTCCAGTTTTTGTTTTGTTTTTCACTATCACTAACAGTGCTGCTATAAATATTTTGTTAATATCACCTAGTGTGCAAGTGGAAGGATTTCTTAAGATTTATACTTAGAACTAAAATTTTGGTATCTTGAATTTCACAGATCAAATTTACAATACAGTTTTTGCAATTAAAAAATTGCTGTCTCAATTTCCCACACTTTTTCTACTTTCAGCTGCAGTATATAAGCTATCATTTGGCTCTATGTTTTTGCCAAAATCTGTGTCATCAAACCTCTTATTTTTAACAATCGAGTAGGTTAAAATGGTATCTCAATTTCCAGTTTTTTAAGGAATCTCCACACTGTTCTTCATAGTGGCTGTACTAGTTCGCATTCCCACCAACAGTGTAAGAGGGTTCCCTTTTCTCCACACCCCCTCCAGCATTTATTGCTTGTAGACTTTTGGATAGCAGCCATCCTGACTGGCGTGTAATGGTACCTCATTGAGGTTTTGATTTGCATTTCTCTGATAATGAGTGATGTTGAGCATCTTTTCATGTGTTTGTTAGCCATCTGTATGTCTTCTTTGGAGAAATGTCTGTTTAGATCTTTGGCCCAGTTTTTGATTGGGTCATTTATTTTTCTGGAATTGAGCTGCAGGAGTTGCTTGTATATTTTTGAGATTAATCCTTTGTCTGTTTCTTCATTTGCTATTATTTTCTCCCACTCTGAAGGCTGTCTTTTCACCTTACTTATAGTTTCCTTTGTTGTGCAAAAGCTTTTAAGTTTCATTAGGTCCCATTTGTTTAGTTTTGCTTTTATTTCCAATATTCTGGGAGGGGGGTTATAGAGGATCTTGCTGTGATTTATGTCGGAGAGTGTTTTGCCTATATTCTCCTCTAGGAGTTTTACAGTTTCTGGTCTTACATTTAGATCTTTAATCCATTTTGAGTTTATTTTTGTATATGGTGTTAGAAAGTGTTCTAGTTTCATTCTTTTACAAGTGGTTGACCAGTTTTCCCAGCACCACTTGTTAAAGAGGTTGTCTTTTTTTCCATTGTATATCCTTGCCTCCTTTGTCAAAGATAAGGTGTCCGTAGGCATGTGGATTTATCTCTGGGCTTTCTAGTCTGTTCCATTGATCTATATTTATGTCTTTGTGCCAGTACCATACTGTCTTGATGTCTGTGGCTTTGTAATAGAGCCTGAATTCAGGCAAGTTGATTCCTCCAGTTCCATTCTTCTTTCTCAAGATTGCTTTGGCTATTCAAGGTTTTTTGTATTTCCATACAAATTGTGAAATTATTTGTTCTAGTTCTGTGAAGAATACCATTGGTAGCTTGATAGGGATTGCATTGAATCTATAGATTGCTTTGGGTAGTATACTCATTTTCACAATATTGATTTTTCCAATCCATGAACACGGTATATTTCTCCATCTATTAGTGTCCTCTTTGATATCTTTCATCAGTGTTTTATAGTTTTCTATGTATAGGTATTTTGTTTCTTTAGGTAGATATACTCTTAAGTATTTTATTCTTTTTGTTGCAGTGGTGAATGGTATTGTTTCCTTAATTTCTCTTTCTGTTTTCTCATTGTTAGTGTATAGGAATAGGCATACACACCGAGGAAACCAGATCTGAAAGAGACATGTGTTCCCCAATGTTCATGGCAGCACTGTTTATAATAACCAGGACATGGAAGCAACCTAGATGCCCATCAACAGATGAATGGATAAGGAAGCTGTGGTACATATACACTATGGAATATTACTCAGCCATTAAAAAGAATTCATTTGAGTCAGTTCTAATGAGATGGATGAAACTGGAGCCCATTATACAGAGTGAAGTAAGCCAGAAAGATAAAGACCAATATAGTATACTAGCACATAAATATGGAATTTAGAAAGATGGTAATGATAACCCTATATGCAAAACACAAAAAGAGACACAGATGCACAGAACAGACTTTTGGACTCTGTGGGAGAAGGTGAGGGTGGGATGTTCTGAGAGAATAGCATTGAAACAAGTATACTATCAAGGGTGAAACAAATCACCAGCCCAGGTTGGATGCATGAGACAAGTGCTCAGGGCTGGTGCACTGGGAAGACCCAGAAGGATGGGATGGAGAGGGAGGGAGGAGGGGGGATCGGGATGGGGAACACATGTAAATCCATGGCTATTCATGTCAATGTATGGCAAAAACCACTACAATATTGTAAAGTAATTAACCTCCAACTAATAAAAATAAATGGGAAAAAATGGTATCTCAATATCTTAATTAGCACGTTTTTATTTACAAATGAGTTTGAACGTTTTTTCACATATTTATTGGACATTTGTGATCTCTGTCCAGTGAAGCATTTCTTTTTTTTACTGTAGTCTGCTCAGTTGTTTGTCTTTTTCTCATACATTGGTGTGAGACTTTTTATATTTTGGCAATGGCCAATCATAAGTTCTACCACTGTGGCAAATATCTTTTTCCATTGTGGTCTGTTTTTTCATTATCCTTAAATAGCCTGTTGGTGAATAGAATTTCTTAATTTTGACATCATAGAATTTATTAAAAAATCTACCTCACGTCAAGGCCATAGAATATTCTGCTATATTTTCTTCTATTTTTTCAGTTTTACTATTCTGCTTGAACTTTTAATCTACCCAAACTTGATTTCTTGGGTGGTATCATGTAGACATAGAATGTGACCATTTTGCCATAGGCAGAATCATTTATTAAGCACCCAGCTCTCACCTGAAAACTTTTTTTTTTGTCAAATAAGGACTGTTTTCAGGCTCTTCCTTTAGTCCTATTAGTCAGTTTATCTTTGCACCAGTATCATAATCTCTTACAGCATTTTAGTCATTTTAAGCATCTATTACATGAAATCTCTCTACATTTGTTCTTTATTTATAAGCATGTCTTAGCTATTCCTGGATCTTATAATCTATAATCATACAATTTATAAGATTTTCTTGTCAATTTCCTCAAAAAACTTGGTGGACTTTGATAAAAGTTGCACTGGATCCAACAACTAATTTAGAAAGAATTGCTCACTTCATAATATTTAATCTTTTTTGTTTAATCGTGGCATCTCTCTCCATTTAAATATTTACATTGTAAAGAAATTATGAAATGTTCTGCATGAAAGAGTTTAACATATTTTAGAGGTATCTCTACGTATGATTTTAGTCTTAGTATATGATAATATCTTTTCAATTTTTCAGTTCATTTGAACCCCATAAATTCAAAGACTAGTCAAATTTATATCCACTTGGACCAGTTCGCATTCATCATTTCTTTTTGCATTTCAGAACAGAATTCTGTGGGTTTTGTACTGTCTTTTTAAAGTAAATTAATTAGAAGTTCATTTTGTAAATGTTCAAGATTAAACTGTGTATTTTTCTGTACTGACTCACCTTCAATTTTGAGATTATATTACTGAGTACACTATTCAAAGTTAACTATAATTTCCTCTTAGTACTTTGAGTAATTTGAGTACTTTGAGTAAATTGAGTACTTTGAGTATTGTGAGTTTCATTATTAATATTGAGAAGTCTGCTGCCAGTCTAAGTATTTTCCAGTGTAGGTGATAAGTGCTTACTGTACACATGCCAGACAATTAATCTAGCTGAAATTCTATAGACTTAAGTGATTTTCAGTATTCACACAGTTTGGCAAACATCATCACAGAGATTTTTGGATATTTATTTTTCCCTAAAATTCATGTCACTCCCTGCTTCCCCTCAACTAAGAAACTATTTACTGTCTTTTAATGTGGGATATTTCTTTAGCTGTAGATTCAATTCAAATTCTGTTTTCAACTGATTCTTATATGCTTTTACATATTCACTATATATTTAATATCAACAACTATATTTTCATTCATTTATTATTCTACTTGATTATTTTAAAAATATATCTGGTATTATAGCTTCCTACTATCAACATTATCTTTTATTTCTTAAAATGCATTTTATATGTTTATTTTCTATTCTTGATATAATATTCCAATTGAAGTCCATGCATATTCATGTCTGTTTTCGTCTTCAGTAAAATATTATCATAATAAAATAGCTATCTCTTCCCTGTGTTTCCATAGCTTGCTGTGCACTTCAACATGGCCCTTTTAATGGAAAAAAATTATGTTTACAGTTTGTCTTTTATAATAGAGTGAACAATTTGAGAACAGACATTATCTTTCAATATTGTATCATCAGCATTAACTGCATTGCAGGCTAGCAACACATGATAAATAAATGTTTATTGGACAACACTAAATAACTTTGATCTTTTAATACTTTTAACTTGAATAAATTCTGTTGAGTTTTTGGCTAAGATAATATATTCTATGTCAACTTTTCAACATCAGTTCAGTTCAGTTGCTCCACCGTGTCTGACTCTTTGTGACCCCATGGACTGCAGTATGCCAGGCTTCCCTGTCCATCACCAACTCCTGGAGCTTGCTCAAACTCATGTCCAGTGAGTCAGTGATGCCATCTAACCATCTCATCCTCTGTCATCCCCTTATCCTCCTGCCTCAATCTTTCCCAGCATCAGGGTCTTTTCCAATGAGTCATCTGTACCCAACAGGTGGCCAAAGTATTGGAGCTTCAGCTTCACCCTCAGTGCTTCCAACGAATAATCAGCACTGATTTCCTTTAGGATGGACTCTAAAGCTGTGGTACATATACACCATGGAATATTACTCAGCCATTAAAAAGAATTCATTTGAATCAGTCCTAATGAGATGGATGAAACTGGAGCCCATTATACAGAGTGAAGTAAGCCAGAAAGATAAAGAACATTACAGCATACTAACACATATATATGGAATTTAGAAAGATGGTAATGACAACCCTATATGCAAAACAGAAAAAGAGACACAGAAATACAGAACAGATTTTTGAACTCTGTGGGAGAAGGTGAGGGTGGGATGTTTCGAAAGAACAGCATGTATATTATCTATAGTGAAACAGATCACCAGCCCAGGTGGGATGCATGAGACAAGTGCTCGGGGCTGGTGCACTGGGAAGACCCAGAGGAATCGGGTGGAGAGGGAGGTGGGAGGGGGGATCGGGATGGGGAATACGTGTAAATCTATGGCTGATTCATATCAATGTATGACAAAACCCACTGAAATGTTGTGAAGTAATTAGCCTCCAACTAATTTAAAAAAAAAAAGAAAAAAGAAAAAAATATAATTAATTAAATAAATTTAGTTAAATTTAATTAAATAAATTTAATTAATTAAATGTTACATCAGTGACCTGTAGTACATTCACAATATAGTGTAACCATCACTCTATCTAGTTCCAGAAAACTTAGTGTCCACTAAGGGGTCACTTTTCATCTTCCCTCCCTCCAAGTGACCACTAACCTGTTTTCTGTGTCTACAGCTCTGCCTACTGTGAAGACTTCATACTAATGGAATTATACAATATATGGTCTTTTGCATCTGGTTTCTTTCACTTGGCATAATATTCCCATGGCTTATTATATGGGTGTTTTAAAGTGTGTTTAAAAATACATAGAAATAGGATGGACAGTCCAAGGGACTCTCAAAAGTGTTCTACAACACCACAGTTCAAAAGCATCAGTTCTTTGGAACTCAGCTTTCTTTATGGTCTAACTCTCACATCCATACATGGATACTGGAAAAACCACAGCTTTGACTAGATGAAACTTTGTCAGCAAAGTAATGTCTCTGCTTTTTAATATGCTGTCTAGGTTCATCATAGCTTTTCTTCTAAGGAGCAAGTGTCTTTTAATTTCATGGCTGCAGTCACCATCTGCAGTGATTTTGGAGCCCAAGAAATTAGTCTGTCACTGTTTCCATTGTTTCCCCATCTATTTGCCAGAAAATGATGGGACCAGATGCCTTGATCTTAGTTTTGTGAATATTGAGTTTTAAGTCAGCTTTTTCATTCTTCTCTTTCACTTCATTAGGCTCTTTAGTTCTTCTTCACTTTCTGCCATAAGGATGGTGTCATCTGTGTATCTAAGGTTATTTATATTTCTCCCAGCAATCTTGATTCCAGCTTTTGCTTCATCCAGCCTGGTATTTCTCATGATGTACTCTGAATATAAGTTAAATAAACAGGGTGACAATGTTCAGCCTTGATGTAATTCTTTACCAATTTGGAACCAGTTCGTTGTTCCATGTCCAGTTCTGACTGCTGCTTCTTGACCTGCATACGGATTTCTCAGGAGGCAGAAAAGGTGTTCTGGTATTCCCATCTCTTTAAGAATTTTGCACAGTTTGTTGTGATGCACACAATCAAAGGCTTTGTCGTAGTTAATAAAGCAGAAATAGATGTTTTTCTAGAACTGTCTTGCTTTTTCTGTGATCCAGTGGATGTTAGCCATTTAGGCTCTGGTTCTTCTGCCTTTTCTAAATCCAGCTTGAACATCTGGAACTTCTCAGTTCACTTACTGTTGAAGCCTGGCTTGGAGAATTTTGAGCATTACTTTGCTGGTGTGTGAGCTGAGTGCAATTGTGCAATGCTTGAGCATTCTTTAGCATTGCCTTTCTTTGGGATTGGAATGAAAATTGAGCTTTTCCAGTCCTGTGACCACTGCTGAGTTTTCCAAATTTGCTTGCATATTGAGTGCAACACTTTCACAGCATTATCTTTGGGGATTTGAAATAGCTCAACTGGAATTCCATCACCTCCACTAGCTTTGTTTATAGTGATGCTTCCTAAGGCCCACTTGACTTCACAGTCTTTGATGTCTGGCTGTAGGTGAGTGATCACACCATTGTGGTTATCTGGGTCATTAAGATCTTTTTATATTCTATCTCAACTTTTCAACATACAGAAAATAAATATATTCCATCTCAGCTTTCAACATACACATGCTCAAATACATGTATGTACTGTTAAATATTCACATCTTACTTTTTGCAGAAAGTAACTGAATAATTATATGCTGGGGCAAAATTTTTACCAAGTTAAAAATTACATGAATATAAAATATATTTCCAATAGTTTAATCAAGCTAAGTACCACTTCTTAACAACATCTTTGATAACATCATCAATAACTTTAAAAATAGGGATATCAACTGAGCTCTTTAACCTGGGAAAAAACATCCTTTTCAAAATTTAGTATGTGAATGTATAATTTGTCAAGCCAATCTCATTAAATCAAATTATAAAGAAGAAGGGCAGTGATAATTGCCACTATAAACCCAATTTTAGAGCTAAGTTTTACAGTCAATTGGGAAATATTCAAGTGATCCAGAAAAAAATAGCCTCTTTGGTGTTTCTTGTTCTATTTTGTAATGATTATTTTTACAATACCATTTTCAAAGTCTTGTTTTAGAAATATCTTCTTTTTTTCAACATGATAAAGATTTATACAGTTTTCACACAAAAGCAGGATACAAATTCTATTCAAGTTCCCATTGATTATATACCAGGAGACACTGGAACGTATCCAGGGACATAAAACAAGGTGCAAAAATTTCATAGTCTAAAGGTATTACAATCATACAGAGTCTGTTCTCTTATTTCTGTGGAATTATATTAAAAATCAATATCAAAAGATATTTGAGAATAACCCATATATTTTTAAGTGCAAAATGACATTTACCAAGAGAGATCTTTGACTTAGCTATTGAAAGCTTCAATAAAGTTAGACTAAGTATGAACAGTGGAGAAGGAAATGGCAGTCCACTCCAGTATTCTTGCTGGAGAATCCCATGGACAGAGGAGCCTGGTGGGCTACAGTCTGTGGGGCTGCAAGCGTCAGATACAACTTAGCAACTAAACCACAACTACAACCACAAGTATGAACAGAATGCTAGATTTCCAATTTATATTCACTGAAAATTTTGATATAGTTCCATTTACTCTGGCATTTAATATTACTGCTAAAAGTGTAGAAAGCTTATTATTTTAGCTTTTTAAAAACCTTTTTGTTTCCAAAAAGTAATTTTTTTATTTAAAAAATTTTTGAATAAGACTTGAAGCTTCTAATCCAATTCTGAATATAAATACTATGTTGTTTTTAAAAAGCCTAGTAAATTAATATGTGATACAGTGTTATTAACTAAAATACAGATTTTATTCAAATTTCACAAAATTTTATGCTAGTGTCCATTATTTGTTTTCACACCTTATTCAAGATTCCATGCTATATTTAGTTGCCTTGGGCAGTTTCAGCTTCATGCAACAAATTCTGATAAATTATTTTTTCATTTTTATTGTTACATATATTTTCTAATTTTCCTTGTTATGGCCTCTTAGATAAACCCATCATTTAAAAGTGAACATTTAATTTCCAAATACATGGAGTTTTTAAGTGTCTTTGACATTAATTTCTCATTTTGATATTAATTTCTCATTTAAATGCTTTCTTCTCAGAAATATTATCTTCTGATAATATGCTCCACAGATTCTTTGTTAAGTATTTTATAATACTAATTCTTGCTCAGATTTATTGAGACATAAAGAAAAAATTTCTTTGGCTATTGAAAATAAATGAGCACTTAAGTTTTTTCACAGATTGCATAATTCCATATGCACTAGATCCTATTCAATCATATGAAAAAGTATTTGTGTTAAAAAGTGCATCATATAGCCACTGGAATGATGAATAAGAAGAATACCAGGAAATGCTAAACTACATTAAGTGAAAGGAAAGATGCAAAAGTGCAGCTAGGATAGAATTTCAACTGTGTGACAATGTGTGGGAAAAAGAAAAGAAAGAAGGCAAAGGTATCAAGTTATCAACAGTGCTAGCATTGTTGACATCTTTTTTTTTTGGATCTGTAACAATACAATGTAAACACCTGCACACAACAATTAAACAGAAACAGCAGCAGGTCCTAAAGAGGTAGTAAGGTTGGGTGTGCCGTGTGCATGTGTGAATGAGGGACAGGAGGTGAAAGATGAAGGAGGAGACAGAGACACAGAGACAGGAATAGAGAAGGAAGGCAGGGAAGGGTGGGGGGCAGGCTTAGTTGCTGGGTTAGAAATTTCCTGAAGCACCAGAGAATTTAAAAAATGAACTGAATTATGGATCACAGGAAAGAGAAGCACTTAACTTGCTTTGTTAACATTAGGCTATTATTTCTCTCTACTATTTTTTTTGTTTTTCTAATTGGTCATTTCAGTTAGTTGCTAGCAATCATATACATCCCTATAAGACAAAAGATGAAAATAATATTCTATATGTCATTCTAGCTGATCTAATACATAGTGTTATGTTTTCTACTAAATTTGTTCTCCCACCAGGGTACCTTTTATAGAGAAATGACAACGTGGCAACTATTATTTAGTCTGGGCACACTTAGATTTAGTGCTTGTAATTTACCATCAGAGAGCATGTTGATCAGTAAATCCCCAAATTCCTTACCAAAAAATCCCCACCATTAACCCCATAGACCAGAATCTGTATTTGTTTATAAAATGTTTGGTTTGCATACAGGGGAATCATGAATGGCTGTGGGTCACACAGTCAGTAAGTACATTTGTTAAAACTCTGGAAACACAACTTCTGGGCCTGAATTACTGCTCTGCTATTGATAGGTCTGTAATCCTGCTGAAGTTACTTAATGTGTCTTTGTTCTGTTCTCCAGACCTGTGAAGTTAAGTACACCTAATAACACTTACTTTATAGATTTTCTCTGAGGATAGTAGAAGTAATCCATGGAGCACCTAGTGTAACATTAGCACAAAGTGAAATGTGAACTGTACTTACTGTGATGGAAAAGAGCCTTATATACTCAAAAAAAATTTAATATATGTATATGTATGTATGTTTATATATAAACGGGGGAGGAAGGTCAATAGAATAAACAAAGAAAATATAAAAATACAGAAATGTTGAAATACAAAAGTTAATGATATTTATCATAATAGTCTTGCAAATTTTCAAAGATATTTTTATTCACCAGATTTCAGCATTACAGTTATCCATCCCATGTTCTCTTCCATGGCAAATTCAGTTACCCCAAATTCAAATAAAAATGCCACTAGTACTTCAAAACTAATTTAGACAGAAAATACAAGAAAATTTCTATTTACTATGGCTGTTAATTTTGAGAGTCGAACATTTAGTGAGTGTGGTTCCAAGTACGTGACGTAGATCAATCCAGTGCTCACAAGAGCCCTATCAGGGGAAGTGGTGTTATAATCATCCCTGTCTCACCACTGATCAAAGAAGGTCCAGAGAGAATAGAAAGCTATTCACTACATTTCATTCCTTTGTATGGCTGAGTAATATTCCATTGTATATATGTACTACATTATCATCTGTAGAGACATGGCTGGACCTTGAGACTGTTATAGAGAGTGAAGTAAGTCAGAAAGTAAAAACAAATATTTTATATGAAACAAATATCACATATATGTGGAATATAGAAAAATGGTATAGATGATCTTATTTGCAAAACAGAAATAGAGACACAGATGTAGAGAATAAACATATGGACACCAAGGGGGGAAGAGGTGGGTGGCATGAATTGGGAGACTGGGATTGACATATATAGACTGCTATGTATAAAATAGGTAATTAATGAGAACCTACTGTGTAGCTCGGGGAACTCAGTGCTTTGTTGTGACTGATATGGGAGGGGATACATGTGTATTTACAGCTGATTCTCTTTGCTGTGCAGTAGAAACTAACAACACTGTAAAGCAATCATACTCCAATAAAAATTAATTTAGAAAAAGAAAGCTATTTGCTGGGAGAGCTGACATTTGATACCAAGAAGATTTACTTCTGAGTCTAGTGTATTAATCATTATAATATTAACCTAATAGAATTACTATTTACTTGTATCTCGTAATGTAAAATTTCAGATACTAGGAGAGCAAGTGTAGTGTGGTTCTGTAATTATTTACTATGTGACATACATAGGGAATTTAAAGTACATTTTAATGAATGCTTACTTTCAAATCCAAATGTGGTATATAATTTTACTTGATCAACAGAATGTTTTCGTGCACAATTGATTTAAAGTAGTTAGAATAACATGATACACTCTATTCTAATAATAATAAACTTGAATTCCAAAATGTCAAAATTAGTCTTTATATATTTATGAAATAATGATTATGCTTCTATCACTGTTGTGTAAGATTAATACACTGGTATAACATTTAGAAACAACTTATTAATTATATAACATGCAAAATGATGAAAAAATAAAATTAACTTCTGAAGGGTTTGCAAGTATATATATATTACTACAAAAGACATTTCCAGGGGAAAAGAATCATTAATGTCTCTGTCCTAAAATATGATTCCAGGCATGTAAATGTCAATTCAGACTTAGGAATAAATTTAATAAATGGGTAGATTTTAGAAATGTGAGATAAAAATATTGATTTTGCTATGATGTATTATCTCATTTTTTTTAAACTCACATATGACCTTTCTACATTTTCTCCCTTATAGAAGCAGAGCCAGGAGAACAGGGAAAATCCTATTAATAAAACACACCTGAAACTAACACAAAATTGTTAATAAAAATAAATAAATAAAACAGAAAACCACCCAAAACAAAGACACTTAGTCTTTAAGTATATCCAAGGAATGACTGAATTTTTAAACTGACTTTAGTAAGTCCATTTAACGTTTTTTTGTTTTTTTTTCCCTCCATAGGCTGCATACACATTTATTGGTCTCTGTTTTGCAAAGCTGTTTCCTTCCTTGATCTATGATCTTTTGTTACAAACAATTTATTTCAAGTTGAGTTACATGGATAACAAGTTGAGTTACTCTTCTTTTAGAGTGGTATTATTTGAATATGTTGTTTTATACCCTTTTCTTTGCACATTTTCACATATGATCAGGATTCAAAAGGGATCCTCTGGTGGCTCAGACAATAAAGAATCTACCTGCAATGTGGGAGACCTGGGTTCAACCCCTGGGTTGGGAAGATCCTCTGGAGAAGGGAATCACAATCCACTCCAGTATTCCTGCCTGGAGAATTCTATGGACAAGAGGAGCTGGCAGGCTACAGTTCATGGGGTTGCAAAGAGTTAGAAATGACTGAGAGACTACACTTTCACTTCCTTTCAGAATTCAAAAGTAATTAATATAATAGGTTGCTGAGCATAGATGGGATACACTGGCTTGAGGAGTTGGGCTTAAAAGTTTATTTTCAAAAAGCTGAAGTTGATTGTTTGATAGGGAAGCTTCCCGTCACAACGTTCATTTGCAGGCAGGTCAAAACCTAAACTGTGTGGACTGTTAAAACCTAAGTTTCTGGGTTTTCAGGAAATAGTCATTTTTCAGTTATGCTTTGGACTCTGGCTCTAAACCATAGGCCTAGACATGTTAGTAAACAAAGATAGTTCTGGTTATTCACAGAAGGAGCACACTGGATATAGGAAAACATTTGGCTGTGGTGACAGATGACAGTTGATATTTTCCTTGTGTGAGTTACAAACAAACTGAAGGCTACTTGATGTCTTTTTTCCCAGCTCATTCTTGGAGCAAAAAGTGTTTCTGGAAGAATCTGCTATTGTATGTATCAAATTTATCACTAAATCAATCATGTAAAGATGAGGAGAATCAACCAAATTTTATCACATATGGGCAGGCTAAGTTGCTTCAGTCATGTCTGATTCTTTGCGACCCCGTGGAGTCCTCCAGGCTCCTCTGTCCATGGGATTCCCCAGGCAAGAATACTAAAGTGGGTTGCCATGCCCTTCTCTAGGGGAATCTTCTCAACCCAGGGATTAAACCTGTGTTTCTTAAGTCTCCTGCATTGGCAGGTGGGTTCTTTACCACTAGGGCCACCTTATCGCATACACTGCAGCTTGAAAGTTCTCAGCATTGCAGAGTACTCCATCAATAAATTAGTTACAATATAAAAATAAGTCAGCTTTTTAAGAAAAGTCTTAAGAATCAATCTTAAAGGAATAATCAGTTATTTTTCCTGGCAGATATCATCATAACTTGTCTTGTTTTAGTCTTTCCCTAGAGGTCAGGCAGAGGCAAACTGACTCTACTCCCATCACTGATGCGTTTGGTGGCAGTTAGGGTGGAGGCACAGATTACAGGACAGTGAGGGATATGGGAACTGACCACCAGCCATGAAACTATACTTCTGAGCCCTATGTTAGGGTAGGATGACCTATCCTTGTGGCTTGTGAGATTTCCACATCAATATGAGTTTTGTGGTAGAAAGTTGAAGTGATCTCTGCTCTGTTGTCACTTTGGAAGATAAACGGGGCAACTGGAAAGCAGAAAAGTACTATCTGGTGTGTAACCTCAGTTCCAGTTAGAATATAAGAGTCCCAGTGCAAAAATAATGATCAAGGGAACATATATATTTGTAACATTCACTTCAAACTCTGAATTTGACCTCATTGCAAGATAACCAATCTTTGGGTCTAATATTATGGAAGCATTTTTTCTGATTGTTTGGTTACTCAATTCTGTTGACTGGTAATTTGGTGTTTAAAGAATGATAAAATAGATGAAAACAGATATTCAGTTTCTCTGAATATTTCCAGCCTTAGCTATTTTCCATGGAAATTAAGCTTTCTTAAAAATGCTCATTTTACTTATGCTTGTACTAAGTCTGCATGTTTATTTGCTCATTTCAAAATTTTTTAGTCACAGATGGTACTTACATACTGTGTACGAATATAACACAAACACATGGTTGTCGATCTTTGTCACTCTATACCTTAGTCAAGGCTATGGTTTTCCCAGTGGTCATGTATGGGTGTGAGAGTTGGACTATAAAGAAAGCTGAGTGCTGAAGAATTGAAGCTTTTGAACTGTGGTATTGGAGGAGACTCTTGAGAGTCCCTTGGACTGCAAGGAGATCCAACCAGCCCATCCTAAAGGAGATCAGTCCTGGGTGTTCATTGGAAGGACTGATGCTGAAGCTGAAACTTCAAAACTTTGGCTACCTGATGTGAAGAACTGGCTCATTTGAAAAGGCCTTGATGCTGGGAAAGATTGAGGGCAGGAGAAGGGGATGACTGAGGATAAGATGGTTGGATGGCATCACTGACTCGATGGACATGAGTTTGAGTAAACTCTGGGAGTTGGTGATGGACAGGGAGGCCTGGGGTGCTGCGGTTCATGGGGTCGCAAAGAGTTAGACACGAGTGAGTGACTGAACTGAACTGAACTTTAGTCTGGAAACTGTAAGCAAGAATTTGATGGGAATCTTTGACTTTTCTTTCATTAATAACTATGAAAGATCTAATTGGGAAATCTCATAAGCCAAATCTTAAAGGATTACTGGCAATAGCTTTCCTTTATTATTCCAAAACCACCTTTTATTTTTACCACTTCACCAGTTTCATAGAACCTTTGTGATATATTAAATATGAGAAAATGGGGCTTTATTGTAAAAAGTGCATATGTTTATTTTCACAAAATAAGCAGCTTTCAATAAAATTTTACTAAATGCATCCTGGATGCTAATGGATACCTACAAAAAGAAGTGATTCTAAAATATTTTATTCTGAGTGTCCAATAGCAATTCAGTATTTTATTCAAGAGAGTAAAATTTGAATGGCACAGCAAAATATAAGCATGATAAAAGTGTGGTCTTCTGTGACCTTTTCTTTGGAGGCATGTAGAAACATTGGCAAAGCCTCAGAAGTAGAGACTCTTGGTGGTAACGACTGAGGATTGAGGGGTATAGAAATCTCACATGGATGTCAGCAGTTTTTGCTATAATTCAGAGAAGCCAAAAGACTAACACATACAATTCTAAGCTTTTAAAAACAAGCCTTTGCCCCTCTTTCTTTCTTCTGTCACAGGATTACAGAGTGAATATTTTCCTTCGTCAGAAATGGAATGACCCGCGTCTTGCATATAGTGAATACCCTGATGACTCCTTGGACCTAGATCCTTCCATGTTGGATTCCATTTGGAAACCTGATTTGTTCTTTGCCAATGAAAAGGGAGCCAACTTTCATGAAGTGACTACAGACAACAAGTTGTTAAGAATTTTCAAGAATGGGAATGTTCTTTATTCAATAAGGTGAGCATTTAAGTGAAACACAGTAGTGGTTTGTTTGTTTTTAGCTTTTAGGGAGTGTTTTGAATGTTTGAGTAAGTGCTTTCATTGTCCCACTTAAGTTCCTATGATATACCATTTCCCAAATATATTTAATCAACATTAAGACACCAAGTTCCAGATCCAGGAACTATATGAGTAATTCTTGGAAATCCACTTTTTAAAATAAATGGCCTAGGTTCTTACATCAGGCAAATTGGTGGGTGGTTTAAAGGTAAATTGAATATAGTTTGAATCATATGTTGTGATTACATTTTTATGTATGCATACTTCCTTTAAATATTTATACATGAGGTAATATTTAGGTTTGCTTCTCTGGGATCCATTTCCCATAAATTATTTATCAGGTGTATGTAGTTTTTAAAGATGTCCTTGAACTTCTGTGGTCAATCTTTAGAAAAAGATCTAATTTACATTTTAGTTATTTACTATACATTTCTCAGAAGACCATGTAGCCTTTCAAAGCTAATACCAAAACATAGCAATAATATCAAAATATAAACACTAATAGTAACATTTCTTGACAGTTGAACTTTGGAACTCATTCAAATTCAGCTTTGCTATTTATACCTAATATCAAATAGGTATAAATTCAGTAAATAGGTACTTACACTAATCTACTTGAAGAATTGTGCTCCATCTGAAAAAAGTCTAAAATAAAATGACTGTCTTATTTATTTTAATTTTATCTTAATTTATCTCAATTTTCTTAATTTATCTTAATTTTCTCTTAATTTATCTTGATTTTCCATAATTATTTTTAGTCACTTAGTTAATTTTTTTGAAAAAGAACAGAAGGTTAGGATCAGAATTCATATCATATTTCTTAGAAGAGACAATATACTCTATAGCAATAGGTAATTGCTTCAAAAATATGTGTATCACCAGTAACATATTTTAAAATTATCAAGGTAAACTAGGCATTGGATCTATAGCTTGAAAGTTAAATCCTTAGATTTTTACCTCTCTATTTTCTATTTTTTTAACTTTTCTTTTCACCAGGAATAGGTATATTTGCTTTTGAGTTCATCTGCCCAATATCAGGTATAGTTGTTATTTTTTCCATGAAATAATATAAAATAGAAATAACAGGAATGAAAATTTAATCTTACTACCTTAGTGATTTTGAAAACATTTTTATACAAAGTTGTTTTGTAAATCATGCTAATTCCTTATCCCAATATATATGATTTTCCTATTTTTTTTATCCCATGTGAAAAGAGGAAAGAACCAGTGAACTCTAAGAATAATAAAATCACACATTCTAAACAACAGAGAAATGATAGATTGGGGGCCAGTGGAGGACACCTCAGGCACCAGTGGCAGTATAACAAATGATCTAACATTTGTGTCACTGGAGTCTCAGATGGAGACAGAGAATAAGGTATAGAGCTACAAAAAATATTAAAGGAATTAATGGCTGAAATGTATATATTTTGCAAAAGGCATAGATCTACAAATTCAAGATACTGCCTAAATCCCAAAGATATTAATACCAAATCACATCACACACAAACTTCTGAAAACTAAATAAAAATACAGATAATATTGAGAGCAACAAAACCTTACATGCAGGGGAAAAACAATTGAAATGATAACTAATTTCTGATCAGAAATCATAGAAACCAAAAAGAAGACATGCATTTTTCAAGTGCTGAAAGAAAGGAACTGGTATCCCTAGAATCTTGTTCAGTCACTTAGTTGTGTCTGACTCTTGACGACCCCATGGACTGTAGCAGCACACTAGGCTTCCTTTTCTCCTGGAGTTTGCTCAAACTCCTGCCCATTGAGTTGATGATGCCATCCAACCATCTCATCCTCTGCCACCCTCTTCTCCTGCCCTCAGTCTTTCCTTTCACCAGGGTCTTTTCCAGTGAGCCAGCTCCTCAAATCAGATTGTCGAAGTATTGGAACTTCAGCTTCATCATCGGTCCTTCCAGTGAATATTCAGGGTTGATTCCCTTTAGGATGGATTGGTTGGATCTCCTTGCTGTCCAAGGGACTCTAAGAGTCTTCTTCAGCACCACAGTTCAAAGGCATCAGCTTTTCAGTTCTCAGTCTTCGCCATGCTCCAAGTCTCACACCCATACATAGCTACTGGAAAATTCACAAATTTGACTATATGGACCTTTGTACCTGGTGAAGGGCTTCCTTGGCGACTCAGCCAGTAAAGAGTCTGTCTGCAATGTGGGAGAGCTGGGTTCTATCCTGACGTCGGGAAGATCCCCTGGAGAAGGAAATGGCAGCCCACTCCAATATTCTTGCCTGGAGAATTCCATGGACAGAGGAGCCTGGTGTCACAGAGGTGGACATGACTGAGTGACTAACGCTTTCACTTTCACCTGGTGAAAATATCCTTTAGGAATGAAGGGGAAATTGAGACATTCTTGGATAAAGGAAAATTAAGAGAATTTGTCACAAATAGACCTCATGGCGCTGCTGCTGCTGTTAAGTCATGTCAGTCATGTCTGACTCTGTGTGACCCCATAGACCTCAGCCCACCAGGCTGAGTGGATTGCCATTGCCTTCTCCCCCTCATGGCACTAGTGGTCAAGAACCTGTCTGCCAATGCCAGAGATGTAAGAGAGGCTAGTTTGATCTCTGGGTTGGGAAGATCCCTGGGAGGAAGACACTTCAACCCACTCCAGAATTCTGGCCTGGAGAATCCCATGGACAGAGGAGCCTGATGTGCCACAGTCCATAGCGTTGCAAAGAGAGTGGGACACGACATGACTGAAGTGACTTAGCACCAGATAGGTGGGCAGACTTCCCCTCAAAGTACAGCTAAAGGAAGTTTTCTAAACAGAAAGGAACCAACAAGAGAAGAGACATTGAAGCATCAAGAAAGAAGAAAGGAAACTGTCATCAGAAATATGAGCAAATATAATAGACTTCTCTTCTTTAATTTTCTAAATTATGCTTGACAGTTAAATCAGGAATTATAACATTGGTGTAAGAAAAAGTGCCAAATAAGAAATAAGAGAACTTTTTATAATTACATTGGCAAAAATTAATGAGATGTAATATTTAGTGCTAATACCCTTTTGTAGGCAGATGACTTGATATTAACTTTCAGAAAATGATTTGTTGGGTTATATAAAAATGTAAAATACATTTATCCTTCAACTCAACAATTCTGCTTCTAGGAATTTATTTTATTTATGTGTTCATGTGTACAACAAGACACATTTACAAAGATACACACTACACCACTGATATAGCAACAAAAGACCCTGTATATTCACTAATGAGAACAAGGCAGAACAAAATTACAGCCCCAAATCATGAAATACTCTTCAGGATCTAGACCTAAATGTATTCATAAGAAAATGCCTTCAAAATATCCTTAAGGTTAGAAATGTTTCATGCTTAGTTTTGTTTAAAACATTCTGTATATTTAAGCATAACAGTGTATGTAAAAACATACCTATATCTGGGGGGAGCTGGACAAACTGGGAGAGCAGTGTTGACATATGTACACTTACTATATACACGTATAAAGTAAGTAGCTAGTGGGAAGCTGCCGTATAGCACAGGGAGCTCAGCTCCATGCACTGTGGTGACCGAGAGGGATGGGGTGCGGGAATGGGGTGGAGGCTCAAGAGGGAAGGGAGATATGTATACATATGGCTGATTCACGTTGTGCAGCAGGAACTAACACAACACTGTAGAGCAATTATACTCCAGTTACAAAAAACAAATAGACATTGTTCCCTTAACTGAAAAAAATAAAATAAAATATAAAACAATACACATATATCTAATTCCATACAAGAAGTTCAGAAGGATGCTCACAATTTGTTAAAAATAATCAATTATGGAAAGGAACCATAGAGTTTAAGTAGAATTAAAGGTGAGCTATAAATTTCCCTATATGTAAGTTTATATTATTTGAACTTTTTAGTAAGAGTTATATTTTACTTATGAATTAAATACCTATATTTTAAGTGACAGAGGCTTTTAACCTGAAGTCATGGTCTTGATTCCTCTGTGATGTGACTTTGTGATGGCTATCAGGGGATCCATAACAGGCATAAACAAATCAAATTTACTTCTTTTTCTGAAAACAAACTTTGTGGAAGATATAATTTGTTTTTAATTTTAAGGTGCTGTTTCATTTCAGAGATTTTGGGTGTCACAAATTGCAAGAACATATCACCAAGTAGCTTGGAAAATCATTTTGCAAAATTATAATATCTAGATTTGTTGAAATAACAGTGTGTGTGTTTTATTGTATCCTGTATGATTATGGCTATTTAGTTGTTTATATCAAGTCTTAATGGACTTGGAAAATGGCGCCATCCATTATAAATTGCCCACATTTCTTCTAATATTTTGAGAAAAGTTATAGAATAATTCAGAATTGCATCTTTCTTCTTTCAGTATGAGTTCAGATGAAACAAATGATGTCTCTTGGCATCTAGTTTTTGTTTGCTCTATCCTGGCTCACATGATCAAAGACTAAATTCATGTTTTTTTCAGTTGTTTTTGGAAATTTCACAGGACTTTGAAATTTCAAATGGCAAGCAGTTTCTTTGTTAACAAAAGTTGTGCTTGGGAAAAAAAATCTTATTCGATTTACAAATGGAGCACCTGTGATGTTTCATGAGCAATCTGCTTTCTTGCTTGTTCAAAGAAAGAAGAATGTCCTGGCAAACCTGACCTATTGAACTTACTATTTGTCTGTACTTCCTCCTTAAAGCCACTAAAACAAAGAAAGAAACTGAGTAAGGAATGAAATGACATTAACACACAGGAAGATGAAAAGAATGTGAAATAAGAGTGACAGATGAGTGATGACGAGATATTTTAGGAAGCTTGAAAATGAATGCACTTGTGAAAACTGACTTCACAGAGAGAGCCAAAACCTAAGACAGAATGGGGGAACCTAAAAGGAAGAAAATAATATCCTCAAATTTTTAGAAATTAAAGACAGCTAAGACATCAGAAAGAGGGGGCTAGAAAGGAGATTAAAAAAACAAAGAGTTGAGTGACTTCCCTGGTGGTCTAGTGGTTAAACATTCACCTTCCGGTGCAGGGGGTGTGGGTTCAATCCCTGGTTGGGGAGCTAAGATCCCACATGCCTCTCAGCCAAAAAACCAGAGCATAAATGATAGAAGCAATATTGTAACAAACTCAATAAAAGACTTTAAAAATGGTCCACATCAAAAAATCTTTAAAAATAAAAAAAAAAAATTTGATGTAAACGTTACAGGAACAACAGTGAGCCCTTTATCCTCACTTTCTTGCCCATGTTTCCCAGACTAGGATCTGCTTTTATGCCTTCTGATCTGGGCAGAAAGCAGAAGGACAGAAAACTCCAACAAGGGTGTTCCACGAACTTCTGGAGTAGGGACTACAGGCACAACTCGTTTGTCACGAAGCATCACAGCAAGGAAATGAGTACTGGGAGGTTTGCACACCTGTCCTCTGCAGAATGTCTAAGAGGAAAGATCTACAGACAACTGGGGAATCACCAGTGAAAAGTCTGAGCAGCCATCCCATGATGAATGAGTCGTGCCATTACTCAATGAATCATCTTCTGCTCATTGAATTCCAACTAGTTTTTATTACCTCATTCTTAAATATAAACAGACATTGGAGGACATCCTATAATAATAACAGTAATAAAAAAAAGAAGCAGAGGTCAGAATAAACATGCAGAGGAAATAAAGAGCAAAAAGAAGAAAATTAAAGAAACAAAGAGAAAAAAAAAATTACTCAAGAGAAAATGCAAGAAGCAGAAGAGACCATGACAAGAAATCTCTGGACAGAAATTAAATAGGAGACTTTCAGGAAAGGAGAAATGAAGTCATTCAGAGCATAGGAAAGTACAGATAGTAAACCAAAGTAGAAAAAACATTAGTGGAATATTTGAAAGATGAAATGGAGAAATCTGCCAAGAAGCTGAATCAAGATACTGAGAAATAGGAAATAGGAAAGAAAGGATATGAAAAGCAGAGTATCAATACAGAGGTTCAATATCTGACTTGAAAAGAAATAGAGACCTCCATGAAAAATAAGGAAGAGATCCACTGTCTGCTCTGTTTAATCATTGAGAAGGCCTTGGTTCTGATAAGGAGTTTGTTGAGTTTGAAGTAATAGTAGGGAATAGAAACTGAAGTGATCATTAAAGTAAGACAGTTATTAACACTGGGGTAAACAAGCACCATCCAAGAGCTGTAATTATGGCAAACAACTAAACTATGAACATTTATTGCATATTCACAACATGTAAACACTGAATATTAATTTCACCATTAATTTTTACATAATTAAATTTTGAATTCTGCTGAAATGTTAAGTACATAGAGTGTAGTATAAGGGAAGTAAATTCTTATTTTCCTTTGTAGCAAATTAACAGGAAACTTCACACATCTTAAAAATCCAGCATAATGTGATAGCAATTTAGATACAGAATGTAAATCCCAAACAGATTTCCAAAGAAGGCTGCCTCTGCGGAGCTAGAACTGAATTGGGGGTAGGGATGGGTGGGGCAAAGCTCTTTTCCACATGTTTTATGTAATTGTCAAGCTTCTAAATGACATCCGTGAATTACACTGATAAATTTTAAGTAAACTGTATTAACAACTTCTATTATAATTTTTAATTATGTTGATAATTTTTCTGTTCTTTTTTAACATGATTTTTATTCATTTACTTGCAAGAGAAGAATTCTGCATTTATGTCAAATTTTAAAAAAAATTTTAAAAAATGACGTTGTGTTAGTTCTGCTGCACAACAAAGTGAATCAGCTGATTGTAAACACATATTCCCTCCCTCTTGGAGTGGAATGCTTTTCAAGAGAAGGTGTTGGGACAAGCCACGTGATTTTGGATTGTCAAGTTTGGGATTTGACTTTATTTTACTTATAAGGTTAGCTTATTATGTACTTCATGGGTGCTGACTGCAGACACAGGTCTCTGGGATCAGAGACAGAGGAATGAATTACTCACTGCAGCCAAGCAGCAGGCACCTCAGCACATTTGCCCAACTTCCTCATTGTCCTCAGGTCTTGTGGGAACAATACAGCAGACACAGACAGACACAACACATCTGGGGATCTGCTACACAATTGTGGAACCCTGAGACAGGGGAATCCACTGCTTTCATAGCAAGCTGCAAGCAAGCCTTCTCTTTGTCCACGGGAATGTGATCTCATCTCTCAGAATTAGCAGCTACACAAACAACCCTGAGAAATAAATGGTTCAGGAGAAAGTATCGTCAGGGCCTTCCATTCTCAATAGACACAACAGGAGGTAAATGTACTTACTGGCTGTGGTTTGGGACAGGTCTCTTTACCTGTGAAAGGCTCATTTTTCTTACATGCATGATGGTGAAAATACTAAATACCTTGAGCTTGCAATCATCTACGTAAATCACCTGGATAGTGCCAGGCATACAATTAGCACTAAAGCTCTTATTTTTATCTTTCTGAAAAGAAAACAAAACCCCCAAAAGTTTAAATTCTGGTCTTTTCCAGAATCCATGAATGAGCAAATTTGTGAACTTTTGCAAGTTGTCAGTCTAAGCCTTGGTTTTATCACCTGTGAAATGGGAATGGCAAATCCTCATCACAAATTAATGAAAGCACATTATTGGTAGTTCAGTACTATCTACTGCTTCCTTTAAGTGAAAGTGAGTGAACTCGCTCAGTCGTGTCCGACTCTTTGCGACCCCGTGGACTGTAGCCCACCAGGCTCCTCCATCCATGGGATTCTCCAGGCAAGAATACTGGAGTGGGTTGCTATTTCCTTCTCCAGGGGATCTTCCCGACCCAGGGATCGAACCCAGGTCTCCCACATTGCAGGCAGACACTTTAACCTCTGAGCCACCAGGGAAGCCCGGCAACTGCACACTAAGACGTCCAACTGTACTGTTTATACTGCAGAAGCATGATTGTATTAACCATCAAATACCAGGAAGAAACTTTACCTCAAAAATACCATGCACAGCAACTTGTCAAAGATAGTAACACAATTTCAACTTTTACTTAGGCTAACGGTGATCACAGTTCCATATACTCAAAGCTATGGTTTTTCCAGGAGTCATGTATGGACGTGAGAGTCAAGAGCCAAAGAAGGCTGAGGGCCGAAGAATTGATACTTTAAAATTGTGATGCTGGAGAAGACTCTTGAGAGTCCCTGGGACAGCAAGAGATCAAACCAGTCCATCCTAAAGGAAATCAAGCCTGAATATTCATGGGAAGGACTGATGCTGAAGCTGAAGCTCCAATACTTTCGCCACCTGATGTGAAGAGCTGACTCACTGGAAAAGACCCTGATGCTTGGAAAGATTGAGTGCAAGAGGAGAAGGGTGTGACAAGATGAGATAGTTAGATGGCATCAGCAACTCAATGGACATGAGTTTGAGCAAACTCCAGGAGACAGTGAAGTACAGGGAAGCCTGGCGTGCTGCAGTCCATAACAGGACTTAGTGACTGAGCAACAATATTTATTATTATCACTCTTTCTTTGAAATTTGGTTGTGAAAATAATTAAAGATTACTTATACAATATATACTTTTTTGAAATTAGTCATTAATTTTTAAATAAAAAAGCAAATATTTCAATTGATGCTTTTTAAAAATTTTCTAAAAATTTATGTTTAATTGAAAGATAATTGCTTTACAGAATTTTGTTGTTTTCTGTCAAACATCAACATGAATCAACAGTAGATATACATATGTCCCCTCCCTCTTGATCCTCCCTCCCACCTCTGTCCCCATCCCACCCTTCTAGGTTGATGCTGAGCCCTTGTTTGAGATCCCTGAGACATACAGCAAATTCCCATTGGCTATCTATTTCACATATGATAATTTAAGTTTCCATGTTACTCTCTCCATACATCTCACCCTCTTCTCCCCTCTCCCCATGTCTGTAAGTCTGTTCTCTGTGTCTGTTTCTCCATTGCTGCCTTGCAAATAAATTCATCGGTACCATCTTTCTAGATTCCATATATATGCATTAATATATGATATTTATCTTTCTCTTTCTGACTTACTTCACTTTGTATAATAGGCTCTAGGTTTATCTACTTCATTAGAACTGACTCAAATGCATTCCTTTTAATGGCTGAGTAATATTCCTTTGTGTATATATACCACAACTTCTTTATACATTCATCTGTCAATGGACATTTAGGTTGTTCCCATGTCCTAGCTATTGTAAATAGTGCTGGGGTGAACACTAGGGTACATGTGTCTTTTTCAATTTTGATTTCCACAGGGTATATGCCTAGGAGTGGGATTGCTGGGTCATATGGTGGTTTTATTCCTAGATTTTTAGGGGATCTCCACACCGTCTTCCATAGTGGCTGTATCAGTTTACATTTCCACCAACAGTGCAAGAGTATTCCCTTTTCTCCACACCCTCTCCAGGATTTATTGTTTGTAGACTTTTTGATGAGGGCCATTCTGACTGGTGTGAGGTGATGCATACCTCATTGTAGTTTTGATCTGCATTTCTCTAACAATGAGCAATGTTGAGCATCTTTTCATGTGTTTGTTAGCCATCTGTATGTCTTCTTTGGAGAAATGTCTGTGTAGGTCTTTTCCCCACTTTTTATTGGGTTGTTTGTTGTTCTGGTATTGAGTTGTATGAACTGCTTGTATATTTTGGAAATTAATCCTCTGTCAGTTGTTTCATTTGCTATTATTTTCTCCCATTCTGAGGGTTATCTTTTCACCTTGTTTATAGTTTTCTTTGCTGTGCAAAAGTTTTTAAGTGTAATTAGGTCCCACTTGTTTACTTTAATTTATCTTTGTGTATGGTGTTAGGAAGTGTTCTAATTTCATTCTTTGTGGATGCTTTTTAAGATGCTGTTTATTCAAGGGAAATTGGTTTACAATGCCATAAAATATATGTTGTAAGAATATTTTGCATGTGTTTGATTATGTACAGTCTTTTGAAGAGGCCCATAGCTTATATTAGCTTCTTAAAGGGACCATTAACAAGACTGAGATTGCACAGGTGATGAGTTAATAAGCTATGATCATCTCTATAATCAGAGGACAACAAGACTCCAACTAGAACACTAGTTCCAATCTTCCTTCTAGTGCTCCAACAATATGATCTCCTGAGAGTTCTTTACTTAGTTACTCTTTATAGAATTATTCATGATGAACTATCAAATCACCCAAGTAAATATGTAAAATCCATGGGCAGATTTCTTCTATTTTCTAAAGTTTAATGACTAAGTTTCTTTTTGAACAAACCACATATGTCGTTTACTTTAAAAACTCATAGTGTATGAAAATCATCATTTTTTATGTTACAGAAATGCACATTTTCAAAGTCATGTTAATTAAAGAACTCATTTTCATGAAAAGCACTCTAATGCCCTTGAAAGGCAGTAGACTTAAAGGTTAAGGGCATAGAATCTACAGCTAGGCTCTCAGAGCTATTGATTCAGCTCTCTCAATTTCTGCTTTATGTATCAGGTGAGTTAAGTCTTAATCTCCTCATCTCTAAGTAAAGGTAACATCACTTAGCTGTGTTATAAATTCATATTAAGAAATAAATGAATTAAGGCATATATGAAGTATTTAAAATAGTGCCTGTCACACAGTAAGCAAAAAGTATTACCTAGTATGATATTACAGATAATATTTCAATGCTGATAGTTGAGGCAATTGTCCTTATAACAGTATGTTTAGAAATATTAAAAGTTAATAAAATACTTATCATTTGCAAATAAAGCCTAAAGTGGAGTCAAAAAGCCTTTTTTACGAAATACTTCAGTTACTGGTTGGGACCACATATTCTGGGCAAACAAGCAATGCTTGTTTAAAAACTGGTAATACCTTGATTTTAATGAGGTGAATTATTTAGAATAGATTATAGTCATCATCTTTTTTTTTTTTTTTTTTTTGACATTGCTGCTTAACTAAGCCAAGATGTTTTAAGGGAAAATGAAAGAAACGCACATCCTGTTTGTGTGTCTTGTTTCATAAAAGAGAACTCCATGTCCTCTCTTACACAATATTTCCTAAACAGTAGAGAATGTGATTAGTTACATCTTGATTTAGTTTTCTTTTGATGTGGTCAGGACAAATCTTTAATTTACATGTTTTAATAAAGAAATGCAGGATCACACTCACCAAGGTGACATATTTTTTCATCCCTGTGCTGTTAAAGAAGTTATTGTATTATACCTTAAACAAAAAGAAAGTCAACAAATAGATTTTTATTCAGGGTATGATTTATGACAGAAATCCTACAAACAGTGTTTTTCCTTGCCAAATAATTCCTTCCAAGTATCTTTTTTTTTTTAAAGAATTATGCAATGTCTATTTTTTTTTACACCAGAAAAATAGCGAAGATATGAATTTGACATCACATGCATGGTGAGAGCCTGGAAAAGATTCTAAGAATGCTATTTACTTCCATACAAAAGGTCACAGAATTAATTCTCTAAGCCAATATTTGAAACTGACTGGCTAGAGAGTCTTGGATGTTTGGGAAATTAATGAGTGTACATTCAAATTGTACTTGTGCATATACTTCTAATAACCCTTTCCACAAGACAGAGAGCATTGTGCCCAGCAGAATTTACAGTTGCCTTTTGAAGAGAGAATTTTGCAGATGGACAATATCACACTTGCAGGATCACTTAACCTAGCTGAGTTAGGAGAAAACTTGCTTTTGAAGAATCAATTCCGTGGATTCTTTTAGTGTGCTATGGACTCTAACTTGAATGAATTGTCAGATGATCCCCTGGGACTTTTAAAAATTCAGCAGCTTCACCTCTGTCAGCTTATGCCTCTCAAATGACATCACTGGGACCCCACCAAGAGTATTCACTGTCAGATGTACATCATTATAGCTTTATGTCTATGGCCTACATAAAAATGCTACTTCAGAGAATGTGGTTGCATTTAGTAGAGCTGATGGCTAGTTTTTGCTAAAACTTAATTTTTTTAAATAAGTGATTTAATTCTGTCATCTTTGTGTTCATACTGTATAATTTGGGGGAGGAGGAAATGGGGAAGTCTGGGGTAGTGAGAATGTGCTAATAATCCTTAATAACTAACATTGATTGTTTACTAGGTGTCAAGCACTTGACTGAGCATTTCACAGATTAACTAATTGCTCACAACCTGTCTCCAGAATAGGTATTATTATTACCTTCCTTTTGGAGATATGAAAACTGAAATAGAGTGAAATGACATAATTGGAGACCATAAAGTCTTTGGTCACAGAGTTTAGATGAATGACTCAGTCTAGGATATCTACTAATACACTGCAGTTCAGTGGGAAAGCTTTCAATAAAAGGGGCTGGCTAGAGAGTTCTTAGAAAAGAACTTCATTTGAATAAATTTGGATTTATTTGGATCTGGTTTCTTTTTCTCATATCCAGAAACTACAAATTCTTGGAAATCCATGAAGATAAGTAATCCCTGAAGTCATGTACTCTTTAAAGGAAAAAAAACAAAACATTCAAGTAGTGAATTACCTGGAAAGTCAACATTATAATACATTCTGAAATGAGGAAAAGTAGGGTTCACCATCATGTCGTCTCACTTTGTGTGAAGTTACATCAAAAGTTTGTTTGGTGAACACAGAATATGTCACACATGTTTGAGAGGGCTATTTTGTGGACCTAATACAATGTGGTGAAATGCTCTAATTCCACAACAGGGAAGCCCTAGTACTGAGAATTTTGGAGTCCTCTAGATCCAGAGTTTTTTCCGCTGGATGTTCACTGAGAAGATCTTCAGTGTAGTTAAAAAGACAGTAAAAGATGTCACATGAAATTACTTTCTGGCACCCAGACTTTTCACATCCAGATTCCAGACCTTGTATCTATTGGGTTGGCCAAAAAGTTCATCTGGGTTTTTCTGTAACATCTTATGGAAAAACCCAAATGAACTTTTTGGTCAACCAATACTTGCCTCAACCATATCGTCTCTATGATTTGGGGGAACTGTGTCTTTTGGCCTTTGGTATTAATTTTGTAAAGCTTACTCTCAAATATCTTTTTTAAAAGGGTCTTTTCTGGAAATAGAGACCACTCTTAGATATCTCCATCACTATCTAAAGGAAAGCATAAATATACAAAAAAATAACTGTGATTAGATGTTTATATATACAGCTTTTCTTCCCTCCAAAACCAGATTTATTTAAAGGATACAGTTATTTCACACTAAATAATATATACAAGCTGGAGCAAATTTTCTTGAGTAGATGTTAGCCACAACCAAAACAGCATTGTTTTCCATTGTATCCTGAACAATAGACTATTAATATGACATTATAAATTTCTTTGTAAAATGATTACTTCGAATTCTTTCAGGTTGACATTAACACTCTCCTGTCCAATGGATCTCAAGAATTTTCCGATGGATGTACAAACATGTATAATGCAACTGGAAAGTTGTAAGTAAGAATAACATATGTTTTCCTGAATATTTAAAAAAATATAATAGATATAGATACTCTCAGATTACTCTCTGAATATCATTCTCAGAATACCATCTCACCCTCCTTCTCTCAGAATTCCCTTATACTCTTTCTCATGGATAATGAAATCAAACCCTCCCTCACTCAGATATCCTTTCACCAAACTTCTCAAAGTAATTCCTGTTATCATTCTTCTAAAAATTACCTCTGACTCTTCTCTCAGAATTCCGCAGACTCTCTTCTTTCTCTTAGAATTCCCTCAGACTCTACTTACTCTCAGAATTCCCTTGGAATCTCCTTCTATCTCTCAGATTTCCCTGACTGTCAGTCTTTCTCCCATAATTACATGAAATCTCATTCTTCACAATAATATCTCAAATCTTATTTTCTCAAAATTCAATTTAAAGGTGTAAAAATTCCTCTACACTCACCTATAAGCAGGATTCCTTTCACCAAACCTCTCTCTGAAATAAGTATAAAATTCCTTCACTCAGAATTTCCTCCTACAAACCTCACTCAGAATTTACTTAGAAAAGTCCTACTTTCTCTCAGAAATCTTTCATTCTGTCAGATTTCCCTCAAAGAAAAGTCCTTCTTTCTGTCAGAAATCTATCTCTCAGGTTCCCCTAGAAGAGACCTTCTTTCTGTCTTTTATAGATATCTTTTTAGATATCTTTTATAGATATCTTCTTTCTATCAGGGTTCTATCAGAAAGGGTTTCCCTGATATTCAGTTGGTAAAAATCCTCCTGCAATGCAGGAGACCCCGGATCGATTCCTAGGTCAGGAAGATCTGCCAGAGAAAGGATAGGCTACCCACTCCAGTATTCTTAGGCTTCCGTTGTGACTCAGCTGGTAAAGAATCTGCCTGCAATGTGGGAGACCTGGGTTGGGAAGATCCCCTGGAGAAGGGAAAGGCTACCCACTCTAGTATTCTGGCCTGGAGAATTCCACAGACTGTATAGTCCATGGGGTTGCAAAGAGTTGGACACGACTGAGCAACTTTCACTTCAATCAGAAAAGTCCCTCCTTTTGTCAGAAATCTCCTTCTTTCAGTCAGCTTTCCTCAGAGAAGTCCCTCTCTCAGTCAGTAATCAGCTTCTTTCTGTCAGGTTTCTCTCACAGGAAAAATCTTCTTTCTGGAAGAAAACTTCTTTCTGTCAGTATCCCTCAGAACTATTCTTTCTGTCAGAATCACCTTCCTTCTGTCAGGATTCTCTCCCAGAAAAGACCTTTCTGTCAGAAAACTTCTTTTCATTATGTTTCCCTCAGAAACGTTCTTCTTTCTGTCAGAAATCCACTTCTTTCTGTCAGGTTTCTCCCCTCAAAAAACACATTCTTTCTATCAGAAATCTCCTTCTTTCTGTCAGTTTTCCCTCAGAAACATCCTTCTTTCTGTCAGAAATTCTTTCTGTCAAGTTTCTCTCCCAGAAAAGACCGTCTTTCTGTCAGAAATCCCCTTATTTGTGTAAGGTTTCCCTCAGAATCATCCTTTTTTTCCTGTCAGAAATTGCCTTCTTTCTGTCCCTATTTGTCTCCCAGAAAAGACCTTCTTTCTTTCTGATATCTCCTTCTTTCTGTTAGGTTTCCCTCAGAAACACCCTTATTTCTGTCAGAAATCTCCATCTTTCCATTAGGTTTCCCTCAGAAATATCCTTCTTTTTGTCAGAAATTTCCTTCTTTCTGTCAGGTTTCTCTCCCAGGAAAGACCTGTCTGTCAGAAAACTCCTTCTTTCCATCAGGTTTACCTCAGAAACATCCTTCTTTCTGTTGGGTTTCTCTCCCCAAAACATATTCTGTCAGAAATCTTCTTTGTGTTAGGTTTAGCTCAAAAATGTCTTTCTTTCTGTCAGAAATTGCCTTATTTCTGTCAGGATTCTCTCCCAGAAAAGACCTTTCTGTCACAAAACTCCTTTTCATCAGGTTTCCCTCAGAAACGTTCTTCTTTCTGTCAGAAGTCCCCTTCTTTCTGTCAGGTTTCTCCCCCCTAAAAACACTTTCTGTCAGAAATCTCCTTCTTTCTGTCAGGTTTCCCTCAGAATCATCCTTTTTTTTCTGTCAGAAATTGCCTTCTTTCTGTCACATTTCTCTCCCAGAACAGACCTTCTTTCTGTCTGATATTGCCTTCTTTCTGTTAGGTTTCCCTCAGAAACATCCTTCTTACTGTCGGAAATCTCCTTTCTGTCAGGTTTCTTTCCCAGACAAGACCTTCTTTCTGTCAGAAATCCCCTTCTTTGTGTCAGGTTTCCCTCAGAATCGTCCTTTTTTTTTTTTCTGTCAGAATTTGCCTTCTTTCTGTCACATTTCTTTCCCAGAATAGACCTTCTTTCTGTCCGATATCTCCTTCTTTCTCTTAGGTTTCCCTCAGAAACACCCTTCTTTCTGTCAGAAATCTCCATCTTTCCATCAGGTTTCCCTCAGAAACATCCTTCTGTCAGAAAGTGCCTTCTTTCTGTTAGGTTTATATCCCAGAAAAGACCTTCTTTCTGTTAGAAATACCCTCCTTTGTGTCAGATTCCCTCAGAAACTTCCCTTTTTTTCCTATCATGTCAGAAATTACCTTCTTTCTGTCAGGTTTCTCTCCCAGAAAAGACCTTCTTTCTGTCAGAAATACCCTTCTCTGTGTCAGGATTCCCTCAGAATCGTGCTTCTTTTTTGCCAGAAAGTGCCTTCTTTCTGTCAGGTTTCTCTCTGAGAAAAGACCTTCTTTCTGTTAGAAATCCCCTTCTTTGTGTCAGGATTCCCTCAGAATTCTCCTTTTTTTGGTCAGAAATTGTCTTCTTTCTGTCAAGTTTCTCTCCGAGAAAAGACCTTCTTTCTGTCAGATACCTCCTTTCTGTTAGGTTTCCCTCAGAAACACCCTTTCTGTCAGAAATCTCCATCTTTCCATCAGGTTTCCTTAGAAACATCCTTCTTTCTGTCAGAAATTGCCTTCTTTCTGTCAGGTTTCTCTCCCAGGAAAGAACTTTCTGTCAGAAATCTCCTTCTTTCCATCACATTTCCCTCAGAAATGTCCTTCTTTCTGTCATGTCGGAAATTGCCTTCTTTCTGTCAGGTTTCTTTCCCCCAAAAAAGGGCCTTCTTTCTGTCAGAAATCTCCATCTTTCTGTAAGTATTAGCTCCCCCCAAAACACATTCTTTCTGTCAGAATTCTCCTTCTTTCCATCATATTTCCCTCAGAAATGTCCTTTTTGTCAGAAATTGTCTTCTTTCTGTCAGGTTTATCTCCCAGAAAAAACCTTGTTTCTCTCTGGAATCTTCTTTCCATCAGGTTTCCCTCAGACACATCCTTCTTTCTGTCATCTGTCAGAAATCTCCCTCTTTCTGTAAGGTTTCTCTCCTAGAAAAAGACGTTCTTTCTGTCAGAAATCGCCTTCTTTCTGTCGGGTTTCTTTCCCATAAAAGACTTTCTGTCAGAAATCTCCTTTCTATCTGGTTTCTATCTGAATTCTCCTTTTCCCCCCAAAAAATTCTAGAAAAAACATGTAAAAAATTAGTAGATTTATAAAAACGGATGGTATGTATTATTTGTTTTTTAGTTTTTTTCTGACATTTACTGAAAAGACATGTTATTTTGCACCTGTTATGGATTGGTATCTGTCTTACATACACTCTATACACTCTATGCTGGTATTTAAAGTAAATTTGAAACTACCATTTTTGAAGATTAAAAAATATCTATTCTCTTTATATGCATCAATGGTAAAATGGATGCTAACTTTGAAAAATATGGTACTTTTTAAAAAATTGAGCGCGTGCTGAAATACAAATCTTGTTATGTGTTATTTCTCATACACACAGCAGAACTGTTTTTATTGTCATGTTTCCACCTGTGTAAATCGTTACTTTGACTATTTTTACTCCAATTTATCGAGGTGATAAGTACCAACTACGCCTTCTTTCTGTCAAGTTTCTTTTCCAGAAAAGACCTCCTTCGGTCAAAAATCTCCTTCTTTCTGTCAGATTTCCCTCAGAAAAGTCCTTCTTTCTGTCCAAAATATTAACACATGAAAACTTTAGGTCCTTTTATTTCTTTAAACTTATCTGTTTATTACCCCAAAGTTGGTTGGTTTTCAGTTTTTAATGCCATACACAAAGATGACATTATGTAATTTTTTTAAATACTCCGTCATACTCAGAAAAAAATGCCTGTTTGACATATTCTTTTAGAAGAAAATTGCAGCCGGAACTTCAGAATTGGGTGGCATGAGTCCAGGCCTGTAATGTGGTAAATCTGCCACTAGAGGGCATACCTACTTCGTAGGGGGACTTGCTGCCAACCCTGCACCCTGGTTTTCTCTTAAAGTAAGGAAGTGCAAATACCTATTTCTCTGATAATAAAATTTAGAAGATAATATAATATCTTCTTGTTAAATTTAAATACATTATATAAGTAAGTGGATTAATTTAATTAATATAAGTTAATTAATGTGATTATATTAACTTAATTAATATTTACATTTTATTAACTTAAATATTAGTCACATCCATGGAATAATTACTAAATTAAATGTAAGGAAAATAAAAATTTAGTTTTAATTGGGAGATCTATTTAGCAATAAAAATGGGAGGTTGGAGTTGGGAGTGGGAAGCAATACAGGATTGCTTTTCCTAGCATTGCAATTCCTAGCATTGTTGATTTCTAACTCAACCTTGAAGGCATTCTGAGGACAGGTATCTTTGTTGCAAAATTAGGTACATGGGAGAGTGTGGAGGAAAAAAAATTATTTGAAAAATAGTCTAAGACAGACTTGTTCCCAAATTATTAATTCAAGAATACTAAATATTATCCAATAGTGAGGAGCTGTGGAAGATTTAGGAGCAAGAACAGGAGTTGGTTAATATTATGCTCTTGAAAATTCTCTCATACAGATGGACCAAGTTATTTAAGAAGGTTCTATAATACTCCAATAAAAAGAATAAAAGTAGGAGCAGAGAGGAGCAGTGTGGAAGGTAGATACAATACAGACTGATGCTATAGAGGAGGCAAAATGTTATCTTTACCTTCTTAGACTCCTCAGTCTTGGCCTGAAAATTAAACAGAAATAAAACATGAACAGAAGAAAAGGATACAAATTTATTTAATATAAGTTTTACAGAGGGAAATGAATAGTCAAGGAAGTGGCAAAGCCTAAATGCTTTTATATCAGGTTGAACAAAGAAAAGCGAGAAGCAGCTGTGGAAAAGTAATGCTATGTGAGGAAGCGAAAGGAAGGTGAGAATTATTTTAACAAGGTCTGTACAGAATTCTCTTGGCTTTGATCCCCTGTTGAAGAGTGTTTCTTTTTCTCCTAGTACAAGGAATACATCTTTCACATGGAAGATTTTACTCTACTGTTTTCGGAAAGAAAAGGAGAGATTAGAATGCTCTTCTCACACCTGCTGTTTTTCAGGTGCCTTTAAAATAATTCTTCTGCTGAAGTGGCATATTTTGGGGGTGCATATTCCACTGCTCTTCATTCACTTTAATACAAAGTGGATGCAAAGTCTCTGAGTGCCCACTTAGTCAGAGACAAAGAGCTTAGATAAGTAGAATCATTTTGGAAATACTGACAGAGAAAAAAACAGAATGAGAAGTAAATGTTAAAAGGAATATTGATAAATCCAGTTTTAATATATTTGTGATTTGGGAAATGTACATAAAAAGCCAAAGGAAGGAGTTAGAAATGAAGAGGTACTGTTTTTTTGTAATTTATTTTTAAGTGAAGGATAATTACATTACAATGTTGTGTTGATCTCTGCTGTGAAACAAGGTAAACCAGCCGTAAGTATACACACATCCCCCCCTCTGGAGCCTTCCTCCCACGCCCCATCCCACCCCTCCAGTTCATCACAGACACGGAGCTGAGCTCACTGTGTTATGAAGATGTACTGTTATGAGCCATCTACAGAGTAGTTCAACAAGATGAAATTTCTAAAGGAGAGAGTATAGAGATGCAAGCACACCCACAAAGAAGAACCAACTCTTAAGAAAGATCTACATTTAGAGGTGGTTGTTGTGCAGTTGCTCAGTTGTGTCCAACTCTTTGCTACCCCATGGACTGAAGCATGCCAGGCTTCCCTGTCTTTTACAATCTCCCAGGGTTTGCTCAATTTCATGTCCATTGAGTCAGTGATGCTATCTAACCATCTCATCCTCTTCCCCTCCCTTCTCCTCCTGCCCTCAGTCTTCCCCAGCATCAGGGTCTTTTTCAGTGAGTTGGCTCTTTGCCTCAGGTGGCCAAAGTATTGGAGCTTCAATGTCCTTCCAGTGAATATTCAGGGTTTACTTGTTTGATCACCTTGCAATCTAAGGGACTCTCAAGAGTCTTCTCCAGCACCACAGTTTGAAAGCATCAATTCTTCTTTCAGCTCTCACATCTATACACAACTACTGAAAAAACCATAGCCTGACTATATGGACCTTTGTTGGCAACGTGATGTCTCTGCTTTTTAATACACTCTCTAGGTTGGTCATTGCTTGCCTTCCAAGGAGCAAGTGTCTTTTAAGTTCATAGTTGCAGTCATCATCCACAGTGACATTGGAGCCCAAGAAAATAAAATCTGTCATTGCTTCTACTTTTTTCTCCTTCTATTTGCCATGAAGTGATGGGAGCAGATGCCATGATCTTAGTTTTTAAAATGTTGAGATTTAAGCCAGCTTTTCCACTCTCCTCTTTCATTTTCACCTAGAGGCTCTTTAGTTCCTCTTTGCTTTCTGCCATTAGAGTGGTATCATCTGCATATCTGAGGTTGTTGATGTTTCTCCTCGCAATCTTGATTCTAACTTGTGATTCATCCAGCCCGGCATTTCACATGATATACTCTGCATATAAGTTAAATAAACAAAACGACAGTATACATCCTTGTTGTCCTCTTTTCACAATTTTGAACCAGTCAGTTGTTCCATTTAAGGTTCTAAATGTTGTTCCTTGATATGCATACAGGTTTCTCAAGAAATAGGTAAAGTGGTCTGGTATTCCCATCTCTTTAAGAATTTTCCAGTTTTTTTTTTTTTTTTTATCCATACAGTTGAAGGCTTTAGCATAGTCAATAAAGCAGAAGAAGATGTTTTTCTTGTATTCTTTCCTTTTTTCTATGATCCAATGAATGTTGGAAATTTGATCTGTGGCTCCTCTGCCTTTTCTCAGCTCAGCTTATACATCTGGAAGCTCTGGGTTCGTGTACTGCTGAATCCTAGTTTGAAGGATTTTGAGTATAACTTTTTAGCATGTGCAATGAGCGCAACTGTACGGGTGAAGGGGAGGGAATGGGAAATCACTCCAGAATTCTTGCTGCGGGAACCCCATGGAGAGTATCAAAAGGAAAAATGGAAACTTTACCCTCAGATTAACCTGGAATGCTAAATCCTATCACTGAGAATTCCACTAAAATAAAGGAAGAATGTTGTCCATTTATATGGCCCAAGTTCAGATCTTTCCCTTATGAAATCTAAAGGCCTGTCGCATAGTCCAGGGGTCCCCATCCTCCAGGATCTAATGCCTGATGATCTGAGGCAAAACTGATGTAATAATAATAGAAATGAAGTACACAACAAATGTAACAAGCTCGAATCATTCCCAAACCATCTCCTCCTTCCCCTGGTCTGTGGAAATACTGTCCTCCACAGAAATGGTCCCTGGTGCCAAAAAGGTTGGAGACCACTGCCATAGTCTACTTATTCCTCAAATCTCAACAGATGTTTAGCCAACTACTTTTATTTACCCAAAATTTTAATATACCATTTCTTATGGTCTTGAATATCCTTCATTCAACCTCAGAAGAGAATTCTGAAAAAAATACAGTGAATGCTTGCTTTGGGGTGAAAAGAAATTGTGTTAGCTTATTTTTCTTTCTTCGTAGTAGTCAATTTTTCACTCTCCAAGTCCAGCCAGAAAATACAGGCCAATTACCTTGACAATTTGCATTTTCCAAAATTTACATCAGTAGAAACCTAATAAAATATTAAATAATATACACTACAGAGAGCATTCTACAATGAAGCCCGGCTTTTTGTTAAGTGTTTTGTTTAATTTTTAAAGTAATCTATAACTTGCATCCCAATTTTTGCTGGCAATATATAAAACTGAGTGGCATTTCTAGTGAAGATGAAATAAATATTAAAGTGATCACAACTTCGCTTCTGAGAATTAGATGTACTAATTTAGTTTACTGAAGTTCAAGATTCAATACATGATTCATTTTTTTTTAGTTGACTATGAAGTAAGTCAACTAAGAAAAAACAAAACAAAACATACAGTTGACTGTATGAAGTAAGGGGCTTCCCTGGTGGCTTAGAGGGTAAAACATCTGCCTGCAATGCAGGAAACCTGGGTTCAATCCCTGGGTCAGGAAGAATCCCCTGGAGAAAGAAATGGCAACCCACTCCAGTACTCTTGCCTGGAAAATCCCATGGGCGGAGGAGCCTCGTAAGCTACAGTCCATGGGGTCACGAAGAGTCGGACACGACTGAGCTATGATGACACAGATATGAAGCAAAACATAGGGCTATCTTTAAAAAAAATAAATTTTTATGGATATTACTGTTTTACTTATAAAAGCATCTTACTTGTTTCCTTCATAAATAGCTAATCTATGAGGGAAGGAAACATAGCTATTTTATAATTTATACTACACCCTTAAGGAATTTACAGTGCAAATCAATGTGCAGAAATAGGGGTAAGGAAAAAAAGATTTAATTTTCAGCTTTCATTTATGCCATAAAGAAACTTTCTAAATGTGCAATTTTTTTCCCTAGTTTAAAAAAAAATAGAGGATATGTTTAATCTTGAAAGTACTTTCTTTGAGTCATAATAAAGCTTTCTTGTTCATTAAAAGACAGTGTTGACTTTAAAAAATGTACAACATGAGAGTTGTGAGTTAAATTTTATTTGGGACAAAATGAGGACTTAGCCCAGGATACATCATATCAGATAGCTCTGAGAAGCTGTTCCAAAGAGCCAAAGGGGCAGGGGAAGAATGGGTATATATGTGATTTTGGTGAAGAGGGAATACATGCAATCAAACACATATTTTTTATAGGTTTCTGTTAGTCACAAGAAACAGTTATCTCCATGAAGGATTGTAGTGCTTTTCTAGTTATGAGGAAATATGACAACTGGGCTCATAAAATTGGCTCCTGAAAGTATCTGTCTGAAGCCCTGTTCTGCCAGTTTTTCCCTGAGCACAGAATGCCTCATTTCTATTCTCCACCCTGAACTCCTTTCAGTGGGTGTTGAAAATCAGCAGCTGCAGCAGCACGTGATTTAATCTTTGTAGAGGGCTTCCCAGGTGGCTCAGTGGCAGAGAATCCACCTGCCAATGCGGAGGTGCAGGAGATATGGGTTCAATCCCTGGGTTTGAAAGATCCACTGGAGAAGGGAATGGCAACCCACTCCAGTCTTCTTGCCTGAATTCCATGGGCAGAAGAGCCTAGCAGGCTACAGTCCATGGAGTCACAAAGAGTCAGACACGACTGCGTGACTAACACTTTCTTTCAGAGGTAAATAGCAAGTGCCTATGGTGAGTGCCAATTTGTAGTTGGCGACAGTATGACATAGGATACATAAACTATCACTATATTCAATAAACAGTATAATTATGTGTTTCACATCTAAAGAGGAATGTAGGTAACAAAAAAGGAAAACATCACCAGAGAAAGTTAAAGAAATTTTAATTATTCAACTTGGAAAAGAAAATATGAGGAAATAATTCATTGATGAAAGAATTCTTTCTGCAAAGAACAGTCTAAATCCCTAAAATTACAGTAAAAGTTACTTATAAGAGTTAAAATGAATAAAAATTACTGACTGAAATTTTAAGAAGCTTTTGAAATATACTTTAATGAGGTTTTCAAATAGATATATCTAAAATAGATGGGAGGTCTTTGCTATTTAATTTTTCAGATTCATTTCTAAACCATGTCTGATAAGATTCAGATTGGTTACTCTGGAATTTACGTTAAGACTAGTTTTGAAGAAGGTTACAATTATTTCCTAATAATTTCTATTGTTATTCAAGCTTTTTCATAATTTAAAAAAGGTGTGAATATTATTCAAAATAATATTATGCTTTTTGCGTGGCTAGTTAGAGATACAAATTGTTCTTATTTTCTGAGTAGTTATTACTTAAGCCTCTGTAGTTACAATGGTGGTTAGAAAGCAAGTATTCACTAATGAACTAACTAGCTACTTGGAAAATCAGTTCCCACTTAAGCATTAAATATTCCATTATATTTAACACACTTATTTAACATATTCTATTTAACTCTCCTAATTTGTCCATATATTTGTAATTTGAATTTTTGCTAATTATCAGATAATCAGAGTGATAATCTTTGCTTACAAAGCTTAAGAGACTTTCCCAAAGTCACACAATTAAGAAGTAGACAAAGCAAATTCTTGTGAATTAATAGCCCACAAACTTACATCAAGCAGCATTCATTCAGTCACTTTGAACTCTATCTGACAATTTCAAAATATTTATAATGTGTGACTATGGTATACATAATTTAGCTCTACAGCTAAATATACCCAGTAATTTTACTTACTTTCTCAGATGAAAAGGCTTATAGTTCCTTCTTCTGCCTGTTTCTCCTCCCCTGAATGTCTTCCCTTGTATTATAATTGGCCTAAACCAAGTTGTGGGTTTCTCAGGTGGTTCTAGTGGTAAAGAACACACTTGCCAATGCAAAAGATGTAAGAGATATTGGTTCGATCCTGGGGTCAGGAAGATGGAGGATCCTGGAGGATCCTGAGGACAGAGGAGCCTGGAAGGTTACAGTCCACAGGGTTGTAAAGAGTTGGACATGACTGAAGCCTCTTAGCATGCACACAAACCAAGATGTACTCCTCCCCACCCACCAACGCACATCCCCCCACCCCCCTTCCACCTTGGCTGACAATGCCAATCATTTTGTGACATGCCGTCTAATATTTAAGATCACAGGGAGCTGCAAAACACTCTTGACCCAGACCACATCTACATCAGCTACTGTAGATACCACAAGTAAGTTCTACGTGTCTTGTTTCATGTCTACCCAATTGGGTGGCTTTTTTTGACTAATTACAAGTTTGCCTTTGCCCCAGTTAAACATCATTATGTTAGATTCAGCCCATAATCCTTACCTGATGATCTGTATCTTTTCTGGTTAATAGTCTAGAGAATTGAGCAACATACCATTATACAATCCGAAAAGGGCCCGTCTGAGAAAGTTCTTCAACAATGCCCTAGAGGTATTCTTCTAGATGGAGTACTACTCAAAAGAAAAAAATTAGCAATTGTTCTTTAAATCAGTTATAAATCACTTATGTGTATTATCCTTAACAGTATTTTGAAATCCTTGTTCATAAGGATAACCTAAGAATTCATTCAATATCTACATTTACCTTAGAATTCCAGCACACTTGGTCATAAGATCATGATATGATGTTAATAAGCATGGCTTTTCCTTTATGACGCTATTGGCATCTACTGACCATGGATGGCTTCCTAACTTACCTGCTCACAGGCTAAATTTTAACCTCTCCAGAATTTTGTGAGTTTTGTGTTAAGATCCTTTATCTTTAATGCACAGGCTACCTGTTAATAAACTTGAATATATTCTCAGCTTTAATCTCATAATAGCTTAGCAGTTCTTCAGGCCACTTCTGACCACCTTTTCTCACAAGTCACTCTCTATCCAATTATATTTTTGTATTTCCTTAATAATAACTATCACTATGTTTCCTTTATAATACCTATTATATTTCCTTAATAATACCTATGAGTTCCACCCCTGCCGCTACATCCAAGCTCCTAAAAATTGTCTCTTTTGTTTGTAATTTATTATTCCCAGAAATTATGATGAAAATTAAGATAATGTTCTCTTTCTTTCTCCTAACCACAGATAATCATGTGTGCATGTCTTACCTAGAGCAGTTAAGGTGGCCCACTGTGATTATATTTAAACCATGGATTCTTTATTTTATTGGAATATAATTGCTTTACAATACTGTGTTAGTTTCTGCTGTACAATGAAGTGAATCAACCATATGTGTACATATATTCCCTCCCTCTTGAACCTCCCCCCACCCATCCCTGTCCCACCCATCTAGGTCATCACAGAGAACTAAGCTGAGCTCTCTCTGCTTTACGGCAGCTTCCCACCAGCAACCTATGTTATGCATTGTTGTTGTTCCGTCCTTCAGTCATGTCTGACTCTTTGCAACCCCATGGACTGCAGCACACCAGGCCTCCCTGTCCATCATCATCTCCCAGAGTTTGCTCAAACTCATGTCCATTGAGTCGGTGATGCCATCCAACCATCTCATCCTCTGTCATCCCCTTCTCCCTCTGCCCTCAATCTTTCCAGCTTCAGGGTCTTTTCAAATGAATCAGTTCTTCACATCAGGTGGCCAAAGTATTGGAGCTTCAGCTTCAGCATCAGTCCTTCCAATGAATATTCAGGGCTGATTTCCTTTAGGATTGACTGGTTTGACCTCTTTGCTGTCCAAGGGACCATCAGGAGTCTTCTCCAACACCACAATTTGAAAGCATCAATTCTTCGGCGTTCAGTCTTCTTTATAGTCCAACTCTCACATCCATATATGACTACTGGAAAATCCATAGCTTTGACTAGATGGGTCTTTGTTGGCAAAGTTAAGTTTCTCCTTTTTTAATATGCTGTCTAGGTTTGTCATAGCTATTCTTCCAAGTAGCAAGCATCTTTTAATTACCTGGCTGCAGTCACCGTATGCAGTGATTTTGGAGCCCCCCAAGATAAAATCTGTCACTGTTTTCTTTTATATTTTGTCCTACCTCCTTTAGAAGACAATGGGCTGCTTTTCTGGGTGCCTGATGTCCTCTACTAGCGATCAGATGTTGTTTTGTGGAGTTTGCTCAGCATTCAACTGTTCTTTCGATGAATTTGTAGAGGAGAAAGTGGTCTCCCCGTCCTATTCCTCCGTCATCTTAGCTCCTCCCCCGTCTGTCACTCTTTTCACTTTTTTCCCATCTATTTGCCCTGAAGTGATGGGACTGGATGCCATGATCTTAGCTTTTTGAATGCTGAGTTTTAAGCCAGCCTTTTCACTCTCCTCTTTCACTTTTATCAAGAGGCTCTTTAGTTCCGCTTTGCTTTCTGCCTTTAGGGGGGTATCATCTGCATATCTGAGGTTGTTGATATTTCTCCTGGCAATCTTGATTCTAGCTTGCGGTTCATCCAGCCCGGCATTTCGTATGATGTACTCTGCATGTAAGTTACATAAGCAGGGTGACAATATACAGCCTTGATGTACTCTGGTAGTGTATATATGTCAATCTTTTTCTCCCAATTTATCCCACCCTCCCCTCCTTGCTGTGAACTCTTTAAAGAGATTATCAATTAGCTCTGTGGAACAAGTGCCCTCTCTACACACAGTGAATGCCTTGTGGCTAACATTATCATTTTACCCATGCTCTACTTTTAACTCATGCCATGATACCACTAAGGTCTTCTATAAGCTATGCTGTCCTCATTCTTCTTCTGCCTCAGACTTTCAGGAGTTTTTGTTTTTAACTTTTAATTTGGTAAAATACACATATGCAAAGGCTTCCAAGGTGGCTCAGTGATAAAGAACCTGCCTGCCAATGCAGGAGACATGGGAGACGTGGGTTCTGTCCCTGCATGGATAAGATCCCCTGGAGGAAGAAATGGCAGCCGATTCCAGTATTCTTGCCTTGGAAATCCCATGGACAGAGAAATCTAGCGGGCTATAGTTCAGTGGGTTGCAAAGAGTCAGACATGATTGAGTGCCTAGACAGGCATGTACACATACATACTTAAAATTCACCATCTTAACCATTTTCAAATGTAAAGCTCAGTATTGTATAGCAATATCGCATTGCTATACAACCAGTCTCCAGAATTTTCTCATCTTGTGAGACAAACTTTGTACCCATGAAACAACTCAATATTTCCTCCTCCTTGTAGCCCCTGGAAACCACCATTATATTTTCTGTTTCCATGGATTTGATTACTCTAGATACTTCATATATGTGAATCGTACAGTATTTGTCTTGTTGTGAGTTAACATAATACCCTCATGGTCCACCCATGTTGTGGAATGTATGAGAGTTTCCTTCATTTTCAAGCGTGAGTAATATTCTACCATGTGCCACATTTTGCATCTGATATACTTGCAATTCATTTATTTGTTGATGGATACTTGGATTGCTTCCACCTTTTAGCCACTGTGAATAGTGCTGCTATGAAATGGGAGTAGAGATATCTCTTCAAGACCCTGCTTTTAATTCTTTTGGCTATATATCCAGAAGTGGAATTTCTGAATCATAAGCTAACACTATTTTTAATTATTTGAGGAACTGTCATCCCATTTCCCATGATAGCTGCACCATTTTGTGTTTTCACCAGCAGTGCACAAGTGTTCTAATTACTCCCATCCTTGCCGACACTTGTTATCTGCATTTTTTTAGTAGCCATTCCAATGGGTAGGAGTTTCAGTAATCCTTTTAGAATACTCAAGATCAACCTAGAGGGATGGAATGGGATGGGAGGGAGGTTCAAGAGGGAAGGGACATATGTATACTTATGGCTGGTGCATGTTGATGTATGGCAGAAACCATCACAATATTACAAAGCTATTATCCATCAATTAAAAATAAAAGGAGTACTCAAAATCACCTTCAATTTAAAGTGTTATGTCATTTTTCTGGGATCCTACCATTTTCTATTTACAGCTCAGAGTTGTCACAATTTTCTTTCTTGCTTAATTAATCCCCCAAGTAACCCCAGTTCCTCCAGCCCTCCTATTTACCACCTACTCCAAATGATCTTTCCAGAGTATGCTTTTTTAAAACTTGAGTAATCCCTTCTCCAGAGGTTGTCCTATGTTCAATCTCAATAACTCCTTAAACTGTGCAATGCATTGCTACTACCTATATAAGAGAACAAATTCAGGAAAATTCATTGTACCTTTGTCTTTCATTAAGAAACTATGTAAACTATGTAGATCTACTATTTTTCCAAATATTCAGTTTTCTCTTTTGTAAGATAAATGAACTGCATTAGATGACAACAAAGGTTCCCTCAACTCTAGGATCCCATACATTTTTCAAATATGCAAGACCATAAATCTGACATGTAACACTAAAAACATCACATCTAAAAATCATGGTGTATCTACAAAAAGGAATTGAGAAAAAAAAATGAACAATGAAAAAAAATTATAACTTGAATTATCTATAATGAAAATCAAGAGGAAAACAAGCCAAACTAAAACACAAAAAAATGAAAATATGAAAGAAAGATAAAAATATGTAATGAAAGTTTAGAGAAAATATATTTTTTTTAATGGAACACAAGAATGTGATTAAAGAGTTTACATGAATACACTGATGAGATGGTCTTTAGAAGCATTTATAATGCAATACTGAGGTCAAAACTCAGGACCAGTGGTGATGACAATGCCCGTGGCTGATAAATTCACTTTTCCCTCTGGGGCAGCTATGGCCATAGATTGCTTGTGTCATGTTGTACATATCCTGTTCACTTTCCAGAAGATTTTAAAGTCTCTAAGGCATTTATAGAATGCTTAATCAAATTTCTGGAATCTCTTAAGTCCCAAGTAAGCTTATGTCTTTTTCACAAAATATCCTACCTGTGGTAGCCAGTCCCTAGAAATTTGTTGATTTCTTTGCTTTCTGCATCAGAGTGGAAAGAGAGTCCATATGCAAATTTATAAAACAGAACAAAATGAAAAAAAATAAAAAGCCAAACCCACTACCAAATTGTTAGCACTTGTTAGGAGTAAGGACTCATATCATTGCCAGTCCTTAGGTCTGCTGGAGAACTTTTGACTTAAAATAATAAATACAATCATTATAATGAGTTCATAAATGTGAGCAATTTCTGCAGTATGCTCTTTATATATTAATATGATACAAATATGCCATCAATAGGGGCTTCCTAGGTGGTGCTAATACAAAACCTGGTAATGAACCAGCCTGCCAGTGCAGGAGAGATAAGAGGTGCAGGTTTGATCCCTGGGCCAGGAAGATCCCCTGGAAGAGGGCATGACAACTTACTCCAGTATTCTTGCCTGGAGAATCCCATGGAAGGAGGAGTCTGGTGGGCTGCAGTCCATGGGGTCACACAGAGTCACACACGACTGAAGCCACACATGCCATCAGTAGAAGTCAGAGCTTTGTCTAGGAATAGTGAGTTTTTTCCCCTAAGTTAACAGCAGTTTCATAAAGTTTTCCAAAATTACTCTTTTGGAACTGATGTGAGTAGTCTGGACACAAGTTCAATCACTCAGTTTTGTCTGACTCTTTGCTGTCAGCCCATGGGCTGTAGCACCCCAGGCTTCCCTGTCCATCACCACCTCCTGGAGCTTGCTCAGACTCATGTCCATCGAGTTGGTGATGCCATCCAACCATCTCATCCTTTGTCATCCACTTCTCCTCCTGTCTTCAATCTTTCCCAGCATCGGGGTCTTTTCCAGTGAATCGGTTCTTTGCATCAGGTGGCCAAAGTATTAGAGCTTCAGCTTCAGCATCAGTCCTTCCAATGAATATTCAGGACTGATTTCCTTTAGGACTGACTGTTTTGATCAATGTTTTGATCTCCATGCAGTGCAAGGGACTCTCATGAGTCTTTTCCAACACTGAGTTCAAAAGCATCAAATCTTTCCTTATGCTCCAAATCTCACATCCATACCTGACTACTGAAAATATCATAGCTTTGCATAGATGGACCTTTGTTGGCAAAGTAATGTCTCTGCTTTTTAATATGCTGTCTAGGTTGGTCATGGCTTTTCTTCCAAGGAGCAAGAATCTTTTCATTTCATGGCTGCAGTCACCATCTGCAGTGATTTTGTAGCCCAAGAAAATAAAGTCTGTCAGTGTTTCCATTGTTTCCCCATCTATTTGCCATAAAATGATGGGACAAGATGCTATGATCTTAGTTTTTTGAATGTTGAGTTTTAAGCCAGCTTTTTCTACTCTCTTCTTTCACTTTCATCAAGAGGCTCTTTAGTTCTTCTTTGCTTTCTGCCATAAGGCTGGTGTCATCTGTGCATCTGAGGTTATTGATATTTCTCCCTGCAAACTTGATTTCAATTGTGCTTCATCTTGCCTGGCATTTCACATGATGTACTCTGCATATAATTTAAATAAGCAGGGTGACAACATACAGCCTTAACGTACTCCTTTACCAATTTGGAAAATCTGCCTGCAATGCAGGAGACCTGGGTTCAATTCCTGGGTTGGGAAGATACCCTGGAGAAGGAAATGGCAACCCACTCCAGTATTCTTGCCTGGAGAATCCCATAGACAGAGGAGCCTGGCAGGCTACATGGGGTCACAAGAGTAGGACACAACTTAGTGACTAAACCTAAACCTTACCACTTTGGACCCAGTCCATAATTTCATGTCCAGTTCTAACTGTTGCTTCTTGACTTGCATACAGATTTCTCAGGAGGCAGGTCAGGTGGCCTGGTATTCCCATCTCTTTAAGAATTTTCCACAGTTTATTGTGATCCACACAGTTAAAGGCTTTGGCATAATCAATAAGGCAGAAAGTGAAAGTGAAGTCACTCAGTCGTGTCTGACTCTTTGCGACCCCATGGACTGTAGCCTACCCGGCTCCTCTGTCCATGGGATTCTCCAGGCAAGAATACTGGAGTGGGTTGCCATTTTCTTCTCCAGGGAATCTTCCTGACCCAGGGCAATAAGGCAGAAGTAGATGTTTTTCTGGAACTCTCTTGCTTTTTCTATGATCCAATGAATGTTGGCCATTTGAGTTCTGATTCCTCTGCCTTTTCTAAATCCAGCTGGAGCATTTAGAAGTTCTTGGTTAATGTGCTCTTGAAGCCTGGCGTGGAGAATTTTGAGCATTACTTGACTAGCATTTGAGGTAAGTGCAGTTGTGCAGTAGCTTGAACATTCTTTGCCATTGCCTTTCTTTGGGATTGGAATAAAAACTGACCATTTCCAGTCCTGTGGCCACTGCTAAGTTTTCCAAATTTGCTGGCATTTTGATGCAGCACTTTCACAGCATCATCTTTGAGGATTTGAAATAGCTCAACTGGAATTCCATCACCTCCACTAGCTTTGTTCATAGTGATGCTTCCTAAGGCCCACTGGACTTTGCATTCTGGGATGTCTGGCTCTAGGTGAGTGATCACACCATTGTGGTTATCTGGGTCATGAAGATCTTTTTTGTACAGTTCTTCTGTGTATTCTTGTCACCTCTTCTTAAGCACCTCTGCTTCTGTTAGGTCCATACCATTTCTGTCCTTTATTGTGCCCATCTTTGCATGAAATGTTCTCTTGGTATCTCTAATTTTCTTGAAGAGATCTCTAGTCTTTCCCATTCTGTTGTTTTCCTCTATTTCTTTGCACTGATCACTGAGGAAGGCTTTCTTATTTCTCCCTGGTATTCTTTGGAACTCTGTATTCAGATGGGTATACCTTTCCTTTTATCCTTTGCCTTTAGCTTCTCTTCTTTTCTCAGCTGTTTGTAAGGTCTCCTCAGACAACCATTTTGCCTTTTTGCATTTCTTTTTCTTAGGGATATTCTTGATCACTGCCTCCTCTACAATGTTACAAACTTCTATCCATAGTTCTTCAGGCACTCTGTCTATCAGATCTAATCCCTTGAATCTATTTGTCAGTTCCACTGTATGATCAAAAGGGGTTTGATTTAGGTCATACCTGAATGGTCTAGTGGTTTTCCCCACTTTCTTCAATTTAAGTCTGATTTTTGCAATAAGGAGTTCATGATCTGAGCCACAGTCAGCTCCCAGCCTTATTTTTGCTGACTCTATAGAGCTTCTCCATCTTTGGCTGCAAAGAATACAATCAACCTGATTTCTATTATGACCATCTGGTGATGTCCATGTCTAGAGTCGTCTCTTGTGTTGTTGGAAGAAGATGTTTGCTGTGACCAGTGCATTCTCTGGACAAAATTCTGTTAGCTTTTGTTCTGCTTCATTTTGTACTCCAAGCTCAAACTTGCCTGTTATCTCTTGACTTCCTACTTTTGCATTCTAGTCCCCTATGATGAAAAGGATATCTTTTTTTTTTTTTTGGTGTTAGTTCTGGGAGGTCTTGTAGGTCTTCATACTTTAGCTTCTTCGGCATTAGTGGTTGTGACATGGACTTGATTTACTGTGATACTGAATGGTTTTCCTTGGAAACAAACAGAGATTATTCTGTTATTTTTTAGATTTCACCCAAGTACTGCATTTTGGACTTTTTTGTTGACTATGAGTGCTACTCCATTTCTTTGAAAGGATTCTTGCTCACTGTAGTGGATATAATAGTCACCTGAATTAAATTCGCCCATTCCAGTTCATTTTAGCTCACTGATTCCTAAAATGTCTGTGTTCACTCTTGGCATCTCCTATTTGACCACTTCCAGTTTACCTTGATTCATGAACCTAACTTTCCAGGTTCCTGTTCAATATTTTTCTTTACAGCATTGGACTTTACTTCCCTTCCATCACCAGTCACTTCCACATTTGGGCACTGTTTTTGCTTTGGCTCAGCCTCTTCATTCTTTTGGAAGTTATTTCTCCACTCTTCTCCAGTAGCATATCGGGCACCTACCGACTTTAGGGAGTTCATCTTTCAGTGTCATATCTTTTTGCCTTTTTATACTCTGTATGGGATTCTCAAGGCGAGAATACTGAAGTGGTTTGCCATTCCCTTCTCCAGTGGACCACATTTTGTCAGAACTCTCCACCACGACCCGTCCGTCTTGGGTGGCCCTACACAGCGTGACTCATAGCTTCATTGAATTAGACAATGCTATATTCCTTGTGATTAGTTTGATTATTTTTCTGTGATTGTGGTTTTCATTCTGACTGCCCTCTTATGGATAAGGATAAGAGGCTTATGGAAACTTCTTAATGGGAGAGACTGACTGTGGGGGAAACTGGGTCTTGTTTTGATGGGCAGGGCCCTGCTCAGTAAAACTGTAATCCAATTTTCTGTTGATGGGCAGGGTTGTGTTCCCTCCCTGTTGTTTGACCTGAGACCGAACTGTGTTAGGGGTAATAAAGATAATGGCGGCCTCATTCATAAGGACCTGTGCATGAACTGTTGTATTCAGCGCTCCCAACCCTCCAGCAGACCACTGTCAATCCACACCTCCACCGGAGACTTCGGGACACTCACAGGCTGCGTCAGTCTGCTAAAAATTGCTCTGGAAGTAGTTGACATTCTCATTGGTGATTAAACCTTCCTTCTCAGCCTGTAATGATCACTGTTACTCTCATCTTCAGTAGCAAATATCCACGATATAATCCTCTGGATGCAAAAATCCTCAATTCTTAAAATTAGTTTTTCATGTTTACTTAGCATTCAGCTAGCAACTAGTGACTTAGAGCACAAAAATACTCTGGTAGCATGAATTACAATAAAATTGAATAATTTAACAAAAAATTTTGTTAAATAACAAATATTAATTATCTCAAATAATATAAAGATATTGCCAACTGAGTAAAGCTTTAAACTTCTGGTTCATTTGTGATGAGTGATTTAAGACACATGCAACTTTAAGTAGTAAAGCCCTCAACACCTTTGGTATGATGAGTCCATCAACAGTCCATCCCATTTGTAAACATACTAGTTTAGTTGAAATTTTATTATTGCAAGTTCTCACAACTGTATTTATGGTTCCTATAAATCTACCTTTTATGAGTCAGTGCTGATTTTGCGGCATAATTTATTTGAGGATTAAAAAGAATAAAGTCATTCACTTCCTGTTATTCAGATACTTCTCTGCACAGATGTCACTTTCATCTTAGGTATATTTGATGTTATAGATGTTGACCTAACTAAAGAAGTAAACAAAAGCAAGCTCAAATGACCAGAAATTGAGTTGACTGGGAATAGCAGAGGAAATGCAATTCGAGAAATCCATGCTGTAGCAAGTTCCAAGATGTCCATAGAGGGTTTTGTTCTTGGAATGCCATTTATGGGCAAGGAGTGCAAAGAGGGACAAGTCCAGTAAGAGTCCAAGTGGGAAGTTCATTGTCTTGAGGGTGGGGAGACATTCTTGGTGGATGTTTGTTGGTCAGGAGGTAAGTCTCCATCTCTGTAAATAAGACTTTTGCAGAAAATCAGTCTCTCAGTTCTTAAGTTCCTTTCTGAGGGTACATGCCTGAGATTCTCCATTTTATATCCTCCAGATTCATTTCATTTTAGATAGAAATTTTTTTCACATATAGGCATTTATTGCATATAAAACATCAGCTATCTTTTACCGCATTTGGCAATGCTTAAAGTTCTAAAAATAATTAAAAAGATTAAGAATAGAAAAAAATATATAAATTCCAAGAGACCTGAGAGGAAAAATGTAGTTTGTTTATATGGAAAATTGTAAAATAATAATTCTATATTTCATTTTTGTTGTTCTATGTATTAAACGTGAATTTCAACATTTGACATCCATTTATTACCATAATGCTAATTATATTGTCTTGTGTACGTCAATGAATGTATTGTAGTGAGAGACATTTTATAATGAAGAGAAGTTGAACTAAAATTTTTAAATTTTATTCCAGCCGTGTTAAAATTTCTGCTATTTTGTAATGATACTCTTCAAATGCTTCTGGAACTAAGATTCTCAAATGGGTTCTCTTGCTAATATCATGTAAGACTTCCTTCTCTAAGGTTAACCTAGCTTTTGGTTCTTGTGAATGATTAGTTATACTGACATATCAGGCATCAGGAAAGCTTTGGTCCAATCAAAGGTTTATAGCGCCTTCCTGTTCTTTACTCAAACCTTATACAACCTTTGCTGCTGCCAAGTCCTCAGTTGTGTCCGACTCTGTGTGACCCCATAGATGGCAGCCCACCAGGCTCCTCTGTCCCTGGGATTCTCCAGGCAAGAATGCTGAAGTGGGTTACCATTTCCGTCTCCATTTACACAGACTTAAGGTGTTGCAAAACTGATGTTGGCTCACAGAGTCTGTTGGAATTGTTTGGGTCTATGAAATAAACTAATCAATTTATAAATTTGAGCAGATCTGAATTTCCAACACTCTGATAGGCAGACACAAAGTGTTTTTCCAAAGAGGTAGACAGGCAGAGCCCTCCCATACCTCTCCCAGGGCAGAACCAATTATACACCTTTTCCTCATTAAAATGGGATCAAATTAGGTCCTTTTCTGACTTTAGTTGAGATTTCTCATAAGAACTTTAAAACATGGTACATTCAATGTGTGATAATTTTGTGAAGTTTCGAAAAATGTGAGCAAAATTATCAGAGTGATTGTCACTTGAGAAGACCGACTTGGAGTCAGGAATTTCATTTCCAACATTATCCTAAGAGAGAAAGAGAGAAAGCTTACACGGATGATCTATGATAAAGTATTTTGGGTCTTCAAAGACAAATGTAACCAAAATATTTGTAGAATAATATTTGTGCATGTTAAGTCGCTTCAGTAGTGTCTGATTCTTTGTGACTTTATGGACTATAACTGGCCAGGCTCCTCTGTCCATGGGCTTCTCCAGGCAAGAATAACTGGAGTGGGTTGCCATGCCCTCCTCCAGGGGATCTTCCCAACTCAGGGATCAAGCATGCATCTCTTAAGACTCCTGCAATGGCAAGTGGATTCTATACCACTAAAGCCACCTGGGAAGCCCAGGATAATCATTATAGGTTATTTATACCAGGGAATTTTAGTGAAAATAGTTTAACAAGCCTAAGAACTTAAAACCACATGTAACAGTCTGGTTTATGGTAAAATTATTCAAATGAAATGCACACATTATGAATTACAACGTTTTAGTTAAATACATTTTGACATGGCAGTCAAATATATCAGGTCAATAAAATTTACTGAAGTAACAACTCTTCTGGACAAAGACTGACAGCATCTGCCAAATGTGAGCATTTTCTTCCTTTAGTTTTTAAAATTCCAGCTGTTCATTAAGAACAGGAGATTTCAAGCTGGATTAAATCCAGCTCCGTCTCTCTCTCTTTCTCCTTATCATCAGGGTGACCCTATAATTTATCTTCAAAATGGGGATGCTTATGAGGATAAATGAAGGGCAATACAAGTATTTAAATTACTGTATCTTTGTAATATCTATTAACTGATGTTTTTTATATTAGTGGATGACTATAGTTCTAATGTATAAAATATAATCCTTTCTAAAGATATATACAAAGTATATAAAAGCAAATCAAAGTAATTTGGAGCCATCTTTAAAGCTGAAATTTTTGTACTAAATTTGTAATTGTTGATGCCATTGGTGGACCCTACTGTATAGACTATATGGTCTTATTGAGAAAATAATCTCTATGTAGTTGAGATGGCTAAAGTATTTGATAATTTCAGAACTTAATTTCTTTGTATTGAAATATTAATAGCCAACTAGTTCAACCCATATATTTTTACAGATATTGCCTTTCTCTTCAATAAGTAACTTTTATCAAAAAAATTTTTATAGGACAAAGCTCAGTCAAATTAGTCACTTTTATTTAGGAATCTTTACAAATTTTCCACCTAATTTACTTGCTGGAAAATATGCCTTCTGAATTTCAGTATAAATTATCCACTTAAAAACAAACAGTCCATCAATATAATCTTCACATAAGATGTTCCAAAATAGATTTATTACATAAATAAAAAATAAATATTGTACAACATTTGAGACCTCAGTGTTTCTCTCTTTCTGTTGTAAGGATTAATCTCAATGTGTTACTGTTTATAAACATCTTATTTATAAGTCCCGTTTGCTAAGAAGCTTCAGAATCTAAAATTTTAGTGCTGCATTTGTAAAATAATTTGACTAAACATTTTTGATTTTGAATAAAAGCAACAAAAATTTGGAGAACCTATTTACTGAAAGTTTAATACCATTGCAGAATATATGAGCTGATTTATAAAGTAATTCTTCAAATGTTCAAATTTTTAAAAAAAATTTAGCTGATGACAAACAGTAAATAGAACAACATGTTATGCCTTGAAATAAAATGCCTTGTTTTGGTTCAACATCAGCTTTGTCACACACACAGAATTATAGTTCAGTCACTTGGTGTTCATATAAAAATGTACAATTTAACAACTACAACTTCTTTTAAAAACAGACTTTTTAAAAGCAGTTTTAGGTTCATGACAAAATTGAACAAAAATTAACAATTTCTTGTATACATCTCTGACCCCACACATAAGTACATCCTCTGCCAGTATCAACACCCCACTCCAGAGAGATACACTGATTACAATCCATGGACCTACACCAGGGTTCACTCTTGATGGTGTGTATCCTCTTGAGTTTTGACAAGTGTATAATGACTTGTATTCCATTATAGTATTGTATAGAATAGGAAATGGCAACCCACTCCAATATTCTTGCCTGGAAAATTCCAAGGACAGAGGAGCCTGGCATGTTATAGTCCATGGGGTTGCAAAGAATCGGACGTGACTGACTGAGGGTGCACACACACACACAGAATAGTCTCATTGCCCTAAATATCCTCTTTGTTCTGCCTATTCACTCCTTCCTTGCCCCAGGCCCCTGGTTACCACTGAGCTTTTCACTGCCTCCATAGTTTTACCCTTTCTAGAATGTCATGGAGTTGGGATTATATAGCATGTAACCTTTTCAGATTGATTGACTTCTTCCACTTAGTAACAAGCATTTAAGTTTCCTCCATATCTTTTCATGATTTGATAGCTTTCATGACTTGGGTCTATGGGAGTCTTGAACCAAAATCTATCAGACTATTACGGCCATGCTGCTGCTTCTCCTTATGGGTATCAATGTCACCACCAAATGCTGAACATTGGGCATTTTTCTGGCATTGCCCACTCTTGACTAGCCCCAGAGGTACCACTCAAGACGTTCAGGCTCCAGAAGCTTTTTCTGAATCTCTCAAGATTACACCTATGTCTTACCCTAACCCATAGACATTCACATGGCTATGTTGCACTTGATGCAACATAGCCCACCTCTTACAGTGCTGCATGCAATTGGCAGAACTTTTCAATGTTTATACATGCTTAGATATCTTTCTAAACTTTGTCTTTGTTTCCTTTGATCAGTCTTTCTGTTTCTATAACAGTTGTTGCTGCTTAGTCGCCAAGTTGTATCTGACCCTTTGCTACCCCATGGACTGCAGCCCACCAGGCTCCTCTGTCTAGAGGATTTCCCAGGCAAGAACACTGGAGTGGGTTGCCGTTTCCTTCTCCAGGAGCTCTTCCTGACCCAGGGATCGACCTGGCATCTCCTGCATTGGCAGACAGATTCTTTACTACTGAACTACCAGGGAAGCCCTTCTGTAACAGTAATTAACCATTTTCTATTATTTTAAATTTTTAGTTGGAGAATAATTGCTTTACAGTGTTGTGTTGATTTCTGCTTTACAACAATGCGAGTCAGCCATAAGTATATACATAAATATATTTATGTATATCCCCTCCCTCTTGAGCCTTTCCCCACTACCTCCCCATCCCACCCCCGCTAGGTCATCACCAAGAACCTCGCTGAACTCCTCTGCTTTCTACACATGGTAGTGTATATATATCAGTGCTATATTCAAGTTCCTGGTACATGCTACATACTATTTTAGGTACTGGAAAAACATGCCAGTGATTAAAAGAGAATAATCTCTGCTTCTATAAAGTTTAAATTCTAGGAAGCTAGATAGAAAACAAACAAAATAAAAAGTTGGTGACTATCTACCATTTCAGAGCTTCCCTGATAGCTCAGTTGGTAAAGAGTCCACCTGCAATGCAGGATACCTGGGTTGGATCCCAGGGTTGGGAAAATACCCTGGAGAAGAGAAAGGCTACCCTCTCCAGTATTCTAGCCTGGAGAATTCCATGGAGTCCATGGGGTCGCAAAGGGTCAGACACGATGTCAGGTAGAGAGAAGTTCACAGAAAAAATAAGCAGGAAAGACTTACTGAAGAAAAGTACTTTATAAGATGGTCAGAGGAGCTTACTCTACTCACATTCTATGTCAGCGAAGAACTGAGGCATAACTGTGTGACAGTGACTTAGACTTGAAACTGTGAAAAGTTCTATAACTTCTTATTTTCCCTTATCTCTATATTTCCCCCCCATTTTGACAAAATGGTCTACTAAAGTATCACCTCTGACTCCCTGAAGAAACATTGAGGAAGAATGAGAGTTTTTTCTTTACCTTCTCAAGAATGCAAATATACCTTTTAAAATGTATTATATTGTGTTTAGAACACTTTGCATGAGATCTCCCTTCTTAACAGATTCTTTAAATGTACAATACATTATTGTTGACTGTAAGTACAATGCCGTACAGCAGTTGTCTAGAGCTTATTCATCTTGTTTGACTAAAACTTTAGGCTTGTTGATTTTTCTCATTTCTCCATTCCTCGTCCCCTGGTAATCACCATTCCATTCTTTGATTCTATGAATATGATAATTTAAGATACTGCATATATGTGAAATCATGCCCTATCTGCCTTTCTTTGACTGGCTTATTTCACTTGACACAATATCTTCAAGCTTCATCCATGGGTTGCAACAATGAAAAATGACTATCATATGATCCAGTAATCTCACTTCTGGACATCTACTGTAAAAGTTAAAATCAGGATCTTGAAAAAATACTAGCACTGTTGTGTTCATTGCAGCACTGTTGACAGTAGTCAAGATGTGGAGACAACTTTCATATCCATTGACAGATGAATGGATAAAGAAAAGGTAGTATGTACATAACAGTGGGGACTGTTCAACCTCTAAAAAGAAGGAAATTCTGTAATATGGGGGAAAGTCTTTTAGTCTCTAGAGGTGGTAGTTTCTTAAAGACTGGTTGCAATGTGAAATTGGAAACCACTGCAATGAATTCTTTTTGTTGAAGTGTAGTTGATTTACAACATTATATTAGTTTCAAGTGTACAGTAAAATTCAGCAATTTATCTGAAAAAATACATATATATTTTTCAAAGTGGTATGAATCATTTTGCTATACACTTGCAATGAACTCTTCAGACTCTTGTAAATTAAAATCTGTTTGTCCGTCTTTGATATTAAATGGATCTCTTATCTATGCATGATTTATTTATCTTTTATTTTTTATTGAAGGATAATTGCTTTACAGAATTTTGTTGTTTTCTGTCAAACCTCATCATGAATCAGCCATAGGTATACATGTGTCACCCTTTTTAACCTGCCTCCCATCTCCCTCCCCACCCCACGCCTCTAGGTTGATACAGAGCCCCTGTTTGAGTTTCCTGAGGCATACAGCAAATTCCCGTTGGCTGTCTATTTTACAGATGTATGGAAAGAGTAACATTACCATATGCATGATTTTTAAAATTATGCCTTGATCATTTGGAAAACAATGGCTTAATGAGTTATTCAGATATTCCAAACATTAACACATGACATTATACAATATTGAAAAGTCACATTTGTTAATATCACCATTGAGCTCATCAAAAAAAAATTTTTTAGGGGATGGAAAAAAAATTTTACCAAAAGTCTAATGTTGAATAAAAAGCTCAAAATCTACCATAGACAACAAATACTGTCTGTTTCCCTCAACATGAGAGTTTCACTCACTTCCTTTACTTTCAAGAAAATGTTTGGTCATATTCCTAAGTGTAATAACCACAGCTTTTAATAATTAAATTTATTGATTTTTAATTGAAGGATAATTGCTTTACAATATTGTGTTGGTTTCTGCCAAACATCAACATGAATCAGCAGTAGGTATACCTATGTCCCCTCCCTGTTGAGCCCCCTTCCCACCTCCCTCCCCACCCCCCATCCTCTAGGTTAATACCCACAGTTTGCCAGTCATTTGTTTTTTCAAGTAAAAATAGGATTTCAAGCAAAACAAGTTGACTTGCTTGCAAATCAGTCACACCAGTGCTTTTCCTTGAAACAACCATTGTGTTTACCGTGTGCAGCTGAAGTGTTTTATCCATACTTTCCATTTTGATACACAGAATATTAAAAGGACATGGACATAGGGGTAAAAATTTAATGAGATTGGGATTGTTACTATTTTTATCTAGGATTTAGGGCATTCTTAAATAAAAGTGGTAATGTTTATAATGCAAGATGTGGCTGTAAAGAATACAGTAACCACTAGCACAGTTTGGTGCCACTGTTTTTAACTATGCTAAACACTAGAAAAGGGAAAGTGAAGTCAGTCATGTCTGGCTCTTTGCGACCCCATGGATTGTAGCCTACCAGGCTCCTCCATCCATGGGATTCTCCAGGCAAGAATACTGGAGTGGGTTACCATTTCCTTCTCCAGGGGATCTTCCCGACCCAGGGATCGAACCCAGGTCTCCCACATTAGAGGCAGATGCTTTAACCTCTGAGCCACCAGGGAAGCCCAAACACTAGAAGTTTTGCTTATTATTATTTTTTTTTAATCATCTGGGCAAATGTCAACACAATGAAAAAGGCAGATAATGTCTTATGAGTATGAAAGCAGTTTGGATCTTATACATCCCATGAAAAGATTCTACTAGAGTAATGTTTCCAAAGCACAGTTTTTGTCACATCACTGCCCTGCTCAAAAAGTTTCCAATTGTTTACCATTACCCACAGGGAATTTTTAAAAAAATCAAACTTTTCAACCTTGAGATTAAATTTTATATGATCTTACATTAATTCATCTTTTCATTCCATATGCTTCTTCATGCAAACTGGCTCTATTGCTATTCCTATTATAAACCTTGAAAGTTTGTGATTTCTTTCAACCAATCATACTATTTCCTTTGCATGAGTGTCTCACTTTCTCTCATATTCTTTATATACAGGTCTTGCCTTTCTTCAAGGTCCAACTCAAATGAGGTTTAAGTGGATATTATAGATCCCTCTTCTGAATGCACATAGCACATTGTACCTCACCCATGACACTTACTTTGTACCTGGTAATAATGCTCGACATCCCCAGTAGGATGCTTTTACATATTGTCAGTGTCCAATAAATACTTGAAGAAACAAGTGTTTGGTTTCACCGAGTCATTTGTTTACATGCTTCCTTGCAAATCCCCTATGAGATTGTTGGCTGAATGTAGGGTTAATGTCTTTGTTCCCTCAATAAAATATTCCTTCTTCTGAAACTCATTATGATACAAGGCAATTCAACTCACAGCCTTGAACTCATTAGCTAGTCTGTTCACCTTGGCAATTCCCAGAATTGTATAAAGTTCTGCCAGTCAAAAACATAAGGATGCTAAGACACTGTGCACTGTGTGGAAAAGTATTGATCTTTTTAAAGTTACGTTTGAAGGCTTATTGAGGCAAAATTATCATTCATTTATTTTCCTTGAACACCCAGTAAATTACTTAATAAAAGTATTACCCCCCTAAACTTGCCATCTCACTGTTTTTCTTCTCACTTCAAACTTAAATAGTTTAAGGAAATAGCATACTCTGATTAGGATATGTGGAGAGTGTGTGCATGCTCAGTCCTGTCTGACTCTGCGACCCCATGGACTAGAGCCCATCAGGCTTCTCTGTCCATGGAATTTCCCAGGCAAGAATACTGGAGCAGGTTGCCATTTCCTCCTCCAGGGTATCTTCCCGACCCAAGGATCGAATCCAAGTCTCTTGTGTCTCCTTTATTGACAGGTGGATTCTTTACCACTGTGCCACCTGAAAAGTGCCATGGTTAGGATGTACCCAAGCCTTAAATTACCTAATGTGGATGATTATTATAAGAGCAAGTTATGTATGCTGCCTATAAACTGCAGCAGAGACTAACTAAAGCTTGTCTTTGAGGGAATTTCAGAGAGCTACCTTCTTTTCACAGAAGACTCTAAGAAAAAATTAGAATGTAAAAAACAAAACCGAGTTTCAGTTCATTTCTCCATTCATCTAAGTTGGGAAATGTCTCACATATTTTGTCTTTAGGGATTGCATGTGTGAAAGAATAAGGTACCTGTTTACCTAGAAATAGGTAAGAATCAAGGCATGTTTTGCTAACTCTTGGTCCTTGAGAAATGTGCATCTATTTTCTCCCTAGGTGAAATGATATTTACAATGGCTATATCAAAAGACTTACAAGTAAAACTGAAAGCCTTCTATTATTATCCATCGAATCATTCATTGCAGGGTTCAATGAAATATATCCCAGTGTAAGAGAGTCTTTGCTGTGCTGTCCAATCATCTGGAAGACAGTCCTGCAGGTTCTCATATGTCTTCGGGAACCAGAATTACTTGACAACCTCTACCAAATCACGCTTGCTCTATAATAAACTATCACATGGCAGCTGCTGCTGCTAAAACTTTGATAGTAGGATCCCAGACAGTCTACACAGACTCTCTCACCATGGACGCCCTTGGTATCACCTTCCCCATGTCCAGTGGAGATGATGTGAGGTGTGCACACGGGTCAGGTGGGTGGGGTAGGTGTCAGGCTTCAGTTGCCACCACCATGGCTGGATGCAATTCAGCTGTTTCAGGGACGTCCCATTCCAGGTGTTGTGGGAGGAGGGGGGGTGATCAGTTCCCTTCCAGACACATCACTCTGTTCAGTCTAATCTGTGCATCACCAGCTATTTCTACTATTAGCACACACACAGCCTCCTGTCTACAACATTAACTAGCAGAGAATTTGTTTGGGAGTTTCTCGTATTTGCTGTTTTCATTCACCTAGAGCTTTTGCTTCCTTTTTTTGACCCCTTGACTTAGTTCAAAAAAGCAATGGCAAACCACTGCAATATTCTTGCCGTGAAAACCACATGAAGAGTATGAAAATGCAAAAAGATATGACACTGAAAGATGAACTCCCAGGTCAGTAGGTGCCCAATATGCTACTGGAGGCGTGGAGAAATAACTCCAGAAAGAATGAAGAGACAGAGCCAAAGCAAAAACAACACCCAGTTGTTGACATGACTGGTGATGGAAGTAAAGTCTGATGCTGTAAAGAGCAATACTGCATAGGAACCTGGAATGTTAGCTCCATGAATCAAGGTAAATCGGAAGTGGCCAAACAGGAGATGGCAAGAGTGAATATCAACATTTTAGGAATCAGAGAACTAAAATGGACTGGAATGGGCAAATTTAACTCAGATGAAAATAATATCTACTACTATGGCAAGAATCCCTTAGAAGAAATGGAGTAGCCCTCATAGTCAAGAAAAGTCAAGTCATAGTTCCTCTGCTTTTTCTAAATCAACTTGGACATCTGAAAGTTCACGTTTCACGTACTTTTGAAGCCTGGCTTGGAGAATTTTTTGGGCTCCAAAATCACTGCAGATGGTGGTTGCAGCCATGAAATTAAAAGACACTTACTCCTTGGAAGAAAAGCTATGACCAACCTAGACGGCATATTAAAAAGCAGAGACATTACTTTGCCAACAAAGGTCCATCTAGTCAAGGCTATGATATTTTCAGTTGTCAAGCATGGATGTGAGAATTGGACTATAAAGAAAGCTGAACACTGAAGCACTGATGCTTTTGAACTGTGGTGTTGGAGAAGATTCATGAGAGTCCCTTGCACTGCAAGATCAAACCAGTCAATCCTAAAGGAAATCAGCCATGAATATTCTTTGGAAGGACTGATGCTGAAGCTCCAATACTTTGGCCAGATAATGGGAAGAACTTATTCACTGGAAAAGACCCTGATGCCGAGAAAGACTGAAGGCAGGAGGATGAGGGGATGACAGAGGATGAGATGGTTGGATGGCATCACTGACCAATGGACATGAGTTTGAGCAAGCTTCGGGAGTTGGTGATGGAAAAGGAAGCCTGGCGTGCTCCAGTTCATGGGGTTGCAGAGTTGGACACGACTGAGCAACTGAACTGAACTGACTGACTTAGTTCAGAGGCCAAACTGTGCTTCTTCTTTGGCCCTACCTCCAGGGCTGTTGTGAATGTTGGCAATCATCTTCCCCCACAGGTTGCATTTCACGTTGACTCCTTCTCTGCAACAGTCTTCAAGTGTACATTTCCACAGCTCACTCACAGGGAAGAAAAAGATAAAATTCTGCTTTTCTTGGATACCACTACCATAGACAGAGGACTTCTCTGGTGGCTCAGTTGCCAAAGAATCTGCCTGTACTGCAGGAGACCTGGGTTTGATCCCTTTGATCCCTGGTTCGGGAAGATCCCTTGGAGAAGGAAATGGCAACCCACTCCAGTACTCTTGCCTGGAAAATTCCATGGACAGAGGAGTCTGGTGGGTTACAGTCTATGGGATCCCAACAAGTTGGACACAACTGAGTGACTTCACTTTCATTTTCTTTTCTTTCTATAGACAGAGGACATTTTAATTTACTAAACCATGCTGGCTTACTGCAAAATACATTATTTAATTCTGTTCTAAATTGACTCATTGCATGTACAAGAGTTTGTGGAGTTTGTCCCTCCACAAACTTGTGGATTTTTTTTTTTTACACTGGCTATCAAACATTTCTATCTAAAATACCCTTTTGTCCACTTTGGGACTCGGGACATAGAAGCAGATGCAATAAGCGAAAGCAGTTAATGATTAAACCAAGAAAGGGATCAGCACTGGATTCCCTCCCTGGATGTTATAGTTCAGGTCATTTCGTAACCAGTGACAATTTCAGCTTTGTTTGAAAGGGTCCTGAATACTTTGAGAAAAGGTGAGGGAGACCTAATGGATTGGAACCAAAATGAATCACTGAGTCAATGCAGTATCTGCCTATCCTAGGGAAAGGATGTATATGCTATACTTATTATTGCTTTTTTGCTTTATCCGCTCAGTTGTGTCTGACTCTTTGCAACTCCATGGACTGTAGCCTACCAGGCTCCTCTGTCCATGGGATTCTCCAGGCAAGAATACTGGAGTGGGTTACCATTTCCTTCTCCAGGGGATCTTCCCAACCCAGGGATCGAACTGGGGTCTCCCGCATTAGGCAGACGCTTTAACCTCTGAGCCACCAGGGAAGGTCCCAATTAGCTTACTACATTTCCTTATGTTATTTGATAAACATTTCATATGAGTAGACTCCAGTAGCCTGAAATTGTGCAATGCATAGCTCAATCAATAGAGTTAAGATGACACTATTTGGTCTTCTCATTCTATGGGAAATCTACAAGTGATTTGTTAAAATTTCTTACCTTTGAATGCCTTGTTACATTCTAAATATTTTTATTATGTTTTGCCTAGTTGGGTACACAATGAATGATCTCATATTTGAATGGCAAGATGAGGCACCTGTACAAGTGGCAGAAGGACTCACTTTACCCCAGTTTCTGTTGAAAGAAGAGAAAGATTTACGATACTGCACTAAACATTACAACACAGGTAGGGGTTGAGTGTTCTTTATTACACTTATGACCTATAGTTATATGCTATCCAGATGCTTCTTATAGTGCTAGGCTAATTATTTCAGCAATTTATAGCTGAATGTTTTTTATAGTCATCGAGCAGAGAATGGACATCTTTAAAACTTACAGAAGTTTTGACTCATTGCGTGTTGCTATATAATTGGTTTGTATGAAACAAAAGAAATGCTTGGAATCAGTTATATTTAAATAATTTCTCTTTTTTAAACACCTATAGTTAAAATAATAATGCTCTTTTCAAAAAAGTTCCTTTAATTTCTACGTGAGCAGTAAAATGTACTTTTTAACTTTCCTATGTCATAAACATTGTGTTTGCTAACAAAATGAAAGAGATATCTTTTTCTTTTTTAAGGCTTCTCTTGTCTAATTTTTTATTTTGGCCACAATGTCATGCATAACAAGATACTTACTAAGCACTTACCACTCACACTGATGCAGTAGCCTGTTACCTTTGAGGATAAATATCAGATGCAGTTATTAACATCAAGGACTGCAAAACTTGTACATTCATGTTATCTGTTCACCTTTCTCAGTTGGCATGGGATATTCCTGTAATATCTATTCTGACTCCTAACCTACTCTTACAAGTTCCCTTAAGCTGTCCACAGTTGAAATATTGCTCCCTTGTGGTGAGTAAATGCCCTTCCACTAATATCCTTAGAGTACCTATGATTCCTTTGGGGCTCAACACTTCCAGAAATGTGACCTGACTTTCATTGTACTGTCAGTCTTCCATATCCACGGGCTCATATCCAAAGATTCAACCAACTGGGGAATGAAAATATTTGGAAAAAAAAATTCCAGAAAGTTCCAAAAAGCAAAGTTCTCCCTGTACCGTTTATTTTTTATTTTACTTTAGTTTCTTTTTTGAAAACATAATTTTACTTATTTATACTTGGCTGTGCTGTGGGGGCTTAGTTGCTCCACAGCATGTGGGATCTTCCACGATTGGGGATTGAACCCCTGTCTCCTTCATTGGCAGGTGGATTTTTATCCATTGAGCCACCAGTGAAGCCCTGTACCATTTATTAAAGAGATCATTCTTTCCCTACTGAATAGTCTTAATCCTTTTTAAAAAATCGATTGACCATAAATGATCAGTTCTTGACTTTCAGTTCTATTCCATTGATCTGTATATCTTTACTTATAACAGTACCACACTTTGTGATTATTGTAAATTTGCAGCATGTCTTGAAATTACAAAGTGTGAGTTCACCAAATTTGTTTTTTTCCCCTCAAGGTTATTTTGGCTATTGCATTTTCATACTAATTTTAAGATCAACCTGTCAATTTCTACATAAAAACCAGGTGGGATTTTAATAGAAATTGCAATAAATTTGTAAATCAAGATGGGAAATATCACAATTTTAACCATAAAAGTTTTCTGATTAATGGCTACACAATGACCTTTTTTTATGATCTTCTTTAATTTTATTCAACTTTTGTTATTTTTTTTATTGTATGTTTTGTACTTTTTGTTAACTTTATTTCTAAATATTTTATTTGGTTCTTATACAGATGGAATTATTTTCTCAATTTAATTTTTGGATTGTTCATTGCTAGCATACAGAAATACAATTGCTTTTTCTATACTGGTAGTGTATCTTGTAACCTTGCTGGACTTTTCAGCTCAAATAGATTTTTAATGAGTTTTTTAGGATTTTCTAAATACAAAGTTAATGGCTTCTGCTTACAGAGATAGTTTTGCTACTTACTTTTCAATCTAAATGCCTTTTATTTTTTTGCCTAATTATCCTGGCTAGAACCTCAAGGTACAGTGTTTAAAAGAACGTACAAAAGCAGACATGAATCACATGAAATAATAGACCTTTTAGTACTTAGGCAACTATGAAGTGCTAATAAAATGTGAAATAATAATTTTATATATTATTTCCTGAAATAGCACACTTTTCTATTACATTGCTTCTAGATGCCAACATACAAATAAAAAAAAATATTTTTCAGAAACCAATTTGCATATATGGCTTAGGATCCCATTTCATTATAACATTATAATGTTTAGGGCAAAATTGTTATGAAAGCAGCATTGTGACCTTTGATGCAATAGTGAAGACCTGTTTTTTACCAATTGCTGCATTTATTTTGCAACCAATTAGGAAAGTTTACATGTATAGAAGTGCGATTCCATCTTGAACGACAAATGGGCTACTATCTGATCCAGATGTACATTCCAAGCCTCCTGATTGTCATTCTCTCCTGGGTTTCCTTCTGGATCAACATGGATGCTGCCCCAGCCCGGGTAGCCTTGGGAATAACCACTGTGCTGACCATGACCACACAGAGTTCAGGATCACGGGCTTCCTTACCAAAGGTGAGTGCCCTGAAACGGCAGACACACATACGTGCACTCATTTGTATATGTATCATTATTTTTGCCAGATCCTTTTCAGGGTATTTACAATTGGTCTCTGATTTATGACAGTTCGACTTAAAGTTTTTGGACTTTTGTATGGTGTGGCAGTAACAAGCATTCAGCAGAAACCACACCTATCCAGCCTTGAATTTTGATCTTTTCCTGGGCCAGTGATGCATGGTATCTGCTCTCAGGATGCTAGGTAGTGGCTTCTACAGCATCTATCAGTCATGTGATCAGGGAAGGTAAACAGTGGATACACTCACAACCCTTCTGTACCCAGACAGCCATTCTATTTTTTCCTGACAGTACAGTATTCAATAAATTACATGAAATAGTCAATACTTTATTATAAAATGTTGGGAAGATCCCCTGTAGGAGGAAATGGCAACTCATTTTAGTATTCTTGCCTGGAGAATCCAAAGGACAGAGGAGCCTGGTGGGTTGCCGTCCATGGGGCTGCAAAGAGTCAGACACGACTGAGCATCTGAGCACACAGGCTTTGGGTTAGATCATTTTGCCCACTAAGTGTTCTGATCATGTTTCAGGTAGGCTGGCTTAGGCTATGATGTTCATAGGTTAGGTGTATTAAATGCTTTTTCAACTTAAGGTTATTTTCAACCTACAGTGGGTTTATCTGGATGTAACCCCATCATAAACTGAGGAAGATCTGTATTCATCACCAGTTTTTAAAGTAATATATAATTGAGGCAGAAAAAACATAAAACAGAGACATAGGTGAAGGAAAAAATTCTACCAATAATATCTCTTATCCATAGTTAGTTATGACCACCAATTATTTAAGCATCAATAATACTCTTATGCTCTATAGAATTTATTGTCTATAGATTTTTAAATATTTAGAAGTTTATCAAACTTGCATGTAAGTTAAATCTGTAGAGTAACTAAAGGGCAGTATATGACTCCATTATATAGATGTGTCATAATAATCTATGCACTATTAGGACTAATACAATAATGAACATTTGTATAATGATTGTTATATACATGAATATATATGTGCAAGTATGTACACACATATATATACACGGATATATAACTCTACATGCATTTTGTATTATTTTTTTAGTATTAATTCTTAGAACTGGAATTGTTGCATTGATAGCTGTATGCATTGATCTGTATTGCCAAATTTCCCTCGAGAAAAATTTATAGCAATTATACTCTCACAAATATTGTATGAAAATGCCAGTACCTTACACCCTGGGCCAAATACAGTGTTTACTTTTTTTTTTAGTGTTTACTTTTTTGTACGTGTGTTTGCTTTGGCTTTTTAGCAGCCATAGGTCAATAAAAAGAAAAACTTTTCTAATACTTACATAATATTTCAGTCTGTGCTGAGCTGCCAGAATTAAAACTATTCCTGTATGAGGTTTGTAAAAGACCCAGTACTGTTTTTTTTAAAGATGTGGTGAAATAAAACATAGAAGTCCTTTTTATCCATTTAGCAGCATATCAACAGAAAATTATTTTCTTTTCCTAAATGGTTCCTAAGAAAGAAATTTCTACTATCTAAATTAAGTAATCCTGTCTGGCCTCCAGCAAGCCCCACTTTATTTTCATGACAGTGATGTACATGAATGTAATAAAATCATAGTAAATCTTCTTGTGTATTTGACGCTGTCTTCCCACCATGCTGAGTAAATGATAAGTCTGTTGTCATGGCTTCCTTCATCCCTTACTATGGATTGCACCTCTGACTAATTTATTCAGTTAAATAGATAAATAAATAAAAGTTGATGGCATAATATTTTATTAAAAATTTTACTTACTATTGAAAGAATTAATCAATAGCAAAGCTCACTCTGCCTTGCTAAGATTGAATGGTTGTCTTTCAAAATAAGGTCTACTTTTATTAGCATATAATTGTCTTTCAAAATAAGGTTTACTTTTATTAACATATAATTGTATTTTCAAAATGATCCATATCAACTAGTGTTTTATAAAATATTCTCTAAATGAAAACTATAAATCTGTTTAAAAGATTCAGTTCAGTTCAGTCGCTCAGTCATGTCCGACTCTTTGCAACCCCATGAGTCACAGCACGCCCGGCCTCCCTGTCCATCACCAACACCTGGAGTTCACACAAACTCATGTCCATCGAGTCGGTGATGCCATCCAGCCATCTCATCCTCTGTTGTCCCCTTCTGTTGCCCCCAATCCCTCCCAGCATCAGGGTGTTTTCCAATCAGTCAATTCTTCGCAGGAGGTGGCCAAAGTATTGGAGTTTCAGCTTCAACATCAGTCCTTCCAATGAACACCCAGGACTGATCTCCTTTAGGATGGACTGGTTGGATCTCCTTGCAGTCCAAGGGACTCTCAAGAGTCTTCTCCAACACCACAGTTCAAAAGCATCAATTTTTCGGCGCTCCGCTTTCTTATAAGATTAGGTGCTTATTTATACACATATAAATGTCTCAAGGGCTCTGAGTAATAGTTGAAGTTCCATAGTCGATTTGTAAATGAAGTTACCAGTTTACTCATTGATTTTCCTCACTGAGCTCAACAGAAATGAAAGTTCATTCATTCCATATGTTGTCATCCAGAAAGTGGGGGTACTTAATGATCTGTTTAAGGAAACTACAGATTCTATGAGGCATAGCACAAACACATCTGGATAAAGAGATTAAGGTAGAATTAGGAGAGCATGAAGGGGTGGGTGGATGAAGCAGAAATAAAGAAAGCAATAAATTAAAAAGAAACAGAATGGAGACAAGAGGTTTTTTTTTTTTTTTTTTTTAAGGAAGAAAGGTCTGAGATGACTTCATTCTTTTTCTCAAGAAATTTTTTAAAAGTCATTAATTTCATCATGATCTCAGGGAAGGAATAAATTTTCAAGTATGAAGTCAATTACATTACATACATCAGTTGAGTTCAGTTCAGTTCAGTTGCTCAGTCATGTCCGACTCTGCGACCCCATGACATTACATACAAAGATGTATACAAAGTCTATCTCTCAGATCATAGAGACACTGGAAGTATGATAGCAGATTTATTTTTGACCCATAAAAAAGAATTGATTAGCAAACAGATATCTTGAGTTAGTAATTATCTTAGCCTTTGTGATATTTAGGGCACAGGTTATGTGCAGCAGTTATGTACATTAGAATTCAGGATGGTATATGCTGAAGTCTGAGAATAAACAAAAATTTTCCTATTGAATGAGATCATTCAAAAGGGTAGAATGTCTCTTGAAAAAAATACACTCCTGATATTGTGATTTGGAGAGGCAAAGGGCAAGGGCTCACACTGGATTTAGGAATAGAAGTCTGATACCATGCACCTTAAGATCTGCTATGCTCACCCTCACAAAAGAACCCTCAGATGCCTGAAAATCTTGCCATGGGAACATCCTCCATTCTCCTACTGATGAAATCTAGGAAGGAGGAAAACAAAATTGAATTCAGGAAAACAATAGGGGATTATCAGACATGGGAGGAAGAAATGATAAATCACTAATTTATGATCATCGCTAAGTGTTTTGTCAGGCTCTGTGCCAGTACATCTCCTGTAGATAAGAAGGAACTTGGAGATATGTCAAATAAAACTCAAAGTAGAAAATCTCTGAGAGTGTACTTGAGCCAGCACCTCGTGAACTATAGACCTGAGACTCCTCTCTGAAATTTCCTGTTGCACTGGCCTCAACAGTGTCATAAATCAGGAGTATAATAGCCCAAAGCAAGAATACGCCTGTGGTTCATTTCTTGGAGCTTGGAGCAATCTGGCCTTTCCGCAGTGCCTGCACTCGGTGAGAAGAGGGCGCCGATGCATCCTACTGCCAGCAATTTTTCAAAGTTAGAAAACTTTAGGAATACTTCCTAACATTGTTTATTTGGAGTAGAATGAGTGAGGAAAAATGGTGGTGATCACAGAGTCAGGTCATGGAGGGTTTTATAAAACTTGGTAAGCATAAAGTTTATTTTGGATGGATTTTGGAGGGATTTTATTGAGAGGAGTGATCACTCCCATTTCTATGTGAAGATCAGATAGAAGAGGTAAAAATGGAAGCAAAGGGGCTACCATGAAAATGATACTTCAGAGCCGAGGATGATCTGGCTAGGTTGGTAGCTGCAGAGATGAAGCATCACAGGTGGAGTTAGAAAGATGTAGATTTTTTTCTTTTTTTTTTTAGAGAAAATATATTTGCAGATGAAAGAGACAGGATTTGCTTCTGAACTGAATTTTGAGGGTTAAGGGAAAATCAGGAGTCAAAAGTGGCCTTCAGCTGGGTAATGGCATGTAGTGGTAATATTTACTCGTGAGGAAGGTCAGAGAGGTATTAGTTCTATGGCTAAGCATGTTAACTTTGAGATGCGTATGATAGCCACATTGAATTGTCAAAAAGTCAGAACTTCCAAAGTTCTGACCAGGGACATCCAGGCCTAAGGCTTCAAGGAGTGAACTACAGATTGATAGGGAAGCAGACCAGAGATGATTCTTTTAAGAGCAAATGAAAGTCCAGAAAGAAGAGGAAGTATATTCAAAGTATATTTTAGTGTATATACTGTATATTCAAAGTGTCTTCCCTCCTTTCTTCCTCTAGGACTCTGTCTCCCCCACGCACAAGAAAAGGTTATACAGCCTAGTTACAGCCTAGACCCACTTACCTCAAAACCCTTCTCACAAACTCTTTGAGATTCCCAGCATTTTGTGAATTTTTTTTCTTTAGATGTGGAAAGGCAATACTCCTTGGGAGAATTAGATTTTAACCCAGGTGAAAGAGAGAGTAGTGTTAGTCATTAAACTATTTTGAGTATATATTTGATTTATACTAATATGTTGTTAAAATCTTGACACTGAAGGAATTATTCAATATATTTTTTATTCAGTATTGAGATGGGTAGGAATAAAGAAAATAATAAGAGGGACAAAATATAATTTTAATTTATAAACTATGATTCTAGAAAGAACTGCTTTAGGAAACTCCAGGAAAGCCTGTGTATACAGCAGTATCTTCCTTTATTCGGTCTGTCTGTGAAACCCACCAGGAGTAGCTTTTTGAGAGGATAGTCTACCCTTTACATATTTTATCCTCAGAATGTGATACAGGTCTATAGAGTAAATATCATGCAGATATTTAAAGACAATGTGAATTTTTAAACTTTGCTTAGTGGTTAACTTAAAAAGCAAGAACATGCCGTTCTTTGTCCCTCTAAAAAGAATGTAAAACTCAGTTGAATTACTTTTTATTTATGAAGAATCATATGCGCCCCTGAGAATCACCAAATTAATGAAAAAGGTATTAAATATTGCATGTATCTACCTTGCAGTATAATAAAAACAATGGTTCTTAGAAAACATCACAATAGCTTTCATATTAACTTTTATTCTTCTTGAAATCATCAACTATAGAATTGATTACAATGACTAGATAATATAAATCTGTCTGAGATATTTATAATTGGATACCATGATTATGTGGGCACATGGAGGCCTATTGGCATTACACTGAAAAGATAGGGGATGGGGAGGAAAATGAAGTATTCGTATTCACTATTGCCATTTCTAATTAGTTCTCATTCTTCTAAAAAAAATAATAAAAACTGCCCTGCAGTTTTAAAGGAGAGTACATTGTAAATATCAGCAGTAATTAAATGGGGAGAGGAATTGTATAGTAATCAAGTTTTCCTATTGATAACTATTACTGTCAATAATGTTTTGTTCCTCACTATTTGAATATAAGATTCTAATATTGGGTCTTCCCTGGCGGTCCAGTGGTTAAGATTTTACCTTCTAATGAAGGGGGTGTGAACTCTGTCCCTGGTGGGAGAGTTAAGATCCCACATGTTTGGGGCCAAACAACCAAAACATAAAATAGAAGCAGTATTGTGACACGTTCAATAAAAACTTTAAAAATGGTCCACATTAAAGAAAAAAAACTTTTGAATAAAGATTCTAGTATCTATTCAAAGTATAGTTAACAAAATTTACTTCAATCAAGTTCAATACAAACATGATACAAGTGGGCTCATTTTTAATTCATTAACATGACACAATAGTTATTAAGTATATTTAACTTTATAATACAGTATTTGATGTGAGTAATATATTTAATTTAAAAGTGTTTTCATTGAACATGTTAATAGTTTTTTCCCTGTCTTATTCCTGTAGGAAAAAGAGAAAGAAAAAAGGTGCAAAAATTTAAAAAATTATTTACTCCTGCCCTTTCTTTTAAAAGCAAAAGGTATACTACATACGAATATTATTCAATTTTATTACTGTTTTTTCTGTCTTCAGTAAATTAGTAATTCCTAAACATATGTAGATCCCATAGTAAGAATAGAAATTGATAGTTGTCTCTGGTTCTATATTTGATCTTAGTGCCTACAGTTAATAGGCTTACTAGGTCTCATTAAGCTGAATTTAACAATTATCAAGCAGGTCCTCTGTGGATGCCATAGACACAGAGCCATGACATAAGATCTTAAATCTGATGGCACAATTTGGAGAAAATATATGATCAAATCACAAAGTTTAAAAATTTTTGAAATGACATAATACAGGAGCTTTAACATCAAACTAAATTTACAAACAAAAGCTGTTTATGCAACTTGGAGCCAATTTTACTCTATTTAATGTCTTAAGCTCCCTTTACTGTATTCACATAAATCCTACAGTCATACCATGACCCCCCTCCCCGCCGACAGATAAAATCTCATGTAAAACTCCCCCTTTGCCAAGGGAATAAAGAATTTGGTCCCCAAATCAGTGTTGGACATAGCTTACAAGTTTTATCTGTCTTCCTGATTTCTGGTTGAAGTTAAATATGAAAATGTCAGATCTTGAGGTGCTGGGAAAAGGGATTGGAAAGGTATATAGGTATAATAAAGATGATGTTCTAGAAATACAAAACTTCCAGTGCAAGAATGCACAGAGGAGAGAAGTCGCAAATATAATTCAACTTTCCTTAAGCAGGTCACACAAAAAAAATGTTAACACATGTCAGTAACAACGTGCACCTAAGTAGCATTTCTAGCAACATTTAGATTTTTTGCTAGTCTTAAGAATCCTGTCCTATAGAAAAGATGGCAGTAAAGCTCCCATAATTGAAGCAAAAGTCAGGGACAGTGGAGTGACCTTTCAAAATACCTTACCCTTTTTAATTGTATTTTTCTCATCTGGTGATTGGAAAGATTTGTCAAGTTCATGACTTAGGATATAATGCAGTTCTGCCATTATGATTCTCTGATATACATTTCATTTCTTAAAGTAAAAGCCTTTACATGGCAAATAAAGACTCTATGCAAAGCATCATTCATTTACTAAGTTTATGAGGATCGTAATTAGTATGAACGTAATGTGTAGGATTCTGCAGTTGCGAATTGCCCTCCAGGATGATAAACATCAGAGTTCACAAAATCTGTGTGATTCACCACCTAGAATTCCAAGAATACAGTTCTGCAGACAGTTCATTTTCTTTTTCAGTTTGCTTCATTTTACTTTAACACACACAAAAAAGGTTATTTTTTTTTCATCTCTCTGGCTTTTAGTCTTAAATGAAACTCAAAATAATTTTGAAACTAATATATTTTTTCCTATAAATGTTACAATATTTAAAATTCTTATACAGCTTTTACACTGGAAGAAATGAGGGACTAAGTGTACTACAGTTTGGTTTTTACAGATCCAAAGATAAATAAATACCAATGTGATCTGAAACAAACCCCCCTAGGAAAAAAGCCATGACACAAGCAGGAAATTTTTCAGCATAACTCATAAAAAAACCTTTGAGCCACTTGCCCATTCCACAGCCAGAATTACTCATCAGTTTGACAAGTTAGAGGAACTGGGAGAATTTACCAGGATTGATCATCATCCAATGGAGAATAAATCATCCTATTGAAAGAACTGTTTCAACTAATCAAAAGCAATATACTATGATGTTTTGTTATACCTCTTTCTTAAATAAAAAGCAAATTTGGACTGAGAGAATTGAGAAAATGTTCACTGTCCTGGGATATTAACCTTGTAGAATGCCTGAGTGTTGGTTTGCATTGGATTTGGAGATTCAAACCACTTTCTGGTTTAATCAATTTCTTATCCTTCGAAGCTGTGCTTCTTATAAGTGCACTATAAATTTCTATTTCTAGAAATTCTTGATAATAGTAGTCTGGGTTATAACATAAATTAGTAAGTATAATTTGCTATAATTAGGTAGTCTGGCTTATAGTCTAATCAATATTTACCTATTCATGCATTATCATCTACCAGCTGTAGTTCAGGACAGCATTTGTCCTAAGGCAATCTATTTGATCATTTCTATGCATGGTAAGATAAAGTTATGTATCTTGACAAGAAGCCTCTCAACTACAGCAGACGGTGCCATTCGTATAGTTTAGCTCAGTCAATGATCTTGTAAAGGAATATAATCTAAAATTGTTGCTACTTAATTATCTCACCAAAAACTTGCCTTACATTAAATTGATTTATGAAAAATTGCATGATATATGTGCAAGCCATCTCCTCCTCTGAATCAAAGAGGAACACAACCAGATGACTTTGGAGGGTGTATGCACACATAAATGAACAGTTGGGTCTGGTGGAACAAGTAAGGGACAAGGATGAGTATTAACTGGTGAGGTGTGGCCCATACTTGGAGGCACAGTCTTTTTCTCTTTTTTTGAGACTCTGTGTGGTACAAGCACACCATTCCTATGCTTGAATTTGCCTGGCAGCCTGCCTGTCTTTATAATCTAAGTAATCTATTACCTCTGCTAGAGTAAATCAACGCTTCAGAGGACTACCTGGACTCTTTTGTAACCCGCTTATGACTAATTTTACTGAACTCTGACCTGACATGGTTTGAACAAATGTGGAGTTAAAGATCAGTACTGTTTGTTTTTTTTTCCCCCCTCTGTCATCCTCTCATTACTCAACAGCTGCTCTCTCTAAAGCAGTGAGTTTTGCCCTTTAACAAAGCTGTTCTGTGAGCTGACTGTGGCTCAGATCATGAACTCCTTATTGGCAAATTCAGACTTAAAGTGAAGAAAGTAGAGAAAACCACTAGATCATTCAGGTATGACCTAAATCAAATCCCTAATGACTATACAGTAGAAGTGAGAAATAGATTTAAGGGACTAGATCTGATAGACAGAGTGCCTGATAACCATGGACGGAGGTTCATGACATTGTACAGGAGACAGGGAGCAAGACCATCCCCAAGAAAAAGAAATGCAAAAAAAAAAAAAAAAAAATGGCTGTCTGAGGAGGCCTTACAAATAGCTGTGAAAAGAAGAGAAGCAAAAAGCAAAGGAGAAAAGGAAAGATATACCCATTTTAATGCAGAGTTCCAAAGAATAGCAAGGAGAGGTAAGAAAGCCTTCCTCAGCGATCAATGCAAAGAAATAGAGGAAGACAATAGAATGGGAAAGACTAGAGGTTTCTTCAAGAAAAAGAGATACCAAGGGAACATTTCATGCAAAGATGGGCACAATAAAGGACAGAAATGGTATAGACCTAACAGAAGCAGAAGATATTAAGAAGAGGTGGCACAAATACACAGAAGAACTGTACAAGAAAGATCTTAAGGACCCAGATAATCACAATGGTGTGATCACTCACCAGTGATCACCAGGAATCAGACATCCTAGGCTGTGAAGTCAAATGGGCCTTAGGAAGCATCACTACAAACAAAGCTAGTGGAGGTGATGGAATTCCAGTTGAGCTATTTCAAATCCTAAAAGATGATGCTGTGAAAGTGCTGCACTCAATATGCCAGCAAATTTGGAAAACTCAGCAGTGGTCACAGGACTGAAACAGGTCAGTTTTCAGTCTAATACCAAAGAAAGGCAGTCCCAAAGAATGCTCAAACTACCGCACAATTGCACTCATCTCACACGCTAGTAAAGTAATGCTCAAAATTCTCCAAGCTAGGCTTCAACAATACATGAACCATGAACTTACAGATGTTCAAGCTGGATTTAGAAAAGGCAGAGGAACCAGAGATCAAATTGCCAACATCTGTTGGATCATCAAAAAAGCAAGAGAGTTCCAGAAAAACATCTATTTCTGCTTTATTGAATATGCCAAAGCCTTTGACTGCGTGGATCACAATAAACTGTGGAAAATTCTGAAAGAGATAGGAATACCAGACCACCTGACCTGCTTCTTGAGAAATCTGTATGCAGGTCAGGAAACAACAGTTAGAACTGGACATGGAACAACAGACTGGTTCCAAATAGGAAAAGGAGTACAACAAGGCTGTATATTGTCACCCTGCTTATTTAACTTATATGCAGAGTACATCATGAGAAATGCTGGATTGGATGAAGCACAAGCTGTAATCAAGATTTCCGGGAGAAATATCAATAACCTCAGATATGCAGATGACACCACCCTTATGGTAGAAAGTGAAGAACTAAAGAGCCTCTTGATGAAAGTGAAAGAGGAGAGTGAAAAAGTTGACTTAAAACTCAACGTTCAGAAAACTAAGATCATGGCATCCAGTCCCATCACTACACGGCAAATAGATGGAGAAACAGTGGAAACAGTGGCAGACTTTATTTTTGGGGGCTCCAAAATCACTGCAGTGGTGACCAGCCTAGATAGCATATTAAAAAGCAGAGACATTACCTTGCCAACAAAGGTCTGTCTAGTCAAGGCTATGGTTTTTCCAGTAGTCATGTATGAGTGTGAGAGTTGGACTATAAAGAAAGCTGAGCACCAAAGAATTGATGCTTTTGAACTGTGGTGTTGGAGAAGACTCTTGAGAGTCCCTTGGACTGCAAGGACATCCAACGAGTCCATCCTAAAGGAAATCAGTCCTGAATATTCATTGGAAGGACTGTTGTTGAAGCTGAAACTCTAATACTTTGGCCACCTGATGCGAAGAGCTGACCCATTTGAAAAGACCCTGATGCTGGGAAAGACTGAAGGTGGGAGGAGAAGGGGACAGACAGAGGATGAGATGGTTGGATGGCATCACCGACTCAATGGGCTTGAATTTGAGTAAACTCCAGGAGTTGGTGATGGACAGGGAGGCCTGGCGTGCTGCAGTCCATGAGGTTGCAGAGTTGGACATGACTGAGAGACTGAACTGAACAGAACTGAAAGCTGCTCTAGTTCTCCCCTCAAGATATCACAGTGATCAGGTCACAGTCCACACTTGTCTTCAATCCTGGGCTTGTCAGAATTCTTGTTTTTTCTTTTTTTTTTTTCATACTCACAGAATAGACCCTTCCCCACCTCCACTCACTCTGCCACCTGTGAGCTTTGTCTCCCTTCGAGACACAGGATGAGGTTGCACCTCTCAGATCTGTTCTTGTCGTGTTGACTGTAAATAGTTCTGGCAAATGCTAAGGCAGGAGACTCAGTTCCATCCCTGGGTCTGGAAGATCCCCTGGAGGAGGAAATCATGACCCACTCTAGTATTCTTGCCTCGAGAATCCCATAGACAGAGGAGCTTGGCAGCCTGCAGCCGATAGGGTCACAAAGAACCTGACATGACTGAGCATACAGGCACAAACAAATAAACAATGAGTTTTGAGCACAGTGATCTGTGCCTCTTCTAGCCTGGAGTATTTATTACCAAATGTGAGACGACCTGTGCCCTAGTTTTCCTCTGCTGTGGTCACCACCAGTGTTCCAGAGAGTGACCACACTAGGAGCTGAGGTCACGGTGTGACGACACTTGTTCAGAGTCACCATTCAGCTCTGAGTGGACATGGATTGACCTTCATTGTTTCAAGCCAGTGAGATTTGGGGTTGTTTGTTATTCTTATCAAATCATAGCTAGAATCCTCCTATGCCCACTTCCTTGTATCACTGGAAGTAGATATAAAGAAATTTATGCTTAGGCAAGTTTCCTGAACACGAATGCTTCCCAGAGTCAAGGGGACTGGATTCCAATCTTTATAACCAGGATAAGTAATAATGCTAAAATCCAATATGCATCTTTTCAGGACTCCAGAAGCAGATTTTCTCTGTTTTCTAATGATAACATTGCAAAGTATTGGGTTGGCCAAAAAGTTCATTCAGGTTAAAATAGAGGATTTATCTGGAAAAAAAAATCACATGATCTAAGAAGTCTGTAGAATCAATGATGCTTATATTCCTTCCTCACATTATAAAACTTATTTTTTAAAGTGAAAAAGATAAGGCTTTGCACATTCAAATGTGCAAACCCAGCTCTGCACATTCAAATGATAATTTATCAAGCTGATCTCTTCCCAGATTATCACATGGCAAGTAGGCAACTGTCTATAAAAACACTTCACTATAACTAATGTGAGAATATTGTTGAGGGGACTCTCATTGTATTTCAAAGGATAAAATGTTTCCCTGATAGAGTTTTGCTTCTGCAGAGCAAATATCTGGTTTTTAATGTGGTAATTACATTCTCACAACTCCTTTTCTACATTGTCTACTAAGAAGTTGATTGTCAGATTTTAGGATCAGCAAACATACAGAACCCTCCAATGTGCATGCTATGTAATGACGTCACCCTTAACTATCATGTAAAATTTGAAGAGCCTGGAATATTAAGATACAGACAATTATTTCTACTTAGTGTGCTCACAGTTGTTAAGTTATGGTGGTAGCTTAAATAGAAGGAGCCTAATAACCAGGTGATGTAGAATAGTAGTTGAGTTACAGATTTTTTTAGCCAGATGACCAGTATTCAAATCCTAGCTTTGCAAATTGGTAGCATCCTAAGTTTGTCCAGGTTTCTATGAGAATATCGTAGATGAGGTGGTTTATAGACAATAGAAAGTAGAGCCTGGGAAGTTCAAGATCAAGGTGCTGGCAGATTCAGTGTCTGGTGAGAGCCCACTTCCTAGTTCATAGATGGCAATCTACAGGCTGTGTTCTTTCATAATGGAAAAGGCAACACACTCTCTGGGGTCCTTTTTATAAGAGCACTAATCCCATTTATGAGGGCTGTACCCTCATGACCTGACCACTCCCCAAAGATTCCACCTCCTATTACCATCACCTTAGAGGTATATGTCAACATCAGGATTTTTGAAGGGCCATATTCACTGTATAGCAGTAGCTATGTGATGTTATTTTTTTTATTGAACTGTAATTGCTTTACAATATTGTGTTAATTTCTGCTGTACAACAGCGTCAATCAGCTATACTTACATATATACTCCCTCCCTCTGGAACCTCCCACCCACCCCACCCCTCCAGATCATCACAGGACACTGAGCTGAGCTCCTGTGTTACACAACAGCTTCCCACTAGCTATCTATTTTACACAGGGTAGTGTAAAGGGATGGCAGAGGATTAGATGGTTGGATGGCATCACTGACTCGATGGACATGAGTTTGAGCAAGCTCTGGGAGTTGATGATGGACAGGGAAGCCTGTCATGCTGCAGTCCATGGGGTCACAAAGAGTCGGACAGGACTGAGCTACTGAACTGAACTGAACTGAGTGTATGTAATGACAAGTTATTTCACGTGTCTCAGTCTCCTCACCTTTAAAAGAGGAATAGTTGTGCAAATTAAAAGTGTTACTTTCAGACAATTACTAAGAACACTCAGTAGTTCTACAGACACTCCTAAGAACACTCCTGGCTTGTTAGTTATTATAATTATTTCTCTAATAATAAATGGCCAGTGGTTGCAAGTCACTCCACATGGTTCAATCAATTGAATATTATCTGAGAGCCCGTCATATAACTGGCACTGTGTTAGGTCCTTGAAACAGAAAGGTGGATAAGACCTGGCCCTTGCCTCAACTCACAAGATACATTAGCCTAAAAGGAGAAAGATATGTAAACGGATAATGATGATACAGTGGGGCAAGGTCAATAATAAGATTAATTATTTGGTGTTTGCTGTCAACACATAGTTTGCTAAAATATCAGTATAGATATTTCACCTTGAAATCCTCAGGGACATACTCATTTTTGCATTCTTCTACCCCAAGTTTTAGGAAAATGGCCCTTAGGGGTTGTGGAACAGAGTAATTAGCTGCAGGGTGGGGGGGATTTAAATGATGCTCTCCAGAAGTCACCTTGTAAGAACTACCCACAGATAAATATCATTACAACTGCAATGAGTCATCTGAGAGATGGGTTCTAGGAGGAAAGTGGAGGTAAGAAGGTGAGAAGGGCTGTACTGATTTGAGCATTTGGAGAAGGTTTCCCTGAAATCATGGCTTTTAAGCTAAAGTCTGAAGGATTTAACAGGGGTTCCATAAAGGAAGGTGTGTTTCAGACAGTAGTAACAGGGAGTTCAAAGCTGCTGAGGCAGGATGGAGCTTGTCCATTGGTCTCTTTGCCAAGAACTAGAGGACGAAACATGAAGAATGATGGGCAAGTAAGAAAGTGGCCTGAGATGGTTGTTGTATCACACCCTCAGAGAGGCCTTCAGGGACTGTACCCACCTAACAGCCCCCTTCACACTGTCCCTTTCCCATGACCCTACAGGGGTTTCATTATTGCAGTTCTCTTAAATTATCTTTTTTTATGTGATTATTTTTGCTGTCTATTTCCCCCCTCTTGAATGTTGGTTCCAATAGCACAGGGAACTCAGTTCAGTGCTCTGTGATGACTTAGAGGGGGATGAGGGGTAAGAGGGAGGTCCCAGATGGAGAGAATACATGTATGTGTACATATAGCTGATTCACTTTGCTGTATACAGCAGAAACTAACACAACATTGTAAAGCAATAATACCCCAATTTTAAAAAAGATAGACCTTGTCTGTCTTACTATCTTTGTAACTTCAGCCCTAAGAGAAACTGAGAAACAGATTATGGTGGTTGAGATCAATACACAATACAATGTCAGTAAGAAAGGACAGAAAATAATACATTTCAGAAATAGCAAAAAGGTAGGATTCCCAGACTTGGTTTTTTTATGTGAGATTTGGAGATGAATAGAATCTAGCCTTTAATGAGGAGGAAGAGGCAGTTGTGTGTGTTTGCTGGTTGAGTCCAGCAGAGATTCCTAGCTTCTTTCTCAGTCAAATGAAGACTGAGGGGCGTGAGACATCCAAAAGCTACTGTCACGTAAGAAACTGGCCAGGGGGAGGTTTTGTCAGGAAATGGGAGGCTGGGGGCTTTGAGTGCAAAGGAGGAATTGGATCCAAAGTAATAGTTAAGGGCTGAAAGTGACAAGTTTCAGTGTGAGAACATAAGGGGCCCAGGCCGTGTCTCTGAGGATCTCAGAAAGAAGAGGAGAGGCCTACAGAGCCGAGTGGGGTGGGGTGGAGGGAGGAAACCCAAAGAATGCAGGTCAAGGAGCCGGGGAAGAGCGCGCTTCAGGAAGGAAGCGGTCTTCCACATGTGGCTTTGGATTGGTTTCCAGGACAACGGTCCTCCCGGCCAGTGTGTCTAGTCAGCAGACATTTAGGCTTCATTTTCTCATGCTCCTGTACCCAAGGAATAACACGAAGGAGAGACTGTTACCTAAAATAAGATCACATTTCCAATAGCACGGTGAACGATGGGACCATGGCAAGGTGGTCCGGGGGACTGGCTGGATTAGAATGAGGCTGCTACAAAGGACAGGGGCAGGAGTGGGTGGAAACAAGGTGGTACCAGAATCACAGGGGATGAGTGTCGTGTGTCATGAATATGTTGTCAATGTGTTGGTGAGGAAACTGCTGTTTTATTTTAGTTTTTAAACAGGTAGAATTATTTAAATTATTTATTTATTTATTTTTGTTTCTTGGCCACACTATATGGCATATAGGATCTCAGTTCCCTACCCAAGGATCAAACCCATGCCCCCTACATTGGAAACACAGAATCTTAACCACTTAACCACCAGTGAAATCCCACTGCTGTGTTATTTTAAAGTTACTAGTGCTAGAGTCCCAAACCTTCCAGGGCCTGTGCTTGCTGTCCTTGGAGGGTCAGTGAGGATGGAGAAGAGAGAGAATTGAAGTTGGTGGGAGTCAGAGGAGAGGATGAGGAGAGTTGACTTTTCAGTCTCAACAATCAAGTATTGATCGCAAGAAGCAGAATGTGGGCTGCATAGGTGATGTTTGCATAGTTCTATTGTCAAAGGAAAACAGTTGTCAGGTTCATTTGAAAACCAAATTTCTTATTTGATCTCTTGGCTCATGTCATTATAGATCCAGGTTGTTGAAAAAAAATGCACACACACTTTTTCCAAGGAATGGTGTAGCTTGAGATGGTGCCTGTGAAAACTGTATTACATCTTCTGGGACCGTATGCATTTGAAGGCAGCCAGAAATTTCTGACACAATTGCACAACTCATGAGATTTAAATCTATCTTTACAAACATATGGATACTTAGCACAACCATGGAATAAACTGAGGGCATACATCTCTCTGCTTGGTAGAGTTCTTTCTGATCAGCAGAAATCACACTTAAGATACAGGAGGAGATGCAGAGGGCCCCCATGTTGGCACATCTCACATATAAGTTGACACCACTGGAAGTGGTGTAAGTTGACACTTCTTTTTAAAAGAAAATCAATTCAGTTCAAGGTATTAACAGAGCATCACTCGAGATAGTGAATTTCCACATGAGTCATCATCTTATGGCTCCCTCCTCCCTAGTGTTTTAACATTTTGCACCTTCATTTATCTGCTCATTCAGTCAGCAAATATGCACACACACTACTGTGATGGTGAACAAAATGAATGCCATCTGTCCTCAAAGAGTTCACATTCTAAACAAAAAGAAAACAAGAAATAAGCAATTACAGTGCAGTGTGTTCAGGTAAGCACAGATGTCATAGGATTCAGAATCAGATTTTGGCAAAATTTATCCTGAGACCTGAAGGGTCAGTCAACTGAGTGTGTATAGGAGAGTGTCCTTTTCTTTTAGAAAAACACCTAAGTATCAGGGCATCATGTCTGCATATAATAGTCAAATAATTCAGGGAGAAAAACATGAGATCGAAATTAAGGGGAGGGAGAGAAATGTAAATAAACATTAACAACTGTTGAACTTGGGAGTTCTTTTTACTCTTCCACCAACATGTCTGTAAGGTTAAAATTATTTCAAAGTAAAAAATAAATTTTAATTAAGAAAATATGGAGCTACAAGTTCAACAGTATTTTCTGTATCTCAATATTACTTCAGACTTTTTCAAGTATTCTGCTACTCTGCAGGTATCTTTCAATGTTACTGCACACTTTTCAAGTATGATACTATCTTACCCTGAAGATAAAATTATATTTCATCTTATTTTCTTTCATCATACATTTTGTCTAGTGCTTCATTTGAAGAAAAAATTTGTTAGCAAGAAATACACATTTTAATGTATGACTAATACATAAAACTTGCAAAAATTTTAAGTAAAAATTTCTAACATATAAATGATATAATTTAGGAACAGACGTCCATTTTTGTTCTCCATGGAAGTAACAAGTCGATTTTCTCACTCTCTCTTTCCTGGTTAGGTCTCATATGTCAAAGCTATTGATATCTGGATGGCAGTGTGCCTCCTTTTTGTGTTTTCAGCACTTCTGGAATATGCAGCGGTAAATTTTGTATCAAGACAACACAAAGAACTTCTGAGATTTCGACGAAAGAGAAGGAGTAAGGTAAGTGATTAAATGCATGAAGTTCCTTGGGATACAATTCTCCCTGGAAAGTGAATTTGTTATGTTTAATGGGAATGTACAGAAAGAAAATGGAGACAGGAACTCAAAGAGAGGACTGTCCTTTGATTTTGTCCAACTGAAACTTACATTGTCAAAAATTGCTTCAGGGAGAAAATAGTAACATCTAGCTGCTTTATAATACTTTACAGAGCAGATCTGGTGACATGAGAGCTTTATCAATTTCTTTCTAGTATCTGTCCTGGAATAACATCATTTTTTGCTTCAACTGATAAAATCTATCATTTCTTATTTGTAATGCTGTAATGTTTCTGATGGCTTTACTTGACACAAGTCATCAACTATTGCTATTAATTTTTTCTTTTTTTGAACTAATTCCTTGAATGTTTTAATCAAACATTATTGATTTATTTTATAATACTCTGATGTTCACATAAAGCTATGTGGTCTCTTTTTTATACATATTTTTGTGTTTTTGAGACATTTCTTCTGGATCCCCACTGGAAACACAGTAAGGTGTATTTTTGCCTTGCTGTCACCTGATAAATCAAGAACATCCTTGGGAGACCACAGGAATCTGTAGAAGTAATCTTCTAATTGGATTTGGATGTACAGGATGAGGTTGTTCCCCTCTAATAAGACTTATAAGGTCATCTCTCTTTATATGCACATAATTTCAATCAACCCTTTTCCTTTTCTGAAAGAGTTTCTATCAGCCAACCTATCTTTCAGTTTACGTTTAATGTGAATGTGCCAGCTGACATTTTAAAAAAGCAAATAGACTCAAGCTATAGAGAAATGTCAAAGTCACATATTACAGGGGAAACTGTGACCAGAATCCAATATACTGAGATATTTAAGTCGAAACATTCTCAAATCTTAAAATGAATAGTCTAGTTTATATATTGCATGCATTTTTAAGAATTTAATTTTTAAGGAATTTCTTATCGTTTCTGAAGGACTGACTGTAATTTATATATTTATAAAATGTTTTAAAAAACCCTAAGCCATGATCTCTCAGTGCTGAGTCTACTCAATTTAAACATCAGAAGCAATAATTTATTCAGTAGTATCTAATTGACTCCTCAGAATCATCACCTGCTCCGGTAAACATCCCAATTCACTGTAGCATGGGAGAAATTTCAGCATTGCAATACTCTGGGTAAGATGACTGACAGAAAAACAATGCCAGAGCTTGTATTTGACCAATTTTTTATAAACATTAAAACACATCATTTATATATTAACATATATTTTCGTGGAGAGATTAACTTTATCTCCTGCCCCAACCTCTCCTAGTCTGCTGGTGTCCTTACACTTTTCTCACCTGCCTCCGTGTCTCTCCCCTCCCCTTCTTTCTAACCTCCCTTACTTCTCATTTGCTCCTCTCTCTTATGATACCTGGCACAGGCTGAAACATGGTGATAAGACAGAGCATTCTGTATCCCAGGAGTGAAGGTGTGGTCATTTTTTTCCCTCCTGAATGACTGATCAAGACAATTTTTCCTTCCAACATCATGAATCAATAAAGCGTCACTTATTTCCCCTCTCATTTTGATTCACTTTTTCACATTCTACATTTTTCTACCTTTCTTCTCCTTCCTTCAATGTAGGATGTATCAGCCACGTGCTGCCAACACCAGAAATGAGGGGTGTACACAGGTGGTGTTCCAAGGGGAGATGAGAGCTCAGACCTTTTCTGCACCCACCGCATATCTGGCAGTCAGAGCAGCCAATGGATAACATAATGCTCTACAAATTTAGACACTCATTTCTGGTTCTTCCTTAAAAAAAAATCCATACCACAGCAACTCTTTATTCAGTTTTACCACCTGTAAGTGTATTGGGATAAAGATATTTGACACCCTTTATTATTCAGCTCACAGAAAGACAGCAAGATTAATTTTTCCTGGCACTCTAGAAAAGTGTTGAAGTGCAAAAATAGTAACATCTGATTATATTTCTAATCACCATTTGAAATACTCAGCGAACATATATTGTAATTAAGATATAGTGCAGTAAAGAAATTTTTTTTTTTTTTTTTAGTTCACACTCTGGGGCTGGATAGCTTGTGTATGTGAGAAACTATTAATTGATACATACGTTTGTTTAGATGATCTGTGCAATGAAAGCCAATTGTGCAATTATATTTTAACCATCTATGACTTGATTCTCTGGTTTCTCAATCCCTGTTGGTCCATTTTACCTTCCCACAGACAGAAGCTTTTGCATTGGAGAAGTTTTACCGTTTCTCAGACACGGTAAATTCATTTTCTTAACTCTAAGTAGAAGAATGTGGTCATCAGTTTAAAAAAAAAGCAGACAGCATCCTCTGCACTCAGGCAGTGTTGGGTGGGGAAACACAGACCCCTGCACACTTAAAGCTGAACAACCACCAATCCCCTTCAGCTAAGGATATTCTCTTCTTCTAACAATTCCCTTTGTCTCTCTTCACTCAGTAAAAAAAATTTGAAATGTTATTTTTCATTCTATGAACTGAGCTATTTGTTTGGTCAAAATAATTTTTAAATATATATTAAACAGAAATATCACATGTATCTTATAATATTATCTGTAGAGAAAATAATCATACACTTTGACAAAAATAGTTGCAAAATAGATGGGACGTTTATTTGTACAAATAAGTTCTAAAAACAGCTCCTCTTGCCAGAAAATAGACCTAAAAATAAGGCAAAAATAAAATGCTTTCTCCAGCTTATGTATCTTTAGAAACTATTTTTAATGTTAAGATATGTTGAGATTCTTTAGAGTAAATGAATGATTTTGGTTTTGACTTCAGCATCCTTAAAAATGTTTGATTAAAAATAGATCACAAGGACACACCTCCAATTAGAAGGGCTAAGTGTTTAGAAATGTAATCTACAGTAGAGCATATTAGTAATTTGACTTGGAGATCCATAATATATGACTCTTATTAAATTTTAAATATACTCAAAGCCAAGAATTTAGCTTGGGAAATCATATTCAAACAGTCCAGTCTACTAAATTAAAATTTCTGGAATAAAGTATATTAAAAAATACCTCTCCTGATGATTTTTACCACAAATCTCAGTTAAGAATAGACATAACTAGGTGAATACACAACAGACATACTGTTGGATGAATAGTGAAGTGATCTTAATTTCATAACAAGTATCTAGATCAAAGATTATTTTAAAGCCGTTATTAATTATATTCCTATATTATAATACTCCCTCTATTATTTTTCTTTTCTACTAAAATTTCATAGCTGTTCCCACTGTAACTACCTACTTCAATTTTCATCCCTGGGGGGAAAATTCACATGATCCAATTAGTTTTATGCGATTATCCTAACTAATGTTTTAAAAAAATTCATTGCTTTGAATTTTCATAATGACGCATAGTTGCCTCTTTGGGAGAGGTATACATTTAAATTTTCAGTAACTAAACAGTACATAAGGAGTGTTAGTATGAAATATATATTCAATTAGATATTGCATGACAAAACAGTGCGAAAATAACTCTGATGAAAATACAGATTTCCTTTGCTAGCACTCAATAAATACTTATTTTTTAAAAAAGAAACAATATGGTTTACTAACTATATTATTTAAGAAAATGCAAATACATTTTACAAATACAATAAATGAAAATACATTTGATTAGAAATATATGCATCACATTTATTTTTATAACATTCTAATTATCATTCAGGTTGATGATAATTAAGGTTGATCATTTTCACTTTTTGAAAACAATTTTTCTCAACCTATAGCCCTCTGGGCCAAATGAATTCATCATTAAAAAAAAACCCAAAAGTATCTACTTTGCTTAGTGACAGTCTGAGCAATCTAAATTATTAAATTAATATAATCAAGATAAGTCTAAAAATTAACTGAATACCCTTTCCTTTTATGAGTACTGATTTGCATGTTTTTCATAGTGTTTTAATTTGGCAGAAGAAGCAGTAAATAAAATTGCCCCATTATAGAAAACTTCACATAACAAAGGGCCTTCCACTGATAAACATATTATTCCGGGGAAAGTTTTAACTTGGTTTAGCATTTGGCCTAGGCACTGCATGCGATCTTTTACACCTTACCTTTTCCCCTGTAAAGGCACAAGGGATCCTTTTTGTATACTGTGAAAGAATACACGTTCACACTTGTATCCAAATTTCCCCACCCCACACTGTTTTAGCCTGCTGTGTGCCAATCACACACCACCGCACCCTGCCATAAATGCTTATCCCCAGTGCTGTGTGTGTGGGTGTATGCATGATACAGAAGTATTTTGGTTAGAAGCTGCTCTTCCCATGTATGATATCATTACTTTAGTCCTGGATGGTTTAAACACATGCAGAAATATTTCTGAACATATGTAATTTGTTGAGAAATATGGATGATATGGGATTGCTTTAATGCATTTCATACAGCTTTTGCTTTGCAATGTAATAATGCAAGTTTGCTGAGCGAAAATACATTCATGTGGTGTTCTAGTATATCTTCCTGCTTATTCTTGTATATTGTTACTTGTGTATGCAAATGAAATAAGAATGGACCACAAATTCTAGATTCAAAAACTAATTGCCAAGTGTATATTTTTGCTTGTTTCCTTTTTAAAATAATTGACTGTATTTTGATTATCTGTACAAAAACTTGTTTATGTATGTATTTATGTCCTGTATTACTTTAAAAAGTAACTCAAGGTAACTATTAAGAATAACAAATAATTGATTTATCTGCCTTGTATTAATACCCTTTGTGAGGTTTAGAATATAAATGTGAAAATAAATATAAATTTAGGACAGATATAAATATGAAAAATGTGAAGAAAGCGTTAGTCGCTCTGTTGTGTCCGATTCTTTATGACCCCATGGACTGTAGCCCACCAAGCTCCTCTGTCCATGGAATTTTCCAGTCAAGCATACCAGAGTGGATTGCCATTCCCTTCTGCAGGAAATCTTCCTGACTCAGGGATTGAACCTGGGTCTCTTGCATTGCAGGAAGATTCTTAACCAGTGAGCCACCAGGGAAGCCCAATTATAAATATACATATATATACTATTTTGGTTGAGTGGATGAGGCTTCATGGTTGGAAGCAATGTAGTACCTATATACATGGAATTATTTTATAAAGTTTCCATTGGAGGTCAGTTTATGCTATATTCTAAAATAGAAGTTATTCTTTCAATAGGTAAGTATTTGATATATACTTGAAAAAAAGTAGTTTCTCAACAATTTCAAACTAAATTCTACTTCAATGACTGATGTACAGGGGTTAGAAATTTCTTCTTATGTAAAAGAAAAATTATAAAAATTTGATTATTTCCTGCAACAAGTATTCTGAGTGTATGTTAAATACAACTATTTCTTAATCTCTATCCTCTCTGAAATATCTGTTTAGGAAAATAATATTCAATATAGTAATATAGTCTCTACTTAAGTTCACATGCTGTATAGTGACTTCCATCACACAGTTAAATAAAATAGGCACACTGCTTTTTATATATGCTATCTACTGTAAAATATTATCTTATGTCACACTATGGTGATAAGTTGGCACTGAAAGAATCTAGAACATTAAGTTAGAAACTGATATGCAGATTTTTAAAAAATATTTCATTGACTTTTCAATTCCCCTATGTATGTATATATATTTTCATAAAGTTTCACCTAAAATATTCATCCTTTTAAGCTTACATTTTACCATTCAATAATCTCCAAACCATTTCTGAATCTAAATTCAATACACCAAACATAAATTTGGCTAATTTATAACTACTTCGTGAAAGTGGAAGTGTTAGTCACTCAGTCGTATCTGACTCTTTGTGATCCCATGGACTGTAGCCCACCAGGTTTCTCTATCCATGGGATTCTTCATGCAAGAATACTGGAGTGGGTAGCCATCCCCTTCTCCAGGGTATCTTCTCAAGTCAGGGACTGAACCTGGGTCTCCTGCATTGCAGGCTAATTCTTTACTGTCTGAGCCACCTGGGAACCCAGCTAATTCATATGTCATCTATAATAAATGCAAGGTTCTCCTGGGAGCTAAATTTCAAAGAATTTTATATTGACAATTGACTTGTAAATCTAAAGTATTTTTAACATCATACATAGTTGTATTCTTTTAAGCCTTCCATATTTGGGTGGGTGATGTTTAATAAACAGGATTTTTGTTTTAGGCTGATACTTATTTTAGAGAACAACTTTTAATTCATTCACATACCTCACCTAGCCTTAGAATTTTCTAAGTGATGCTTATTTCTCTCAACAAAAACAAGCCATTGTTTTGTTAATTAGCAATTTTCAAAAAAATTTAAAAACGTTAAAAAAAATCTACATACTTTGAAATCATATAAATGGGAATTAATATCCATTTACTTTTCCTCCTTCTGTCATTTTCCTATTTGACAATTAAAAGTTACAGGGAGTTATTTAAACAAAACAACCTTTAGGATAATTTACTTAACCTCTTCATTGTATAAACAGCATCTCAAAGGTATCCACTAGGGGGAAAACATCAGGATGAAAGTAACATATTTAATGCTGTTGTATCTCACAGCAATTGTTATAATTAATCATCACTCAGTCTGGGTTATATGATTAGTAATTTGTAACTACTCACTAGCAATCTTCATGCTTTCACCATGCCAGCAAACAGATAAGATTCTTTTGTTGCTATTTTAAAACTAAGAAGAGGATAGGAAATTAATTCTTTTCTCATATACATGATAGTATATTATGTTTGATGATAAAGATGAAGAAATTCAATTGAATAACTATATCTACCCATGAATTTTCTTTCTGTAATAATTCTAGTTATAATATGCATGTTACATGAGTCAATCTTTGGCATAATTCTCTAAATAAAGTGGAAAAGCACTGAGAATGTTTCACAGAATGGTATTGTTGCTTAATTATTGAAACATTTTTCTCATTTCCATATTTAGTGAAAACAGGTCCTCCTGTAGAAAGAATTATGCACCAACAAAATGACTTTTTATATTTTTTATTGCCTATCCTTCTAACTTGCTTGAAGCATATTGAGATGATTGACTTGTGGGTAAACTAAGCTGTTTCCTCAATTTTACTTCTTGAATCAGCCATGTTCTTTAGTTCATTTTGAATTCATTCTATTTAATTTTTATTATTGTCTATATTTTGAGTTGTAAAGGGGCTTAATATCATGAACTTTAAACATTGGCTAACCTACAGTGAGTCAAAAGTTTTAGATGTTTGTCTAAACTTTGCTTTTGTGGCCTTCACTCTATTAGAAAGCCAAGCTGAAGGTAGCTCCAGAAAATTGAATTATCTCAAAAAAATATTTGAGTGCTAATTGGAATAAAGAATATCACTGCACTTGTAAACATACATAAACACAGGATAATCTTTTGCCTGAGTTTTACAAAGCAAAAAAATTAGTTGTCATAAAATAACTTGATATACTTTTTAGTTATGTGCTTAGTCACTCAGTCATGTCTGAGTTTCTGTGGCCTCATCAACTGTAGCCCACCAGGCTCCTCTGTCCATGGACTTTTCCAAGCAGGAATACTGGAATGGGTTGCCATTTCTACTCCAGGGGACCTTCTTGCTCCAGGGATCAAACCTGCGTCTCTTGCATTGGCAGGCAGGTTCTTTACCACTGTGCCACCTGGGAAGCCCCCCATAAATGTTTGAATGACAGGTTTTAACAAGGGAAATATTTTTACTGAAATGGAAGATTTCTATTTCTTCACCTCCAAAATTAACAGAAAAGCCACTGATGATATATTTGTTAGTGAAATCATATCCCAGATGCTTTTGAAAATGATATAGCACCAAATCACATTATAAAATGTAATTGTCAAAATTCTATTCCTAAATATTCTTTGGTCCATCATAAATTTAAAAATGAATAAAGATACAGTTCACATAAATAGGCTCACATACAGCCTCTCCTAGACACAGCCTTACTTAAAAACAGGAATTGTTAAAAAATAAAATAATACCTCAGTACTAGCCCAAATGTCATTACAGAGTATGTTTTCATAAACTACCACTTAAAATTTAAATTAGAAAGTGTTAGAGGAATTCAAAAAATGTTACATCACCATGAATTCCAGCTAACTAGGATAGCTGCATTGTGTCTTTTGGGAATTTTTGTTTCTACACATTTGAGCATTATGATCACCTGGAGAGCTTGGAAATGCAGATTACAGGAACAACCTAAATGTTAATGAGTGAAAATCTGTGCAATTGAGATCCAGAAAACTGGATCTCAGCCATGCCTCCAAATGATTCTGAAACAGCTGTTGCGTGGACCTCAGTGTGAGAAGTCTTGTCCTGGCCTGGACTGTCATTATTGCATGCACATAGAATATGGTCATTTTACAAGTTGTGGCCAGGTTTCATGCTAGGCCAATGCTGCATGATGATGTTGAAATTTCAATTTTTCAAGTGTCACTTTCTATTAAAATCAATATTCAAAGTAAAGTGGCTTTGTCAGCGCAGCTCCATAGCTGTGATTACAGGTTTGAGGAGGCATTTGTACTTTCAAGACAGAAATAAGCTTTGATCTCATATGTCATTTGCTCAGCTATTCAGTAGGATAAGAAGCAAGAGAGACAGCAGATAAAGTTTCTTCATCTAAGTGGGAGGCCTTCCAACTACTCAAGCACACAGGACTTTTAGATCCCGCTTCCACAGGGAGCATGAATGGCTTTCTAGTCTAAGTAAATACATATAGTATGATGCGTAGAAATGAGCCCTTCAACTGGGAAATACAGCTGTAGACCCAAAACCACGACATCAGGTGATACAAAAGGATAGAAAAGGGAAACCTGTGAGCTGGGACTGAGTTAAGTAATAGCCTTCCTATCCCCCCCACGCCCCGCTGCCAAACACACACGTCCACTACCAGAAACCAGAAACCTTTCCAAAGACACTTGCTTCTTACCGTCACCGCGTGGTCTGCGTACTAGTCCAGTGAACCAACCAGCCAACTGGTCATGTCCTCACCATCCTGTCTTTAGTGATAATGGTGTTTCTTTCTTTCTTTTTTTTTTTTTTTTCAGATTTTTATTTTTTGTGTGGGTTATTTTTAAAGTCTTTATTGAATTTGTTTCAATACAGCTTCTATTGTTTATGATCTGAGTCTTATCCACTGGACTACCAGGGAAGTCCCTAGTAATAATGTTTTAATTTCTGTTTAAAACACTGCTCTGTGAGCTGATGGAATTTGATATACCCTTACTATGTTGTGCTCTTGGGCCATTTTATACACTGATCATTTGTAAATGTGTTCCTTTATCCAAAGAGATCTATTCCAGGGGCCCAGACTGATATAAAAGTGCCTGTTTCAAGCCATAAATAGTATTTTCAGCTGTGGCTTTTGTTATAGTGTAAACAAAGCCCAATATGGACTCTCTCTCTCAAAGTCACTCAGTTTTGTCCAACTCTTTGTGACTCCATGGACTGTAGCCTGCGATACTCCTCTGTCCATGGAGTTCTTCTGGCAAGAATACTGGAGTGGGTAGCTATTCCCTTCTCCAGGGGATCTTCCCAATCCAGCAATCGAACCCAGATCTCCCACATTGCAGGCAGATTCTTTACTGTCTGAGCCACCAGGGAAGCCCTATTTCTTCTATAGTCAGTTGACTCCTCTAAGAGCCCTGGGCAAAGACCCTAGTGGCATTCCATCTGTCAGCTTTGTGTTAGCGCTTGTCCTCGGGAGATTGAATCCAAAGGCAATTTTCGAGCAATTTTTTTTTTAATCTTGTTAATATTCTGGACAAGCTCTGACCACATCAATGGCTTCAGTGGGCAACAGAGGGACATGTTATATCCATTGCCGCATGGTTCGGACACCACCATGACTATGTCAAAAGCCAGTCTAAGACATCTGCCTTGGCACATAGTTTCCTTCTGAGCCAGCAACTAGATGGGGACTCTATCTAGTTTCTACCCGGGAGTTCCTATAATGAAACTCCTAAACAGTTTTTGCCATGTCCATCTGGTAGAGGCTGTTGGGGGGATTTCCTTAGTGAACTCAAGTGTTCAGCCATCAAAGAGCTGGACATGACTGCATGCAGCAGGCATAAGGAACCATAGCCCAAGATTAGGCTCAAGACAGAAAATGGCTAGGCCCTTCATTCATGGTCACATCCTTTCCAATTATATTAATACATTTAGTCGTTGGCTGATGCCACCTACTGGATGTATCTTGAAAGTGAAAGTGAAAGTTGCTCACTCGTGTCCGACTATTTGCAACCCCATGGACTATACAGTCCTTGAAATTCTCTAGGCCAGAATACTGGAGTGGATAGCCTTTACCTTTCTCCAGAGGAGCTTCCCAACCCAGGAACCAAACCAGGATCTCCTGCATTGCAGATGGATTCTTTACCAACTGAACCATCAGGGATATATCTTGGTGGTGGTTTAGTTGTTAAGTCGTGTCCGACTCCTGCAACCCCATGGACTGTAGGCTGCCAGGCTCCTCTGTCCATGAGCTACAAGGGAAGCCCACTAGATATATCTTAGTCCCTTATTTTCCTATCTGCATGTCATCATGGTCATTCTACTATGACTGTGATGCTTATGAACCCAGCATCACTGTGCCCCATCAGCTTCTTAATATTATTCTTAATATCATCTTCTCATTTTCCAACAGTCTGATTGCACATGGTACACCGGCTTCCACCGTCCCAAAGAGCTGTTTTTACCACCCATGGCTATTCAATGTTAACCATGGCACAGTCTGGGACCCCACTCAGAACTGGGCAAAGAGAACTTGGTCTTCAGACTTCTTTCTGTCTTTGCAGATGGAGTCAGTTCAGCCACCCTGTCAGCCCCTTTGGTTTGCATTCCCATTGGCATCACTGGATTAACTTCTGAGATGAAAGCAGCAGATTGAACAGGGTTCCTTAAGGGAAGCAGCTGCAGGAACTTGAAGCCATTTCCTTCCTCCCGACTGGCGACAACCTGCCAGGAAACCTTTCATAGGAATCCTGTCCATTTTTGCTCTTTTCAGTCTGAGTTTTAAAAGTCACCTCAAGAGAGCTGACAGATAGATTCTTCTCTAGCCAAGCTCTTTCTTCTGAATGGCCCAGATTTTTTTTTTTTTTTTTTCCCATCAGTGAAACCCAGTATGTCAGCTGCTGGGGTAAACTCCTCCACAAATCATACATCCCCTCCTTCCTTGCCCAAAGGAGAGCCTCCTGGGAAGCCAGGCCTAGGGCACTCCCTGAATCACCGTGTCTACCAGAGTGTAGTTAAGAGGATAAGGCTTGAGGAATCTAATTTATTTTCCTTCTATTATTATTATTAATTTTTGTTTAGTCACTAAATCATGTCTGACTCTTTGAGACTCCCATGGATTGTAGCCTGCCAGGCTCCTCTGTCCGTGGGATTTCCCAGGCAAGAATACTAGAGTGGATTGCCATACCCTCCTCCAGGGAATTTTCCAGACCCAGGGATGGAACCCACATCTCTTATGTCTCCTGCATTGCAGTCAGGTTGTTTACCACTGGAGCCCCCTGGGAAGCCCGTTGCACAGGGATTATCAATTCTCAGTTATATCTTGAAGCACTTTCCCCTGTTTTATAACCTAGTTTCCCACTGGTTTTATCTCGATGATCACCCTCCTGCTAATTCAACAGGGCATACAGCTGTGTCATCCTGTCTCCCAATAGTACAATTTATCCCCAGTATTTTCCCTGCAGGGTTTGCTATTTCAAACTCAGGGAGGATCAGGGTCAAGTTCTCACCAGAACTCCCTCCCAGAAACTTGGGCCACATTGAGACTGAAAGGGTCTGAAAGCCAAGTCACCTTCCATCACCACCGCTGAGGTTTTGGGTTCAAACTGTCAGTCAGACCCTCCAGACACAATAGACTTTAACCTGGTATTGTGTTTATTCAGTCCTCTAGGCGCAGACAAGGCAGATAATGCACCAGACGCAGCATCTCCATCTTGGGGGTGGGGAGGCAGCCACTCAAGCGTGTTCTTGGCCCCCGGCTCTTCAGGCCACCACAGCTCCCCCAGGGCAGGAGCCACCGCACAGGGCACAAACTCCTCATTCCTGTTACCTTAAGGTCATTGTTTTCAAGGAAACCATCATGCAGTACACCTTAAATTCATACAGTTCTGTGTCAATTATTTCTCCATAAAGATAAAGAAAAAAATCAAAGAAAACAGTTATTTAGCCTTAACAATCCCACAGAAGTGAAAACTCTTGGCAGTATAAATGAACATCCTTTTTAAAGATTGCTAAGAAATCAATTTCCAGTTTTTTTGTAAGATGACAACAGTTACGTGTACTTTGGGTCATCAGCTTTCATTTCAGACTTATTTACTCAAAAGTCAATTACTTATACATCTTCCATTCAGTTCAGTTGCTCAGTCATGTCCGGCTCTTTGCGATCCCATGGACTGTAGCACGCTAGGCTTCTCTGTCCATCAACAACTCCCAGAGCATACTCAAACTCATGTCCATTGAGTCGGTGATGCCATCCAGCCATCTCATCTCTGAAATCCCCTTCTCCCACCTTCAATCTTTCCCAGCATCAGGGTCTTTTCAAATGAGTCAGTTCTTCGCATCAGGTGGCCAAAGTATTGGAGTTTCAGCTTCAGCATCAGTCCTTCCAATGAATATTCAGGACTGATCTCCTTTAGGATGGACTGGTTGGATCTCCTTGCAGTCCAAGGGATTCTCAAGTCTTCTCCAACACCACAGTTCAAAAGCATCAATTCTTCAGTGCTCAGTTTTCTTTATAGTCCAACTGTCACATCCATACTTGACTACTGGAAAAGCCATAGCTTTGACTAGATGGACCTTTGATGGCAAAGTAATGTCTCTGCTTTTTAATTTGCTGTCTAGGTTGGTCATAACTTTTCTTCCAACGAGTAAGCGTCTTTTAATTTCCTGGCTGCAGTCACCATCTGCAGTGATTTTGGAGCCCCCCAAAATAAAGTCAGCCACTGTTTCCACTGTTTCCCCATCTATTTGCCATGAAGCGATGGTACTGTGTGCCATGATCTTAGTTTTCTGAATGTTGAGTATTAAGCCAGCTTTTTCACTCTCCTCTTTCACTTTCATCAAGAGGCTCTTTAGTTCTTCACTTTCTGCCATAAGAGTGTTGTCAGTTGCATATCTGAGGTTATTGATATTTCTCCCAGTAATCTTGATTCCAGCTTGTGCTTCATCCAGCCCAGCATTTTTCATGATGTACTCTGCATGTAAGTTAAATAAGCAGGGTGACAATATCCAGCCTTGACATACCCCTTTCCCAATTTGGAACCAGTCTGTTGTTCCATGTCCAGTTCTAACTGTTGCTTCTTGACCTGCATACAGATTTCTCAAGAGGCAGGTCAGGTGGTCTGGTATTCCCATATCTTGAAGAATTTTCCACAGTTTATTGTGATTCACACAGTCAAAGGCTTTGGCCTAGTCAATAACGCAGAAGTGGATGTTTTTCTGAAACTCTCTTGCTTTTTTGATGACCCAACAGATGTTGGATAACTTATTAGCCAAATAGAATTTTTTCTTGCCCAGTTTATTTAGATGGTCTGGCAATATGTAGAGAATACCAGAATATTTAGTTTTTCCATTAAAACATAACACTTGAGAGTTTTATTGAATGGACTCATGTATATGATACAGCAGGATAAATCATTAAAACTTGACTGGGAACAAAAGTCAACTCACCTTGGTATGCTTTATCTTTTCATTATAATAATGTTATCATTTATCATGATAAAGCCTCAGTTATGGTTCTGAAGCACTTGTTATACATGCCTTGCCTTATTCTATGACTTCAGTGCTTCTGTTTTTCTTATGACAGGATGATGAGATAAGGGAAAGCCGGTTCAGCTTCACAGCTTATGGAATGGGGCCGTGTCTGCAAAGCAAAGAAGGTGTGACCCCAAAGGGCCCCAACCATCCTGTCCAAGTAATGCCGAAGAGCCCAGATGAGATGAGGAAGGTCTTTATCGACCGGGCCAAGAAGATTGACACCATGTCCCGAGCCTGCTTCCCATTAGCCTTTTTGATTTTTAATATTTTCTACTGGGTTATCTATAAAATTCTTAGGCATGAGGATATTCATCAGCAGCAAGATTAAGTCTCGGGGAGTGTGCAAGTGTGCAAACTCAATCAAGTGTGGCAACTCAGAGGGAAGGCTTTTTGCCTAAGGGTGTTTCTGTGTGTGTACGTGTGTGTGTGTGTGGTATACAAATGATGACCATTGTGCTCAAGTGACGTATGGAAAGGTGTGATTATGACTTGCTATGCAAAGTCATGAGGCAGTTATGATTCCTTTAATGAATACAAAATATATGTATTATTGGGATTCTATTTCATTAAGATGATCTGTTCTTTCACAGTAAATTTTACAAGTGGACATATTATTGTAAATGTGTTTGTGTGTAATATGATGTCACATAATAGTACATGTGAAAACTGCTTTAAAATTCTTTGATTTTTCAATTCAGTATTAAATATCACAAAAGTTAAATTTGCACAGAAAATTTTTAAAAAGGAAAAACAGGAAATGTTGAAGATTTTAAAAATGTAGCTTGAGGCTTTAAAATATTTTCTTATACTTACAAAACAGAAAAATAATCAGATAGTTAAGTGACAAATTCACTCAATAATAACAGAAAATTGTACATACAAATGCTATAGAACCAACTTAAGTAATAGAAAATCAAAAGATTAAAGTAAAAAACTTTTATTGTTTATATACTAAATTTAATTGTTTAAAATATCAAATTTCCCTCTTTGGAAATGTTTTTAATGGCCTAAGCAATCATATTATACATAAAATCTACTTTTCTTAACTTTATATATCTGTGAATGAATGTAGATATACTAAAAACATTATTGTTTTTAAAAAGTGTTATAGCTATGTATTTTTCTTTGTTGCCAAACACTGAAAAAATTCAAGCCAGCATCTTTGTTTTGTTAGATTTTTAATAGTTGGTTAATCATCTGTAAGTAATTATGTTTATTGTTTTGATGTAGTTGAACAAAGTTCAGTAAGACTTTTATATTTTAGTTTAGAACGAGGCTTTAAAATTCAGTAGGATTATAGTATTTACATTTTGGTAAAAATGAATTTAATGAAAACAAAAATAGATTTAGGAAGATTTTTTAAAATAAGAACGGACTTCCCATCAAAGTTATATGGGTTCTAACTCATAGCCCTAAACATAAGGAAGGAAGATTTTAATTCTAAATTATATAAATAAGTCACTTCTATACATGAGAATTGATTGTTTTGTATTTATGAATTAATAATTTCAATATATAAGACATCCACTAGTTGTGAATAATTCTAAATAAAAATTTTACTTAAAACTTATCAGCAACCCCATGGAATTATTTCAACTACAATGGGGCATTAACTCATTTCGTGCAGTGTAATTAGGTACAAATATATGATAGAGTTTTGGGGTTAAGTTGAACCAGACTCTGATTACAGTTTTGCTATTTTTTGCATCAGTGTTGTATTTTTAAAAAGCTCTATAATCCTTTTTAAAAATGTTTAATTACTGGTCAGATTCTCTAGATGGAAACTCAAGCCAAATTACTGACAGAGAAAGGTTTAATCATGAAGAAAACAACTAAATCAGATTTAAGAGGGATAAATAAGGCACTTTTGAACAAGATGGTACTATTTTCTGATCTTTAACTGTTATTAAACTAAAAGCAAGAGCTTCCATTTAAAGCTAAAATGTTTCAATGTTATTGAACTTTGGTCTACCTAATTGTACTTTTAAAAAAGCAAATTTAAAAATAATGTATATTTGGCAATTTTTGCTACTAAAACACCAAATTTTCTTACTTTGTAGGTAATTTAAAATACAATTAGGGGGAAAAAAAGGGTTGCCATTAAATGAAAATGCCACAGCAGAAGATACTACTAGGTACTTTATTTTTAGGACTCTGCATCTCAAAGTTAAACATGTCCTTCTTCATTGAGTGTTTATGAACCAAAATCATGGAAATATATTCTTGTACTAAAGGTAGATTAAAGCTTGATATGTTGTTTGTGTTCTCTGAGGATAAGCTAGTGGGTTTAAATTGATGATAAGCTATGTGCTGTCTCAACATATCTCTGAAATACTTGAATACATTTTTCTATACTTCATACATCTTATTTTTAAAGTTCTTCATCATTGCTTAAATTAAATGAATTCTGCCAAAGCAAACATACAATGTTTGCTTAGACATACATAGACATAGGCAATGAATCTACGCCCCTAAAGAAATTTATGAAGATCACTTGTTTTTACATTTGAGAATATTAAAAGTGTCTCTTTTTTTAAGCTTGAAACTTGGAATGTTTCCAATACATATACTATCCACTAGTATACAAAAATACTAGCCATGAAACAACTTTTTCAGCAAGGGCGTTGATATGGTAGAAATCGCTCTATCTCAAAAGTATTAAATTTTACTTAGGTATATATACTTATATATATGCAAAGAAAATACTCTGAAAAAAATTATTTTTTAAATTTAAAATGGGAGTTCCCTGGCAGTCTAGTGATTAAGATTCTGTGCTTCCAATGGAGGGGGCACAGGTTTAATCCCTGATAGGGTAACTAAGATCCCACATGCCGCATGGTACAGCCAAAAAAAAAAAAAAAATACTCTGATGTTTCACTCATATGGCAATAGTGACATCACAAATATATCTGAATCCAAAAAGTTTAAAGGAACCTGTCCCCTTTAATGAACTCCTCAATTCAGATCAGTTCAGTCGCTCAGTTGTGTCCGGCTCTTTGTGACCCCATGGACTGTAGCAGCACACCAGGCTTCCCTGTCCGTCACCAACTCCCGAAGATACCTTTTAAAACGAACTCCTAGATACCCTTTAAAATGGTGAAACTTTATTGTAATTAGCATCCTAAGGCAGTATTTGCCTAAATGAGCCTATGTCAAACCCTGATATTTCAAATTAAACCAATTGCAAATCTATTAATGATGTGTAAATTAAAATGTGTGCATATGCCCTGAGTACCCACACATAGGTTGAAATTCCATTATGGATATTCTGAAGCATTTTGAAATGGTCACATTAGAAAGTTTGTTATTTTTCTACATGCAATTTGCTTCACTTTTTTTCTAATTTTGTATCTCACCCACTGAAATCTGTGGTTTCATGTGAATTTTAGGAAACCCTGTATTGATACCTTAGCATATACTATGTAACATCCTTTTCTTTCCCAGCTATTAGAATTGGAGTTTAAGTATAGTGAGGACCTAGAACTTTCTTTACTATTTAAAACAGATTCCAGAAAGTTGCTGTAGAAGCAGAAAGCCAAGAGTTTCTAAAATGTCTCCATACTTTCTGGATGTTTCTCCAGAACACTTACTCACCTGGAGAGCCTATGCCTCCCTCAGTTGCTGAGTTTAAGGGGCTGTACTGACTACTGATCCTATAGTCAATTCCTATTCTATAGGTATATTCATTCTAACAACTTTTACTTTAATTTTAAATTACAGATGCTTTCAATCTGTATATCCCTAAAATATGGGTACATTCATTGTGCTTATAAATTCCCAGGATCTTATGGAAGATAATGGAAATTTTAGGGCAAAACAGTGAGAAAATGAGGCTGCATGTTTGATGGAAGAGAGAAAGTTGTTAACTGTTTTAGCGCTCTGTGCAACTTATGTAATTATGATTTTAAGAGAAAAATAAGTGTATCCTCCATACTATACATTCCCTTTTCTGAATGTCTTTCACCCTGTTTTTAAAGATATAGTTTTCTATTCTTAACATGATATACCTCAACCTGCTTCACTTTGGAAGACTGAGTTATATTGGCAGCTAAATTGTTCTTTCATCTACAAAGCCCACATTCCATGAAAAATACTCAAGGAAAGATGGGACTTGCCAATACTAAACATAGAAAATTTTTCAATATTAAATAAATAGGAAGTGGGCAACACTGACATTCACAGGTGTCCTCTAACAACCAGTTAGAGCTCTCTCAGAATGAAACTCAGAAGGCATATAAGCCACAGTTCTTAGACCAATGAATCATTAATAATCTTTGAGGTCCTGTCTCCAACTCTAAATAGATTTCACAGACCTTGAAACATAGATAACAAGAGAAGTTCTCAAAATTTATGAGCATATACCATCTGTATTTCTCATCTAGTTGATGCTGACCTAGTAAAGAAAAGCAAAACACCCTAAGGACACAGCACTGACTTATATAGTCTGTCTGTCCATACTCATTAATGCTGACAAGGCAAAGACTGCAAGGTAAAGAACTTGACTGAAACACATGAAAAGAATAAGCATGGGTTCCACCTCAAGGCATTTTAATTTTAACAGTCTATCCAAGGCAAATACCATCAATGAAACTAGGGCCTATGCATTAATATTTATGTTAGATCATTTAGGGGATTAGTTGGAAATTGTTCCAGTGACTCAAAGAGTAGTTTCTGCACCTTTATAATTGTAAACTTGTCTTTTGAGTTATATTTACTTATCAAGAACAATTATGATAATGACATTTTGCTTGTTCATTTGGGTATTCAGTTTTTAAAGTAGATCATTATATTGCCTATCCTTGGCTTTTGGACTGAGTTACACGCAATTATAGAGATATAGGAACTTTTAGCACCATCATCAGCTCTGGCAGACTATACAGACTTGCCACTGTCATATGCATTTCAGAGAAGAATTTGCAAAAACTGCACAACTTTTTAAAGTGACAAATTTCAATATTTCTTAAGACTGTATCCTGAACTAATTTGCTCAAGCGAAACTAAAGGATTTTCTGGTGCAGTTTTTCCAAAATTTTTGACAAGACCACTTTCCTTAGCTGAGCCTGCCTGAACAACGAGCAGTGGAAAGGTAAGACCATGAGGATTAGAATTCCAAAAAAGACTGCAATTTTGAATATAATGGCAACCATATCTTCTTCTCCACAATGCCTACATAATTCCTTTTTTTTTTTTAAATTATTTATTTATTTTTTTTTCCAGTGGGTTTTGTCATACATTGATATGAATCAGCCATGGATTTACATGTATTCCCAATCCCGATCCCCCTTCCCACCTCCCTCTCCACCCGATTCCTCTGGGTCTTCCCAGTGCACCAGGCCGGAGCACTTGTCTCATGCATCCCACCTGGGCTGGTGATCTGTTTCACCAAAGATAGTATCCATGTTGTTCTTTTGAAATATCCCACCCTCACATTCTCCCACAGAGTTCAAAAGTCTGTTCTGTATTTCTGTGTCTCTTTTTCTGTTTTGCATATAGGGTTATTGTTATCACCTTTCTAAATTCCATATATATGTGTTAGTATGCTGTAATGTTCTTTATCTTTCTGGCTTACTTCACTCTGTATAATGGGCTCCAGCTTCATCCATCTCATTAGGACTGGTTCAAATGAATTCTTTTTAATGGCTGAGTAATACTCCATGGTGTATATGTACCACAGCTTCCTTATCCATTCATCTGCTGATGGGCATCTAAGTTGCTTCCATGTCCTGGGTATTATAAACAGTGCTGCGATGAACATTGGGGTGCACATGTCTCTTTCAGATCTGGTTTCCTCAGTGTGTATGCCCAGAAGTGGGATTGCTGGGTCATATGGCAGTTCTATTTCCAGTTTTTTAAGAAATCTCCACACTGTTTTCCATAGTGGCTGTACTAGTTTGCATTCCCACCAACAGTGTAAGAGGGTTCCCTTTTCTCCACACCCTCTCCAGCATTTATTGCTTGTAGACTTTTGGATAGCAGCCATCCTGACTGGTGTGTAATGGTACCTCATTGTGGTTTTGATTTGCATTTCTCCGATAATGAGTGATGTTGAGCATCTTTTCATGTGTTTGTTAGCCATCTGTATGTCTTCTTTGGAGAAATGTCTGTTTAGTTCTTTGGCCCATTTTTTGATTGGGTCATTTATTTTTCTGGAATTGAGCTGCAGGAGTTGCTTGTATATTTTTGAGATTAATCCTTTGTCTGTTTCTTCATTTGCTATTATTTTCTCCCAATCTGAGGGCTGTCTTTTCACCTTACTTATAGTTTCCTTTGTAGTGCAAAAACTTTTAAGTTTCATTAGGTCCCATTTGTTTAGTTTTGCTTTTATTTCCAATATTCTGGGAGGTGGGTCATGGAGGATCTTGCTGTGATTTATGTCGGAGAGTGTTTTGCCTATGTTCTCCTCTAGGAGTTTTATAGTTTCTGGTCTTACATTTAGATCTTTAATCCATTTTGAGTTTATTTTTGTGTATGGTGTTAGAAAGTGTTCTAGTTTCATTCTTTTACAAGTGGTTGACCAGTTTTCCCAGCACCACTTGTTAAAGAGGCTGTCTTTTTTCCATTGTATATCCTTGCCTCCTTTGTCAAAGATAAGGTGTCCATAGGTGCGTGGATTTATCTCTGGGCTTTCTATTCTGTTCCATTGATCTATATTTCTGTGTTTGTGCCAGTACCATACTGTCTTGATGACTGTGGCTTTGTAGTAGAGTCTGAAGTCAGGCAGGTTGATTCCTCCAGTTCCATTCTTCTTTCTCAAGATTACTTTGGCTATTCGAGGTTTTTTGTATTTTCAGACAAATTGTAAAATTATTTGTTCTAGTTCTGTGAAAAATACCGTTGGTAGCTTGATAGGGATTGCATTGAATCTATAGACTGCTTTGGGTAGAATAGCCATTTTGACAATATTGATTCTTCCAATCCATGAACACGGTATGTTTCTCCATCTGTTTGTGTCCTCTTTGATTTCTTTCATCAGTGTTTTATAGTTTTCCATGTATAGGTCTTTTGTTTCTTTAGGTAGATATACTCCTAAGTATTTTATTCTTTTTGTTGCAATGGTGAATGGTATTGTTTCCTTAATTTCTCTTTCTGTTTTTTCATTGTTAGTATATAGGAATGCAAGGGATTTCTGTGTGTTAATTTTATATCCTGCAACTTTACTATATTCATTGATTAGCTCTAGTAATTTTCTGGTAGAGTCTTTAGGGTTTTCTATATAGAGGATCATGTCATCTGCAAACAGTGAGAGTTTTACTTCTTCTTTTCCTATCTGGATTCCTTTTACTTCTTTTTCTGCTCTGATTGCTGTGGCCAGAACTTCCAACACTATGTTGAATAGTAGTGGTGAGAGTGGGCACCCTTGTCTTGTTCCTGATTTCAGGGGAAATGCCTTCAATTTTTCACCATTGAGGGTGATGCTTGCTGTGGGTTTGTCATATATAGCTTTTATTATGTTGAGGTATGTTCCTTCTATTCCTGCTTTTTGGAGAGTTTTAATCATAAATGAACAAAATTGACAAACCATTAGCAAGACTCATTAAGAAAAAAAGAGAGAAAAACCAAATTAACAAAATTAGAAATGAAAATGGAGAGATCACAACAGACAACACTGAAATACAAAGGATCATAAGAGACTACTACCAGCAGCTCTATGCCAATAAAATGGACAACTTGGATGAAATGGACAAATTCTTAGAAAAGTATAACTTTCCAAAACTGAACCAGGAAGAAATAGAAGATCTTAACAGACCCATCACAAGCAAGGAAATCGAAACTGTAATCAAAAATCTTCCAGCAAACAAAAGCCCAGGACCAGATGGCTTCACAGCTGAATTCTACCAAAAATTTAGAGAAGAGCTAACACCTATCTTACTCAAACTCTTCCAGAAAATTGCAGATGAAGGTAAGCTCCCAAACTCATTCTATGAGGCCACCATCACCCTAATTCCAAAACCAGACAAAGATGCCACAAAAAAAGAAAACTACAGGCCAATATCACGGATGAACATAGATGCAAAAATCCTTAACAAAATTCTAGCAAACAGAATCCAACAACATATTAAAAAAATCATACACCATGACCAAGTGGGCTTTATCCCAGGAATGCAAGGATTCTTTAATATCTGCAAATCAATCAATGTAATACACCACATTAACAAATTGAAAGATAAAAACCATATGATTATCTCAATAGATGCAGAGAAAGCCTTTGACATAATTCCTTATTGTATCCTCTTCTTGGGACCATTCATAGCAGTGCAGAAACAATCTTGTCCATCTCAATGATCAGTGAATAACAACCTTTAACTAAGCAAACAGTCACCATCTCAGTTTCCATGACTTATTTTAGACCTTCAAGTTCACCAACTCATCTCTTTAATGAGGGATGCTAAAAAATGATAAGAATTAAAGTTTGTGTCCAGAAGACAGTGGGCTGCTTTTCAATTAAATATTTTAGAAACTACAGTGTATATGAATACACAGGTTCCCCCTTGATTGAATACAAATAAAACACCCATAATATCTGATCTGTCTTCCTCAGCAGATGCATTGGTTTTTATTTTCTGGTTCAAGTATTACAAACAGTGATGAAAAGTGAAGTGAAAGTGTTAGTTACTCAGTTGTGTCTGACTCTTTAAGACCCCATGGACTGTAGCCTGCCAGGCTCCTCTGTCCACGGGATTCTCCAGACAGAAATACTGGAGTGGGTAGCCATTCCCTTCTCCAGGGGATCTTCCTAACCCAGGGATTGAACCTGGGTCTCCTGCATTGAAGGCAGAGTCTTTACCATCTGAGCTACAAGGGAAGGCCCAACAAAGAGTGATAAAATATAGCAATCTTGTTTTATTCTTTTTGTTTTGTTTTGTTTTATTCTTATTGCTATATAAACTCTCTGTGAATAAACAAGTAGGACACAATAGGAAGGAACTGTGTTAATTTAATAACTTTAAAATTAAACTTTTATCCCAGCCACCATTCCTCTTTAAAAATATACTCAACTTCCATAAGGAAACAGTTGTTGTTCTAATTACTTAAAAAGTGAAGCACGTATTCTTTGATAACAAGGATGCCTAGAGTC